>NC_135499.1:65640226-66240226 GCF_052857255.1 Amblyomma americanum
TTCAGAAATGCGATGCTGCGAGCTCAACAGCGATGTGAATGTACACAGAGCGCGGCGCCGTCAGACGCCGTAGCGCTGCCGCCGAGCGTCCGCTTAGCACTTCTCCGGCCGATAGTTGCTGCTTCGGGACTTAATTCTATCTTTTTTCCTCAATTTACATCTCTTAAATGTGCAGTTTACACTGCTTATCATAAGAAAGTCTGTTTCAGCACTCCTCGAGTGTGATGGAGGAATTATGCGAACGTTTGTGTACACTTGCACAAGAGACATTGCATACAGAAG
Source organism: Amblyomma americanum (assembly GCF_052857255.1). NCBI lineage: Eukaryota > Metazoa > Arthropoda > Arachnida > Ixodida > Ixodidae > Amblyomma > Amblyomma americanum. The sequence goes on from NC_135499.1 coordinate 65,640,509, forward strand.
ATCGGTGATGCCTATATGTGTGCGTAGATGGTGTCTTCTGGAGTGGACTTTGTTATACTGTGAGTGAATGTGTGCATGGATCGTGGCACTGCAATGGACCATGTTCTACTGTGACTGAATATGTGCATAGATGGTGACTTCTGGAGTGGACTGTGGTGTTGAATGTGTGGGGTGAATGTGTGCATAGATGGTGACTGTGGGAGTGGAGTAAGTGACAGTGCGCATAGCGGGGTAGATCCGACAGGTTTTAGGACATTATCAACATAGAAGTGACGCTACGGTGGAGCAATTGCCGGCAGAATAAGCAAGGCTAATCCCACCTGTAGCATTAAACACCTCAACTCAACTCAACTCAAGATCGGTGAGCCTCTTACTAGAGGAAAACAACGTCGACGAAGGAACTCTGCGAGCGAAAACGCTATGGCATTATTCCGGACACATACTCCTACAGCAAAATTTAATTTCACCGAAAGACGCAGGCTGTGGTGCGAAAGTAACGTCGAGAGTAACGAAGGGCGTGTATCCTTCAGTCGGGGCCCTCCCGCAACTCAATTTGCTCGCAGCAAGCCGCCGAAGCAGCACGGGCGACACCGGCCTTTTATGTACGCCGCCTAAGCGAACCTCAGCGGCGTTCTTTCGCCGCCTTAAGCGAGGTGGTGACGCATTAGAGCTACACTTCTAAAGACTTTAAGGGGCGACTAATGGATGAGAGTCACTGTCCTTTGACACCGTTAAGTAAAAGTGGGGCTGAGGTGTGTGTTGTTTAAAAGTGTGTTGATGACATTTGGTGGGAAATATTTGGGGACGCTAAGCAGCTTCATTTCGTGAGTGGCTGCTGAATGCAGTGAGTTTTGTTTTTCCCAAGCCCCAGAATGGCACGAGGGTAGGCATTGGAAGAGAAAATGTGGTCTTTATTCCTGTGCCACTCAACGCTGCCAGTCGCATGTATGTACACTAGCAGTGGAAAACTTGTAAACAAAACGTTGTGGAAAAAGAGTTAACTTCTCGAGAATCTACCTACGCAGCCTGGATATAGATATGCAACCGATAGTGCAGTTTACTCAGTGTGCATTGAATCTGAAAGTAGGTAACCTAAATAACAAAAATAATTTTTTTTTTTCGCAAAAGAAGTTGAACATCGGACGGCGGGGAAAAGTTCACTAAACTCTTTTCTAGACTTTGTCCTTGCCGGAGTACTTTCATGAGAAGCCATGTTAAGAGCATAGGCAAGGTATTTTCATAATTTTAGAGCTGTTCTAAAGAAGGCCATTTTCATTAGCGCGATGGTTGTTCGTTTCTGCTTTCTGTGTGTTTACAGGAACGAGCTTTTATGTCAAAGTTTACGCGATGGCACCTTATTGTTTTCGTGGTGGGCTAACATAGTGCATAATGTGTGATTTTAGAGCAACTAACCTTGTTTATCGCCTAATGCAAATCAAAGAAAATACCTGTACATCATTTTTCCGAGGAATATATCTATTTGAGAAGATTTGGTGCAAGGTGTACTGCCGTGGCCGATGCCATATGCATCGCGGTATCGGAAGAGGCCACCGTCCTTGTGCGGATGAAAATATAGTGCCTGAAATAAATGGCGTATATTGAAAGTATGTCTGAATCAGGTAAAAATTGCCGTAGACACTTTAATTAGCTCCGCCTTAAGAGTATGATGCGATATCGTGAATGGGTTCCATGTTTGGGTCCCCCTGCCCATGTGTGCGGGACTGGCCATTCTCGAGTTTACAATCGTAGATACCTTGTAGGGACTGCCCCGCTTCATCTTCCTTAGGGTTGGTTTCCTAGCGGTGTAAATTCTGGTTGCCGAAACTGACAAGGGAGGGCTCCGGCATCGCAGGGCCACGGACGAAGTGACTGCTGCGCGCGCGCGCGCGGGAGAGAAATCTTTTCTGCCAGGGAATTCGCCGCGCACGGATGTTTCGGCGCGGCGCTCCGCTCTCCGCCAGCGGGGCGAGGCCTCGTGTTGGGAGCAATCTCACGCCAGCTCGTCCCGTCCGGCCTCGGAGTTTCTTCCTTGCCCTAGCATGGGCGAACGTTCGCTCGTAACCTTGCTGGTGAGTCGGACGACCTCGATTCGTTAGCGTATTTTGTGGACGCTGGCGTTGTTGCTGTTGCGGCAATAAATGCCTCATTTGTGTCACCCAGAATGTCGTCCCTTTGTTCCCTAAGAGCAAGGCCCACCGTGGTCGGCGTGCTCTCGGTAGCGCGCGCTATGAAGGGGGAGGGGTTAAGCGTGGAAAACATATTTATCCCCCCTGCTTCAACCCCTCAACCTGGGAGACTTCGTACCACTCCTGGCGCAGTAGTGCAGCGGTTAAGTGATGCGCCACTGCCCTGCGATGGTAACTGCTGCCACCGGTGGGGCTTGTGCGACCCAGGTTGCTCTTCCTGAGCAGCCTCTCGCGACCAATTCTTCATTTAACTGCTATGGCGTTAAGATTTTTTTAATCCCATGGTCATGCTGTATGACGCCCCAAGGTCACGTGACCTGGGTGGCCAACTTAGGTTGTTAGGTGGTCGAAATTTCCGGAGCCCTTCACTACGGCGTCTCTCATAGCCTGAGTAGTTTTGGGACGTTAAACCGCCATAAACCAAACCAAAATCAACTTAGGTTGTTCTCCGGAGATTTTTCGCTCACAGCGGCGACGACGACGCCGGTTTCTGCCGAACGGAATCCTTAACGCTGTCGCGTTAAGACCAATTTCTCATGGGTGACAAAACACACTTTAATATCCAGGATGTCAATGAGGTGGCAAAATGAGAAAAAAAAGATGCATGCAGCACGTAGTTTCCTTTCTGCGTCATACACATGAACGGCCAGAATAAGCACTACTTGAGGAACGTACAGAATGTGTCATATTTGTAGCGAGCACGAGAAATTGTTAAACCGGCTCGCAATTAGAGAAAAGTAGGTTTCACGTGCAGTGCAGAGAGGTAGCAGAGGGCTCGCGCGCTGGAGCCTGAAGAGGCGCTCCTGCTTTAATGTGAGTCCTATTTTTCTCCGCGTTGAAGGGCCACTGACGAATCGCTGGTCGAAATTTTTCCACCCCTGCGGTAATGAGGCATCGTCACCGAAGCGTGCGGCCGCAAATATTTCTTGAAACGACTCAATAATAGCGGAGTTACAGTCATCGCAGTCAAGCTACATCGCCATGCTCCCCTTCTTCCTTCCCCTCCAAGATTTTTCAGTCCCCCTCCTGACCGATCAGCCTCAGGAAGATAAATTCGGCCTCCTTCTTTGATGTTGGCCGCATGTGTGGAGTCTGGAGGAGTACGTCACACGTATGCGTCATGGCCCCGCCTTGGAAAGCATTATTTTCTTGCTACCCGGCATATTACAGGGGAGTGTAGCCGCAGCGGCTCCTGGCGGTGTTTCGTTTTGTTTTTCTCTGTCCTTCCTCCCACCATTTTTTTAAAACATGTTTTCCCGCCTTTTCCACTCCTTTCCTGCCCTTCCTGGATGGATGTTGAGGCATTTTCTTCGCACACTGAATGATCGAGAGACGCGATCAGCTCGACCACCGCAGCGTGTTAAAGAGCGCATCTTTTCATACGTCTGTTTGTTTCTCTCAGCGTCATGGCAAGTTATCAAGCGTCCTTTTCATGGCTGTATGTTTGTTTCCGTGACGCGTCCCCACCGTTGGAGTCGCTTTTGTTCGAAACGCACGGCGAAGCACGAACCCGATAACCGTCCGGAAATTCTTGTAAAACGAGCCTGTGCACACGTGCGTATCTCTGTGTGTGGTGCTTTTTCTCTATTCCAGAGTCCGCGGCTTTCAACGGAGCCGAGAAAAAAGCAGTACAGCGGCAGTGTAGACTGGGAAGACGAGCGAGAAGTGTGTGCAGAGAGAGGGAAGGCTGCACGTCACGGCACACACGACCCGCTCAAGCATACATGAACGCGTACAAGAGATTAAAACCTTTGATTGAATTTCACTTCCAATTTGTTTGTTTTCAGGAAAAGGAACGCTCGCCGAGCAGGCGACGCGACGCTTCGGCTACGCCCGGCCTTCCCCCGCCAATCAGAGTGACGGACCAATGGAGCGCCTTTCGAGAAGGTGGCGTCGTCTGCAAGGCTCGGATGCCAGCGTAGAGGATGAGGCGGTCGCATGGCTTCCCGAAGGCAAGCGCGAATGGGCTTCGATTTGAATTTGTAGCGCTTTTCGGGGCGCGCATGCCTCTGGAATTTTGCAGAGGCTACTCTCACGACGGCAACGTATCTGAATAGCGGTGTCTCCCGCCACTGCGACGTTGTAGGACGGCAAGGAAGCCTTTTTGCCTCAGACCTGTCCTCGTAGCCAGAAAAATGATTCGTAGGACACTTCAGTTTCGTCTTAAGGATATGACGCGATTGCTTTTATCGGTCCCTTCAGCGGCCCATGGGTCATCTTTGTATATCACTTTGCAGACACGGACACTGTTCGTTGTTTTTATCATTATCATCATCACCATCATCATCGTAATAATAATAATAATAATAATAATAATAACAATAATAATAATAATAATAATAATAATAATAATAATAATAATAATAATAATAATAATAATAATAATAATAATAATAATAATAATAATAATAATAATAATAATAATAATAATCAGCCTGACTACGCCCACTGCAGCGCGAAGGCCTCTTCCATATCTCACCAATTGGTTAACCCTGTCCTGTGCCAGCTGCGGCCACCGTATCCCCACGAACTTCTTAATCTCATTATTAATCTCATTAACTTTTTCTTTCTTTTTCCTTCCACTTGATGTCGACTAGGATGTCATTAACCCGCCTTTGTTCCCTCCCTCACTATGCCTGCTTCCGGTCTCTTAACGTTACACCTATCATTTTTCTTCCCATAGCTCGCTGCATTGTCCTTAACTTAAGCAACTGAATAACATGCGCTAACAGGACGAACACAAGAAACATGGAGAAGACGACCTGTGTTCGTCCTGTTAGAGCACGCTATTCAATTGAAATGTACCAACTAGCCCGCCAGAAAGTTCTACAACTTAAGCAGAACCCTTTTCGTTAGCCTCCACGTTTCTGCCCCATAGGTGTGTACCGGCAAGATACAGCTGTTGCACACTTTTCTCTTGAGGGATGTTGGTAAACTGGCATTCGTGATCTCAAAGAACCTGCCATATTATTATTGTAATTATTGTAATTATTTACTTTTATAATATTGTTTTTTTTTGCCGCAAGACACACAAGGTGTCCCTTTCACCAAGCCGAAAGAACGCGCCTCAATGCCGAGGAGAGCATGTGTAACTCGCAACCTACGGGTAATGGTTTCGAGTGCAAACTGATTTCCCAAATTTATTTTCCGCGTAATTAATTTTCTTGACATCCTTACTTGTAATATAATGACATTTGAGTCATGCTACGACCTCCTACTCACAATTTAACTCATGTTTTATTAATTTTCAGTCCAGAGCTTCACGTGTGACGTCGCAACCCTGTCGACAATCTGGCTTTTCCGGACACACCGGCGACGACGCCAACTACGCCGAGTTCTCCGCTGAACGAATGCTTAACGATGTCGCGTTAAAAATTAGAAAGTAGCGTTTTTCATAGCGCCTGTAGCTGCACCGCCACTTCCTCTTTAAATAACATCGTGCTCATTTTTTGCTCATTGAACTGTTCAAATTGAACTCGTTAGATATAACATATGCATATTCTACTACAGGCAGCTAAATGGCGAGCTTCCAGTATCACCTATTCCTCAAGTTTCACTTGTCAACGATATGAAAAGGCGATTCGAAAAAAAAAACACATTTGATACTTCCGTACTGCCGTACAAATTATGACAAACAAATTTCTAATTTCTCTGCTATCATGCTGTGGAAGAAGTTTCTCGTCATCATCAAATAACTAAACAACAGCAGATTTGCCTCGGAAGTTTCCTTTCATCTTTAGAAAAGGACCCCTGATACCTCGTCGACGAATGTTTAATACTCGTCAGCTCCACATCGTAAACATTTTTTCTGTATCCAGACACCAGTATTTTCTAACGTTATGCTCCTTTCCACCCATTTCTGTAAAAGGTTACCTTGAGATCTGCTGTTCAGTGTATTGTGTCCATATTTTTCTTTTCCCTCATAGTGTTATTTCGATTAGATCTACTTTTCCTGTGTATCACAAAACTATGTTCTAATCATCTCGAATGTTTAAATAACTTTTGTATCTATGTATAATTTATTGTGTTTTCTGTCATTGCAGCCGCCGCGGCGGCTCAGTAGTTATGGTGCTCGGCTGATGATGATCGGCTGATGACATTTGTTTTGGGGAATCATTTCTAGAGAACAAAAGAAATCAGTCCCGAAACTTTACGGACAAAAATTGTATGGCGGCCCTCATAGCCTGAGTCGCTTTGTGACGTTAAGCCTCATAAACTAAGCCAAACATCTTGCTCATCGCAATGAAATTTGATAATGATATGCTTTATTGTTCGCATTTTGGAGCTATACTATTCATTACAATTTCTGGTTGCAAAACTAACTCGAATTTCTTAAAACCATTACAGTACCATCAAAAACGACATTGTAGAGTGTATTTGTTAAATAAAACAGTTATTTTATATATTTCACAAGTGAGAGAAATTAGGCAGATACACTTAGGACTGCTTACGTGTGTGAATGCTAAAGCATTCCCTGGGTGCATTGTTTGCGCGTGAAGTTCTTCTCTACGGGTTTATGTGTTCGCGTATTGGTTGCGCAATGCATGAAACCACCGATTACGCTGTACGACGAACGGTGGCATAAAAATTCTGACACGAAAGTCTGGGAAGGCATACAATTGATAGTGCATATGCCGCCTGTTCGAATCCCTCTCGGAACCTAGTCTCCAGCTTGACGCAAATGTGAGCTACATGCAACGAAAAATTGTATGACACCACGCGTAACGCTGTACGACAAGCGGTTGGGTCACAATTTTGATACGAATGCCGGAAAACTGGAGCCACATGGAGTTAGGCCACTGGCGAGTTTATAGACGAACGACATGCATAGGATTGTCTGCTTGCCTTGCTGTGTGCGCCATACGACCTCTTCATGACGTCATTTCATTTTCTTGCAATCGCTGGGATTGCACACACACTCTCTCTCTCTCTCACACACACACACACACACACACACACACACACACACACACACACACACACACACACACACACACACACACACACACACACACACACACACACACACACACACACACACACACACACACAAACGCACACACACACACACACACACACACACACACACACACACACACACACACACACACACACACACACACACACACACACACACACACACACACACACACACACACACACACACACACACACACACACACACACACACACACACACACACACACACACACACACACACACACACACACACACACACACACACACACACACACACACACACACACACACACACACACACACACACACACACACACACACACACACACACACACACACACACACACACACACACACACACACACACACACACACACACACACACACACACACACACACACACACACACACACACACACACACACACACACACACACACACACACACACACACACACACACACACACACACACACACACACACACACACACACACACACACACACACACACACACACACACACACACACACACACACACACACACACACACACACAGACACACACACACACACACACGCGCACACACACACGCACGCACGCACGCACGCACGCAGGCACGCGCGCGCGCTCAAGCAATTGGGTTTTTTCATAATGGGACTAATAATGCTCTAAAATAAAAACATTTATTGCGCGGAATAAACTGACGTTAGCTTGGTGGTTTCGCATTTCAGGAGACTAATGGCTTCTGCTGACCTTCTTGCCCGGTTCACCATGAAAAGCTGGTCGTTCGGTTGTGAGGTCAACAGCGCCGCCGCCCTGTCCTCATTTGTTGGGTTATTGATTCTCGATACATGGCGGACTAATTTTTTTTTGACTGCGTAAAACGATATCGGGCAAAAAAATAATTATGAGTGCTGTCATATGTCTATACTGAACATTAGGAAAAGATAAAAAAATCAGGCAGGAATTATCAACTGAGAATTTTTCATTCACCCGGCACAAATATTCACGACAACAATGACGGACGATATAGCATGGTAAGGCCAAATGCGAATTAGGTGTACCAGCACACCTGCTTTCATTTCGCTTTTGGCTCGAGGCTCGGTTTTCAAGGTCAGGCTGGCTTCAGTCAACGATCGGCGAAATCTGCAAGCGAAATCGTGAGGGCACCTGAGTGCCTGAGCACTAAAACGGGGAGGGGCACTGAGCCTTCGCCCTAAGAGAATGACGCAATAGCGGTAACAGGTTGATGCTTATATATGCGGAATCGGTCATTCTCTACATTCATACGTCCCTGGGTGCCCTCATACCGCTCCTGGCGCAGCGATTGAGCGATGGCAGGTGCTGCCACCGGTCGCTGTCGTGCGATACAGGTTGCTCTTCCCGAGACACCCGCGTCGCCAGACATACGGAGGCAAAATTGACCATTAGAAGAATGGGCCGGACCATTACCTTCATCATTTCCATAACAGTGTCGTACATTTTTCCAATTTTCAAAATTGTTTTCCGATAATGTTGGACATGACCTGCCAGTCAACTGCAAGTATTTCGAATTATTTTTAAGCATATTTACGTATGATCCGTTTTCTCAGCAACTGCATTACTTATTTGATTGGGGCTGACTTCATTAAATCCCCATTTTGTGCGCTTTTACTGAACTAGAATTGTCGTTTTGTTACAAATATTAATAGTGTTATCATTTTTTTTTTGCCGGAAGCATATCTTTTCTTTTACATTTTTTCAGAACAAAAGGCTTCTAGGAAAAAAAAAACAATTGTGCACGTAAGCGTACCACTCTAACTGAGTACCTTCGTGTGCAGATAAAGCTGAGAACTAAGTCAGGGTTTATTGTTCCTGTTTTTATAATTATGTACCAAATATAATAAAAATGGCATTTTGAACTATTCCAGGTTAGAGAGATAGAACCTCTTTCAATCAACTTTTGGCCAGGAAAGAACATGCACCGAACCATCTTTTAAGGACCCGCAAGCCATGTAGTCAAGATCAGTGCCAGTTTTACGCTTATTTTCTTCTCAGTTTGCCTTCGTGACTCCTTCTTGGTCTTGTTCTGCACTATTCCCAGTGCAGTACTTCCGACGACGGTCAAGACAGCGAAAGCATATCACGAGGTAGCGCACCCGGGAGTATGCCAAATAAATTAAGGACATTAATTGTGACCATGCCACAATCATTAAATGAGTGAACTGCGTCTTAGCAAAATTCTAAGGAAGGCACTTTTCTTGCGCTTTTCGAGGCGTCGTGGTTAAACGAACCTGTGGCATTTTGGGCTCGTCCTTGGCGACACTTCTTGAGAAGCTTTATCGGGGATTTATCTGAGGAAAACAGTCTTTATGGCGCTAAGAACCGATCTGGACCGGCATTTGTGTTCAAAAGGCTCGTTCATCGTGTGGCATCACCTGATATATTGTGCCGGATACGCTGTGTTTTAATTTCAGCGCGATACAATTTGGGTTGCCGTCGCACCAGAACTCCGCCGTTGTCCGAGACGAAATTCCCGGAATGGTCAAAACAGTGATGACGTTACAAGTGTCACGTAACCACCAGAGAACAATCACAGCGCATCGCCAAATTTGAAAATCCACCACCACCGCAGGAACTGAGAGGCTTTGACAGTGTCGACATCGCCCAACACCGTGATACGTGGCCACCAGTGACGTGTTATAGCGCGCCATGAAATTTGAAAATTCATCATCACTGGGGAGCCGGAAGGCTGTGACAGTATACAATGACACGTGACCACCAATGACCTGTTACAGCGCGCCGCAAAATTTGAAAATCCATCACCACCTTATGAGCTAGGAGGCTGTGACAGTATCGACATCGCCCACCACCGTGACAAGTCACCACCAATGACCTCTTACAGGATGCCGTGAAATATGAAAATTCATAACCACCTCAGGAGCTCGGAGGCTGTGGTGGTGGTGTTACAAATATATTGCCACAAAACGGGATTAGTTGGGGCTGGGGCGAGTCCAGGGTGGCCACCAGTCGGGGATGACCTCTTGAGCTCGCATGATGAGGGCCAGCTGCGTTGTTTTTCTTGAACTGGCCAAGAGCTTGTCCCATTCCTACGCCGAGGGAGCTGGCAAGAGTGTCGTCGGAGGGGGTTATCTGGAGCATTCCCGCAATACATGGTCTTATGCGGCGTGCGTCCCGTCACCATTCTTGTACAAGTCAGTGCGGGCATGCAGGGTCATATTCACCGTTTGTGATTAAACATAATCGGTAGGGGCTAAGAATTGCCTTTGTTTGTAGGCGTCTGAGTGTCGTGGCTTGCACCTTGTCCTGGTCGGGGTGATATGTGGGATACGTGCATCTTATCTCGCGATAAAAGTTTGTGATCTCCGCGTACGAGCGAGGCGCCTCGGCAGGGGCGTCCGTTCTCGAGAGGTCTCCCGTCCCCCGGTAGGTTAAACCTCAGGCTGGACGGTCGACCAACTCGTTACCGGAGTTACCCGCGTGGGCCGGAACCCATACGAGATTGATGTTGTGATCGAGAGTTTGGTTGCGCAGAATTCGCATTGCGAGAGCGCTTACCGAGTTTTTGGCGAAATTTTGAGCGGCGCTTAGAATAGTTTTGGTGCGGTGATCCGCGATGGCCAGTTTGATAGCTACTTCCTCTGCCTCGCGTATAGAGCTAGCATGAAAGGTTGTGGCATTAACGAGGGCTGACTTTGGAGTGACCATACATGCTACGTATGTTCCGCCTTTGATGTGTTGAGCTGCGTCCACGTACACTGCTCGTGGTTCGTTCTCGTACTGTTTCTCTAGGGCCTGCGCCCTTGCTTTCATGTCTGCCTGGCAGCACGTTCTTGGCTACTGGTTTAACAACTAGTCTACTAATAATGTCGACCGATAAATGCGATGTTGCACACACCTCGTCAACGGGGTGTATGCGGAGTTTGTCGAGAATTACGTGTCCCACAACGGTGCGCGACAAGCGGGTCACTTGTACCGTCTTATGGGCTTCGATTAGAGCAGCGAGTGTGTTAAAAAATCAGAACCGCAGCAGTTGATCTGAGTTGGCGTATGCCGGCAGATCAAGGGCCGCCTTGTATGCTGTTCTAATGGTGCTATTAAGTGGCTTTATGCCATGCCCCTGCGACGGGTGGCAATGTGCCTCACCAGCCTGCCTATCTGGTGCGCCGTGACTCGTTGCCGTTGGATTGCTTCCGTGTTGTATTATTTTGAATCAACACGCGAAGAAGCCTGATCTTGGCTACCGGGAGTATCGGATGGTTGTCAGTGGGCAACTCGATGGGTTCCCCACGGTCGGGTGCTGCCCGTGAGGCTTGTTTGTTCCTGATAACTAAGAGTTCCGATTTAGCCGGTGCACACGCAAGGCCGTTCCACTCCACGAAAGAGTGTACCGTGTCGATAGCTCATTGTAATGAACCTGCAGTATCTCCATCGAATCCGGAGTAGGTACATATGGTGATGTCGTCGGCCTATATAGAATCAAGTACATGTGGGATGGCATTTAACAGACACGGGTTGCCACTCATAGTAATGCTTAAGAGAAAAGGTGAAAGCACGGTACACTGAGGGGTTCCTCTGGTCGTTAGTGCAATTTTGTCGCCACCTTTGTCCCCGAATTGCAGCGTAGCCATGCGCTCGTTCAGAAAGGTGGCGATGTAGTCGTATGTTCGCTTGCCTACGTTCATCATTGAGAGCTGACAGAGGATGGAAGCTTGCGACACATTGCCAAAGGCCTTATTCACATCGAGTCCCAGCATGGTGCGCGTGGCTATTGTGCGATTTGGGTCTAGACTGTTTTGCTGTATCTGCCACATGATGTCCTGAGTCAAGAGACCTGCTCGAAACCCATTCATGGACTGGCGAAACGTGTCTTCCGCGTCGGTGTGCATTTAGAGCCTGTTTAAGACAACGTGCTCTGTTACCTTTCCTAGACATGACGTTATCGAAATTGGGCGGAGGTTCCCAGTCTCGAGTTCATTGCCTGGTTTAGGAATGAAAATAATTTTAGCGTGCTTCCATTCGTCGGGGATGCTGCCTTCTTTCAACTATCTGTTGAAGAGGCCCTAAGGGCCTCTATTGATTGGTCCTCTAAGTTGCGCAACATCTTTTTGGTGATGCGACCTTCCCCGGCGGCCGAGAAGGTGTTAATTAGATAGAGAGCAGCACCGACCTCCGCTACGGTAAAGACCCTATTCATGTGGGAGTTATCCGACCCTGAATACCCATCTGTCTGGGTATATCTTGGGAGGCGTTTACATACTGTTTCTTTAATGCGGTCATGAGTGCTTCGTCGCTGCCCTGGAAAGCCTGCGCGATCCTCTGTAGGCTCTTGTGAGACCCAGTCTTAGTTTTCGTAGGATCGAGTAAATGCTTGAGTAGAAACCTTTTGTTCTTATTGCCAAGCTGCCCATTAAGAAGGTCGCAAATCTGAAACCACTGCTATCGGCTAAGCTCCCAAGTGTATGCCTCGATATCCTTTTCAAGTTGGGTTAGTGGAAGTTTTAAGCGACGGTTATGCTTATTTTTACGCCATCGAGCATGTATACGTCGTGGTGCGTCCATCATGTGTACTAGCTTAGCGTCCGGACTGGGACCGCTTTCCTCCTGTGTCAAATATTTCGAGATGTTAGCGGCGTCTTGAAGCAGACGTTCCGTCCATTGTAAATATACTATGCCCTCGGCCGGTCTTTGCGAGTGGACATACCTGAAGGCGTCCCAGTTCGTGTGCTTTACTTCCCGGAGACGCATTCTGCGATGCGTGGCTCGGAAAGTGGTACACATCACATAGTGATTGCTTCCTATGTTGATGTTGAGATTCTCTCATCTCACATCGGGCATATTGTCACCGACAAACGTAGCGCGACTCAAAACAGGGTTTTCAGTGGAACGGCCAAGCAGACCAGCAGCGCGCACCCGAGCGGAAGCGTCGTCTTCCTTGCTCCCTCACGAGCCGTCACGCCGCGCCACCGCATGCGGCGCCCGCAGTATGTGAGAAGTTATCTGATTGGTGGCTAAAATCAAGACAAGAGTAAAATTTCCTAAGTCATGGCTAGGTGGATTTAGCCACCGCCCGATTTAAAGGGTTCAGCCTTATCCATCCATCCATCCATCCATCCATCCATCCATCCATCCATCCATCCATCCATCCATCCATCCATCCATCCATCCATCCATCCATCCATCCATCCATCCATCCATCCATCCATCCATCCATCCATCCATCCTCCCGTCCATCCATCCTCCCGTCCATCCGTCCGTCCGTCCGTCCGTCCGTCCATCCATCCATCCATCCATCCATCCATCCATCCATCCATCCATCCATCCATCCATCCATCCATCCATCCATCCATCCATCCATCCATCCATCCATCCATCCATCCATCCACCCACCCACCCACCCACCCTCGAACTCCTCGGCGTAACAGTTTCCCCGGGGGCAGATTATTCTCGCCCCGAGAAAGTTGGGTAGATCGACGATGAAAGCGCTTCAAGCGAGCCACATGAACAACTTCTTTCTTGCGGGAATGGCGTTTATCCGTCGTCACCTAGGCGACGACGTAATTCACGTCAGTCTGTTGGTCCAACACGGCGAAGGGGCCATCGTACTTGTACAGGAACTTACAATCCTCTCTTGCGAGTTGGCGTCCAAAGCCAGACGAAGTTTCCTGGAGAGGAAGTCACCGCACGATGGCGCAGGTCGTAGTGTTCTTTCGAACGGCATTGTGAGGCCAGTGTACGTAAGCGGTCTATACGGCAGACTTCTTCGGCAAGGCATAGTGTCTGGCCAACGGTTTTCGTTGGTGGAAAACGGGAAGATGGTATCGAGAAAAACGCGGGGAGTTCGGCCATAGAGTAAATAGAAGGGAGAATACCCAGTGACCTCATGGTTGGCAGTGTTATAAGCGTACGTCACATATGGTAGCACTGCGTCCCAGTTGCGATGATCAGACGAGACGTACATGGACAGCATGGTGGTCAGAGGGTGGTTGGTGCGCTCGGTAAGAGCGTTGGTCTGCGGGTGGTACGGTGTGGAGGGCCGGTAGTCCGATCCACAAAGCCGGAGCATTTCTTCCACAACATCAGCAGTAAATTGCCTTCCACGATCACTTACTATAACACGGGGTGCGCCATGGCAAAGAATAACAGTGTGTAGGAGACACGACGAAACCTCGCCAGCCTTTGCGGTAACGAGAGCCGCGGTGTACACGTATCTGGTGAGACAGTCTACACACACAATCACCCAGCGGCGTCCCTCTAAAGACTTTGGGAAAGGACCAAGTAGGCCAATTCCAACCTTTTCAAAAAAGCGAAGTGGGTGGTTTGACGGGCTGCAGAGGACCGGCCGGAGTGGTGGTTCGTGCCTTAAGTTGTTGGCATTCTTCACATGTTGCAATGTACTGCTTGGTGGTCTTATAAACTTGCGGGCAATAAAAACGCTGGCGAATCCGGTTCAGAGGGCGAGAGAAGCCTAGATGTACAGATGTGAAGTCATCGTGCATATCGTGTAAAAATTGCACGCGTAGACGTTTTGGAACGACCAAAAGCATTGCAGCGCCATCGACGGAATAGTTCTTGAACAAAATGCCATCTTCGATAGTAAATGACGTTGAAGCTACTCTTCCTTCTATTGCTTCTATAAGTTACTGCAGTGAGTGGTCGCTACGTTGCTCTTGCTGAAAGGTTGCCATACTGGGGAACATCGGCGCGAGCGAGGCTAAATACCCTTCGAAACATTCTTCATAGTTTACTGAGGTCGGCAATGGGTAGCGTGACAAGCAGTCTGCATCAGCGTGACGGCGGCCACTTTTGTACGAGAGAGCATAGTTACATTCTTGTAAGCGCAATGCCCAGCGTGCCGGACGACCAGATGGATCGCGAAGTCCGAGCAGCCAGCATAGAGAATGATGGTCTGTGACAATAGTGAAGTGGCGTCCATATAAATAGGGTCGGAACTTGTGCACAGCGAACACAACTGCGAGGCGCTCCAATTCGGTGACAGTGTAGTTACGCTCACATTTTGCTAACGTGCGGTTGGCGTAGGCAATAACGTACTCAGCCCCACTATGCAGCAGAGCCAGCACCACCCCAAGAGAGGCGTCAGTGTGAACCTCCGTCACAGCAGAAGGGTCGAAACGCTGCAGGAGGGGTGCTGACGTGAGACAAGATTTGAGGAGATGAATCGAGGATTCGCACTCGGGGGTCTACACAAACTGCGTATCCTTATGCAGAAGAGAACTGAGGGGGTGGGCAATTTGTGCAGAGCCAGCAATGAAGCGACAAAATGAGCACCTCCACCAAATGTTGCGGATGAGATGGCTTTAGTACAGGTGAGAGCCCTACGGATGACAGCTGGTCGCCGACGGCCCAGAGCCAATATCATTCTGCGCGCTCCTCTCTCCTCTTCTTCCCCGAACTCCTCGGCATAACAATATAATCAGTTAAGTGTTGCACGCCATAATATAATAATCAAGTTCGATGTTTTATAAGGAAAGAAACACTTTGGGACACTTAACGCACCTTAACAGTGGAATGCGACAGCATTAGACATCCTCATTGTTGCAACTTTGGCGTTTCTCTATAATTTTTATGCGCTCAACTCTCAACCTTTCCGCTTCGATCACAAAGCTGGATCAACAGGCAAGACTGAATGGGTTGAGTGCGGGTGCGCCTCATAGACAATGTTTTCTCGAGATATGGCATCTTTATTCATGCACTAAGTTCATTCATACCTAACTCTTGAACCTACGGTGGGTCTAGGTCTTCGTACACGTCCTCTCTGTAAAAATCATTGATTCATATGCTACTTTGGGAAGGTTGCTCACAATCCTGTAGGCCGATTGCAACCTGTCCCATTGGGCAGGTTGTGATGACGTCACAATGTCAAATGACCTCTCAATGTGGTGGACCGGTTGCTGACTGCCAAGTTGGGCAAGGAGTGATGACGTCACAACATCATGTGACCTCTCTCGATCATTCAGCGAACTTCGTGATACACGCCGCCATTTTTGCGGGATGTGGAGTCTGGTTTGGTTTAGTCTGTAAGGTTTAACGTCGTAAAGCAACTCAGGCTATGAGGGACGCCGTAGTGGAGGGCTCCGGATGATTTCTACCGCCAGGGATTTTTTAAGGCGCACTGACATTGCACAGTACACGGACCTCTAGCGTGTCGCCTCCATGGAAATGCGACCGCCGCGGCCGGAATCTAACCCGCGTCTTTTGGTTCAGGAGCCGAGAGCCATAGCCAGAGTGCCAGCCTGGAGGATATTCCCAGATATACAAAGCATGCGACAAAGATAATCAAATTTCGCTCAAATCTACTCCTCACCAGTTTTCTCACGACTTTGCACATATGAGAAAAATAACCCTAGAAAAATATGGCTTGCATTAAACCTAGACTCTCACCAGGACGTCATCCTAGTGGCAATGACACGCAGGTCCTCGCATATGAGTGCGCGCATATATTTAACACATTTTTAGTGGCGTTCACTAATGAGTATAATGCGTAGAGCGTACTACAAGACCTTGGCTTTCACCTTTTGATGGACTTAACATGCAGTCTTCTAACCTAAATTAGCTTCTGCTAACCGCTCCCTAGGCTATATCAAGCACATCCTAAAACAATCTCCGATTTCGATCAACGAAAAACAGCTTGCGTACGTAACCCTAACCGGTCCGAAACTACAATCTGCGTCAGCGGTTTGGGACCCCGAAGAAGCATATATTCCATCGGTAAGATCGAAGCGCTGCAAAACCCTCCTTTTCACTTAATATTTAAGATTATTGGCATCGCTCCAGTGGCTCATTACTAAAAAAATCCTGCTGAGTTGGACAAAATAGCGTGCCGTCGCCAAAAGCACGTCTTCTATAAACTTGCATCAACGTTCATTTTATCACGAAGAGTTGTGCCAGCCCCCAGCAATTAATTTTCTGTGCCGTGATCAGCACTAAAAAATGAAACGCGTCATCTGTCACACCTTCCGTGGTGGCTCAGTGGTTAAGGCGCTCATTTACTTAGCCGGAGGACCCGGGATCGAACCCAGCCGCGGCGGCCGCGTTTCGATGGAGGCGAAACGCAAAAAGCGCCCCTCTACTGTGCGATACCAGTGCACGTTAAACATCCTTTGGTGGTCGAAATTTTGGGCTACTGATCCGGAGTTCCCGGGTTCGAACCCGACCACGGCGGCTGCGTTTTTATGGAGGCAAAACGCTAAAGCGCCCGTGTGCTGTGCGATGTCAGTGAACGTTAAAGATCCTCAGGTGGTCGAAACTATTTCGGAGCCCTCCGCTAAGGTACCTCTTTCTTCCTTCTTCTTTCACTTCCTCCTTTATCCTTTCCCTTGCGGAGCGGCTCAGGTGTCCAACGATATATGAGACAGATACTGCGCCATTTCCTTTCCCCCAAAACCAATTATTATTATGACCTCCACAACCGGCACCTCTCTCTTCATACCTCTTTCACTCCCTCCTTTATCCTTTACCGCCGCGGTGGCTCAGTGGTTATGGAGCTCGGCCGCGGCGGTCGAATTTCGATGGAGGCGAAATTGTAGAGGCCCGTGTGCTGTGCGATGTCAGTGCAAGTTAAAGAACCCCAGGTGGTCGAAATTTCCGGAGCCCTTCGCTACGGCGTCCCACATAACCTCAGTGGCTTTATGACTTTAAACCCCTAAACCATTAACCAAACCTTCATCCTTTCCCATATTGTGTGGTTCGGGTATCCACCGAGATATGTGAGACAGTTACTGAGCTCTGGAGGCTCTTCCGGCTCTGAGCCGGCGGAATCTGGATGAACTGCCCGGTGGGTAAGCGTTCGGGCGGCCGCGTACGCCGCCTCGGTGCCTCTGAGGCTTTGATGGTCCGGAGTCCAAACTATGTGTTTGGGTGAAGAGTCCGATTCCCTTACTGATAGCTTTTGAATGTGGTAGGCTACAGGTGAAAACTCGTCAGCCAGGTTGTGTTCGTAGGCTCGACGCGAATCTGGGATGATGTACTTCGAATTCTGGTCCGTAGCAGCAAGCGCAATGGCTGCCTCCTCGGCCTGCCCTGAATTTGGAGCTCTACATGAGAGGCCGTTAACGTGGTGGTCCTGGGACCGTATTCCGAGTTTGTGTCATAATAAAAAGCGCCATAATCTGCCGCAACGGGCACACCTCATTGGTCGAAACGCCGGAGGCGGATGTGGTGGTTCGGGTACAGCGAAAAGGGTTGAAGAAACCGGATGGTGACGTCAACACGTAGCGTACGCAGCAGATGCTCGACAGCCAATATGGCGGCGCGCTCTGAAGTGGAGCCTCTTGCTTCGAAGAACTCGTCGATGTTACTGCGTTTTTAGGCCCGTGAACTGGCTATAAACAGGGTACGGGACTTTCGTTTCGTCTAGTCTTGCCCATAACAAATTGGATGGACAATGAACTCGGCCTGTTTTCATTTCGTTGTCGGATTCGGTAGCTCATAGGCCTAACGAGCACCGGTTTGTAGCAGAAATTGTTCTAATCATTCAAACTGGATGGCGCCACTATCACCGAGTTACCTCGTCTGCGTAGGTAGAATGATGTAACATAAAACACAATGACCCGCAAAATACTTGCGTTTACTGAGCACAAACGTGCGCGTCCTATTCTAGAGCTCTTGATTAGCTGTTGAAACGTCCTGCATCATGTTCGTGTGTAATGTCTGCCAGCGTGAAACCACTCACTTGCACGGATGGCCAGTCGCCAGCGATGCGCTGCTACACCGAAGCGTTTTACACGCCAGGGGTGGTTTTTTTTGGTATCCCTTACTGTTCTCGATAGCCGCGGTGGTGTGGCTCTCCATCATTGAGCTCGCGAGTTAGCTTGCAATTTAGTTTTAGGCGTCAATGGGCATGCGTGCGCTTCGTACCATGGCGAACCTATAAAATTCCTCTGCGAAGTCTCTCAAGGCATATATCAAGAGAAACACAGTAAGAAGATTTTTTAGCTGACCCTTTTTGTTTATTTGATTTATTTATATGAAGTGCCTGCATTAAATGAATGAAAAAAAAACGTAAATTACTGTCTGCACAACCGTCCGATCAGAGCACCAATTTACATTCAGCAATGTTGCAGGCGGCAAGTCGTCACGGCGTCTTGGTTCAGCCCGGCACGGAGCGCGCATTGTGCAGCGAGTGAGCATATGCTACAAATATTCCTCCCCGTTCCTTTTCCTCAAGATAAATGTAAAACTCCGTGTTGTGCGAACAAGCTAGCTGCCTTTTATTTACCATCGGCGATCGCGTTCTGTCACTGAAAAGCCATGCGTGGTTGTGTACAATATTGTTTTCTTTAAGTACACCTCCGGCCTTTACGGGGCAGAAAAGAGTGTCTGAACTATACTGTTTGTATTTGCTGAAGTCAATTGGGTAAGTAAAGCAGCTTTGATATTAATCCTCTACAGTGGAATCCGATGCGCAGCCAATCTTGTGGCTGAATGCTTCATCTGTCGCACTGGTCGCGTTCTTTTTTCGCCAAAGAGCAAACGCGACACTGGACGTTTCGCTGCGGCAACCAGAACGCAGTGACATCCTGCCGCCGCTCACAGTCGCAAGCTAACCGACACCCGTTTCCGGTTTTTTGACCTATCAGGTGTGGCGGCTGCGGCAGATTATGACGCTTTTTATTATTACACAAACTCGGAATACGGCCCCTGGTGAACTACGGCAGCCGCCGCGGCCGGTCCACCGAATTGGCAGCAAACTGTCCCCTGTGGCAGGTGGCAGTTAAAATCACGATTGAACAAGAGAGGTCACGTGACCTTGCGACGTCATCAGAACCTGGCCACCAATGCGCGTGGCAACTCTGCTACCGGATTATGAGTTACCTGCCTCCGTGGTCCCTGGCGAGAAAATTAATGCAAATAAATTCAATGCATTTGCCGCCTGCCCATCATGGTACTGCCCTTGAGCCTTGCGGGAGCTCAGGAAGAGCAACCTGGGTCTCACAAGCCCCACAGGTGGATGTGAACAGCCGCCCACAGGGGCAGTGTCGCTTAACCGATACACCACTGAAGTAGTGGTCTAAGGTCTCCCAGCGATGTATGAATGCGACTTAGAGGGTCGTGATGGAATTAACACCGTGTGACCACGATATAAGTATGAGCTTGCCAGTAGCAGCTGAGTTGTGCAAACACACAAGAAACTCAAATGTTGGAATTGACACAAAATTTAATCGCATGAAGAACTTTGGACTCGCATTGTCGACACCGTAGCAGGCAACCTAAATACTGTCGCATTTCATCTTTAGGAATGCCGTTCAGAAGGCTTCAAAGTTTTTGTTTGTTACAGTGTGTATTTTTCTTCTTGAGCTTGTTCCTATTCATTGTACATTCTTCGTACCATTTTCCTGCTAGTACTCCAAACCCCTCCAGGCATTCAGTTGATACCCTCGTATTGAGGACCTTCCGGTGGACATCCGACGAGTGGAATCACCTTCCTGCACCACTGGAACTGATTAATGATCACCGTTTACTCCAAGAACGCATTAGCTAACATTGCATAACTAGCAACCTTCTGTAAAATGATGCTCATATCTCTGTTTTCTTATTTTGTATAACCACTCCCCTCTATAATGGTGTACGGCCCTGAGGGTATTATAATTAAATTAATCAATCGATAAATAAATAATCAATAATAAATAATTAAATCATTAAATAAATAAATAAATTGCGACTCGCGGTGCAGTACCAGGGCTTTCATGCTGAAACGCTGAGCAGGAAGTTCTGCGTGGTCCTCTTCTTGTCTTCGTCGCCTTCTGACCGGGGTCGCGTTCTCTGAAGCCTGTCTAGTCCATCACAAAATAAACAATTAGGTCCACCCAAAAGAGAAACAAAACTTAGAATAACCACGCAGGCGCGAATAAATAAGCGCTCGTCTGACGCGAGGAAAGAAGGGTAGAGGGTAAAACGCGCCGTTGTTCAACAAAACATGCCATGTACTGTGTTTAATTTGACTGACGGCTGCTAAATAATCAGACGAGCTCAGCGAAATGCCATGTTTCGTTTTAGGCATCATTTTTATTAGAGAAATTGTGGCGAGTGAGAGGTCCGAAGAAATCGGGCGTGCTAGGCGCGCCACTTAATTTCGAAAACCTGCTCTACTGATGGAGTGGACAGCATGTGGTCCACTGAATAATTTTCAAGATAGTCTCGGAATTCGAGGTTGACAGAAGAGCGAAGAGTGCTTTTTTTTTAAATTTTCATCCCACCTGTACCCGTAAAGAGCATGGCCCAAGAAGAGGTTCGTTGGCCACATAAAATACCGTGTTAGTAG
Source organism: Amblyomma americanum (assembly GCF_052857255.1). Lineage (NCBI taxonomy): Eukaryota > Metazoa > Arthropoda > Arachnida > Ixodida > Ixodidae > Amblyomma > Amblyomma americanum. Next base: position 65,661,957 of record NC_135499.1, read on the forward strand.
TTGGAAAAATGTGGCGGCAGTTGTGAAACCATTCAAGAAAGGGGGAGGGGCTGTTGGCTCAACTTGCGCACAGTGGGGAGCGTGCGTGGAATACACCTCCATTTCTTTTTCCCCTTCCGCTACTTCCCTCTCCCATCTCTTTCCTCATGGTGCGTTCGGTGTCCACCGTGAGAGACAGACCACCCTCCCTGTCTTCTCTCCTGGTTGGGAAATGCAGCAGGAGGAAACTGAGACTCGGGGGCTGAGTGCTTCGCCGCACCCCGAGAGCAGCGGCGGCCCTTCACATGCCGCGTTGTGTACTCAGGCGCCGCAAGCGATCGGGCAATAGACGCGAGCGGCGACTTATTCACGGGGGCTTGTCGGCCGCCCTTGAATGTCGTAGTGGCCTACAAGTTTAAAAAAATAAAGCAGCAGTTGGTATAAGCAGCCCGCAGTATGCTGTAGAAGAAAAGAAGAACTTTGATGCTTCCAGGAACAGGGCGAAGAAACTGCATCAGAAACGAGGCAGTGAGGAGAGCACTTAACTTGAGACTAAAATTTATTGAGAGAACAGGCCAGGCTGTCGTGATATTCAGCTTTGCTGCCCGAGAAGGCGCTTAGTAGCTTTGAGAAACCGGCAACGGTTCGTGTAAACATGGAGTTAACAGGGTTCAGACACAAAGTTCTTGGGTGTCTGTTTTTTGCCTTGAAAAAGGTCTATGGGTCGAGCAAATATGAAAGTGAGCTCCAAACACCAGTGCGCAATGTTAACAATACAGGGGTCGTATAAAAAGTATCGGGGGAACAATTTTTTCCTGACGTCACTGTACGTCACAGAGCGCTCGCACAGTGCATGCGCTGTGGTGGGGATGTGACCTTCAAGACGCGCCAATGGCCATTCGTTCAGGCTAGGTCGTGTTTTTACTGGAACCCTGTTGAGTGACTCGGTGCAAGCGCAAAATGTAGCGAACGATTGAACAGTGCTAGGTGATAAATTTTTCTTCAGACTGAGGAAATCAGGTACGGAGACGTTGCGCACGCTTCGGCAAGGCAAGTGTTCAAGCATGAAATCATGTCACAAATGGCAGTTTTTAAGAGGCACAAGCTCTTCAAAGATGGCCGAGGGAGTATGAAGGACGCGTCCCGCGCTGGACGGCCGTTGAAGTCGAAGAACTGACGACAGCGTGCAACGTGTGCGTGGAGTGCTGAACTCAGACCGTAGTATAGGTGTGCGAATGGTCGCAGATGAAATTGGCATCGATAAGATCGAAGTGCACAGCATTATCACTGAAAATTTGGCTAGCGAAAGATATGAGCTAAACTCGTCCCAAATGTTTTGACGACCGAGCAAAAGATGAGGCGACTGCCTGCTTGCGAAGACCTTCTGCAACGCGTTGAAGAAGACCCCGGCTTTTCGGACAACTTAGTCACGGGAGACGAAACTTGGATATTTGAATGCGACCAAGAAACAAAGCGACAGAGTTCGGAATGAAACACTCCGGCATCGCCTCGTTCAAAAAAGGCTCGAATGAGCAAATCCAGAGCGAAAGCAATGCTAATCATTTTCTTTGACGCAAAGGAGGTGGTCCACTACGAATTAGTACCTGAGGGACAGACAGTAAATAGTGCTTTTTACCTAGAAGTGCTAAGCAGATTGGACAGAAGGGACCACCGGGAGAGGCTAGCGATTGCCGGACACGGAAATTGGAAATTGCATCATGGCAATGCAAGCAGCCACACCTGCACCAAGGTCAGCGACTACCTGACGATAAACGGCAACGCGACGATTCCCCAATCGTCTTACATTCCCGACTTGGCACCAGCAGACCATTTTCTACTCGCAAAAATTTAATTCTCTCATTAAGGACACCACCATGGGACCCTAAGTGCTGTCAAAGTAGTTTGCACGAATGCCTTTAGTGACCTTCCGGAATCCGCCTACCGGGGATCTTTCGAGTCATGGAAAAGCCGTTGACAAAAGTGTGTCGACGCTCAAGGAATGTAGTTTGAAGACTTGTGACGCACTGTACCAGTATCGGTAATAAATTTATTTTTCCGAAGCTTTTCGTGATACTTTTTATACAAACCCTGTATATTAGGAATGATTTTGTACCGGCCGTTTAGGCCCTGGTCAGGCGCCAGCGCTGAAGCGCTGAAGTGATTCCTTGACATCACGGTCGACTGGTCAACCTGAATTACCCCATTCCTGATTACGTCGCCGGTATGCACTGGTGATTCAGTGGCGTCACTATATACGGGTGGAAATGTCGAGCGGCACGTTGGACAACATTCAAAATTATGCTAAATTATGTTCCACTCAACGCCTGCGACCGAAATTTCACCAGAAGGCTTCTTCTTACACCTATAAACAAATCGTAACGTTTGCTTGCTTTCGAAAGTTTTCATCTGTACCCTTTTTAAGTTTGTAGTCTCCCATCCTGGTTTTAAGAGCTGGATCTATATTATTGATTTGGGCGTCACTTACGTCGAACCTTAATTACATTCGTTAGAGCCTCAGTGGATTACTTTTAAAAGTTACGGATTTTTCCGGCTGAAATAGAAGCCTCCCGGGAACAGCTAGCAGGAGGCGGAAAGTCAGATCCCAAAATGCCTAAAGAAAAACGTCAACGTAAGCACATTTTTAGGTGTCTGAAGAAACGCTCGCGGGGCTGAATCAAGCTGAGCTCTTGCACAGTCGGCGCTTGTGTTTGTTCATATTTTTGTCGCCCTGTTATCGTTCATTGCAGGATTGAATCACTTTAGCAGAAAAATCAATTTTCATCTGAAGCGTGTCACAGTAATATCGAAGTGAGATCTCGCCATGATGGTTATAGAAGTTGCTTCATCCTTTCAGGGGGACTATTCAGAGAGCTATAATGATGAAGTTCATCACTTGTCTATAAAGGGTTAGGGACTTGGAACTTGACTGGTTTTTTTTTTTAAAGTCTAGCCGTGGCAGAATTTACGGGCGGCCAAAAATAAAACACATAATAAATATATGGCATCTAGATTTCGGAAGTGACGCGTCGTATTTTCACCGAAAATCTATGCGAGGGTGCGAAATGATTTCTTCTCAAAGGAATCTAAGAAAAGCGCCACAGTAATACTTGTTGGGGGGGCTAGTTGGTGCATGTTTCCAGAAAAGAAACGAGACGGGCGCCCGTCTCGTGTCACTTGCTGTGTGTTGTCTTTTTCAGCGCTACAACCCTTTTCTGGAAAAGCGCAAGAGGTAATAGTTTGCCTGTACTTCTGAAAGCAAAATAATCAGCAAATCTGAAAACTTGCATTAGATTCACTTGACATGCTAAGATTATGTGAAAAAAAAAAACAGTATAGCTGCGACTTTCTCCAGCTTGATTCCCCCCATCCTCATTTTTTAAAAGTAGCTGGTTGGACTAATCAAAACATTACTAAAGGTCGCCAGTTGTGGCTTCCAAAAAGGTAAATGTACTGTAAGTCTGTGAAAGGTGATCCAAATTTTTAGAGGAGGCCCGGTAGCCGTGGCTGGTGAGCCGGCGGAGCGGGCTGTCGACGTTGCTGGTCAAGCCGGTTGCCGAATGTCCTCTTTTAATTCTGCGCGAGCGAGGTCGCGCTACCAGCCTCATCTTCGTCATCAGCGCCGCAGCGCCGCCATAGGTGCTCCCCCTCTAGCGCGGTGCGCGACAAAGAAAAAGAAATGGAGGTAGGTCTGTACAAGGCCCGTGGAGGGCCTGTGCATTCGGTAGAGTACACAAGGTCCACAGAAAGGCCAAATTCCGAGATCCGGGTGGGGGCGCCGGCGGTGCGCTCAGGCCCCAGGCGGGCCGACAAGGCTGAAGGGTGGTAGCCGAGCAATGGTCATGGTGCAGTAGGACGAAATCAGAATGTGGGTGTCCCAGTATGCACGGGCGAACGGCGCACAGCTCAAGTGAGAAATGGCGCCCTGGGAGGTGACCAATAAAGAATAACTGCTGGAGGCCGAAGTGTTTGTGTGGCAGGGGATGTTGGGAGACGGGAAGCATACACTGCTAACTTGTGCGCTTTCAGGTTTCAGGTGAAAGGGGTGGCACTGAGCTGGTCTGAGGCACAGAGCGCGGGTCATGGGAGGCAGAGCTGAGATGAAGTGGAAGCGTCTCGGCTTGCAGGAGGCCAGGGTGCGGAGCGGCACGACTGCGGCCGCTGAGGTCTCCAAGCGCAGAGAAAGAGGATGTGGGGCCGAGGGCATAAGGGAGTTCTGTGTCGATTTCACTAGGGGACTGTGCAGAAGCATCTGTACCGGAATTCACAGCACAAATGGTCGGGACAGCTGTGGTGGACGAAGCGCTCCTGGCATCGGCCGGGCGCAGGCGCCCGCCAAATGCATGATCAGCGCCTAGGTATCCGGGGGCCTGGGATGAAACGAAAGAGTCCGAGTCGACGCGTTGGCACACGGGGCGTGCAAGGTTATCCACATTTACTGGTGGAGGCCCGAGGATGCTTGGCGAAGAAAGCGGCGGCCAGCTGACGGACGCGTCAGCTCTGCGAGGCAGCCATGGAGATTCTTTTTGGAAGCGCTCTCACTTCATTGTCCTCTACACACAGGCACGTGAAGTTGCGCTGCACGGCCACCATCCTGACCTTTGGTCGATAAAAATAAAGCGAAAGAGCTGAAACAGATGGGAAGGAGGGAACTGAAAGAGAGTAATGGGGGCACAATAGTACTGCTTATACGTATGTACAGTAAGTCCGCGCTCAGGTCGTAGTCCAATGGCTAATCAGGAAAAATCAAAATCGAAGTTCAGGAGGTCGCTCTTGAGTAAAATGTAGATGCCGGACCGCGGGTACTGCTGTGTGGGAAGATGATGTGGGGGAAGGCTCGTAATCAGAAAACGTCGGAAGAGGAAAGATACAGTGGAGGTGGCAGTCGCTGGCGTGGGCTGCATTTTGTTTGGCAAGTCGGTATGCACAAGCCTTACGTCTTTGACGAAGTCTGGCCGACAAAGCCTGGTGAGACGGTGCAGGTACGGCTTCCCGGCGGCATTCGCCCTGCGTTGGTGCGACGCTACCGTGGATTAAACGTTGGGACCGTCAGAGCAGTGGAAGTCTTTGGGGTAGACAAATGGGCACGACATGCGCATGGCTGGGAATGATAGGTGCTTTTTGTAAGTTGTGGTCATGAAAGGTGTAGGTTGTGGTCTGGCACTGCTAGCAAACGTCGCGGCGACACAGTCGGTGGGGGTGGGCCGGTACAGCGCGTGCTGCAGGGTGCAGATGATGGAACACTTGAGTCGGGCCTTTGGTGTTGCTGTATAGACTGCTGCATGGTGGAACTAGCCCCTGGAGCTCACAGGCCGGGCGCTGTGCGATCCTGTCCTGGTGGTAAAAATTCGACATCGCAGCTACGTGTGAAGACAGGAGACGCTGGGAAACAGGAGACCGTAGAAGTCTCACCATTATGCGGGAGAGCCTCAGCGGTTGAGCCACAAGGGTAGGGTGAGACTCTGGAATCAGAGAATACGTGGTTGTGTACTGGGGATGGGGTGTCCCAGGAGGTATTGGTAGAAGAGGCGCTTGAAGGGACGGGTGGAGCAAGCGGGGTAGACACGGTGGTGCATGAGGAGAAAACCGCTGAGAATGTTGGCGAGAGACAATTCAATTGAATCATTTCGTTTATTTTGAACAAGAGGTTGAAGGCCCCACAGGCGGAAAAGCCGTTTTATTACAGCTTGAAAAGCGCCTGGGGCCCATACAAATCAGCAGTGGTCAGAGAATAAATTGCAGTGCAAGTTTACTTTAAAAAAAATGAAACAGTGCCGTAATATCTAAACAATAGTTATATATGAAAATTCCAAGTAAGCGTTCTGCTTCAATTCACAACGAAGACTGAAAAACATTCCGTAATTCATACATGTCAATCTGCCTGAACACATGTAGTTTAAAAAGCTACAAAAATTGTCCCAATTCCTGTTTTTTTGAAGGGTTGAAAATATACCCTCCTCTTTTCAGAATTGTTCAGCGAAAATGGGAATAAGTATACCGTAAGGACTGACAGATATAATCAGCACGCCGGCGTGGTACAAACCACTTGTCACAGCTGCGAGTACGACCGTCGCTTTTTTGTTTGCTTAAACTTGGGGAACTGTTTAAAAACGTTTGAAGGGCATCATTTTCCAAAAAGAAAGTGTGCATTAGGCGAAATTCTAGATAATGTTCTGCTCTTATCACTCTTGTGTTGGATGGTAGTACGATACATTTACAATATTACAAAGGGCTTTTTTCTGTAGAAGGGAAATTGCGTTGGTATTACTGATCGTTGTTGTTCCCCAAACGAATAAGCAGTAGCTTAAATGCGATGTGAATAATGCGTGGCAAGTGTGAAGTTTTATTTCTTCAGGAAAATAATACCGACACCTGGCAAGTGCTCCGACAGCTTATATGATAGTGATTTGCACAGTGAATCGATGTGGTGTGCCTACGTCATGTCAGCCGAAAATGTCCCTTCTAGGATCCTATGCTCGTTAACAATTTCTATAGCAGCAGTGCCGAGGGATAAATGGCGATATATTGCAGGCTGTTTGTTTCCTGGTTTGAAAATTATGGTTTTAGACTTATTTGTGGTAATCTTAAGTCCATCTGCATTGGACCAATCGATTACCTTTGCGATCTCAGTTTCCGCATTTGCAACCACCTCTTCTATGTCACAACCAGAAACAAACACGCTGGTGTCATCGGCACAAAGAACATAGAAATCATCAAAATTAGGTTGAACAATATCATTTACGCATACGCTGAAAAGAGATGGCCCCAAAAGACTGTTCTGCGGCGCACCAGCTGAAATAATTTTAAAGGTTGCGGTGTGGCTTCCAATTTTGACACACTGCTTCTGATAACTCAACACCATAAGCACTAAGTTTTCTCAACAGAATATTGTGGTTCGGAAAGTGAAAGGCCTTGCTATAATGTATAAAAATACCGAAAGCAAGCATCTTGCACTCAATATTTTTGATGGTGAGGTCTTTCATCGTTAGTAGTGCGGTTTCGGTTGATTTGCCTCAACGGAAACCATGCTGATAGTTTCGTAATATAATATGTTTGGAGAATAATTTTTAGCTGCGCACAAATAATATTTGTTCTGAGCTTTTCGAAAACACGGTTATTATAGATACCGGCCTGTAGTTAGCAGTGTCGTTTTCTTTCCCGCCTTTAAAGATGGCCGATACTTTTGCTTTTCTCATGCAACTTGGGAAAGAGCCAGTTGCAAGGACGAGGTTAAAAATATGTAAGTGAAGCGCGATAACGTCAATTGCGAACTTTACAGGCTTTATCTGAAGATTGTCCACATCACGAGTAGGTGTGTTTCTGGTTTAGAAATGCGCTACAAATTTCCATTTCATCGGTTGGTTCCAGGAATACGGCGGCGTTGTGTTCGTAGACGCACTTGCCGACGCGTGCATTTGCTGAATGATAGGTGGGGGCTCGGTGGGCAGCGGCGACGGTGGAGAGACCTGTGCTGGAAGGGGCTCCGATGTAGGAGCTGGCGGAGGGAAAGCCGAAGCAGCCCGTTTAGAGAATTCGGCCAGGGATGGTTAGTCTAGAGGCTGCGCAGCTTTTCTGAGTCTGGAACAGGTGCGCGGGAAGGCGGCGGGAGCTCCAGGCCGAACTACGCGGTCAGGGCCTTTTTAAAGTCGGCGTAAATATTTGGGCCAGGAGGCGACAACGGAAGTTTTGACAGGAGACTGGGTGGGAGTTCGCGGCTGGCGTGCTTATAGCGCAGCAGGAGGTTGGACACGTTGTTGACATGAAAGTGCAAGTCCAGCAGCACCAGCCATAGGATGTGGTCCCTGGCATAGAACGCAGGCAGGCCTGGCAGCCGAGGAAAGAAGAGGTGCCGATAGGGCTGGAGGCGCTCACCGGATACGATGGGGGCGCGTACATGGCGGCGAGAGGAAACTGCCGAAAGCGAGGCGCGAACAGCGTACGTGCAGCGGCAAGCGGAGGTATAGGACAGACAGGAGAGTAGAGCCGGAGGGTGCAGTGCTGCGTGCGTCGGAGTTGTCGTCGGGTGTCACCAGATGTGGAAGGTGATCCACATTTTTAGAGGAGGCCCGCTGGCCGAGGCTGGTGAGCCGGCGGAGCGGGCTGTCGACGTCGCTGGCAAGGCCGGTTGCCGAAAGTGTTCTATTCTGCGCGAGCGAGGTCGCGCTCCCAGGTTCATCTTCGTCATCAGCGCCGCTGGCGATACCAACGCCGCTACAAGTCTACCTGATGATCTTCATAATGTGGTCTGTCAAGCAACGGATAAGAATGACGCTGTCTTTACTATTTTCGTTTATCCAGAAAAAAATTAGATGGTATTATTCACCGCCTATTATTACGCAAACTCGATAATTATGGTTTCAGAGGTCCCTACATGTAGTTTTTAAAACCAACTTTCTTGATCGAGGACAAAGTGTCCGATATGCGTGCAGGAGGCATTCCTCCGGGCTAAATTTTAGGAAAATTGTTATTTGATAATTACGTCACCGATATAACCTGTCTTCCATTAAAATCAGAGCTGTTTTTATGCGTGGATGATACAGCTCCGGCAATACTAAATGAAACATATGAACAAGCAGCTGATATTATGCAACGTGATGTGTACTTCTTTATAGAATGGTTTATTGCTAATGAGATTCTTTCTAGTACATGCCGGCCTTTAGAAATTAAATCTAATTTAATTTACCTTGCCATCACTTTTGACGAAACACTGTCGTGGAACTTCGATATTCAAGAGCTAGCCAAAGATTTACGCCGGGTGTGTGTTTAAGTATGCTGTGAGATCTATTTGCGAAATGTCTACATGGATCAGTACACTTTATACTACGATATGAAATAAAATTTACGGCGCAGCACCCCTTTGTAAACCAAACACATCAAGCCGCATACTGCACACAGTTGGAACAAATCTCTCCTACGGAACCTGCTCTCACGATAAACTAGCCATATTCAGTAGGGAACATTTTGGTATCCTACCTGTGTGCAAGTAATTGAACTATGACATTGATCTCTGAAATTTCTAGCACCGCGCTTTTAAATTCGGCAGCGTCAAAGCGGGGCCTCTCCGTCAGTCGGAAAATCCGCGTCTTCACCAACTAGGACAAAAAGGCCCGCATTTATTATGCTCTTATTACTTATATAAAACACGAACTGTCCCGAGCATTACCGATTTAAAGGAATTTAAGAGGTTTCCTCAATCGTGGTTTAACATTTTTGTCGATTGAGTCAAACTACTTTTTGCCATGTTCTTGATGTTTTCATTTCCTGTGTAAATGTGTGCACGGTGGAAAACTTTTTCGTGTGATCCCAGTTTTTATTATGATTATTTTGTTTGTTTCTACATCGCGCTAGCAATTCCTGTGTCTTGATGACTTTCCCTTCTTTTTTCAATTTTTCACCATTGTGACATGTACCTCACCCCGCAGCTCGCCAGCCCCACACACAAGCGGTAACACTTATGTGTACTGTACCATGTGCTGTAGGCCAATTGAAGTGAATAAAAAATATTACTATTATTTGCCAGGTATGGTCAAGACAGCCGGTGTCCCTATGTTCTCAAAAATTTTAATAGCCTTCCGGATGAGACCCTCTCAGGAGACTCTAAATGTAAGCTGGAAAAGTTGCTACATTCATTTTGGTGGTTCCCCCCCCTCTGTATTTTGTTATCTTTGTGCCCCGGTGTTAGTCATTGTGTACATTCCACGGAATTATGAGTATTGTCTTTTTTTCGGAGCCCTTATTGATTATTGAACTTGTAGTGTGTGCGAATATTAATTATCTAATGTGAATTTGTTTTTGTCTCTCTCAAAATATTGTGCCTGTGACACTTCCTGTACATTCAGTGACTGTATTGTTCTCCAGAATTCCTATTTTTGGTATCTGCATTTGTTCTATGAATCTTGTGATCAAACGGATGAGTAACATTTTTTTTCTGTTTTTTTTTGTTTTTTCTCTGGATTTTCTTAAAAGTCAATCTTAAAAACCAAAACCAAAACCAAAAGCACTGCTTTACACGGTCAAACACAACCACGAAGTTTGTGTAAAGCTTGACCTTGAGGGCGACCTCGGCCAACCTGCAGAAATAAATATTGCCGCGACTGGGTTTCGACCTCGCGGCGGCGCAAACAGAGCAGCTCTGTCAGGTCGGCCACAGCGGCGGCGTAATCACTCTGCATTTGAAGAGACACCATATCAAGAAATTTCGGAAGGAGCATGCTGACTATGGAACAGGCCTGTATCTTGTTCTAAGCGTGAAATGTAAAGTTTTCTAATAAAAGCGCCAGTTTTAAGCTCAGCACACGTATGTCACGTTCTTTGTTTCGAGCTTCTTTTTTTTTGCGGTGTTACCATTTCTGGATTCATTACTAAAAGGGCCAATTTGCTACGTTGCTACGATTTAATGACTCGTTACAGATCCAATATTCTCTGTACAAATCAACGTGGACTAAATTCATAAGCCTAACTTCCAATGCAAAGTTACAACTTACTCAGGTAATTATGGCGTAACTACAACACAATATGCCAGCAGGAATCATGTTCTCATGTTTTAAGAATGCTTTTGAAACAGTATCTCGCAATCTCATTACGGAGCTTAAGAACCTATACTTCCGTCATGACACTTCTGACATCCTTGCCACTTATGTGGATGATTACCATCAAGTAGTGGTAATGAGCAGCAGTTCCTCACTACAAAATATTTAAGCAGAAGTTAGTTAAAAATCGGCATATGGTTCGTAGCTATTTCCATGATATCCTAATAATTTGCGTTTGTAGCCTACATTTTAAAGGAACTGGCGTATTCAGATGACACATGCGTAATAATTACGGCTAAAATATGCATGAGTACGAAGCGAAACAGAATAACGGACCCAATAAAGTGGTCAAGCAGTGTTCAAGTAAAATAACTATAAAATATACAAAACAACTAAGTACGCAGTATTTTATGTCGGCCGAAAACAACTGGTGACAGATCGCACGTTCTAGCACAATTATTTGAATGTCACGCTAGACTACAGTTTCTACCAGCGGGACAATAGATTCACAAGTTTTCCAGAAGCTGCCGTGTGAGGACCATACCCCATTTGTCAAGTTGGTGAATATTTTGATATAACGGCATTTCCGATGCTGCCTTTTGTATTGAAAGTCACCTATCATACTGCGTAGAACCTTCTATGGGGCCTGCCAAATTAAAAATGGAGGACTCTTAAGCTTCACCTCTAAGAGTGGAACGCGACAGCGTGTTGCAGCGCTGCCAGGGAGTCCACGGAACGCCATCGCCCGTTCGGCGCGACGCCTTGCCCGTTGGAAACACCTTTGTACGCAGTTTTCATTTTTATCAATTGTTTCGATTAATTAATTGATCAATTACACACTGTCAATTTCCTTAATTATCATAATCAGGAATTGGCTTTTTTATTCTGAGCATTTTGACGCCTTGAACCTCCTGTTTAAATTTTTCATTGCTATAATTAATCTATTAATTACTGCGATTTCATTAAATGGTCATCGTCCACCACACATATATCAATAATCGACCACTAGAACCACAAATTACTATGATACGATTTTTTTTTTACGCGGCGCCCGCTTATATCCGACACGCGATTCCGACTACTACTATGCCGACGGCTTTCTGACCGAACGAGCTGTATACGCTGTCGCGTAAAAAAAAAAAAAAAGGCATAGGATTGGGAGCAAGAAATAGATACAGACAGGTTTAGTGCTCGTCTTGTCGGTTCCGATTTCTTTGTCCCAGTCCTATGCGCTTGTCTTTTTAATTAATCATGAACCACCCAATGGCCCTGCTTTCTTCCTACGAAAGGTATTTTCAACTTTTGGTGCGACTGCCAAAAGTGCGCTAAAGATAAGAAAGTGCGTCTTATTTCAGTAATCCTAGGAAGCGGCTGCTTCTCAAGTCGCAATTAATCATTGACTTATTACAGCGTTTAAAAATATTCATAAGTGCTTACAGCAATAGCAAACTGCAATCGTCATTCCACATGTAATTAATTCAGCCTTGGCTCCATCTTCGGTCTTCGGAAATTTCAATCTTCCATTGCTTCGACAACTTTAATCTCGCACAAATACTGAATGCATATAGTTAAAGTTCGTTGAAATTTGATTGAAGGTACTAAGATTTGATGCTGAACTAAAGTATCTGAGAGAACAGTTATGCCGCCTTTACTTTATAATTCCGGTATCTTATTCTAGGTATTTTGCACCTGTTCTGTTAAAGAGGTAGAAACAACTAGATAGAGCTTACATTGATGCGTACCCTCTGCTTTTCAAGGTGATTCATATTTCCTGACGAAACCTTGTGCCGTAAGCCAGCGGATAAAAACTTAGCTGACGAGTTCTTGTTAAGCAACTGCGTAGAATAAAAAAAAAATTTGGAAGACAATAGTAAGTGACTTCCAAAGACGCTTTGTTGGCCCCACTCTCATAGGATTCTTGCTCTTTTTTAGACCTTTGGTTACATTCAGCTCATACGCCTGCATGTGCGCATACGCTAGAAAAAGTGCGGCGAGACGCTAGTCCTTTGGGGAAAGACTTGTATGCGATCTTTTTGTGTTCATGGGAGTTTTCAGCGTGTGCAAAAGGCGCATGACGAATCGACGAGGAGGACTGCCGTGTACAACGAAGTCTCTATTCAAAGCGCAATGCTCTTTCGTGCGTAGTCGTGTTGGCTCAGTCGTTATGCTGCTCGGCTGCTGCCTCGAAAGACGCGGGTTCGATCCTGACCGCGGCGGCCACATCTTGATAGAGGCAAAATGCTAGATGTCCGTGTACTGTGCTGTGTCAGTTCAGGAGCCCCAAGCAGTCTAATTTTCTACTACGACTGCTCTCATAGCCTGGGGCGCTTTTGGACTTTAAACCCCATGATGTAGCTTTGTTGCAGGGGTCACCAAAGTCAGTCTCCCAACAGGATGTCCTTTCTTCAAGTATCTGTGTGGCTCACGGAATTTCTTTTTGCTTGCGATACCTTGGGAACCATCAATACTACGCCCTTTAAATGCTAAAGCATTACTAGTCCCATTACGATAAAAGCAGGCGGCGCGCGTGCGCGTGTGTGTACTCGCCACGGAAAACCCAAGCGATGGTAAGGAAAATAGGGTGACGTTTTTAAGCGGCCGTATGACGCACACCGTAATGCCGACCACCGCCATTTCAGGGAATTTTATGCATGTAGTTCTTCTGTGTATACTCCGCACTGGCCGACCTCAATGCGGCGCCAGGTTTCCCAACATTCGTGCCAAAATTTGACACAACCATTTGGCGTATAGCGTTCCGGGTAGTGTCATACGATTTCGCGTCTCATGTAGCTTGCATGTGCTAGTCAAGTTAGAAGCTAGTTGATCATACATATCCACCTTCAAATGAATGCCTTCTCAGACTTTCGTACCAACACTGTGATGCAACCGTTTGTCGTACAGCGCTTAGGCTGGTGTCATACGCTTGTGGACACCACCTTGAATGCGGTACTAATAATAATAATTGGTTTTTGGTGGAAAAGAAATGGCGCAGTATCTGTCTCATATATCGTTGGACACCTGAACCGCGCCCTAAGGGAAGGAATAAAGGAGGGAGTGAAAGAAGAGAGGAACAAATAGGTCCGTAGTGGAGGGCTCCGGAATAATTTCGACCACCTGGGGATCTTTAACGTGCACTGATATCGCACAGCACACGGGCACCTTAGCGTTTTTCCTCCATAAAAACGCAGCCGCCGCGGTCGGGTTCGAACCCGGGAACTCCGGATCAGTAGTCGAGCGCCCTAACCACTGAGCCACCGCGGCGGGGCCGAATGCGGTACGACGCTGTGCCTTTCAGGAGTCGTAGAAAAGACCTTTAATGCATTGCCAAAAGTAAGCCGTAAACAATGCACCCAGGGACAGCAATGCTTTCGCATTCAAATAGGTAAGCAGTTTTGTCTGTCGATTTCTTTTTATTTTAATGAAGTGGCTTTTCGATATACATGTTGATGTTTGCGCTGGATTGAGGTCCTATTTTTTTATTTTCGATTGTTTTAAGCCCGTGATACTCGTTTGGTGCGGGCTTTCTCGTTCGGGAGCTCTAAATGCAATAGGAACCGTAGCAGGGCGCGGCAGGAAGTTATGTGGGCGGATGAGATTAAGAACTTTGCGGGGTCGCAGCTGGTAGAGGATACAGTTAATTGGAGAGATATGGCAGAGGCCTTAGTCCTGTAGTGAGCGTAGTCAAGTTAATGATGGTGATGATGATGATGATGATATTGAAACCTAAGTGACAAAGCAATATTGCGACGGTGCGGCGTTAGAATGTAGGATGGGACTGCAGAATGATACCCAGTTAAGCAAGGCATGAGGGGGGCCAGTCCAGTTGATGCTCGTGCATGGAATACAGGCTGCGGTGGTGGACAAGTGGTGTATGACATCAGAAGGCGAAGCTGCCCTGTTGGTGCCGGCGATGGTTCGAATCGCACTGAGGGCTGCAGTTTTCTTAAGTTTTTTCATCGGCTGATTACCAATCTCACAAAAAAAGTTGGAAGGGTTCTTATAATTCTAGTGCTATTTTCAGATGATGTTCGCCTCAATTGGCTGAGAATGAGAGTTAAGATAAAACTCATCTAATTTATCGGAGTGTACCGACAATTCTTTAAAACTCTGTGAATACACTTACAGGGCACAGTACAGTTCTTTTCTCTAATGACTGCAATTAAGTGCAACGGGCTGCCAGAGGAAGTTGTCTTTTAGCAGGGATTAGCGAAATTTTCCTTAAAATCAATTTGGTTCGCATCGCTTCAAACTTTCTTGCGGTTTTTCCTGGTTACTCTGAAAATGTGTCACTCAAGGGTGTACTGCGTAGCTGGCAAGCAATTGTACTCTTAATAATGTGAAGAAATGAATGAATAAATAAAACTGTTTATTCTTACTAGAACAAAACAGGGTTTTCTGGCAGGCCAGTAGGTACAAATCGCTCACTTTCCAAAACTGCGCCAAGAAATGAGGAAGGAAAATAAGAGGACACTTTGTTTGCCTTTCTTTCCTCGTAATTCTCGAGCCGTTTTTGAAAGTGAGAACAGACGAAACTGAACGCAAGGGATCGGGTCTATGGTGCAGTCGCCCTTGGCAAGCTCTGCGTAAACTGTCCTCGTAGACGTTGCGCCCGATTGTGCACTATGTTGCGTCTTCTGCTCCTAACACTTCCACCCCGCTACGTCATCGCCACCAGGCCCGGTAACGGGCACGTCGGTCGATGGTGATGCGCCTTGGGCTCGAGTGTTGCCTAATGATGTAGCGGAGCGGGAAGGCTACATATTGCTTTCTCGTTGGGTATACCGGAGCTTCTGACCGCACTTGCTGTGCAGGCTGCTCGCCATTATTTGCCTGGCAGGCATGGAGGGCTTCGCCTGGGTCCACAGTGAGCGCAGACATGTCAGCGCTGCCAGCAACACTGCGGTCACCGAAACGACAACGGAGCTCGCAACGCGACACACAGAATCGACGCCGCATGTGCCATGCTACTGGAGGCAGAGCGAATACGATGCGAGGTCCCCTGTCGTGCCAGATGGTGATGCAAGTCTTGGATGGTCCATACGGAGTTCAGCTTCGAAGCCACTGGGCGCGTCGTCCAACCCCAGCCCCCTTAACTTTAGACGCACCATTCATATCGGCTCATTCAATGGACCCTCCAGCAAGGAATCAGGACCTTTCAAACGTCATACACAACAGCAAAAGTTGTTTAGCATCAAGTTTTGTTACAGCGTGGTTCGAGTAACTGCGACAGCCACGGAAACACGGCTAGCTAGTCGGCGCGGAAGATCAGTTTGACGGGACGTGCTCGATTCTTCCGTCGAAGGGTGATAGCCTGACTCGCTACACAAGGTGTGTGTGCCTGACGTACGAGACGCATTGTCTGAAAATATTAGCGAAGCTCCACATTACCTTACATAGGCGTACATATTCGATTTGGGTTTGCTACGAACATCATGTGCTCTGCGAAATAATTATGCACAATCTGCGTTCGGCCATCGTTCTCACTCGGTGAGTTTCGTAAGTTGAAGGTGCGACGTATTGGTGCGAACTGTTCGAAAAAGACACTGAGCACGTATACTTTTGTGCCGCAGGAAACAAGCAACGCATAGACAAACTCCAAATGATACTTTGAGCACAGTACACAGACACCCGCAGTGTACGGGAAAATCCGTATTACCGGGCCAAAAAGTGCACTGTAAGACTTAGGCCAGCCGCATGGCCGTGTGTTTAGGGGAAGCCCCAATAGTGGAGTAAATTTGTAATAAGGAACTAATTACTCATTGGCATCCACCCAAGCGCAGCCATACGGCTGCAAAGGAAAGCTATACAGCTTTTTTAGAAAGTTCGCAGTTAAAGAAAAGTTCGTTCTGGTCCGGGGTTCAAACCTGAGACCACCGCTTCATCGGAGCAGTCGCTCTACTAACTGAGCTAACCAGGACGGAAAGCTTATGGTAGGGCGAGAGCGAATTGAGAAATAACTCGAAGTGGGAACAGTGTTGGTAAAATGTTTGCTGGAATCCCCGATATGGAGTAAATTTGCAATAAGGGAGTAATAAGGGGGCATGAATATGTTCGAAGTATCAGAGAAAAAACTCGCCGTCCCCACTCCTCTGTAAACATCCATAACCCAAATTTTTGCAACCATTTTACCCATCCATATATCCCATCCCTATCCGCGTCTTCCCAAGGGAGATCAGGGGTCTCCCTGGGCCCGCTTCCCCGGTTGTGGGTCTCTATGGTAGCTTTTCCCTATTCATTTCGTTACACCTTCGGGTGTCCAAAACAATAATTGTCTTTCGTCTGCATCTTTTATGTTATCATTGAATTAAGCTTGTGCTCGTGTGCACACACACACACACACACACACACACACACACACACGCACACACACACACACACACACACACACACACACACACACACACACACGCACGCACACACACACACACACACACACACACACACACACACACACACACACACACACACACACACACACACACACACACACACACACACACACACACACACACACACACACACACACACACACACACACACACACACACACACACACACACACACACACACACACACACACACACACACACACACACACACACACACACACACACACACACACACACACACACACACACACACACACACACACACACACACACACACACACACACACACACACACACACACACACACACACACACACACACACACACACACACACACACACACACACACACACACACACACACACACACACACACACACACACACACACACACACACACACACACACACACACACACACACACATCTTTTATGTTATCATTGAATTAAGCTTGTTGTGCTCGTGCGATGGGCGCAGGCAAGGTACTGTTGCTTTCATTCATTTTTGCCTGGTCCAATCTAGCCACCATCGTCATCTTCACGCGCATTTTTCCACCATGCATATTTTATTCTCTATTCAGACATAACTTCACAGCGCCGGAAGGCGTTATAGCAGAGAGGTTGCAGTCTTGAAAAAAAAATACATCTTCGCTCATACATCACACTTGAATTTCATTTAAGCAATTCGACTATCCAGCTCGCCAAACTTTCTGCCCTAATACGAAACTTGAGGCATTTATAGATGCTACGTACAAGAACCCGACTACACGACTGGGTTATAAGGACATCTCTGTCAGCTCTGTACTTTTGCAAAGGCTGTATATTGTGAGCAGGGAATTATTTTGTTTGGAAAGTTTAATGGGGTCCGCTTGTTTCCTGCCGTAGTTGCAGGGACGTTAGTTTTATTCGTACTTAATTGTACTAAGCGTTGACTTCTCTATAAAACAAGGTTTAGCCGGCTGCAAATAAAAATACACTGATTTCCGTCGAAATCAAAAGCCACAGGGCTTTGAAATTTCGTGTAGGAAAAGGGGGCAAAAAGCAGAGCATGCAGTAAATGATTAATTAAAATGCATAGACCTCGGAAAATCTCCGCTGTTACTGTGTGATGTGCACGCCTCTAGCGTGTGTTACGTTTTATGTTGGCAATGTTATAAATTTTATTTCGACATGTAAAAGAAATGTGCACAATGAATGTTGCTTTCTGGTGGAGTGCCCAAAGCCTTTCGCGCTTGTTTTACTAAGTTTAGATTTTCTACCACTCGCGCATTTTTTTACTACCGCAGCTTCACAGCCCCAAAACTTCTTTCTGCGGTGAGAAACTGAGCAAACTCTATGTCGCGTGAAAGCCATGGCCTGTGGACTTGGTCAACAGTTGGCAGAGACACAGCAAAGTGGGTCTTTTCTTCCCGTGGTTAATGCATGCGAACTGAAAACTGGAGGGGACACTGAAGCGACGCCTTAAGGGTATGACGCGATGGCCTAACGGGTTAATTGCCATATATACAGAATTGGTCATTCTATACCTTATATTCATAGATCCCTGGGAGTCCTCATGCTCTTCCTGGCGCAGTGGTGCAGTGGTTAAGCGATGCGCCATTACCCTGTGATGGCAGGTGCTACAGGGGGTGAGCCTTGTGCGAACCAGGCTGCTCTTACCGAGAGGCCAATAATTATTTTAATTGCCACATGTCATGGTGGGCAGCTTACTCTATATCTGGTGGGAAGGTTTGGATGACGCTGCAAGGTGACGTGACCTAGGTGGCCCTTCTGCCTCCTAGGTTGCTCTCTGGGGATCACCTGAAAGAGCCACGCCCGTGATTTTTAGCTGACAACGGTGACAACGCAGACACCGCATTTTCTGGGGAACGGGACTTTTACGCTAACGCGTTACACACACACACACACACACACACACACACACACACACACACACACACACACACACACACACACACACACACACACACACACACACACACACACACACACACACACACACACACACACACACACACACACACACACACACACACACACACACACACACACACACACACACACACACACACACACACACACACACACACACACACACACACACACACACACACACACACACACACACACACACGCACGCACGCACGCAAAAGCCGCGGCGGTGGCTGAATGGTTACGGCGCTCGGCTGCCAGCCCGAAAGACGCGGGTTCGATCCCGGCCGCGGCGGTCGAATTTCGATGGAGGCGAAATTCTAGAGGCCCGTGTACTGTGCGATGTCAGTGCACGTTAAAGAACCCCAGGTGGTCGAAATTTCCGGAGCCCTTCACTACGGCGTCTCTCATAGCCTGAGTCGCTTTGGGACGTTAAACCCCTTATAAACACACACACACACACACACACACACACACACACACACACACACACACACACACACACACACACACACACACACACACACACACACACACACACACACACACACACACACACACACACACACACACACACACACACACACACACACACACACACACACACACACACACACACACACACACACACACACACACACACACACACACACACGCGCGCGCGCGCGCGCAAGCATTTCACTGCTTTCGAGCCGTGCAACCTCCATTCCAAAGAAGGATGCCGTCTTATGCTCTCAGGACATTGTAGTGGTCTCGGCCTGTCCACGTTACTATAGCGCATCCCTGATGTGCAGCTATTCGATCTTCGGTGCAACGCCCTCGTCTATCCCCGTCCCGCTTCTCTCAATGGCACGTCAAGGAATCGCTGACATCGGCCGTGCCTTGCCCTCCAACTTCATCACGGGAAGTGAGACTTACGGAAGTGAGAGGCAGGATACGGCGCCTGTCCGATCGCTTTTTGTGCCTTAATTGTCCGTGTCTGTCCCGCGCCGTCTTCAGAATCAACCTTAGCTATGAACCAACTAGTCCAAACAAAAGTACTTCTTGAGCATATGAGGCGGCCTTGAAGCACATCTTACTTGAGGTATTGAGCCATGAGCGCAGAAAAGTTACCGCTGCTTCAAAAAAGCTCCATGCGGCACCAAAATAATAAGACGTGTTTTCTTGGCATTCGGGCTGCCTTAGCAGTGAGACAGAAACACTGACGAAGAGAGGGCAAGACCCCGTGGCGAGTCCAATTCCCTACGAAGGTTATTTGTTTCCGAGCTCCCGCAGAGCCGAAGGCTGGTTTCCTTCGTTTGGTTTGTTTTACGCCATCCCTCGAGTCTTGTGGCGAAGAAACTGAAAGACGGCGCTCTTTTCTCATTTTAAATCGAGTTGTTGAGTTATTTTCGTGAGCGCCATCCTCATTCGTCAATGTCTTGCGTTGAAACGACATTCGAGGATAGTAAAAAGCTAGATGCGCACACCCATCTATCCTCGTTCGCCGGAGATTCAGTGTTATCCGGCAGAAAAGAGACTGAAATTAAGAACGAAGCTTCCAGCGCAGACTGCATTTCGCAAGTTTTCTACGATGAGGTGTCTTCGTTGTCGAAGCGGCGTAGAGACTACCGTTTCAAGCAAAGATTTACTTGGGCCGCACGATGGCTAGGGCACAGCTTCCACCGTGGCCGACCGGGCGTTGAATAAACGTTTCCCCTTCGGTGCGGTGAAGGCCGAGTTCAGTTCACGTACAGTCACTGCGGAGGCACGCAGCGTGCGGTTTCGAGAGAGTGCGGATGCCTGTGCTTCGAGATGTGCTCGGGCAGGTGTCGTCATGAAACCACGGGGCGTCCCAATCAGATATTGTTGCTTCGCTGCGAGGCTGAGTGTGACAGCGCTGCGAGTAGTGCGGAAAACTGCAGGGCGTGTTCGCTATGCATGCACCAGTGCGTGCCTGCATACTTAATTTTTTGTGTGTAGTGATGCGAATGTACGTTGAGAGTCTTGAAGAAGTGGAGGAAAATGAGCTGGAAGCTTTCTTATCATCATCATGAGCCTATGCCCACTGCAGGACAAAGACCTCACCGATGTCCCTACAATCAACTCTGTCCTGTTCCGGCTGCGGCGCCCTTACTCCCGCAAACTTCCTAATCTCGTCCGCCCACCTGAGCCACTTCTCCTCCCCCTCTTGGAGTACACGCTATCATTTACACTCAAGGACCATTGTTTTTTTTTGCATTTGCAATCGCATTACATTACATTACGTTCGCATTCCTTGCGGAGTGGGAGTAGTGTTTAGAATTTCGAACATATTCCTGTTCCGCAAAGGCACATCGGAGCAACATCGTCATCACATGTGCCGACGGGCACCGCACAAGTTTTTTTCTTCAGTTGGCAAGAGACCAACGCAGACGCGTCTTACTTGGTTAACCATTTTTGCGCAGGTTAGTAGAAAACGTAGTGGTCTCGATTTTTAAAGTGAACCTTGTGTCTGGTTGTGGTCCCTTGCCCAAGGGTTCTGTGCGACCATGTCGCGGGTTGTTTTGAATCGTTATGCTTTATTGTACTTTTGTTAAGCGGGGATATCGAGATGAACCCCGGCCCCAGTCGTACGGTTTCTGAGCAGCTGGAAGCTATTTCCGAAAACCAAAATGTGACCTCAAATGAGATTAAGTCTATTCGGGAAAGCCTAGAATCTCACGTTGCAGAAGCAAACAAAAGGCTGGTTTCAATTAAATAGAAACTCCAGTCCTTCTAAGATGCCGTGCAAAGGGTAGAAGAGTGTAAG
This sequence comes from Amblyomma americanum, assembly GCF_052857255.1. NCBI lineage: Eukaryota > Metazoa > Arthropoda > Arachnida > Ixodida > Ixodidae > Amblyomma > Amblyomma americanum. Next base: position 65,683,551 of record NC_135499.1, read on the forward strand.
CGTTTTGTTTCTAAGCTGGAAGACGAGACTGAAGTGCTAGTAAGGAAAATTTATCAGCTTGCAAACAGAAGTGGGCGCAATAATTTGATAATTTATGGAATGAAAGAATGTAAAGATGAAACGTCGAATTCATTGAGAGAAACTGTGTTGAGTGAAATATTTGAATAGAAACTGGGAACCAAAATTAGCAGCCTTGAGCGCATATACCGCCTGAAAAAAAGGGGGTTGAACAAGACGCGTCCAGTGATAATGTGCTTTTATGATTACAATGAAAAAACTGAGTTATTGAGGAATGCAAAGATACTTAAGAACACAGAATTTTCGATGTCTGAGGACTATTCACCCAGAATTCAGAAAATAAGGGAGCATTTATGGTAAACCGTTGAAGAAAGTCGTACGCCTGAAGATAAAGTGTATCTGAGATATGATATGCCAGTTTTCAACAACGAAACGTATGTACGTGTGGGACGATGTCAAGAACGAAAGACGTAAGCTTCTAAGATCGCGTACGGATCCAGAAGATGAATCAGTCGAAGACGATGACAGCCAGTCTATGCCTCGGACAGATTGGATCGTCACCCGGCGGATGGCCGCATACGGAGCGTCAAATTGGCAAGGGAGTAACACTTGCCGTCTGCGATTGATTTCTTTAAATGCACAGTGTTGTAAATAAGTTAGCTGAATTTAAAACGCGACTTTATGACCATGACCCACACGTTACGTTGCTGACGGAGAACAGGCTGCATGCGGGTGTTCATGATAATGAAGTTATTCCCCCGTCGTACAAAATACTAAGATTTGACAGACAGTCCCGAGGGGGTGGAGTAGCCATTGTTTTTAAGAAAAGCATAAACGTGACTGTTTTACCGGCTATTCCCGATCACGAATGTATATTCTGTAAACTTAGTTTCTACGGTAATTCTATTGTTATCGGTGTTGTATACCGTTCTCCAACAACAGATCGTGGGTTTCTTGAGCAACTATATGACAATGTACTGCGTTTAAGGGGGGAGCGCATAAAATTTGTCTTAGCTGGGGATTTTAATTTACCGAATATTGACTGGTAAACCATGAATGCAATGGCATGAATTCTAGGCACTCGGACCTTCTTTAGAACATTGCGTTTTCGTGCGACCTGGCTCAGATTGTTACTGCTCCAACCAGGACTACTGCTGCAACTAGTCATACACTTAGTTTTTTGTTTATGAGCATTGTAATGAAATGTACATCCGTTGATGTCATGAATGGCCTCTCAGATAGCAAGTTAGTGTCTGCCACCTTTTCCTTTCAAAATTGTTCTGGAAAAGAGTAAGGAAACGATTTTTGTGAAAGATTTCAATAGGGCAGATGATGTGAGCATCCTCGACTACTTAAAATTAAATTTGGATTGTTTTAGTGCTGAAGAAAGTTTAAATGCATTGTGGTGTAAGCTCAAAAAATTTGCCATATTTGTATTGCCATGTTTGTTCCCGAAAGGGTCAGGAAAAAAAAAACATAATCCCTGGGTTTCGAGACAAAAGGTTCATATGAAACGAAACCTTAAGAGAATGAGGCGCTCAGGTCGGCCTCGGAATTATGTTATGAACACGCTAAGTATCGTGCTGAAAACGGAGATGAGGAAAGCTAAAGGCACCCTTTTCACCGCCATTAAAAAAAGCGCCAGATAAAATTTGGACTTACTTAAGCGGCAATAAATCCAGCAGTATTTCATTATTGGTTGGAAGCTCACCGGTTTCAGATGCTTAAACAGTTCCAGATGAATTTAACAAATACTTTCAATCCGTATACGCTTCGAAAGATAACAGTGCTAATACTGAGACAGAAGGGTTCCGGTCTCCCATGTCTGATGTCGTTGTTTCCCAGGAAGGTATTTTTAACTTGCTTCTTGATCTTGACGCTAAAAAAGCAGATGGTCCTGATAAGATACCTGCAGTTTTCGTCGCTATGCTGAATGGATTTCGCACTACTTGTTTATAATATATAAGGCTCGCTAGAGCAGTGCTCTGCTCCTTCAGAGTGGAGGAATGCCCGCGTCATTCCTATATATAAATCAACCGATTGCATGTCCGTTTCCAACTACCGTCCGATTTCCTTGACTTCGACAAGCTGTAAAATACTAGAACACATTATCTGCCGCCACTTGAGTGCACTCCCGGAAGAAAATAGTCTCTTATCAGACGCTCAGCACGGGTTTCGACGTGGCTTGTCGACTGTGACTCAACTACTTAGTGTATGTCATGACTTCCCACTCGCTATTAATGACAAAGAACAGATCGATGCTATATTCTGAGACTATGCCAAAGCGCTTGATAAAGTCCCTCATAATAAATTACTACAGAAACTTTATGCCATCGGAATAAATAGTGCACTCATTAAATTTATCTGGGCTTGTCTACAAAACCGGTGTCAAAATGTTCAAGTCGACAAGTCCTGCTCCGAGACCCTGCAAGTAACTTCAGGGGTGCCACAAGGCTCAGTATTAGGGTCAATTCTCTTCTTATTTATGTTAATGATAATGTAAAGTTTGTACTTAGTGATGTCAAGTTAAAGCTTTTCGCAGATGACGGTGTTATTTACACCTCATGTAAATCTAAAACCGATAAAATAAAGCTCAACAAAAGTCTCGAACAAATTTTGAACTGGTGCACGAAGTGATGCATGTATTTAAATGCTGATAAGTGCTTAGTTCTTATATGCACGACCAAAACAGTTTTGCAGCATTCTTACTCTGTTAATGACATTCCATTTAATGAATCACCGGTAGTAAAATATCTAGGCGTTACTATTAAAGAAGATGCACGATGGGATACCCATATTAATAACCATCTGCACCAAAGCCTTTAAGTCTCTCCAGTTTATCCGGCGTAAGCTTTCAAAACCCCTGTAATTGCTAAATTAGCAGCATATAAAGCGTTAGTCAGACCATGCTTGGAGTATGCTTCCAGTCTGTGGGACCCCTTCACTGACAAAGACACAACTAGGCGACAAAATGTCCAAACGACCGCTGCTAGATTCTTTTGCAATAAATATAAAGATCCGACAAACAGACAAAAATGCTCAGGTATCTCGGCCTTGACACGCTTAAATGCAGACGTAATGAATGTAGATTAAGGTATCTATACCTAATGTACAATGAACAGATCCTAATGAACAATCATAAATTCCAGATAACACCTCGCGCGCAAGCTGCTGTTTTGATAATGATAAAATGATTCGAGAGTATGCCGCTCTGAATAACGCGTTTAAAGTTTCATTTTTTCTTCGAACGATCAGCGACTGGAATAAATTACCGAAACATATTGTCGATAACCCCAGTATTGACGGATTTATGGAAATGTGTGGTGTAACTCTTATTGTATGTAATTGGTTTGGCCTCACTCCGACTTGGAGTCGTGCGACTCTGCAGTATTGTTAATAAATAAATGAAAAAATTGGCGGTGGGTTAGCTCGGCTATGCCAGGATATACGTAGCGAATAAAGCTCAGATTTGGTAGGTTGGTAAGCATTCATGGCGGGTGAACAGCGCAACAAAGACAGGACAAAGGCAAGACAAGCGCTGACTAGCAACTGAGTTTATTGAATAATGAAAAGTGTTAATATATAGTGAACGTAAACAATAAAATATAAAAAAAAACAGAAAACAACAAAAGAGGGTAAACAACTTATGCCATGTGCCAGTCCAGATATTGAATTTCCTTGTCACTTAATGTCACGGAAGGATTGTTGATGCACTTTTCTCCTAGATTAGGAATGTGATATGCTTCCATGATTTCTCGGGTCAGCTTGTTGTTATGATAGAACGGCACTGCTGTCTTCCTGTACAGCGGTTCGCATTTGCATTTTTTGCAGCGAAACTTTGTCCCAGGAGCCGGGCCATCTTTTTCTGGTTTTCTCTTACGTTCTTTTTCTTTTTCGTTGTTGCACTTGCAACTAGCGCAATGAGCGGCAACATGGCAAAGAGAGTCATTTTTTCTTGCGCATTCGTGCTCCATTAACCTCTGATTCAGGCATCTGCCTGTTTGCCCAACATAGGCGGCACAGCACTTGAAGGGTAACCGGTATACAACGTTTTTTTTGCTTTCCACGGAGGGTGACACATGTCGAACCTGGCAACCGACCTTCTTTGTTTTTTGTGCCTGCGAGACTTGTTTGCACATGTCACTTTTCGTTCTTCAATAAACTGAGTTGCTAGTCAGCGCTTGTCTTGCCTTTGTCCCGCCTTTGTAGCGCTGTTCAGCCAAACGCTGAACAAAAAGGCTCAACAAAGGTAGCGAAAGCTGAGGCATAGCATGGTTAGCCTTGGTTAATCCGGATTGCAAGTCCAGGTTAGCCTGGTTGTCTAGCTATGTTGTCGGATTAAAGACGACACAACTGTGGTTGCGGCGCACGCGAGCTCTCCTTTTCAATCCTGTAACATGTTGACAGGCATGCGACACAGCTGGCGAAGCGAGCGGAGGCGAGCGCAACGACGAGGAATGCGGTGTGACGTCATGCCAGATGCCGCGGCGAGCGCGCAAAGCACAGTAACCGTCTCACATATCTCGATGGACAGCCGAACCGCGCCGTAAAGGAAGGGATAAAGGAGGTAAGAAAAGAAGAAAGCGTGGTTCGGGTGTCCACCGAGATATGTGATGGATGGATGGAAAAAAACTTTATTGACGACAAATATGTTATGTTCGTGACCCTTATGAGTCACTGGGCGCCGTGGTAGATCCTCGGTCCAGGATGCCGCACTTGACAGCTGCCAGCGTGGCCCCGGCGTACGAGAAATCATTGCGCTTCCTCGTCCTGGCTGGCCAGCAAGTGCTCCCACAGCGTCACACTCGGGTGGTCTATTTTAGGCTCTAAGTCTGCCTTAGGGCAGGTCCATGTGACGTGCTCTAGTGTAGGTTTACCCTGGCACCAGGACATTCGGCTGCATATTGTGTAGGGAGAATCTTGTGTGGTTTGTGCAGATGCGGGTAAGTACCGGTTTGTAGTCTGCGCCAGTGTACCGCCTCCTCTTTGGATAGCCTTTTGTGTGGGGCTGGCTAGCGTTTTCGCTGATCCCCGTAATGATCGAGTATGTCTGAGAACGCGGGGGTAACATCGTCAAAGCTGCCCGTGGTCCAAAGTGGTGAGTATGCTCGGTTGACGTACCCTCGCGCTAACTCGTCTGCTGCCGCGTTGTCCCTCATCCTCTCATGTCCCGGAACCCATAATATACTATGTTTAGTGTTTATGTGTCTTCTCGTCGTGTGTAGAATATGATTGGCGATGCTGTCGATCCTGCCTCTTGTGTAGTTTCTGCATGCTTCTTTAGAGTCCGTCACTATAGTGAGGTTCTGTCCTGTTGCATCGCCGTGCGATATTGCCAGAGCAATGGCGGCCTCTTCAGCTTCCTCTATCTTTGGGTTGTTTATTGTTGCGCTGGTTATTTCTTTCCCTCCGTCGTCTGTTACAACGGCGATCGTTTTGCGTTGGTGTCGGTACTTTGCTGCGTCCGTGTAGTCTACGCTGTGATTGTCGCTGTATTCCATGTTGAGTGTTCGGACTCTGGCTTGTCGTCTTTCATGGTGTATATTGGGGTACATGTGTGTGGGTATGGGTCTTACCCGGATGTTGTTTCTGTCTTCATTATTAATCTGCTCCTTGCCTCTTTGTGTGCCGAGGGGTAGCCCTAATTTTTCTATTAGGTGTCTCCGTTAGGTGGTCGAAGGTGTTCGATACTCCCAGTGCCATTAGCTTTTCGGTTGGTGTTGACATTGGAAGTTTGAGCGCCATTTTGTACGCTTTGCGTAGTTGGTGTCGATTTTAGAGTCTCTGGCTTGTTTAGTTCGTGGTAGGGGAGATTGTACGTTACCCTGCTCGTGTCGAGACTGTCTATGAGTCTTGGGGTGTCCTGTTCTTTTATCCCCTTATTTTTACTGCTGACTTTTCGCACGATTCTAGCGACTTGCATTGTTGTATTTTTAAGAGAGGCGATGGTTTTGCTACATCGTCCTGTGTTTTGCAGCCACATTACGAGCACTATGACTTCCATTTTCTTAGGTATTGTCTCGTTTCCGAGTTTCAGGGATATCTGGAAGTCGTATTTCCGTGTACCTTTTTTATTCTTACGTATTCTGATTTTTCCGCTGAGCACAATAGTCCTCTGGCCCTGGCGTATTGTTCAGTATGGTCGATCGCTCTTTGTAGCTGCTCTTCTTTTGCTGCTAGGGAGCCTGTGATTGTCCATATTGTTATGTCATCTGCCTACATTGCATAGCTGATGTTTTCTATTTCGTCGAGTACTTTCGTGATTCCTATCATCGCTACGTTGAATAGTAGAGGTGATATTACTGAGCCTTGCGGGGTGCCCTTTTTTGGCAGCGTGACGCTCTCAGATCTTGAGTTTCTGATGCCTATCGTAGCCGTTCGCTCCGTCAAGAAGGCTTTGACATTTCGGAAGGCTCTGTTTTCGCAGTTTATGTTATTGAGACCTTTCATGATGGCCGCATGTCCCACGTTATCGAAGGCTCCCTTTATGTCGAGCGCTGGTACTATGTGTTCCCCACTTCTTGGTATTTTTTTAAAGCGAAATTCATTGCCCCAGGGAATCAATGATCTCAGATATACAACTGACATCTACTACATCTTTCATCACATCTTGGTATTTCAGTGAGGAGTTTCTCATGTAATTGCAGGAGTACGTCTTGCGTGGACAGCCCCCTTCAGAAGCCAAACATGGCATCAAGGTAACATCTCTTGTCCTCCAAGTAGTTTGTGATCCTTTCATTGACCACTCTCGTATATCTTTTCTGGGCAGGAGGTTAGGGAAATTAGTCTGAGGTTTTCGATTTGGAGTCTTTTGCCCGGCTTGGGTACCATAATTACCTCTGCATGTTTCCATTCCGCCGGCACGATTCCCTTTTCCCAGATTTCGTTTAAGCGCTTGGTAAGTTCGGAGATGGCCGTGTCTCCCGTGTTTCTAATGGTAGCGTTATTTATTCTGTCCTTTCCGGCTTCCGTATTCTTTTCGGCTCCCCTATGGCTGCCATTACTTCCTCCTCGGTGATCGGCCTACCCACCTCTGGGTTGTCTTCTCCTGTGTATTCCTGGTCTTGCTTTGGGTGCGTGGTTGTGCCGTAGCATTTCTTCCTCAGTGCCTGTGTCAATATTCCGTTACGGGGAAGGTGTGGATTAGTCGTTTCATAGACTTGCCGCTTTCCGCTTTGGTTGTGGTTGGGTCTATTAAGGATCTTAGTATATTCTAAGTTCGGGCAATGCCTAGTCTTCCTCTAAGTGTTTCCATAAACTGTTGCCAGTTTTGCGCGGCGATGTCGTCTGCGTGCTCTGATGCTTTCTTGGTTAGTTCGGCAATCTTCAGTTTGAGTTTCCTGTTGTACTTTTGCTGCCTCCATCTCCTGATAAGGCTTCTTCGTGCTTACCATAGGTGAAGAAGGTGGCTGTCTACGTCTGGGTTCTGTTCCGTGCGAGCGATTATATTCGTGAATTTTTGTCTGGCCTTCGTAAGCTCCGTGCACCACTTTTCTACGTTCGTTATCGGTTTTGTGGTTTCGCCGCTGTGGTTTTGAAGGCTTCCCAGTCTGTGACTTTGGTAGTCTCTAGGCATCTCTTTATTTCTCCTGCGGCTATTTCTAAGCTAAGGATGAAGTTGTCGCTCCTTAAGGTTTCCACTGTATTTTGCAATTGGATATTCTCGTTGTTTTTTGAGAAACTAGGTCAGGCGTTCTGTCTTTGTAGACGCGGTTTCCTATCCTCGTCGTAGTTATGAGGGTCGTTAGCTAGCTCCATGCTGTATTTCTCTGCGCTTTCTGCTATGATTTTACCTCTGGCATCGAGTTTTGGTCCAACTGGGGATTGGCGCATTACAGTCCCCTAGGATCAAAAGTAGGTTCTGCCCTGCCATATCGCTGGCATTCTTGAAGAGCTCGTTTATTCTGGGGTTCTTTTGTTTTTGGGGGCTGTACACGTTTATGATGAAAGCGCTGTCATCCACTGGTTTTTCGGGTACAATTTCTAGAACCGTGTGGGTACGTCCGTATCCGTTATGTTGGTTTTTCAGATTGCCGTAATTGATTTATGTACTAAGGTGACGGCCTTGCTGGTACCGTTTCCGTCATACATCTCGTATCCTGTCAGGCTTGTTTTAGCCCTGGCCCCGTATTCTTGAACGGCAATGATGTCCGGTAGCCCCGCCGCGGTGGCTCAGTGGTTAGGGCGCTCGACTACTGATCCGGAGTTCCCGGGTTCGAACCCGACCGCGGCGGCTGCGTTTTTATGGAGGAAAAACGCTAAGGCGCCCGTGTGCTGTGCGATGTCAGTGCACGTTAAAGATCCCCAGGTGGTCGAAATTATTCCGGAGCCCTCCACTACGGCACCTCTTCTTCCTTTCTTCTTTCACTCCCTCCTTTATCCCTTCCCTTACGGCGCGGTTCAGGTGTCCAACGATATATGAGACAGATACTGCGCCATTTCCTTTCCCCCAAACACCAATTAATGATGTCCGGTGGTTTTTCTTGGTTCTTTATGTGCTGTATTAACTGAGTTTGTTTTCCTTTTATTCCTCTACAGGTCCGTTGCCGAATTTTTAAGCTTGCCTTCTTGTTTAGCCTCGTGTGTTTGCCATTAGACATTTTGTGTTCTTGCTTCGTGTTCGTCGGAATGGATAGGCCTATTTCTCACGTGTTCTCTCATGCTTTTGCTGTGTGCTTCCTTCGTTGTTGTCGCAACTTTCCCTTTGATGTAGTTGTATTTTCCGTCCATTTTCTCTAGGTCTTCACTGACCTTGACATGGTGTTTTATTATTGCAATTAAAGTTGCTCTCACCATCTCCTGATCTAGTTCTTTGATTTCTGGTAGTTGGTTTTGTGCCGCTTTTATGGCGGCCACTTCTGCGGAATCTGTCCTAAGTTGGTACGTTCCGACTTGTTCGCCCTCCCTGATGGACATGGGTTTCCTGGCATGTTCGAGGTTATTTAGTGCGTTCATGTATTGCGCTTTTTGTGTTTCGATTTCTGCCCTAAGATTCATGTTTTGTTCCTCTAGTTCTATAACTCTTCCATCGCTTTGAGCAAATCTTTCTTCTAGTTTACTATTATGTCCTCAAGTTGCATTCTTAGAGTGTGACACAGTGGTTGCACAATTATGTCCAATTGGCCAGCTCACCTTCTTCTCCGGTCTCTACTGTGGCTGGTTGAGATCTTGCTTCTTGTTTTCGCTCGCCAGGCTTGGGAAGTCCCTCTGCGTTCCTGGAACCCGTTGTTTTCTCTGCGCATTATCGACCTGGATCTCGATCGTATCGCTGATCTTGATCTCGATCTCGCGCGCTTGTCGGCGTTTCTGTACAGTGTTGCGTTGTTGTCGGAGCTGAGCAGTTGCCTTGTTGCGTCTGGCCTTTGTTTTTGTCTGGATCTGCTCATGCGTGCAGTAGCGTCGCCGTTGCCTTGCGTTCGTTGTCCTGGCGGGGTCTTGCCTTTCGGTTGCCCCGTTTGGTACCTGGCTTCTTTCCACCGCATCTCGCAGTCCTTGTCTCCAGTAGTGTGGTCACCACCGCAGAGAAAACATTTTCTTTCGTCGCACTGATGGGTTCCACGTGATTTGCATACCTTCGCCTTTGGGGCGGGGCACACGTCTGTTCTATGTACAGGCTGCATGCATGAGTGGCACACCTGCCTTCGGCTCTGTACGGGTAGCATTTGTACTCTGCCTCTGCAAAAAGTACTTGCTTGGGAAGGAATTTGCCACCAAAGAGGAGCATTGCTGAGGATGATTGATCCAGCATTCTCGCCCCGACGATTTCGACTCCATGCGTTCGGACTTGTAGTTCTTTGGTCGTGTGGCGCCTGTAGTTCTTTGGTCGTGAGGCCCGGCTCGATTCCGTGGATGACTTCCGGCGCCGCAATGTACGTGTTGACCTCGTAGTTGACTCCCCTGATTCGGAGTTGTTTTATTTGCTTGATTTGCCTTGCCGTCACGTCGGATGGCGTGCTCGTGATGATTATATTGGATCCAGGTCGGATTCTGGTAATGAAGTTCCCTCCTCCGCATGCCGGGTGGTGGCCGGTCGCCGCCTGAATTGCTTCGAGATGAGAATTTGTGGAAACTGTTTCAGAAGCAGTCCCTGCTTAGGTCCGAGGATGACTGTCACGTCAGTCATGGGTAGCGGTGGTTTTCTCCGCGATGGCGTCTTGCCGCTTGTCTTCTCCCAGTTGGTCGCTGCGTCGCGTCCGGCTGGCGTCTGTAACTTCCTGGCTGCCGCTCTCGTTTTCTTGTCGTCTTTTGCTTTCTCGAGCTTTTGTCGTCGTCGCGCCCTGGCCTGCATAACTGGCGTCCAGTTATTCGCGCCGTCGTTGTTTCGGTAGAATTTTCGTCCTCAGAATCTTCGTCTTCCATGTGCGAATCCCCGCTTTGCGAACCCCTGGGAGCGTTTCCGCTCCCGCTGGACCTAGCGAGCATCCCTCCGTTGGCTCCTTTCTCGGCGCAAGCGCCGAGGTCTAGCGGAGTCATTCGTCTCGTTAGGCTTAGCTGCGGCGTAGTCACCGGCGAACTTTACAACTGGATAAAAAGTTGCAAAATTGTCCTACCGTTTCGAATTTGGTATCCAGATGCTTCGGATATCCTGCTTTCCTCGCACACAAAAAATGGTTGGGCCACGTCCGCTTTAACCCGGTAAAATTAGCCCACAGTGCGGAAGCCGGTCCGACATGCGTCCGCTCCCCAACCGCACCAGCCGCGTTTTTGCCGAGATATGTGAGGCGCGCGTTGTGACGTCATGTGCCTCCTCGGAATGCGGCCACGGCGAAATCGCAAGTTCGCGGCCAGTAAAGCTTTCGCTTTAAAATAAACATACCCTGCCCATGCCCATTTCTTCTTCTTGATTTTAACTAGTATATCATTAACTCGCGTTTATTACCTGGCCAACTCTGCTCTCTACCTGTCTCTTAACTTTACACGTATCATTTCCCTCTCGATAACTGTGTGTGTCGTCCTCGCTTCGTCTGTCGTCTGCCACGGGTGCATATTTGAGTATGTCCAACCAGCTTGTCCAGCAATATTACCTGCTCATAGCTGGCTGCGCTGTTTCCAACTTTATTTAAAACCTTTTAGTTAGCCCCAGTTTCGCCCCATGATGAGTACTGGTTAAATACAATTCTTTTATACTTTCGTGTTGGGGGACACTGATAAGCCGCCATTTGTAACCTGAGAGTACCAGCCAAGCGCACTTCAACCCATTCTTGTTCTAATTATTTCACTCTCGTGGGCCGGATCTGGGATCACTACCTGCCCTAAGTATAATATATTCTCTCACCACTTCGAATGCTTTGGTGCCCAACGTAAACTATCGCAGGATTTCGAGTCTGCTAAGCTTTACTTAATTTTATATAATAATTTTAATCCCACTGCACTGGTTTCCCTGTCTAGGTCGTCAATCATGCTCTGCAGTTCATCCCCTGAGTCTCTTAGCAAGGCAATACCGTCAGCGAATCAGAGATTGCGATGTTATTCTTCATTATCTTTATCCCTCACTTGAACCAATCCAGCTCTCTGAGCACCCTCTGCAAAGTTTTTTGAAGCATTATAGCTAGAAGTAATTAGTGTCATAACGGAGGGTATAGCATAGGCAGCAAAGTACAAATATGGAAGGAGTTTGCTCCTGTATTTAGTTTGACTTTACATTTGGTTGCCTCCTTGATATGTTGTTGTAAGGTATTTTGTTTCAATTCATTAGAATGGGTATCTCGCGGAGGAAGTGACGTGATGAGATGAAGCCCTAGAAATGAAGCCCTGCCCACTGTATAGTCAGCAAACTGCCCACCATGGCAGGTGGCAGTTAAATTAATGATTGGTCGCGAGCGGTTGCCCAGGAAGCACAACCTGAGTTGCACAATCCCCGCCGATGATAGCACCTGCTATCGAAGGGCAGTGGTACATCGCTTAACTGCTGCACCACTGTGCTAGGAGCGGTATGAAGACTTCCAGGGATAGATGAATGTAAAGTTGATAATCACCGATGTGGGGGCGTTAAACTAAGGTGACGAGAACGAAAACGCCAAGAAAGAAAACTAAAAGATTTTAAAAAGAAATCGGTGATGAGTCAATGAGGGTATTTCCTAACGGCGAACGCTCAAGCATTTTCGTCGTGTCGCCCAAAAGAGTGCAATTGAGTTCTTTGTATTGGTAGTTATTTTTAGCAGGAAAAAAGTACAAATCATGCAAAAAGAAGGCAACAAGTGAAGCATCCTGCCAAGGCAGACTAGTCAAAAAGTTTTTTTTTTTGTTTTCAGGGGATTAACGTCCCAAAGCCGCTCAGGCTACGATGAAAGCAGTAGTGGAAAGCTTCGGATAACTTCGATCACCTGGGGCTCTGACCTCGTGCACTGACCTCGCACAGATAACGGGCCTATAGCATTCTTCCTCCATCGAAAAGCTACCGCCGCGACCTGGACTGAAGGCTCGTCTTTCGGGTTAGCGGCCGAGCACCACAACCACTGAGCCACCGCGGCGGCACGAGGAAGAAGAGTTTGATTTACGCCTGGCAAGGCCACCCCTCTTTGCGAGAGACATTGCTTTCTAATCGCTATACTAAGTCATTGTAAGTATTATCCCAGACATTTTATTGTGCATGTGACCGCGTGCACAAAATAAATCTTGAAAACAAACGTTCAAATGATGGTTACTGCACTATACACAAGAACTGTTTTCCAATAAAGATAACACTGCATGAGTAGTAAAAGTATTGCAGTATCAGAAAGGCAAGAAAAAGAGAATCGCATAGATGTATAACCATGTTATAAACAACTATGAGAACACAGCGGCACCCGCATTGGAGGAACGCGTAAGCATTGACGCCTCCTCGCCCTTCTTTGCCCCTCTTTGTTTAAACTATTGAAGTTCCATCATTGCCGATTTTGAGTTTTCAAACTTGGCGCCACGCTTCGTTTTCAAATTTAGCGCTTCGCTCCATCCGCACTTCCGGTTTTTCAGATTTGGCGCCATGCTTTAGCTCCGTCCACTTCCGATGTTTTCAAATTTGGCGCCACCTTTTATTTGGCCCCCCATTTTTTTTGACATTTTTGGCTGTAATTAACTAATTACCCGGCATGCATCTCATAATTTCCCTGCGAGATTTTTGGTGCTTAATCTAATGCAACCATCCTTCTTCTTATAACTCAATTCGTTCGAACGTTATCGTGCTGAAAACTCGTGATGACACGAAACCACGAACAGAGCGATACAATGCTTATGCACTAAAAGAAGCACCAATGACGCACCGAAGCACCAAAATGAATGAGGTACTAATACAGACCAAAGTCACTTTAGTTCCTCTAAACAAAAGACTGTTTACTCGTGTGTTATAAGTACGAAATGACTTGATACCCAAGGCACTGTGAATCAGTTGTTGATATAGGTTCAGAAGCTCAGGAGTTTGACAGTCAAATGATTGTATCTCATATGAAGTTCTAATTCTTTTCTTAAAGTATGGACCTTTCGTAAAGTTATAGGCTCATTTCGAGCGCCGGAATGCCTCATGAAGTGCTCTTATACCCGTGAATATGTCGTGGCAGGCGCGGTCGGAAAACAGTGCTAATTATCAATGTTTTAGTTTTTTAAGTGTAGCGGGAGTCTTTTCTCTCAGAACGATGCATTTTGTATATATCAAACGTCTTGCTTTTGAAGAACTTAGACTTTCTATGTCACCTTTGATAGTGGTGCTCCAAAATAGTTCGCAGTATAGTAAACATGAGTGAATCGTGGTATAATAAAGCTCGAGCTTGACCAATACGGGCGGCATAGAGTTGAACGTGAGTAAGTTTGTAATAGTTTTTGCTAAGTCCCTACTCAGGTAAGTTGTGCACTGTGTCCAGTTCAGGTTCTCTTGGAAGTGTACGTCCAGGAAGTGTGTGTGGTCACACAACATGACGTTCGCCCCTCAAAGACTAAGTTAAGATCCATGTCAACCGCTTTATTTTTAGCAATAGAGCAGGCAAGCGTAGCAGGGGGCGGCAGAAGGTTAGGTGGGCGGATGAGATTAGGAAGTTTGGAGGCGTAGGGTGGGCGCTGGTGGCAAAGGACAGGGTTAATTGGAGAGGCATGGGAGAGGCCTTTGCTGTATAGTGGGTGTAGTCAGGCTGATTATGATGATGAATAAAGATAATGTAGTTCATTTTGTCTTGCTTGAGCGTTAGTTCACAGTGGCGTAACCACGTCCGCAATTCCTCGTGCAATGCATTAGCTTTCCTTATTATGGAGGAAGGTATACATTAAAAAACTGAAGGGGACACTTGGGCTCCGCCTTAAGGGTGTGACGCATCAGAGTAATGGGTCAGTTCCCGTATATGCAGAATTGGTCATTTTTTAGTTTACATTCATAGAGCCCTGGGAGTCCTGGCGCAGTGGTGCAGCGGTTGAGTGATGCGCCACTGCCCTACGATGGCAGGGGCCGCCAGCGGTCAGTTTTGTGCTGGCCAGGTTGCCCTTCCCCAGCGACCAATCATTAACTGCCGCCTGCCGCGGTGGGCGGTTTGCTCACTAACCGGTGGGCAGGCTGTGAAGACGCCGCAAGGCCACGTGACCTAGGTGGTCCACCTGTCTCCTAGGTTGTTCTCTGGGCACCGCCTGCCATAGTCATGATCGTGATTTTTCGCTCACAACGCCGACAACGCCGGCGCCGGATTTTTTCGTGAACGGGGCCTTTGACGCTTTCGCGTTAATGTCATAGAGAACTACACAAACGTTAAGCCATACGTTAAAGCATACAGAACTATTTCTGGGGTTTCCGGTATAAAGGAAATAAAGAGGACCTACACTGGAACTCTGAGGTGCGCTATATTTGTTTACTTGTGAAGTTGATTTAGTGGTATGAGTACTGAGAAACTGCAAGCGGCTTTGCAACGTTCTGCCAATTTATGACCTGTACCGCGGATACCATAACCGTAAAGTTTATTAAAAAAATTGGCAGTGGCTTAGCTCGGCTATGCCAGGGTATACGTAGTGAGAGGTACATTTTCCTGGCCGAGCTTGCTGGTCACTGTATGTTTAGCAATGAGAGACATTAGGATCCATCTCGGCGGCTATGCGCCGTCTATTACGCTCGGCAGTCTGGTATCTCCGTTTGGCAAGCCGTTCCTCTCTCTGTTTGGGAGTCTCCGCTGCTCTCTTCGCCTTACGCTCATTCCCTCTTGGTTGAGTAGCCAAGCGCGAGGCGACAACCTCGGCATCGGAAGAGTTAATTTTCTCTTGTCTATACCGTCGTTTAGCAGCGGCTGGACTCTCTTTCTCTGCATCCGTGTCAAACGTTGTGATAGAGCCGCCCATTACATCTCCCTTTTGCACGCAATGCTGGGCATTCGACGTGCGGTTCGGGTGACAGAGCGAGGTGGAGATGAAGCGCGCGGCGACGGCGAAGCGCACGCCGAATCTGCTGCTCCTGTCCGGTTGTCATGGTAACAGTGCATGCGCACAACTTTCCTCTCCCAGTCACCACGAAATGCTCGACTGGTAGCCCAGTGTAGCTCTTGCTACAAAAATGGGAGGACGCTTAAGCTTCGCCCTTAAGAGCGGAACGCGACAGCGTGTTGCAGCGCTGCCAGGGAGTCCACGCAACACCATTGCCTTGCCCGTTGGACAAATCGCTCGGATTCTCTAGGATGCCTCTGAAAACAACACAGACACTGCTCCGCAGTAGCACTCGTAGACGACTGCGGTTCCGTCACACCTGTTCAGAAACGAACGACACTACTCCGGCGCAGAAAGGTCGCCTACGCGCTCTCCATCTGCCGTGACAGCGCCGTGCATGGCGAAGGGGGGTTGCATTGGGTGCCACATGATGGCGCTACGACTGCACGCCGAGCACGAAGAAAATTTTGCGGGAACGCATGGTACTCACTTAATTCGGACATCTGTAATTTGCATGCTCATAATTACTCATGTACATCTCAGTACAGATCTCAAAGATGCGTTTCTAAGAAACCCGTGCGTTCATCAGACGCGGCTTTATTCACGCCCAAACGTGTAGCTGTCGCGGCGGCGGACGAGCAATTAAGAAGGCATTGACATCACAGTATCCTACAGTATCCGTTTTTTGCCTGAGGAGAAAAACTGTGTTGTGCCATATGAACTCTTTACATAGTCTCTGGAAAAGACGCATGATGGACCACCACGCCGAATGACCACGGTCTTCGAAACCTTTGTTTCGTGAGCAATGCGCTTTGGTGCGGGGAGTATATGCTGCCCTGGAAGAGCCGCCTAGCTGGCTCCCCTATCCGGAGGCATGTGTGGGCCTCCCAGACTTTTGATGTTTAGCAAGGTGGGGTCGTGCAGGGACGTGGTGGCCTGGTGTTTTGTGGCGTAAGCGTGCTTAGATTTTTCTTTTCGGCACAATTTCCATGCAGTAAAGAAAAAATAGCTTTTGCGGCGGAGTGGAAGCGCACACGTCTCGAACGCCACATTCCCTGGTTCGATTCCATGCCTAGACACCGTTTTTTAAATTTCATTGAGTGTGCGTGAATTTTTACGCAGCCCCCCCCCCCCCCCTGAATATTTCCGACGCGCGGTGTGCACTACACTACTACGACATCGACGGCTTTTCGGCAAAACGAGCTGTATATGTTGTCGCGTAGTAACACGGCACGTTTAATGGAATCATGTACCTTTGGTAAAATCTACGCCCACACCAATACTATGCAGCTGGTTTTCGAGTCGCAAACTAAAAATGTCGCATATTACCATAAGCACATGCTTTCTCTTCTTACCATACCCGCCACGGCGGCACAGTGGTTAAGGCGCCCGCCTACAGAGCAGGAGTACCCGGGTTCAATCCCGACCGCGGCGCCACGGTTCGATGGAGGTAAAACGCAAAGGTGCCGTGTGCTGTGCGACGGCAGCGCACGTTAAAGATCCCCAGGTGGTCGAAATTACAACGAAGACGTCCACTACGGCATCTCTTTCTTCCTTTCTTCTTTCACTCCCTAATTTATCCGTTCCCTTACGGCGCGGTTCGGGCGTCCACCGAGATAAGTGAGACAGTTACTTTCCCGAAAGCCAATTTTCATTTTTCACCAGTTTCGCCCCTCGCTCCCCCGTTTATGCATTCCGGAGTCTGCTTATTAGGCTCTTCTGAAACGAATGTATAAAGTAAATGAGCATGCAATAAACCCTTTGTTAGAGGAATCTAATAATCATGAATACTTCCTTCTGGGAACGCAAAAGTAGGAAATGCACATAGAAGGTTCGACATGGGGTGACTAAAAAGTGCACACCCTCAGCAGATATACTCAAACCCTTTTCTCTCTTAGGGCGCGATTAGCACGTCCTGAGCGCGCTGGGTTGAACGGCTTCGTCATCGGGACAGATGTCAAAGCCACCTAACCCCCGCTTTTCCCGCGCACACGCCTATGCAATGCAAGAATAAGAAAAATAAGCTGCCGAATGTGAAGGAAAAGAGCTCCCCACGTTTTCATTACACAAGCGTCGCATCGGTGAAGTTTGTTGAGCATGTTTTAGGAGCGATGGTGTCTTTTTACACTGAAAGCCTTTTACGGAGCTCAACCTTAGCAGTGCTCTGATGTAACCCGACGGCACAGCTGGCAACACGCCCAGGAAATGTGGGGCCCTAAGATAGTCTCGAACTAAAAAGAAGCAGAGGGCCGTGATTAGACATAACTAACTAGAATCCGAAAGTGGAAGCCCGACTTGACGCAACGCAAAAAATTCTCGCCGGGCGTGGCGCTAGAACCACACGCGGATTTAGATAAGAAAAAGAAGATAGCATAATCCAGAGGTGGAGCGACCTCCTGACATCAAAGCCCTCGCGCAGCTTAAGACAAGGAAATAATAATAATGATAATAATTGGCTTTTTGGGGGAAAGGAAATGGCGCAGTATCTGTCTCATATATCGTTGGACACCTGAACCGCGCCGTAAGGGAAGGGATAAAGGAGGGAGTGAAAGAAGAAAGGAAGAAGAGGTGCCGTAGTGGAGGGCTCCGGAATAATTTCGACCACCTGGGGATCTTTAAAGTGCACTGACATCGCACAGCACACGTGCGCCTTAGCGTTTTTCCTCCATAAAAACGTAGCCGCCGCGGTCGGGTTCGAACCCGGGAACTCCGTATCAGTAGTCGAGCGCCCTAACCACTGAGCCACCGCGGCGGGGACTTAAGACAAGGAAGAACAAAAAAGAGGTAGTGGGAGCCAGAGGATGGATGGAAGGTAGGAGCGTGCTCTTTGAAACGGGGAGTTGCCACCACCCCGTTTCTTTTGAGCCACATCGCCTGTTTGCGCAGGCCCAGAGCCCTTTTATTGTTCCTCTCAGAAAATATATTGGACAACATAAAATAACGAGAGAGGGAGCCTGGTATAGCAGCGCTTTGCAGGGCTTAATGCGAATTGAAGATAAATTAAAAGGAGCTGAATGCTACAAAGAAAAAAATACAAGTAAAAGCGAAAATCAAAGCAACAAAAAACAAAAAAGAAGACCCAAAGGAAGAGGATAGAAAAGGCACACCACAGTAAAAGACAGGCAGACGAAGCGCAGAGTGCAGTCCACGTAAAAAAAGACAGAGAGCGAAAACCAAAGTCACAGTATATAGTCACGGTCTCAGTAACAATCACAGACAAAGCACAGAGTGCAGACCACGACTAAAATTAGGGAAGTAAAAGCATAATCAAAATAAAGACACAAAACAAAACACACAGTCAAAACGCATAACACAGTCAAGGTCACAGTCACATAGTCAAAGCGCAGTATAGAGGCCACAACGAAAGGCATCCATGCCCAAAAAAAGAGCATGGAGCCTTCCTCTGTGCAGATTGGGCAAGAAAAATGCGAGGAAACAAATCAGCGTGGACAATGAGGAATTGTGTTGCTTATGAGGTAAACCATTTCAAGCAGAAGAGCGCAGGAAGCAGGGCCTTTTAGAAAGGAGTGATAAACAGATGGTGTAATATCCGATGAGCAAATAGATTTTAACGAGAAACTAAAGCGAACAATCCCGGAAGTAGTGACGGAAGTCTTCACATAGCACTCCACAGGAAGAAGTTGATGAAGAGAGGCCAAATTTTTGAAAACAGAAAAGAAATCTACCATGCCCCGCAAGTAAAGTAATAAGAGGATTCCTGGGTAGAAAAATGGAGGGGAATATTAAATGTATCAGGAATCCAATTGAATAGTTCTGTGCCGCCATTATCCTCGCGCCAAAAAGAGCGCCATACAAGAAGTGAAGAAGAGTCTAACCGGTAACGCACGCAACGGCGTTAAAGGGTCGAATTGCGTAAACTGCCACATTGCCCGGCACTACCAGTAGCCTGGTAGGCTAACTCGTTTGCGAAAATTCCACAGTGACCCGGGATATGAAATAAAAGAAATGAGGCAAGAGAAGACAAACGATAGAGATCTTTGTTATTGGAAATATTTGCCGGATTATGAAACGTAACTAAAGACAGGTCAGAAGGCAGAGATAGAGAATCAGTGTAAAATTGAACAGGCGTAGAGGGAGGATTAAGAACAGCATAAGCAACAGCAGATTGAAAGGCTACAAGCTCAGCGGCATAGGCACTAGAGGGTGGTTCTAAGGATATGCGATGAACGTACCCTATATCTTGTGTTGAGCTAAGAACAGCAAAAGCAGCCCCAGCGGAGTGAAAACTGAAAAACCCATCATTTTAAATATGCAGCGAACGTTGACAAGAAAAAGATAGAGCTTGCTGAGAACTACGTTGAACAAAAGAAAATTTAAATTTCAATGAAGGATGGTCGGACCAGGGATTAAATAAAGGTTGAATTTCAGACGGGTAATAAAATGTATTTCCGTATTCTACGGGTTGCCGCAATGTGAAAAGCATGAACTCTGCACATAACCGGCCTAGATAAATAGGCAGTGAAGAAAGTTTGCAAGAACATGAAGAGCAGCGGTTCTCGTAGTATGGTAGGCATCAGAAATAGCAACAAGCGGAACTCGTTGAAGCGACAAGACACGTTCTCGTAGTTGGGAGAGGGAGAAATGAAACCACCAAGCTGGGGCGGCATAAGTAATTGTAGGAAGAACAACCTGATGATAAATTTGGCGCATATGGGAACGAGAAACGCGAAAATGTAAATAGAACCAATTGAGGAGTTTGGTGGTAGATGCAAGAATTTTGTTTGCAAATAATTAACATGGCGAATAAAGCTTAAGTGAGCGTCAGAAACAACGCCTCACAATTTAATACTTGCTTTGCACTCGAGACTACAAGTGCCGAATCGAATAGTTGGCTTACGTTTAAGTAACGCCGGGACTTCCTTAAAAAAATTTGGAGGACGCTTAAGCTTCGTCTTTACGAGTGAGACGTGACAGCGTGTTGCAGCGTTGCAAAGGAGTGCACGGAACGCCATCACCCATTCGGCGCGACGCGTGGCCCGTTGGACAATTTAAGGAAAGGACGCCTGTCTCACATATCTCGATGGACACCAAAACCGGGCCCTAAGGGAAGGAAAATGAAATGAAAATTGGTTTTAAGGAAAGGAAATGACGCCTGTCTCACAATTCTCGCTGGACACCCGGACCGCGCCGTAAGGGAAGGAAAATGAAATAACAATTGGTTTTAAGGAAAGGAAATGACGCCTGTCTCGCAATTCTCGCTGGACACCCGTACCGCGCCGTAAGGGAAGGAACATCCCTTCCCTTACGGCGCGGTTCAGGTGTCCACCGAGATGCGCCATTTTTCGCTCACGGCCAACGACGCCGACGACACAGGCTTTTCTGCCACACGAGCTCCTTAATGCTGTCGCGTTAAAAATGAAACACAAGAACAATTTTCCCGGTTTAACTGAACGCGATAATTGGTACATAAGTTTTGAATTAAAGTTAAAACATTTGTACTAGCTTTCACAACTCGCGGCTAGTCTTGCAAGGGACAAGTCATCTACATATGCCTCAATGTGAATTAATTTGGCTTTCCGAATTCCATCAGGCGGATCATGTTAGAGAAATGGTATGGTATGATGCCATGGTGAGGCTGCGATGTTGGAAGAAAGGAAAAGCAGGTGGTCGCGCCGTGTGCGTGCACTCGTGCGCCACCTGTACTTTGTTACTACTATTTTGTTACTGTTGTTAAGAGTCCTCTTCGCCACTGAGGAGAGGCTGTCGTCCGTTTACTGTCCCTGTTTAGCACCGGGTAAGCAAAAAAACCAAAGCAGCACAGCACAGCGCCCAGTAAGCTGGCTCTCGCGAGAAATTTATGCCTTAAGCAACGAAGATTAGCAATGTTTGCTTTATCTTAAAGTACTGTTACTGTAGCCCCCCGCGTGAACATTTCGTCAGGATGAAGTGAAGCCCCGTGCACTTCGCCTTGCCGATCCCAAGATCAAGGCAAAAACAACGAGCGAGTTGGCGAGGGAAAAAGAAATGACAGATAAATTTTGCCTAAATTCTATAAACGCGCGAAAGCAGAATTGCCTGAACGATAACGATGATCATGAAGACAGATAATTCTCCGTGCCTTCCCGCCGCAGATAGAAGTTGTTGAAGACGATGTGCAATGCACAGCGCGAGAGTTTGTCGCAGTTTAACACGAGGTGTGTTCGCCTAGGCACTATTTCCATGCAATAAAGGAAAAAAAAAACTACGGCAATAGCCTAGTTCTCCCGCGCAGTGGCCAGCGAAACTGATCACGTCACACCACCGTTGGTTCGAATCCCGATTGTGGATATTTATTTTGTAGCGATAGATACATTACGCTAGCATTTCGAGCCTTCAGCGTGGCGGCGCCGTCACGTGGTCACGTGGTTGGTCACGGGGTGCGGAGCAGCTGCCGGCCGCGCGGCGCGCCGGCGAAACCGAAAGGGGGGGCGGAGAGAGGGAAGGGGAGAGAGTGATTCACGTCCAGGGACGAAAATGAAGAAGGAACGCCCAGCGAAATGGAGCGGCGAAAGACGTGACTGCAATTCGACTGAGCGAGTTCCACTTGGCCAGCTGGAGCTGTCGCGTCACTCTAGGTTTAACCAGAGCTAAACCACGGCCATTTTTTATTTGGTTCTTTTACTTTGCACAAATCCACAAACATCGCCAACCCGCAAACATCGCAAGGTCTTGTCCAGGGTTTACCAACGGGAATAGTGCTTTCCCACCAACAGACGTCTGGTAGCACTGGTGTCTGCGATAACTTCACTCGAGTGCCCAAAGCAGTGCTGATAGCGAGGGGCCAGGGCGATAAGGGGTAAAGCCGCTGCGTCCGCCAGCAAGTGACGTCTTGCGGTGATCGTGACAGCGCCAGTCGAGAGGCGCGGCCGCGACGAGGTCGCTCTGCCTCCCGCGGTCTAAGGACCTTGCTTGCTTGCGGCAGTGTGTCTCTTCGCTCCCGAGAACAACGCGACAGTGAACTTCGCCGGTCCCTGTTAATCGCGTTCCCGGCTCTGATCTCCCGCTTCCCGTACTCCAGGATTACTGTGACGAACGATATCGGACGCGAGCCTGGATCCAGAGGTGGTCTGGCGTGCTCGCCGCGCCAATCGTCAAAACTAGAGCGGTGAGCATTGCGGTTGGTCATTCATCGCAAACATTGCAGCAAGCCCACCGAAGTCTGCCAATCAAAGCCATATGAACTAGTGCGGAAAGTTGAGGTAAACCAGCAAAAGTAAATACGAAGAACCTGACGGAAGTCAAGGCAGGTCGATGTGACTAAATTGGAAAACACCACAAGCAAAAGTATCATTTGGAAAAGCGTTCATCATGAAAGCATTAAGCCAAAATCGCGACTGCTTACGCGCGTAGCTCGCTTCAGATTGCCTGATCGTCCGCCCAATTTTTTTCAGTCGTTTTGCCAATGCCTTGTGACAGCAGCTTAAAGCCGCGACCGACGACTCTCTAATGTGAGGCGGGGAGCCGGCGTCTGGGGAAGAACGGAGCCGATAATTTCGTGCAAGCGAGGAAGGTGGCCCTTGTTCGAAATTTTCTCCGTTAGTTTAGGCTGTACTGTTGTACAGACCTCACACGAATGCAGTAATGAGCTACTTGAGGTTATTGAGTCACTCGACCTGTTTGGAGAAGAGTCCTTAGATGGGACAGATTTTTTCAGAAAATATTGATTTTTCCTATTCCATCCCGCGTAAGAACGTGTTTGATTTCGTATTTTTTTTTTACTATGAAGAATCATGCCATCTTCTTCCAGGATTTCGCGAAAATTTAATTTATAATTTAATGTTTTTTTTTTATTTTTACGTGCGTTCTACGACGATTTTTTTTGAGCACTGAGGAGAAGTTTATTCACATTTATTCTTGCGTAGCTCCGGTACTCTGCATTGTGTGTGTGTGTGTGTGTGTGTGTGTGTGTGTGTGTGTGTGTGTGTGTGTGTGTGTGTGTGTGTGTGTGTGTGTGTGTGTGTGTGTGTGTGTGTGTGTGTGTGTGTGTGTGTGTGTGTGTGTGTGTGTGTGTGTGTGTTTTCAGAGATAGACAGGATTTCTCAATGTTTTTATGTAGGCTGACCATTTTCAGGGCGTTATTGAAATAAACTGGAGTCTTCGACATACCAAATATACTGGCGAATGTTTTGACTCCTTAAATAGCATTGGAGGTCCTAATACCTAACATTGATACTTTATAGAGTTTGTCATGGAAGACCATAAATGTCTGACGGACAGCCCACGCGCGTGGAAATAATAGCTGCCATTCGTTTCCACGAATTGAAAGATTGTGAAAATGGCCCCTCTTACTTCGCCCCTTTTCCAGTCTAGTCTGTGAAAATCGGGTTGTCATTCGACGAAAGTGAGCTTTGGCGTAGATTTTAAGGCCTAAATATGCTGAGTATTATGCCTCTTGTGCTGACTGGCAACATAGCGACATTACCGCAAAACTGAAATGCTAATTTAAGGAACGAAGGGACGAACCCACTGTAAGAACAAGTCCTGATGTGGCTCCTATATAGGCATTGTGCCCAGCATAACCTGAAGAGTGTGACAACAAGATATAAAATGACCGCTGAATTCTCGCACCGTGCTAGCTTGGCGGCCTGTGCCAAACGACATGTGATCAAATGAAAGAAAGCAAGGTTCCCGTGAGGAACACCTGAATCCGTTTGTGGAACACCAAGACGGAGTGGTGTACAAAATTCCACTCATGTGCGGGAAGGTTCCCATCGGCCAGAGTGCCAGATGTATTAGAGACAGCCTCTGTGAGCACGTGTTATCTGAAGAGTTATTCCAAATGGCACCATCCTCTGCATTGCGAAATATGTGATTGCAGTGCGCGTTTGCGTGAAACGACCATTGAGAAAATGTAAAAGCGTGGTGGCATGAGAATTAATAGTCGTATTGAGCAGGAAATATGCCGGCGGTGATTGCCTGAGTAGTGCTTCTTCGACTTTGCACAGATTTCAAAGTTCCTTTCCTATAACGCGGGAAAGAATGCGAGGTCAGGCCAGATAATAATTCGTCGACAACAAACAAATATTTTGCGCATTTTTCTGTAGTTAATCTTCCCTGGAAGTTGGCGCTGCCCTGTCGTCTCGCTCCGTACCATGCCGTAGATACGTATAAAAGGAATCATTTTATGGCAGTATGGTGGAGGCATAGCTGTGTGACTTGACCGCGCTGAATGATTACAAGGACAAAAGGAGGCAATGACGGAGCGTTGTCCTTGTAAACACTCAGCGCAGTCAAGCCACACAGCAACCCAATACTAACTAGCGTCTTATGTAGCATTCCGGAGGCATAGACGAATGCTAACATTATCCTAATCCGTGAGACGCAGTATACTGAAGACCTGAAAATATATAGACACGTAAGCTTACTGTCCATTGGTCGCAAAATATTTACAAAATTAATCGCGAATACAATTACCGGAACCTATACTTTATCTCACAAGTTACCTGCATTGAAGTAGAAGATATAAGCACAAGGCGGAAGCATCCACCAGAGCGCTGATTTCATGCACTCTACCTGACATGGCTGGCAGCCTCCGCCCCGAGGTCCATCTTTCATTCCTCTGTGAACAGCCTGCAGCTAAGTTACTTCACTAACCCCGTGATGGTTATGATGTTTTATAGCACAGCAGTTACTTAGGCTATCTTGTGCCAGGCCTGGGGGGGGGGGGCGCAATTAAAGTTCAAATATTTCTTTTAAATTTCGCTCTCTTCTTGGGGATACATATCCGGGGTATGAAGACTGGAAGAAAAGTTGAACACCAGGTGATCGGGCTGGTGTTTCGAAAAGCTTTTCGACAATGGACCATGTTCCCACCATAAGTCAGGATAAAGCGAAATACGCCGAATATACCCGCTGTTATATAGAGGCTTTCTAGAATAGGAGAAGCGTTTGACTCAGTCTGAAGATCAGAAGTCACGCAGTGATTGCGTAATTAGGCTGCGGATAGGCATATGCCAAGGTCGTAGAACTTATCAACAGGCGTACAATAGTGACCATAGTTTTCTGCCAAAACAATGATGAAATGTCGATCAGGAAGAGGGTCGCAGAAAGAGACGCAATTTCTGCAGTGCTGTTTACCACACGGTTACAAGACGTATTCAGAGGGCAGGATTAAAAAAAGTTGAGGACAAGAGTGAGTATTGAGCGTTGAAGTGCGCTTCGATTCACCCATGACATGATCCTGCAGTTATACAGGGGACGAATTACACGGGATGGTTGAGGACATAGAAACTCAATGCGGAATTGTGAGGCCAAGAACGAATATGAAGGAAACGAGTAATTATCAGCAATGTCCGAAGGGAAGAACCGATTACAATAGGCAGCGAAGTATTGCAAGAACTGCGGGAATGCATCCATCTATGGGGCAAATTGCGACCCCGGTCGGGGCCATCAGAGGAAAATATCTAGTAGAATAACGTTAACGGCATTCAAGTACTCACAAGTGATGACTGTCAGCTTACCACTACCCCCCAGAAGGAAAGCATAAGATGGTTCTATCTAGCCAGTGCTGACGTATGGGGCAGGTGCTTGGATGCTAACAAAAAAGCTTGAACTGAATGAGGACAGAACAGCGTGGTATGGTAAGAAAAATGGTGGTGTGATGTTTCAGGGACAACTCCATCTAATTTTCATTTTTTAAATGGATTCTATCGGTGTGTAGATGTTTACTGGAAAGTGAAGGATGCATTTATTGACGAGGAAATCACATTAAAAATAAAGTACTTTTTCCCGCCACTCAATTTTGGCTGTTGTTGCAATTGCCTAAAACTAAAAGAACTCCATGATCACCATTGGGATATGAATGGAAGTATCTTTTTGCTGGATATATATATATATATATATATATATATATATATATATAAAGCAGCAGAAAAAACAACCATGCCGCCGGTGGGATCCGAACCCACGGCCTCCGAATATCACGTCCGGTGCTCTTGCCAACTGAGCTACGGCGACGGCTGTCCAATCTGCTGCTCTCGTGGGTACTTATGTTTAATGGGTGTAAGCTAACATTGAGAGTGTTCACCAGCGCCACCCTCCTCCATAGCGGCGGACGTAGCACGTCCTGTGTTACCGCCAGTTTGACGTGGAACGTCATCTAACGACGAGGGCGGAAACTGTGCGAAAGCCCTCTTTTGCTACCTATGACATCGGATCCCACCGGCGGCATGGTTGTTTTTTCTGCTGCTTTATAAGTAATTTTCTTTAAGTGATAGATTAATCTAAGTATTATTAACCCAGTGACTAGCACCACACATAAAAAAATAATGATAAACATTGCCCTATGCACCTTGCTTTCGGTGACTGTTGGCTCCCTTCATAAGTTTTCAAAAACGAGTCCCTCATCTCCTTTACCTTGTCTGCTAATTGCTTAACGAGGGACTCGGTTCTGGCAGTCTTGATGCCATAGGTAGCAAAAGAGGGCTTTCGCACAGTTTCCGCCCTCGTCGTTAGATGACGTTCCACGTCACACTGGCGGTAACACAGGACGTGCTACGTCCGCCGCTATGGAGGAGGGTGGCACTGGTGAACACTGTCAAGGTTCGCTTACACCCATTAAACATAAATACCCACGAGAGCAGCAGATTGGAAAGCCGTCGGCGTAGCTCAGTTGGTAAGAGCACCGGACGCGATATTCGGAGGTCGTGGGTTCAGATCCCACCGGCGGCATGGTTGTTTTTTGTGCTGCTTTATAAGTAATTTTCTTTAAGCGATAGATTAATCGAAGTATTATGAACCCAGTGATTAGCACTACAAATAAAAAAATAATGATAAGTTTGTCAAACGAGCCCCTCATTTCCTTTACCTTGTCTGCTAATAGCTTAACGAGGGTCTCGGTTCTGGCAGTCATGATGCCATAGGTAGCATAAGAGGGCTCTCGCACAGTTTCCGCCCTCGCCGTTAGAGGACGTTCCACGTCACACTCGCGGTATTACAGGACGTGCTACGTCCGCCGCTATGGACGAGGGTGGCTCTGGTGAGCACTCTCAATGTTCGCTTACACGCAAAAACATAAATACCCACGAGAGCAGTAGATTGGACAGCCGTCGCCGTAGATCAGTTGGTAGAGCACCGGACGCGATATTCGGACACGATATATATAGTAAAGCGTTGAAGTACACTTGAAGAAACTTTTATTTTCTAACGGTTTCGTCCTTTATCAGGGATCTTACCCTGATGAAGGTCGGTCCACTGTCCGAAACCGTTGGTAAATAAAAGCTTCTTCAAGTGTACTTCAACTCTTTACTTATGTTATCAGCAGTCGAGTAAGTTTTTCATCGTAGTGTGTGTGTATGTGTGTGTGTGTGCGTGTGTGCGTGTGTGTGTGAACAAGATGCACGAGATCTGGGTCACAACCCATCCCAAGCAACCCAATTTCCACCGATGGCAGCTCCTGCCGTAGAAGTGCATCGCTTGACCGCTGCGTCACTCCGTCAGAAGCAAGACTCCAAGAGATCTGTGAATTCAGAGAATGATCAGTTCTGCTTACATGGACCCATTATCGCTAGCCGAACAACTCTCATCCGGGAACACTCCACCTGCACAGCAGAACTGAAGGAAAAATTTGACTGCTAGCTCACCTAATTCGCATTTGGCCTAGCTACGCAAATCGACCATATTTTTTTTACCCTGTCTGTCTTAATAAACCGCCGTCTTCTAAGAAACAAGCCTGCATGTCTTTAGAACGCGGTGATCTATGGATGTGGGCGAACTTCAGTTTGGCTCAGTCTCCCTTTAAGAGGCAAGAAGAGAGTAAAATAGACTAGGGAGAAGACACAATTTAATAATAGCCGAGCTGACATCAAGGAGACGAAATGGGCATCGGCGGGACATGGAATACAAAGAGCAGATAACTAATGGTTGCTTAGGTAACGCAGTGAATTTCAAGCAAACGGACTCGTAGCAGGGATCGGCAGAGAGTTTGTAGCAATATTTGCAGCAATGCTGTAACAGCATTTGTAGAATGGGACAACATATTGCTGGTACAACGTTTCTGGGAGTGTTGCTCCGGAAGGGTGATCCTGTAATTTGTGATGTCTTCTTACGCTAAATCTGCTCCAGCAAACCCCTTCCCCTAAATAACTGGAAACCGAAATACATATTGGCGACGGCTTCATTTCCTGACTGGTTGTCGCACTATTTCAAAACTGTATCCAAGCGCTAATAGGTGTACCTGGTCTCCTTAAGCCAGAATTCAACGGCAGGCGCCTTCCTCGCCGTGCAATTTGCTGCGGACAAGCCAAGCTGAGGTGAATGCACGGTGGATCATCAGTAGTCTTGTTGTGAGCTTGTCGTTTGTAGCACTGCGGCATTGTGTCATGAATTACATGGACAAAATTACCGATGATTTGACATTAGGCTTAGAGCGATTCAACTGCAATTATCATTCTTCTGGTCGTGCACAGAAAGAATGAACTGTTGATTGTTACAACCCCTCAAACAATACCCTTTCAATGGGGTCTTTGGAGTACTCATGAATGAATGAAGGAATGAATGAATGAATCAGTAGTGTCCTGAGAAATGTCGACACT
The DNA here is from genome assembly GCF_052857255.1 of Amblyomma americanum. NCBI lineage: Eukaryota > Metazoa > Arthropoda > Arachnida > Ixodida > Ixodidae > Amblyomma > Amblyomma americanum. Next base: position 65,712,464 of record NC_135499.1, read on the forward strand.
GCAGTCTTTCAGCACACTATAGATCTTGCGATTGCTAGTCTCTCTTGATTAGACTACTTTCATATTCAAGCTTGAACATCAACGAGTGCATGAAACAGTCACGGCTCATAACGGAAAAGCAGGTGTAAGATTGTTAGCCACGCTTGCATCGCATCAAAGGATCAGAAGTTTGTTGGTAGGTCATGCTAACGGTGGGCCTCTTCATTTGTGATGTGTTCGCCTTGTTCTGATTCTTCCGCTATTTTAGGCTGCGGGTTTCATATTGGAGTCACCATTTTGATGGTATTGTGTTTTCAACCAGTGGCTGAAATTGGGCTCTGTCCTGTGTGCAAGTGTATCTTTGGTGTCCGTTTCATTCGCACTTTCGCAATGGTGTCATGAGGCAGGTGCAGGGCGTGCCGGGTGGAGCACTCAGGGCGCTGTAGCTGGGCACTCAGAAAGGGGAGCGGGGGCGGGGGAGAAATACAGAGTTATTGTGTGAAAACGCGATGAGGCGCGGGATGCCTGCAGCAGAGTCGCAAGTCTCTGATCTCTACGTAGAATGAATTATGTATTTTGAGGATTGCTGTACAACCCAGGCCAGCGACTCCTGTCTTACGTCCACCAGAGCATACGTACGTGCTTGTACCGTGGGAACATTAACCTGATACTCATGGGAGGCACCGGTGCGTGTTAGGCGACACCGATCAGCAGCCGCATTTGTCTCTTTTGTGTACTACAATCTCCCCTCCCGAGTGAGGTCTCCAGTGTGCATATATCTACTCACCTTCTCTATTGGACACATATAATACGCGGCAATAAAATAGCGCATTTATAGCCTGTGCCTTTCTCGGTACTTGACTATGCCCCACATCCGCCTCACACTTTCAAAATGCTAAAAACAACAGAATGCTTGCAGCTTACTGGAAGAATGGCACGGGTCTGATTTTATTTATTTATTTTCATCGCATCGGCCATGCACTTACGGCTGTTTTTCGCCCAGGCCTGTCCCACGCCCTTTTTTCTTGGTCGACCGTGGATACATCATCGCTGGAGAAAGCACCCAAGCATGCGCCTGTCAAGTTCAACCTCAGCTCGTCTGCTGCTGACGATGCCTCGATGACAAGCTGCTGCGTACCACCTGCGCACCTGCCTCCCAGTTTGGCTTCGCCTACACTTTTGATCTGGCATCAAGAACGCACTAGCAGCACTATCTCCGAGGGGCGGATATTTATTCGCCAGTTTCAAGCCGGCCAGATGGGGCGCGACGTCGCATCGGCCATTCGCTTACAACTGTTTTTCGCCCTGGTTAGTTACTGGTTTCCCGCTGCATGCTATTGTAGTTGCAATCGATGTATTATTGCATTTTCATGCCCCGACGACTTGCTTTGTGTCATAAAAAAGTGTGTTGCTAAGTTGAAGTATGGTCACGGTCTGTTATGTCAAATTTTACTGTTAATTTGCGGTGATGTTGAGAGCAACCCCGGTCCCGGTTTTGATACACACAAGATGAATTCGGATAATGAAGCCATTAATGGTATTTACGCTGCAATAGAACGACTGGAACTTTGCCAGTCGCAGTTGCTTCAGGAAATGCATATGCTTAAACAGCAGCAGGGCGCTACAAGTACGTCCTTAGAATATTTACCGAACAGGATCGTTACACTAGAGAACGTCATGCATTCCTCACGGCTGGCCGCAAAGGCTTGTGATTCAAACGCATCATCCTGTGTTGACAGCTTGACCAGGGACGTTGCCCATCTTAACGCCTGTTTTGAAGATGTTTCCAATAGGTCCTGCAGGAATAATTTACTTATTCTAGGTCTAAATGTCTCCGCAACAGAGAGTTGGTCTGAATCTGAGAAAAATGTGCCCGACTTCTTCTCGTCTCATCTTATCCAAAATGTTCCATCTGAAAGCATCGAAAAGGCTCATGAATAGGTCGCTTTGTTGAAGGGAAGCACTGACCGATTGTCGTTAGATTTTGTAGGTATAAAATCAAAGACAATATCTTATTGTGCGGCCCTTAGCTAAAATACACTAAGTTCTTCATACGCGAAGACTTCACGCCCGCAGTCAGAAAGGCACGCTTCAGGCTTTCACAATACGCACGTAACCTGGCTTTTCCTTCCAAGTTGCAATTTGATAAGCTCCTTGGCCACAAAAGTGTTTTGTCTATGATTTCGAGCATGACCGAGTCATCGAGCTTCGAGAATGACAAAAAGAGAGGGAAATGCCTGCTCCGCTGCTCGTGCCCACCTTTCATTCTGTGCCCTTGGCGTCATCAAATTTCGAATTGATAAATCTCGTCGTGAATTGCAGGAGCATCAAAAATAACACGGATAAATTTGCTACTCTTGTTTCCTCTGTAAAACCTCACGTTATAATTGACACTGAATCATGGCTGGATAATTACGTTCTCAGCTCTGAAGTATTATTTCCCGCTGGTTATGACGCGTACCGTAGCGATCGACACTTGCATGGCGGAGGGGTCTTTTTACTTGTTGGCCAGTGTTTTAGCCCTTCATTCATAATAGCGCGCCTAGTTGGTTGCGAGTCAGTATGGTGCAACCTTCGCCTAAGCAATGGAAAGAATTTGGCTATTGGCTCAGTCTACCGTCCTCCATCCGCTACCAGCCCTGACGTTTTCAGATGGCTGTCTGAATTTCTACTCAGCTTAAAAAATGACTTTCTTTTTGATGGGGACTTCAACACCCCTGATTTCAAATGGGTAGACTACACACCTCTTCATACAAACCATTCATTCTAGTCTCCATTCTTTTATGAATGAATTACTACTAATGACGTATATCAGTACGTCACTGAGCCTACACGGGAAACTGAGCCCTCATCTTCAGTGTTAGATTTACTGTTCTGCAGCCGGTACATGACACTGCGATCATACCAGGAATAAGCGACCACAGTTGTGTTGTCGCTAATGTTCGGCATTTTTCATATTTAATTCCAAGATGTCGACCTCGAAAGGTTTTCTTTTTTAATAAGGGCGACTATACATCAATGAAGAACGAACTTGCCTCTTTCCTTCATGAATTTATTAATTTTACCCAAAATTTAGGTTGTAGTTCCCTTTGGGAAGTTTTCAAGAAAAAGCTGGAATGCCTAATTGATCAGTATATACCATCTAAAGGTATTTCTGGAAAGCGCCGCCGCGACAAACCGTGGATCACGCCGCAGATCAGACGGCTTATCAGGAAAAAACATAGCCTTCTAGAATCTTACAAAAAAAAAAAAAAACATCGGGGCCCTGCAGTACTGCAGTCGATTCGTGCTCTTGGCAGTACACTAATAATTGAAATTAAAGCTCTTAAGGGTAGCTTTTTAAATGATTTGGGATGAAAACTTCGTAATAATCCCAAGGAATTGGGGACGTTTTTGAAACACAACGGACGTGAACCAGCTAGAATCCCGAATTGGGACCTCGATGGTGAAGTTATTACTAATGATGGTGGTAAGGCATGCTGTTTTTAATGCTTTTTTTCAGTATGCTTTTGCGCCAAGGTACATCGGAGGACTTCCGTTAACTTGTGAATCTGTCACTGAAACCATGTTTGAATTGCTTTTTTTACACCAAGGTGTGTTAAAATTGCTTAGTGACAGTTCATATTCTGCCGGTGGTCCTGATGATGTTCCTAAATTTGTTTTAAGGTCATGCGCGAATGAAATTTCTCATTACTTAGTGATCTTGTTCCAAGCATCTCTTAACTCGGCGTCTCTGCCAAATGACTGGAAAAATGCTAATGTGTTACCAGTGCATAAAAGTGGTTCAAAAAGCTCTGTTGTTAATTATCTACCAATTTCTTTATCCAGTGTGTGCTGTAAAATGTTGGAGCACAAAATATATAGTGAAGTCATAAAACACCTTGACTCTCATGAGTATTTTACAGAAGTTCAGCATGGCTTTAGGTCAGGTTTTTCCTGTACTACTCATTTGCTTGAGTTCTGTAATGATCTGTTTTCTTCCTATGACCGTGGCTCTCAAATAAATTGCGTATTTCTAGATTTTAAGAAAGCCTTTGACTCTGTACCTCATTTACTATTATTGAATAAGTTAAGTTGGCTTGGTCTGCACCCCACGGTAATCGATTGGCTTCATTCGTATCTTCAGGGCCGCATGCAGCGTGTTTTGATTAATGGTTCGCACTCAGATGATGTAAATGTTTCCTCAGGTGTACCGCAGGGATAAATTCTTGGACCCCTTCTATTTCTGATTTATATCAATGATATTGTTATGGCTCTTACCTGCAAATCTCGGCTATATGCTGACGACTGTGTCGTTTACCATGTTGTGGAAAGTTACTCTGATGCGTTGAAACTTCAGCGAAACTTGGATTCCATCCAGTGCTGGTGCTCAAGAAGGCAAATGTCTTTGAACGCTACAAAATGCCACTTTATCTCTTTCACTCGAAAGCGCTCCCCTTTACAAACAAGTTACTCATTACATAACGTCCCCTTGCAAAAAGTACTTGAACATAAGTATCTCGGTGTTTATTTTGCATCTAACCTAACGTCGACGAGGCGAGTTGAGTATATTACATCCAAAGCCTGCAGAATGCTTAATTTATAAAAACGAAATTTCAATAAAGTGCAGTATAATGTCAAGTTGCTCCTGTATTTCACTTACATGCGACCAATTCCTGAATATGCCTGCCCTATATGGAAGCCCCAGTTTGCTTACTTATGTGACATGCTCGAGCGCGTCCAGTATAATGCTGCAAGATTTCAGTCCAATAATTACAGCTTCTCAACTAGTGTCACGTCTCTGAAAAACCACCTTGGTTTGGGATCTTTAGCTAACCGTAGGAAACATTTGAGGTGGCAAATCATGCATCGCGTCTATTTTGGAAAGCTGACCATTGACAAAGACCGGTACCTGCTTCACCCTCACTTTTTTTCTAGACGGCTTGATCATCAGTGGAAGATCCGAGAGATTAAATGTAGGACAGATATTTACAAAACCTCGTACTTTCCACGGACAGAACAGGCTGCCAGCCGGGGTCACTGAGTGCGGCACGGAAGGTCAATTCCGCGTATTTTTATCTGATGTGTGACGTGGCGCGCAGTTCACTTGCGCGTGTCTTTTCATTTCATTAGTGTCATTGTTTTTACGGAGCGCGGTTGTTCTCATTCAGTACATTCTTTTCCTCATCTATTAGTGGTAGTATTTTGTATTTTTTGTAGTTGTATTTGTATTGTATTTTCTTTATCCTCTGTACTTTCGGCTAAACGAGCAGAAGTTATTGCGTCCCCCCCCCCCCCCCCCCCCTGCAATAATGACTTCGGGCGTTGCGGGTATCTGTAATAAATAATAGATTACTATTCGCTGACAACAAAAAACCACGAAAAAAAGAAACAATTAAGAGGGGGCTCTTAGTAAAGGTCCGGTACTCTAGAACAGGGAGTTCAGCGAAAGTATACGCAGCAGGATTCACGTACTGCATTAATCATGTGGGTCTTACGTCTTTCCTTCTCCGAACAAGACAAAGTCAATATTAAAATGAGAAATTCAACTGAATTCGTTGAAAAAACGAGCCTGGCGACGCCCACCGTCCACTGCGCCAAACGGCTGTTTCGCGCTAGGTGCTTTCTGCTGGTACGGCATCAATGAGCGTTGGTAGCTTTGCAGTCTAGATGCCGAAGTCAACTTCATTCTGTTGGTGAAAAGCAGATGTCAAAATTGAAATGCAGGGATTGCAAAGTAGAATTGGAGGAGACACTTAAGCTCCGACTTATGGGTATGACGCGATACCGTTGATGGTTTAATGCCCCATATATATGCGGAAATGCTCATTGTCTGCTTTACATTCATAGTACCCTGCGAGTCCTCATATCATTCTTGGCTCAGTGGTGCAGCGGTTAAATGATACACCACTGCCCTGCGATGGCAGGCGCTGCCACCAGTGGGGCTTGTGCGACCCAGGTTGCTCTTTCCGAGCGACCTATCTTTCATTTAACTGCCACCTGCCACGGTGGGCAGTTTGCTGTCCGGTCAGCAGGTTACGACGACGCCGCAAGGTCGCGTGACTTAGGTAGCCTACCTTCTTGCTAGGTTGCTCTCCGGGTACCACCTGCCAGAGCCATTCCCGTGATTTTTCGCTCACAACGCCGACGACGCTGACGCTGACAACGCCGGCGCCGGATTTTTTTCGTAGCGGGGCCTTTAACGCTGTCGCGTTAAAAGGATTTTGCCTCTACACATGGCTTGTGAAACGGTCTGCTTGGTACCTAACTACGACGCCGTCGGATTTAGAGCATCTGAGAAATGGATTCGGGTAGAGTCAGCTGAACGAGTGTTTCTCTGTGAGGAGGAGGAGGAGAAAAGGCAGGGAGCTTGACCAGAAGAATAACCGGTTTACTACCCTGCACGGGGGGAAAGTGGTGAGGGGAGAAAAAGATGAAGGGGAAAAGAGAGTTGAAGGAAATTGAAGTCACTATGCAAAGTCACAGCGTTCAGTACAGTCACAGCCTATCGTGCAGGCCAGGAGTCCTCAAGAAGAGGAGCAGTGCCTTGGAGACCTTCACCGCCGACGATCCCCGCGGCCAGTGGCCGAAAATTTTCGTTTCCGTCAGTGCGCGCGGATCTATACGCTCCAGTGCACGTCAGAGAGACTGCCTTTCGGCGCTGTAGGCAGGGCATTCACAAAGAATGTGGGCCATAGTCTCGTCACACCCGCAGATGGCACATGCAGGGCTTTCAGCCATACTGATTAAGGAGGAGTAATGCTTGGTGAAAGCTACACCAAGCCACAGGCGACACAACAAGGTTGCTTCACGTCGTGGTAGGCAGGATGGAAGCCGAAGCTTCAGATCTGGGTCCAATGTTTTTAAACGCGAATGCGAGAATAGGCCTGAATTCCACGCGGCAAGCCTGATGTCCCGCACGGCAACAGTTACAGTGATCTAAGCCTACCCGCTGCGTCGGCTCTCGAGATGGGGATGGACACACAAACGCCGTGATGGTGAGCAGTTCGCGCGGCCTCGTCCAAGCGGTGGTTGGCTGCGATGCCGCTGTGTCCTGACAGCCATTGGTGAACAATATCGTGCCCTTTATTGATGGCTGTGTGCTGGAGATTTCGGATTTCCGCGACAAGTTGTTCATGGGACCCATGACGAAGGGTCAATTGTAAGGCTAGGAGGGCTGCCTTTGAATCAGTGAAAACAGACCATTGCTGGGGTGTTTCTTCACTGATATGCTCAATGGTGACACGAATAGCAGTAAGTTCTGCACCAGTCGATGAAGTCCGCTGTGATGTTTTAACTTTCTTAACTATGGTATTTACGGGGATGACTACGGAGCCCGAGGAACTGGAAGGGGTCACTGAGCCATCGGTGTATACGTGCAGTCGGTGTCCGTGTTTCTCATGCAAATATTCTAGAGTGGTCTGTTTTAATGCTGTCGACTATAAATCAGCCTTCTTTTTGATGCCTGGTATGGAAAGAAGCATACGAGGTTGGTGCAGACTCCATAATGGAGAAGACGGTGTAGAGGCCGGCGTAAATTGGGCTGGTAGGAAGTCGCGATGGACATCAATAATTTTCGCAAACGATGTACTCGGCCTTTTAGCAGGAAGACTGGCAAGACGGTGTGCGGGAATCCGAAAGAGGTGGCGAATATACGCTGTCAAGGCTTCGATTGTGACATAGCCAGTCACTGGATTCTCCTGAGCGATGAGTATTGCTGCGGCTGTAGACGCGCATTTGGCAGTCCTAGGCACGTGCGCAAAGCTTGAGCTTGAAGACTTTGTACACACCGTATGTTCGTTTTCCTCAAGTTTCATAGTGCAGGGATACTGTACCGAAGGAATTCCATGAATAATGCGGTTTACAGCTCGAGCATCGACTGTACTGATGCTCCCCACGACTTTCCTCTGAGAAAGGAGAGAACGTGAACGATCGATGTCAGACATGTACGAGACATGTACAAGATATGTGGCTCCATGTCACATGTGGGCTCCATGTTAGATTACGATCGATGATTGCTCCAAGGAAGCGATGGCTTCTTTCGTAGGGTATTGGGGACCCATTTATGCATACGGGGTAATGGGAAATACTCTTGCGTGTAAAGGCAACAACGGAACGTGTTTCAGTAGAAATCTTCGTGCCTTGTAGGCGGAGGTAGGCCGTAAGAATGCTTGCCGCCTTTTGAAGCTTTGTGCGAACTTGTGGTCGCATAACTCCTGATGCCCAGATACAAATGTCTCTGCATAGACTGAGACTCTCGCCGATGGTGGTAGTATATCGATAAGGCCCACAAGCGCAAGACTGAAAAGCTTTGGGCTAAGTACTCCACCCTCTGGGACCCCACAGGAAGTGAAATGTGAAGATGTTGGTCCGTCCTCAGTCTGTATACAGATTGATCTGTTGGACTGATAACTACGTACCCAGCTGAACATGCGACCACCAAGTTCTGCAGCTCCCAGAGAGTCCAAGATAGCTTGATAAGTGACGTTATCATACGCCCCTTTAAAATTCAGAAACAAATCCGTGGTAAAGCGCTTCAGATGCTCCTGATGTTGAACTGATGACTTCAGGTCAATCACGCTATCAATAGACGAACGTCCACGCTGAAACCCGGACATTAGATATAGGAATATTTGGTAATTTGCATAATTACCACCCTTTCCATGAGTTTGCCCACGCGACTAGCCAATGCGATTGGACGGTACGATGCTAGGTCAAGCGGCGATTTTCCGGGTTTAAGGACTGGAACCAGACTACTTGATTTCCACGCGTCCGGAACTGTACCCGCCCACCATGATGAGTTGAAGTGGTCTAAAAGAACACGTCGAGCCTCCTGACCAAGGTTTTCAAGTGCAGAGTGTGTTACTCTATCGGGCCCCGGCCATGAAGACCGTCTGCAGCCGGCCATGGTGGCATCTAGTTCTTCCATGAAAAAAAGAAGGTCCATTCGCGAATCCCTAGATCTAGGCACTTCGCAGTAATTCAGAATAGTAGATGGGTTCCTGAGACCTGCTATTCTTGCGCAAAAATCTTCACCAACCTCCGCCTCGCTACCTCCTTGATGAAGTGCGAGAGACTTGAATGGTTGGAGCTGCTGAGATGTTCGTAAACCGCGCTCCACACTCCAGATGCGTGCGAGAGACTTTCGAGGATCCAGTGATTCACAGAATGCCTTCCAACGGTCAGCCTGCAAGATTTGAATTCTGCGCTGGATTGTTTTCTGTGTCCGCCTTGCATCCCTTAAGTCGAGCAGAGACTTTGTGCGCCCGTATCTTCGCTCTGCTCTTCGTTGAAGTGATCGGAGGTGCTGCAGCTCCACATCGAAGTATGTGAACTTTGGCATTGGAGTGAACAAACATATCGCGTGTTCCATAGCCTCCTTGATGCGCTCTGCAATGCCTGTTGTAATGTCTTCTCTGCAGGCATCTTCCATAAAGGTTTTAAACATAGACCAGTCTATTCGTTGCAAACGTTTGGCAAACCTGCATCCAATGAGACCAGGAACAATAATATATGTGGAGATGTGGTCACTTTCATACGTTTCTACATCGGCGTACCACCGGACGCGTCTCGCAAGGCACCGAGGCACAAAAGGCAAGTCCAGACAGCTGCTGTAAGACAGCCCGCGAATGTACGTTGGAGAACCGCCGTTAAGGCATTGTAGGTCGTGGTCAGAGGCGAAACAGACAAGACTGCTTCCCTTCGAATTCATCCGGATGCCTCCCCACATGGCGTGATGCGCATTAAAGTCACCAGGGACGATCCAATGCCCAGGTGTAACAGCCAACAAGTCCCTCAGTCTGTCGGCGTCAAACCGTGTTGTTGGAGATAAATACGCGCCCACAAGCGTAAACGTCAGGGTGCGCCTTTTCACCGTTGGACAGATGTACTGGTTATGGTTGTGACCGGGAACTGTATGGCGCATATAAGTAAGCTCCGTTCGAATGCACAGGGGGTTGCTATTTCCCCTGTGCGTGGAGGATGCAAACGCTTCATAGTCAGAAATTCGGATGGGATTTTGTAAATTGGGCTCACAAATCACAAGGATTGTAAATCTGTGTTTATAGAAGTTTTCGCGAATGTCCGAAATGCGGGACTTGAGTCCACGGGCATTCCAGTGGCTAATCGATGCATTTCTGTCTTGGCTTTCAAATGTCAATGCTAGGAGAGCCGTTGTGTCTGCTACTGGAACGCTGCAAGGACTGGATTTAGCGCGTCCAGTAACTGTAATGCATTCCGTGCTGGTGGCGAGTGAAGGCTAGACAGCATCTCACGTATGACATCCATAAAGGACTTCATGATGGCGACCACCTGCACTTCCTCACTCAGGGCGGCTGGATCTCTGCCTTGGGCTCGCACAGCTGTAGTCGTAGGACAGTGGGGACGTAGCGCCTGCTAAGACACCGAGGTCGAGCGTGGCTGCCGCAATGATGACCGTGTCACCTCTGAAGCACTCGTTCTGGCTTCACCAGTCACCGGGCTTACATTACTCTGTGGTGGAGAAGGACAAGTAGCAGGAGCGATGGGAGCTTCCCGGCTGCTGGCAGCCTATTGTCTAGCAGATCGTCAGCGACGAGAACGACGCCGACACACTGTAGCTACGGCCTCTCTGTGCGTTGAATGCTCTCGTACTATTTGCTTCAACACCACCCGTTCTTCAGGCGGGGACACACTTTTGAAGGAGCGTCATGAGGGCCACGGCAGTTGGAGCACTTCAAGACAGTGGCGCGGCAACTGTCACCGCTATGTGGTTCAGAGCAGCGCGGGCACGCTATAGTTTTAGTACAAACATCCCTGACATGCCCAATTTTCATGCATTTCCGACACTGAAGTGGACGAATGGGTGAACTGCATGTCGAAAGTGGCCAACCTTCACGTGCGACGGTATACAGAAGCCCTTAAAAGTGAGCTTGACGCACTTCGACTCTCCGAGGCGCTGAACCTTGGTTATTTCGGTGCTGTTCGTCGCTGGTTTAATGAGTATAGGCAGGGCGGAGTCAGAGATGGTTGCACTGATGTGGTAAATGACGCCAGCGGTTGTGCCATAGTTGTCAAGAGCAAGAGAGCGGACGGGGATGTCTCCGATCTTCTTGATGGTGGCTAGACTTTCCAAGGCGCTCAGCTCCGTTACATCGATTTCAAAGAGGTTCCTTCGGCTGTTGATCCTGACGTCCTTGATCCCTCCCGGGGCGCGAGCTTCGATGGACACCAACGTAGCTTCTCTGTTCAGAAGGTTGAGGTTGTCTGTGGGCGTTTCAGGCGCAAACAGGACTGTATGTGCCGATGCACCACTCGTCGTGATGACGGTATATTTACGGGATGAGGACGAGTCCTCACTCTTACGCAGTCTCCTCTTGGCTTTCTTCCTCATCACTGGGGCGAAGCCGTCGTCCGCCGAGGAGTCTTCGCTTGTAGCTGAGTACAGCACGGTGGCCTGGCTGCTTGCATCGTTTGACTGGTAGAAGTGCTTCCTCTGGACGGCTGCCACCAAGCCACCGGGTTCCAGATGAGGCCTGACGTCCTCCACTTCCATCGCCGTCACGAACATGGTGCGGCGCCTCCCTGGTTGTGAGAAAATACGATAAAACTTCAGGGGCAAAGAGATAGCGTTCGGGCCTGGAACAACTTCGCCTTCTTCCTGTTTCTCTGTGAACTCCCATTCTGAGACTGCGTTTATTACAGTCGCCTTCCTGGTGCGAGCGCATGCAGCCGTTAGCTGGAGCATAACGAGTACTTCCGTTTGCGGCATTTCAGAGGCGCTTTCCTCTTTTGAGCATGCCAGAGAAACAGACAGCAGCGCTGTTGTGGTGGTAGGGAGGCCGGTTTTTCAAGATGTCGGATCTTGCGCTCACTTATGGGTCTGGACGGACGCCCAGAGCGGGGGCAGTTGGGTTCTTTTCCAATTTATATGTCTGAGAACGCGTACGGGGGTGTATTTTATGCCTAATCGAAATCTCAACACTCGAAATCGAAATGTCACCACAGGAAGATAACAGGATTTGCAGATGCATCCGCGTGACGCTTGATGAAACGGCGCTATGAAGTTTTAGCTACTGGAGAAATCCTGTGATGGGTCAATCTAATTAATGCGAAGAAATTCGGCAACGAATATTTTTGCGTAATCTCAATCTGAACATTAATATATCAAGAACCACTTGCTTTGTTTATTTCGTCAGAAATTACAAATTCTCGTTTCTTGAGAAATAAATAGAATTGCACGCACTTGCTTTTCTGCCTGTTGTTTCGGAAATAAAGATGTAAGTATGAGTAATTGATATGATATTTTGTTAACTTATCGGGCATGGGGAACGTGCATTATGTGGAGGTCCTAAAGAATAAATAGAATAATTGCTTCCGCTTGCATCAAGCCATGGGGTACAGAACGAATTGTACACCAAGGAAAGCCATGAGCATAGAGGAAGGGATTTCGTGCTTGAAACACAAGAGAAAGGGTGAGGGGTGGCGGATGGTTTTGCCGCGCAACTGCACCGGGTACCACTGATCCTTGTGACACCACTGCACTTTAGAAAGTATAAAAACTAATCATAACGAAAGAATATGTGATAGCAGTGTATATCTTTCACTCTCGAAGCCACGCAGAAACTGCTGAGCTTCTGGGCATTGTGGAAGTATACCTGGCGAGTACAAGAAAGAAAGAGTGGGTCTGGTTCTTTCGGCACACTGGCAAGTTTGTCGTACAGTGGCATTCGCTGATGCTTCCTTCATTTATTTTTTAGCCTATACCGCATTACTGTGAGGCCGCGCGGGTATCTAGAGGTCTGCGGCGAGACCGCTTTCGCGAACATTATGACAAAGCGTCCACTCGGCTTCGTTTGCAGGCCGTTAGGTTTGAGAGATGCTGCAAGAATAAGCGCTAGTGCTGCCGAAAGAAGACTCTCACTGTCGGGTACAAAATCTCTTTTATTCTTGTTTCTGAGCCGAAGAAAACTTTAGATTTTGGCACATCCTGATAAGGAAGGATCAAAGAAAACAACCTGAATGCTGACGTTGCAAGATAGAGATGCGGCGACGGTACGCATACCCCTGAAAGTGGCTGGCGTAAAAAACCCAACATTCAGTTGAAAACCCACTGATGAGAAGCGCAGTGCTCCACGTTGCGAAAATGATATAGTTCCTGCAGTGAGAGGTAGAAACCCTAGCCGCACTACCCCTGCAACGTCGGGCCTACATCATGAGCAGCTGCGGCGCATTTGAGTCAATGCCGACTAGGCCAAGTGCTTAATTGGGTTAATATCATATGACAAAGCAATGCATCGTTGTGTTGACTTTGTTTGGTTGAAGAAATGAATAGGTGCTGTGAAAATTTTCTACCTCAGTTTAAGTCATTTTAAGTGTCATTATTAATATCATAATGCTCTACAACCTCTTTGCGCAATACATTATAGAAGGACCTCGCACTTTTAACTCCACCTGGCCGATTACTTGTGGTACTCAACTTTTCAATGACGAAGGCCCTGGTTTAAATGCTGCGCGTTGATACGCAGTCATTTAAATGGCTGAAAAGTGAATTGTCCACAGGCGTAAAAGTATAGACAAGGCTGGAAGTTGGATGCATAGAGGCAGCTTGTTGGCACCGGCATTGTGAGCTTTCATACAACTGTGAACTGAAATTAACGTCTATACTAATTATCCTGGCAAGTCGACTGCACAAAGCATTAAAATAGTCATTTTGCAGTTTTAGACGTTTAGTAATCCTTTATTTAGCCATTAAGCGTTGCGGCCAAGACAATGCATGCAGTGGTCATGGTTCATTGCGCCAAGTCTTACGAGCAACAGAAACGGTAAAGAGGAAAGGAAACTGCAACGTACACGACGGCGAACTTACGCATAGTTATTTCACAAGAAAGAAATATTTCGAACAGAGCAAAAGAAGTGTTCCGCGCATGCGCTGTGCTTGACGTTCCAAGTTTTAAGTAGCTTTTATGAACACTCCATTTTAACGGCGCCATTCTTCATGAGAAGGCCGCTATTATAAACGGCACTTTCTTTCATATGTGTAATTGATGGCATCCCTGGCGTGTGTCATGACGTGAAACTCACCCTTCGCTTGGACTGTTATTTCGACCAACTTAGTGCAAAGAAACGACCCCTTTCCTGCTCTCTTAACGTTTCGAAACCAGGGGCCTTAATTGTCTGCACTACTGAAGAAACTTATGGAATGTTTTGCAAGTCTTTTTTGACTTTCTGTGGCGTTCTGACGAGTGCATGGATGCTTTTTCTATGGCATTTCTTTGGATGCATTCACTTCCAGCCGCGCACAATGAAGGAGAACTGCCGAAGCAAAAACTGTGCACAGCTCTCACCTTCGTGGTTTTCGGCACCTTTTTACTGTCTATAGCAGTTACCGCTGAAGCCCGGATCCTCACAACTGTGTTCGGCGAGGTCTATATTTTGTCAAAGGGGTACAGATACAAAGCTTATGGGTACCCGTTTTTTTTTTTTTTGCTCTGAAAAGCGGCTACAGGCTCCGTAGTTATGAAAATGAGCTGAAAACAGGAGTGCGCAGCGTGAATAATGGATTGCAAACGATTTTGTGCCAATATTTTTCGCCTCGGTCGGCGCCATCTATAGAGTGCAACCTGGACTACCCCATTCCTGATGACGTCGGCTCGCCGAAAAGCACTGAGCAAGTACACACCGACGTCACTCGAAGTGGTCGGAAATGCCGAGTGGCTCCTCGGAAACATTCAAAATAATATTGCATAATGTTCCACTCAACGCTTGCACTAGGCTAGAAGGAATCTCCTTAGCAAAACATATCGCTTGTTTGCGTTGTGTCTGTGCCCCGTCAAGCACTGAAATCAGGGCCTACCTGTCGATGCTCATGGCGGCCATGGTGAAGGCAGAGCAGGCCACCGTCGTGTTGGCCACGAAGTTGCTGAACACGCAGTAGTGTTCACCGAAGGTCCAGTGGCTCTCCAGCATGTACACGAAATTGAAGGCCGCGTTGAACACGGCCGTCATGAAGTCCGCCACGGATAGGTTCACGAGGAACTGGTTGGTCACCGTTCTCATGCGCCGGTGGGAGAGCACGCTCCACAGCACCAACGAGTTCCCGCACACGGCAACCACCACCACGGCGCCGAAGAGGAGCGCGTAGGCGAGCTGCGCCCACGAGGAGAGCACCCACTGGCGCTCCCGGTTCACCGTGAAGCCAGCGGTCGCGTTCAGCGTCGCAGGAAGCAGGTCTTCCCGCTGCTCAGAAGCCAGGGACGAGTTTACGAGGGGGCCGATGAGGTCTTCCAGCAGAGGCATCGCGCTCAGTCAGGCTGCGACGGGAGCGCTATCGAAAATGCCGTTCTTTAGGAGACCGTTCTGGTGTTGTTCACGAAGTCGTTCACCAGAAGCTCGGCGGTGCTGGCGGAATGCCATCATGAGAACGGAGAGTTCGTCCCAATGCCAAAGCTCTTGGCGTCGCCACTGTTTCTTCGCAGTGAATTGCCCGTCCTTTCTTCTTTCCGCGACACATGTCACGCAGTGGGGCTAAACCTTTCAAAGAGCGCAGGCAGCTATTCAGACGTCTCTTGGACTAAGATAGAGCTAGCAGTATTGTTCACCGGCAAGAGAAATTCAAACGATCGCCTGATGCTTGCAACTGACCTTTCGTCATGGTAAATACTTTAAGCTAAAACGGACTTGGAATGATCCAGTCTCTCGAAAAACCGGTTCCTTGAGCAAGCATCCGTTGAGATGATTTTCGTGCCGTCTTAGCAAAGCTTATGTAAGTGAACAGTGCTGTAAAATATCCGCGCATCCGGCGACCAAAATCTATTCCACAAAATGAGGGCACTTCGTTGAGATGCGACATTTGATTGGGCAAAACTCCTGCACGTTCAAAGCGGATTTCTCAAGCGCGATAAAGCTGGAGTAGTCAACACACATACGGACGTTTTGGTAGTTCCGTATCTAAAACATTGCTAAAGCACCAAGCCCATCGCAAAGGTCGCAGCGATTTGAAAACGATTGAATTTCGCTGGGCATCGCCGATGATAGCAAACTTGCTACTATCCTATGAGGAAGAAGAGAGAGCAATTCGAATATATTGTTCCATAACCTGTAATGCAGTATCCTCCATTGATTTCGGTAGGGTCTACAAGTTTTTCGAATATAGCGGCCTGATTTTCCGACACAACAGGGTTTGGACAAGTTCGAAAATAGCGACGACCTGTGGGAATAAGTTATTTTGTACCAGACCAGAACTTCGATAATCCCGCTGTCAAAACCGCTGATTCTGCGTTGATTTACTACGTACCACACGAATCTCGGATTCGTACCGTCCGTCACTCACATGGTGGCACACTTTGACGGAATCCAGCGTACTCAGCCGCTGCGCAGATTGGCTTGCAAGCATCGCATCACGAATAATGTGCGGGGAGTCGGTGTGACAGCAGAGTCTGCGGAGCTTGCCCCTACACTGGATCGCGCGGTTTCTCTCTTCAGCGAACTAGCTGCGTGGAGCTGGCCGAAAGCGCGCGGCCGCTTCTCCGCACGGCCGCCGACCACACTGTGCGCCTCCGAGGAACGCCGGCTCTCGCGGAGCGAGCTGCGGTAGCGAGCGCGTGCGCACGCACCGCGGCTGCCCGGGAACGTCACGACGACGATGTGCTACGTCACCTACACGTCACGCCTTGAGAGAATCGCCCCGGCTTGGCCCCGGCTCGCCCGCAAAAAGAGGGATGAAAGCATGCCTATAAAAAAAATAGAAAGAGCTCGTGGAGGCCCGGCGGCACCACCGTTCAACGAAGACGGCGCGAAGTACTGCGAGCCGTCTCTCGAGCACATTGCAGCGAGTTGCCCCCGTGTTCGGTGTCTTGTTCTTCTTGTGAACAATTATCCGGATCTCGACCTTATAGAAGACCCTAGTTCACGGTGGTGCTGTGATCAACCAGCGGCTCCTTAATTCTGTCTGAATATGACGATCGTTCCAGAGGCATCCTACTTATGCTGGTGGAAGATGGTTTCCCAGTCTTTATGCAAACTCAAGAATACAAGCGCGATAGAACGATTGAACGTAGAAGAACGATGAGAACGG
Organism: Amblyomma americanum; assembly: GCF_052857255.1. Classification (NCBI taxonomy): domain Eukaryota; kingdom Metazoa; phylum Arthropoda; class Arachnida; order Ixodida; family Ixodidae; genus Amblyomma; species Amblyomma americanum. Next base: position 65,729,475 of record NC_135499.1, read on the forward strand.
AACGCCCATTGAATTGAAGGCCTAAATGAAGACAATCGGGGCCCTTCATGCGTCTTGGACGTGGTGGCTTTCACCAAGAATCTAATAAGTTGTTCACTATAGCACGGTAAAATGTGCCCGCATTCCTAAGCATGATCTGGTTCATTTGTATGTTCTACTTGATCGCTTCTGGTTAAGACAGGCGGCGATAAACATATCCTAACCAATTACAGACCGATTTCTATTCTTCCAGTTTTTTCAAAGGAATTAGAAAAGTTAATTAACAACAGGATGACTGAATTTTGTGAAAAGCTTAACATACTAGCTAAATCTCAGTTCGGATTTAGAAAGGGACTTTCAACTGAATTAGCACTTCTCACTCAAAAAGAACTTATTTTGCATGCAATAGAAAGCAAATTACTAACTCTAGGCGTATTTATTGACTTCTCGAAGGCCTTCGACCGCATAAATCATACTACATTACTAGAGAAACTTGTAATCTACGGATTTCAAGGGGTATTCCTAAGTGTAGTGAAAAGTTATCTCCAGTATCGCCAACAAGGAGTGCACATTGTTAATCACATATTTGAAACTAGGCAAATTAACAGCGGGGCGCCTCAAGGGAGCAACCTCGGCCCATTGCTGTTTAATATCTATATTAACGACATAACATCTATTGATGATTCAGCTACATTTGTTATTTACGCCAATGATACTACCATATTTTTACTTCACCGACACCGGTGGGCTTATTCGACCGGGCAAAACTTACATTGTCAAAATTGTACAAATGGACCTCTGTAAACTCATTAACAATCAACATTACTAAAACTAAAGCCATTTTCTTCAGGGCAAAAACTCAGGACATGTCCGTTACTGACAATCTAATGATCGGAAGATCAGTTATTGACATCGTCCATTCCTACAAAAATCTTGGGGCCATATTCGAGGAATAGTTGTCTTGGAATTTACATAGTTGGAGTAATAACCATATTACGTTCGTTTTTACTGGACAGAATAAAATTTGTTATTTGTAACGCACTCATTCTTTCGCACATTAGGTATTGTCATCTGATTTGGGGGATTACCACTGCCTCTAACATGAACAAGCTGTTGTTAGTTCAGAAAAAGGCACTTCGCATCATTTCCGACTCCTCATATGGAACTCATACAGAACCCCTCTTTGATAATCTGAAAATCGGTCCAGTCCGCTTTCTGTATAATGACACATTACTCAAGCGATACTTTAAATCAAGAGACCAAGGAAATAATATCATTGCAACGTTATCGAACCTGATGAGAAATGATAATGTTTATGAAACACGTCACCATGAAATATGGCACATTCCATCAGTGCGCACCAACTATGGCACTCAGCCATTACGCGTTACATTACCGTCTCTACTAAATATTCGTAATGTATGAAAAAAAATCTGTAAGCTAAAAGAAAACGTAGAAGAAAGACTACGTCTTTTACTTCAGTTTTTACAACTTTCATCAACGTGTCACTTTCTATTGTTTTTTTCTCACGTTCAGGTTGGTGGCTTTGTTATCCTGTATCCACCTGTGCTTCCTTGGTGTCGCCGTTTGTTTTACTCAGCCATTATCCTTGTATCTACCTTGTATCATTACCCAGAATGTTTTTTACTAGTCTATTGTGAATTGTTGTACACAGATATTAATAAGAGACTTGTTCATTTAGTTTTCAGTCGTGACTGTTTATGTCCTGAATTATAAGTTTGCAACTAACGTTGCGAACTATCATTTATACATGTCTGTACGAACATGAATTGTAAAGAGGCACATACCCCGTCAAGCTGTCTTCTTCAGTTTTTTGTCTGTGCTCCAGACATCAGTAAAGACGTCAAATGAAGATGAATGAATGAATAATGAATAATTAAAAGTGCTGAGATTCCACAGCAGCGTAGATTTTGCCTTCTTTAGGCGCATTATTATTTTCAGCTCTATTATATTCTGGATCCTATTTGTGCGTAATTTTGGAACCTAGCGCAGCTGGCGATTCTGAGTGCCTTCCGTGTAGCCGAGGTCTTTCCAGAGCAACAATGGCAGTAAAAGAGGATTAGCAGCATTTAACGCGAGTAATGTCAGACTTCGAGGTACGATGTTTCATATTCAAAGCGGAAAATGTTGTTCCACCGAAACAGAGTGGGTATAGGCAAGGGACCAGGCGGCATCTTTTCCAAGCGCTTCCTCACTGTTAATGACGAATACATTTACGGCAGATGCTTGTATCGGTTAGAGAACCGAGGGAGGTCACCTCAACCCAGCTACTCGCGCACCATGGAATTGTGGCAGCACCTTGAATGCTTTCCAAGCACACATTGCAAAGTGTAAAATTCCTCTCGCACCCTATAAAAACACAAGAACAAATAATATACGGCCGCCGCTGTGGATCAGTGGTTACGCCGCTCGGCTGCTCGATCCCGGCCGCGGCGGTCGAATTTCGATGGAGGCGAAATTCTGGACGCCTGTGTAATGTGCGATGTCAGTGCACGTTGAAGAACCCCAGGTGGCCGAAGTTTCGGAGCCCTTCACTACGGCGTCTCTCATAGCCTGAGTCGCTTTGGGACGTTAGACCCCATAAAATAAACTAAAATGGCACACGTTCCTATGGAGAGCAGATCTTGGCAACCTTTTGACCCTATGCGTTAAGAGTAGTGCTGACGAAAAGGAGCGTGTGGTTTTCGTCGGTAGGACTTCTATTCACGAAAAGATTTAAACAAAGGCCCGAAATGTGCCATTCTTCCCAAGTTACCCGCGAACGAACTCATAGCCATCGACAGACATATATGCTCTAAGGCAAATGAATAAGACAAGGAAAAAATGCCTTTCGGAAGGAGTCGACTGCGATGCGCCAAACATCGTATGTTCTGTAAGACGGCTTGTATTGACGTCAGTTTTGTTGTTAATTATTTTAAGAACCATTTTAAGCGCTTACTGTTATCCGAAAAAGAAGGTTAGCTTCTCCTCATGCCAAATGGCGTTTATAGAAAAGAATCCCTGCGAGCGGGGTTCGCAAAAGATTTGTGGCAGCAAACAGAGGGCTAGGGAGGATAAAAACAGAATTTATTGACTTCTTTAAAAGCTTCCCAAATGCTATCGACGCACGCTGAACTAATTCTTTAGCGGGCTGCTTTTATACCAAGACGCGAAAGCATGGTACGCCGTTTAGGACAACTCTAAGTCAGAGGAGTTCATGGCAACATAACGTCAACCGTTTAATAGTGAACAAGGTATTGGTGGTAATATTCTGGTCGAATGTTTAGGGGAAACCCACAAAGTGCAGTGTATTTGTTTTATTCTGTCCCATATGCTGACTTGTTGGCGTCAGTAAAGAGGAGCATGAGGAGAAGGTAAGGCGGGCGGGTTAAGCGGGAGGAGAAACTGGTTTGCTACCCTGCACTTGGCGTAGGGGATAAGGGTCGGGTACCGGTGCTTGGGTGTGCTTATATTCTCGTCACTAACCTGGAAATCGCGTATCGAACAAATAATTCGCTGTGCTAACCGAATGTAAAGCTATTTATGTTTAAGTTTCAGCAAAGCCCCTTTCTCTTTAAAATTACAACTCTATGAAACTTGGAACACTTGTTCATCCTAAATGGGATTATGCCACCCCCATTTGGGACCTTCAGTAGATCACTGCACTGCAGCTTCAGAATAAAACAGTTCGTTTTATCTTTGCATATAATAGGACCGTGAGTGTTACGCTGTGAAATCTAAACTTTTCTTACCTTGTCCTAGCACAACGTCGAAAACTCTTATGCAGGGCCCGCCGCGCTAGCTTAGTGGTTAGGGCGCGCGCGCACTGAACTGGAGTACCCGGGCTCGAAACCGCCCGCGGCGGCCGCGTTTCGATGGAGGCGAAACACAAAAGGCGCCCGTGTGCCCGTGGCGGCTGTATCGCAAAGCTTGATATGGATGCACAGGAGAGTCCAGCCGCTTCTGAACGGCGGTATGCACAAGAGAACAATAACTCTTCCGATCCAGAGGTTCTCGCCCTGGCAGTTGACTACTCAGAAGAGAGAGAATGAGCATAAGAAGGCGAAGAGAGCAGCGGAGACGCCTGAACAGAGAGAGGAACGCCTTGCCAAACGGAGACGCCAGACGGCAGAGCGTAATAGACGCCGCACAGCCGCAGAGATGGAGCCTATTGAAGGCGTCATTCAACGGGAAACAATCGAAGAGGATGTGAACGCCCGTCGTGGGACTGATCACACCATTCGAGTTTCCGAAAGTGCATCAGCGACCCTGGACATTTCATACAGACTTTGTGAACAGTCCGTTTGGACACATTTGTAGTGTGTGCGACAGGCTGTGCCACGAAAAGGACTTGACAGCAGTGACTAATCCAATGTATGATACTTTGCGTTTGGCGTTACCAGAACAACAAGCTCAGCCAGGGAAACGTACCTTCCGCTATATACGTATATGGGCTACATAGGTATACAGTGGTTTAGCCCTGGCATAGCAGGGCTAAGCCAATGCCAGTTTTTTTCTTTGATACCACGGTGACGTCATGTGGGATTTTTGGGACCAGTTTTGCGGTCAACGACAACAGCGCCGGGTTTCGTTGATCATCATCATCATCATCATCAGCCCTACTACACCCACTGCAGGGCAAAGGCCTCTCCCATGTCTCTCCAATTAACCCTATCCTTTGCCAGCTGCATCCACCCTTTGCCTGCAAACTTCTTAATCTCATCCGCCCACCTAACCTTCTGCCGCCCCCTGCTACGCTTACTTTCTCTTGGAACCCACTCCGTTACCCTTAAAGACCAGCGGTTATCCTGCCTTCGCATTACATGCCCTGCCCAAGCCCATTTCTTTCTCTTGATTTCGACTAGGATGTCATTAACCCGTGTTTGTTCCCTCACCCACTCTGCCCGCTTCCGATCTCTTAACGTTACACCTATCATTTTTCTTTCCATGGCTCGCTGCGTTGTCCTTAACTTAAGCTGAACTCTTTTCGTTAGCCTCCACGTTTCTGCCCCGTAGGTGAGTACCGGTAAGATCATGCTGTTGTACACTTTCCTCTACACTTTCGTTGATCATGGGCCGTAAAATGCTTTCGCGTTAATAGACAACCCGCCGCGGTGGCTCAGTCGTTAGGGCGCTCGGCTACTGAGCGGTAATGCCCGGGTTCGAACCCGGCCGCAGTGGCTGCAAAAGGCGACCATGTGCTGACATTAGAGAGTTCTAGCATAGGGTCACCGTATCGCTTTGGGGCATAGGGGAATAGCGGGACGCTACTCCGCATGCGCAGAACGCTCACGGCCCTTCGGTGTTTGGGTGAGCGGGCGAAGCTAACGCTAAATCGGCGAAATAGCGTGGCCCCCTAGCGCCGGATAGCGTAGGAAACATGGTGGCGTGCATCGAGGCAGGAACCTCTCGCTTCACCGCCGATTCGTCGTTGCCGCTACGCTTTCGCTGCCTCGTGGCGCACGAAGCTTTCGCTTTGTGTGAATTTACCTGGACCACAAAATTTTAGCGATAAAACACGCCAAATTTTCAGATTGCTTCTGTGTTTGCAGAATTGCTAAGCTTGGCGAGTACGCGTCATTTGACGTCAGAAAGCGCGGGAGGTTCAAAGAGGCGAGCGCCCCAACGCAGCTCTACGTTCAGGCGACATGGCGGCGCCCGTCGAAGCGGGGCCGCTCGCTTCAACACCGATTCGTTGTCGCCGCTACTCTGTGTACTAAGTCCCCGCAGGGGGGCGTCTGCAACTTTGCAGACGTTGGTGATTGGTGGCACCACGGGTTCCCGAGTATACGCAGGGACATCCCCGCAGGGGGATGATGGTGAACAGTGCATCACCACGGACCCGCGCACCCGCGCCTAGCAGTGCGTGTCATCGCCGTGTCCGGGAAAAGGGGTTCCTGGTGGTTTAGCCGATGCCGAGCGTTTGGACCTTTAAGGCCTCACGGCGGAGGCAACACATCACTTTGGCCCTAGCTTCCTGTAGACGGCACCTCCGGCCTGACCCGACCGGGGGGAATCGGCAATCGTCTTTCCCTCCCCTCCGCTCTATATTTCACTTTCCTATCTTCTTTCTCACAACTCTCCTGTGTTCTCCTCTCTTAATTACTTTTTCATTCTTCCTGGCGGCGAGGGTTAACCTTGTGTGACCAACTACCTTGAATTGTGTCATATTGGGTTATAGTTGGGGTGTACAGCTGTCGTGGGCAAGACTTGCATGAGAGTTCCTGTACAATCCCCAAGTTGGGGTCCTTGGTGGGTGGCTGGCATCATCACCCAACATTAAACACACTTTATGGCTCCTCATCCCTCACAAAATGATCGCGCTCTAAAAAGAGTGTGGACCGAAGACATAACCGCCCAGTGTTTCCAAAAAAACAAAAGAACCTTTCCCTTGGTATCATGTTGTACATAGTGAAGATGCAGAGCAACCAGCCAGAAAAATATCTCCATTCATTGTTTCGAAATCTCTTACTGACGCCCTGGGCCTTGGCTACAAGGTGACGAAGTTAGCCAGTGGCGACCTCGTCCTCCAAATCCGAGACAAAGCCCAATACTCAAAACTCCCAACCTTAGTGTCCTTCGGAGATATTCGTGTAACCGTAACTACCCACCGATTACTGAACACAGCCAAAGGACTAATATCTGATCAAGATTTCCTGAACCTTTCTGAAGAAGAGATGTTGGAGGGTCTGAAAGACCAAAACGTCACTGAAGTCCATCGTATCAAAATCTGAAAAGACGACAAGGAAATACACACAAACCACATAGTCCTGACCATTGCATCCAGCTAACTTCCCGAAACCATAGAAGTAGAATATCTTAAAATAAATGTAAGACCAGACATCCCAAACACCAGACGCTGCTTCAAATATCAAAGATTTGGCCATGGCTGACAGGGCTGTCGTGGCCGCCAAACATGTGCCAAATGTTCGTCAGACCATCATGAATCCGTGGACTACAATGCTTCACCACTGCGCGCGAACTGCGAAGGTGATCACCCCGCGTACTCGAGGTCGTGCCCAACCTGGAAGAGAGAGAAGGAAATAATAACCATAAAGACAAAGGAAAACATAACTTATCAAGAAGCACAAAAAAGACCCCCCCCCCCCCCTCAGCCTTTCAGCTCAGAGCAAAAACAAATTTCGCCGATGTAGTGTGCAGGGGCGGCACACCGCACCAGGATTCGCCACTGCCCAGACAAAGCCTGATGCAGGGCCACCCCCGCCCCTGGCAGACGCAGCGAAGGCTGCCCTGCCACCTCTGAACAAGGGTTCGCCGGCTGCTCAGTCGGCCGCCCTCAAGGCTACTCCCAGTCGGGAGAACGCCACAAACCGTAGACCCGTGGGTTCACTGCGGAAGTACAGAGCCTCTAGTGAGGCGATAGACACGACTCAGAATTCGCCTTTGCTGCAGCAGAGGCACATCTCTCTGGAGCGAAAAAGAAAAATGACCCCAGCTGAAGTAGTAAAGCAGAATCACAATATTTGGTATACACAACAATGCCGAGATGCAAAAAGAAACAAAACAAAGCTTGGGGATTTTTCCGTAGGTACCCAACGCAGGAGAATTTTATAAAGTTCAAAACGTTCAGAGCAAAAGCTCGATATATTAGCCGTAATGCAGAAAAAAAGTTCATGGCAAGGTTACGTGCCCTCAATAAAAAGCTCTATTACGTCAAAACAAATGTGGGAGATGGTAAAAAAAATAAATGGCAGCTACTCCCCATTCATAGTTCCGTTTCTATCAGCCCCTGGCATACAGACAAATTTAGAACAGGCAGATATTTTGGGTGAATATTTTTCCGCAGTTTCCAGTTAATCTCACTACAGAGAATCATTCCTCAAATACAAAAACACAGCTGAGAAACAGACTTCCGACAAGTGGCAGTTCAAATGAACTCTATAATAACCTACTTACAATCCAAAAAATTAATAAATTACTGTCCGCTGGTAAGCAAACTGCACCTGGCCCAGATGAAATGCATTATCAAATGCTGGCTCATCTCTCTGAACCGGCTGTGGAGTCTGGAAGATGGCCGTTTTTGTTCCACTATAAAAACCCGGAAAACCCTCTACCCTTCCTAGCAGCTATGGGCCCATAGCTCTGACTGGCTGTCTTGCGAAATCCTTTGAAAGTGTATTGAATATCAGACTATCATTCGTGTTAGAAGACCGGGAGCTTCGATATGTTCATCAATGCGGTTTTAAAAAGGCTTGCTCCACCACCGACCTCTCGGTTCGTCTTGAAAACACTGTTCGTGAGGCTTTTATACACAGACAGCATTGTCTCGCTGTCTTCGATTTAGAGAAGGCGTATGACACAACGTGGGGGTTTGGGATTATTCAGAACCTGGCTGAACTGGGCATCCGCGGCAGGATGTTGAACTGCCTTAAAGACTTTTTGTCTAACCGCACATTTCATGTCCGCCTGGGCTAAACCCTTTCAAGGAAGTTTATCCAAGAAAACGGAGTACCTGATGGATGCATTTTGAGCACAACACTCCTTATTGTAAAAATGAATTCTATTAGGAAAATAATTCCAAGTTCCGTGATGTATTCTGTCTATATATGTAGATGATCTCCAGATAGCTTACTCATCCTCGAATACATCAACATGCGAACGACCGATACAGCTAACAATAAATATACTGGCAACATGTGCAGACCGAAATGGCTTCCGTTTTTCTCCACAGAAATCGGTGGCCATTCTTTTCTCACTCAGACGAGGCATGCAGGTAGTACCCACCCTACTCCTGAACGAAATAGACTTACCCGTGAAAAAAGAACATACATTTCTAGGTATAACATTCGACAGAAAGCTCACCTTCCTGCCTCACATAACTGCGTCGAAAAAGAAGGCTTCTCTATCCCTGAACATACTCAAAGTGCTGTCGAGAAAACACTGGGGAGCCGATAGGACATGTCTCTTACAAATATACCGCCCTGTAGTACGTTCTACTCTGGATTATGGATGCATAGTGTATGGGTCAGCGAGACCATCGTACCTCAAGCAGCTAAATCTAGTACATAATTTACGTTTGCGTCTCTCCACTGGTGCATATAGTACATCACCCATAAACAGTCTCCATGTAGAAATCAATGAACCATCGCTTACAGATAGAAGAGCCATACTCACATGCTCATACATTCTAAAAATGCGCTCACTGCATAAGCATTAATGTTAACCTATCGCCACAAAGTGCCTTTCTAGAACACTCTCCAACAACAAGCCGCAGGCTACTCGGCCTCTCCTTTTGCGATTTGAAGAGATGTTCCGGAACCTTGGCATACTAGACGTATTGCCAAACATTGCCAGAAGGCGAGGTTCACTGCCGCCATGGCACAATTTCCCCGAAATCTGTGATTTCACTCTTACATAGTTACGTAAGAAACAAATTCCACCACAACAATATATAGTACAAGAATTCCTCAAACTTGTGGAAGAGTACACTACTTTCGCAGCCTTTTATACCGACGGTTCAAAAACAGATGCATACGTTGGAAGCGCAGTTGTACAGTGAAATCGGAATAAAATAACAAGACTTCCACAGTGCATTTACATCATTGCGGAATGTTACGCCATCTGTGTAGCCATAGAAAAAATAGTAAATGAGAACCTCGCCAACAGTATTATTTACACTGACTCGCTAAGTGCGCTCACAGCCCTTCATTCTAGAAATGCAATAACCCCACTGCTTGGCGACCTCATACACAACATTACAACAGCCATATCTCAAGGACAAAACATAAGACTCTGCTGGGTACGAAGTCATGTCGGCATAAAGGGCAATGAAAGAGCAGATTTGTGCGCGGCTCAAGCTTGTGACAAGCAAATTAAAAACATAAACATGCCCTATAGAGATTGCATGAACTTACTACATAGTAATGCAAGAAAAAATGGCAGCCCACTTGGAACAACAAACTAAATAACAAACTACGGTTAATAAAACCAGTTCTAGGTGAATGGAAGTCATGTGTGCACTAGAGACGTTTCAAGGAGGTCATTATCTACCGTCTCCGGATAGGTCATACACACATTACACAAACTTTCTGCTAAAGAAAGAAGACATACCAGTTTGTACATGCAAAGATGAACTTACAGTCAATCACATTTTAATTTCATGCTCTAAACTGGAAAAACTACAGAAAAAGCGTTTTCCTCCGTTTTATAACCAGTGCATCCCTTTTCATTCAGCACTGCTTTTCAGTGACAATGCAACTGTGGACATGTCTTGCGTTTTTAGATTTTTAACAGAAGCTGGCTTTCTTAAAAATTTGTAAATCATGACCCAGTATTTCGCATGATTCACCTCAGCCATTTGTCATTCCTGAGAAAAAGGGTGAGGTCTTTATTTGATTGGTTGGGAGCCTCGAGATCCTTGCCTTAGTAAGGATGGCCGCTTAGGTTACCCGACCCCCTTTAAAAGTTTTTAATAGTACCCATTCCTAGAATCTTTTTCTTTCATCATCATGAGGTAATTCTAACTGCTTAAGCACTCTGCACCGCTGACGATTTTCACATTTCTATAAATTTATCCGGAGATTTCTCCTATACCTCGAGCTTGGCGCATGATGGCCTTAGTTGCCTATGCGCTATAAAACCCAACACAACACAACTCTGTGTATTAAGCTCACGCAAACGAAAGGCAAATGAAGCTTTCTCTTGGTCGGCAGATGCCCGCACCACAAAACTATAGAACTGAACTGAACTGAACTGATCTTTATTTACCAGAAAGGCTGGTGGGTCACCCGGGCTAAAAGCTGTAATCAAACAGCTTGACGAGGCCCAGGCAACCCTTACAAGGCAGCATAGACGAGACCACTAAATAATAACAACACTAATAAAAATGATGAAAAAAGGTTAACATGAAATATTCAGGTTTACAAAAAATAAGAAACACTTTCAGGTAGTTCGATAGAAAATGTGTTCGATAGAAAAGAGAAGAAATGCGCCAAATTTTCACATTGCTTCCGTGTTTACAGAGCCGCTGGCTTAGCGAGTACCCATACCCATATCGTTTGGTCGCCATTGAGATGACTTGGCTAACCGATTTCGCATCGACTTAGAAAAAAAAAATGCTGTTTAAAACACTCACTTGTTATATTTTTTACTCTTAAATTGTATGTCTGCAATAATAACAGTTTGTGATGAAATTATATGGAAATCTTTTTCAAGAGCATCTTTTTGGTTTGCCGCAGTGGCGCTGCAATCGATAAGCGCAAGCCTGGCCCCGCTGCGTAGCGGAGACTTCTATCATATATGTCACCGGCGCAGTCGTACGTATCGCTGGGACCCGCTATTTCCTTAGGGCCCCCTATTCTAAAACTCTCTAGTAAATATCCCCAGGTGGTCAGTTAATCCGGAGCCCTCCACTGTGCCCCACTTTCTCGCTTTCACTGCCACTTTCCTTCCTTCGATTAAGGCGCGGTTCGGGTGTCCACCGAGTGTGTGAGACACTTACTGCGCCATTTCCTTTCCTTAAGAACCACTAATAAACAGTTGACAGCAGCGCTGTTCGAATGTCTTCTGTATCTTTTCTTCTGCCGCTGTAGTACTTTTCGTGCTGCTTTCTTCGAAACACGCCGCAACAACTGACCAGGCAGCATGCTCTCCTCAAGTGCGTGGTATATGGTGCTGCCTCGTCAAATCTGGAGCTTATTTAGCAGTTCCGCGTCAGTGTTTGATTTTAGGGCCGCTGCTTGTCCTGCTGTGCTTAAATGACGTATGCTTTGTTCCACAGGCACAATAAGTATACAGCTTGTATGCCGATGACCCCAACGTTTTATTCTCTGGCACTAACCCACCAAAACTAGAAACTGATGCTAATAACTGCCTGCTCGAACTCTCTGCAAATGAATTACAGCTTAGTAAAGAAATACAAAGTGCGTTATTTTTAAAATTCGTAGCACCAGTACATCTAACATTATTTTGTTGAATATTCTTGATCACATGATGAAGCATATATATCCTGATAAATTGGCAGCTGATTTTTTTTCATGAATACACATATTAACAGAATCTGTCGCAGAATTGCCTGACACAAACTATCTAGAGCTGTAAGAACAGAATGGAAAATAAAAATATTCCAATTCCTGGGACGTTCAGAACACTTCTTTACTTTTGAATGATTGATTCTCATATTTATTGCCGCTTATAACGAGCAGGACTGATGCTCCCAACATGAAAAATAGATTTATCGCACAAATGTCAATAATATCCCTAGAATACTTAAAACTTAGCGACAACACTGTCTTTCTGTGACTGATACCGAATATTAGGCTATAAAAGCTTCGAAAGCGCGAGCTTGTCTCCTACATGGATATGGAAACAAAAAGCTGTTAAATATTGAAATTAGCGTACGTGGTAATGAATCAGGATTTTTATTGTAGAACTGTACATTACAGAGTACCGAGAGTGAGAGCAAAATTATAGTGAACAAAGTCTAAAATGCCAAATACCTACGCTAGTGAACAAGAGTGAGGGTCTCATTAAAATAACTGAACGGTACTCGTCAGTAGCTGCTTTTAAGGCTGCTTTGAGCGAAGCAATGTTTCTTTGAGTTCCCTTTGTGTAACTTCTGTCTTGACCGAGTGAGTTTTGAGTTTTTTCCTACATACGTTTTTCGTGGCTTCATATTTTATTATCTTGTTCCACATGTACAGTTGTGCCTATGCACTGCTAGTTAAGACGCGGATATTCTCTGTGGTGCGAATTATATTTTCCGTTTTCGTTTCCTGGTTTTCGTGTCTGCTTTGTTTACTACTTTTAGTATATGCAGATAGAAATGTAATTATGTGTCTGTGATTTCGAGTAGCACTGCTTCCTCCGCGTGCAGTTTGTATAGGGTTCTGGCCCAAATCAGGTGCAAGGAAGCACATTTTGCCTAGACCCTTTAATTTCTTGTAAAAGCAAACTAAGAACCAATAAGTAAACACTTATAAAAAGGTGGCGAAGTTTTCACTTTGGTCATGTGCTATAAGGCACACACGCTGTTCTATGCGCAGCTTATGCACGGCAGCGCACACCACAATTTGAGAAGGTTTACGCTTGAATGTAGGGAAGGGGGAGCGCGATTAGTGGCTCTTGTACCATAAACTCTTCAAGGCTCATCTTAAGCTTCAATGACCGATCTCATTCATTGTAGCGCTCATCTAATCGTAGGAAGAACATTGTGGTTGTTGCTGTTACTAAACATGGCTGGGTCACCAGGGCAAACAATGGGCGTAGGAAAAAGGGTCGCTGGTATTCGCCGATGCGAGGGTCTGTAGTTGAGGAAGTCTTTACTCCCCCACCACCATAAAGCGGGATGTAATCGAAGGGAACTTGCAGGTCTGGAAAGAGCCGCAAAAGCGGCCGTACAAACTCTGCCAGCCTGCACTGCGGTTGCATACTGTCCGCTGACGGTGCGGCTGCCGCTGTTCTTGACCGACCTCTTTATACTTAATTTTGCTCTTGCTGTTGCTGCTGTCCTCTCTGACGTTTCTCATAGTAACTTCGCGATGCTCAAAACATAATTTCGGTGAATTATCTGTAAGCTTTGCGAAGGGTGGTCGTGACTAAGATAAATCACTGGTAAGATGCGGCAAGAAGGCTCTAAGCGTAAGAAACTGGAAGGCATGAATAGGAGTAAATTGCGGGCATAACCTGGAGAAGAATCAGCAACCAGGGAAACTTTTGGCAATAGAGCAGTTTTTATGTTACGAGAAAGCTTTGCATTACGAAGAACACAAGAACGACCCCAGAAGCCTGAAGGCTACAAAAGCTGGGAACACCGGTGCCTCTGGCCACTCGGCAGCAGCGAGGCAGCAAAGGACGCTTTTCTTCACCAATAATCTTCTTTTCTTGCCTATGCAGGTTAGACATCGATTTTTATGGTTCTTTCTTTAAGTGGCATACTGCTGCTTTTGCTGCTGCCAGTGTTGTTTTTGTAATTCCTGTTTGCTTGTGTACACAGTAACATGGGAACGCATTTTGAGGACCTCAGGAAAGAGTTAAAAAAAGAAATGAAAGAATTTCAGAGCAAGGTTGAACGAGACCTTCGAAAAGAACTGAGGGAGATTAAAGAAAGTCTTCAGTTCTTCAACAACAATTTGGACGAAGCTAAAGCTAAAAACGAAGCCCTAGAGAAGGAGAATGCAGCATTAAAAAAGGAAAACGAGGCCCTGCGGAACGAATATGACAACATAAAAAAACAACAACAGGAGCACGATCTCAGGATCATAGCAGGAGAACAGTACTCTAGAAACTGCAATGTTGAAATGAAAGGTATTTTGCAGGAGCAGAATGAGGATGTGACAAGCACTGTGGGCAAGGTTGCGGCACTGCTAGATATGACAATAACGCCTGATGACATTGACGTTTGCCACAGAGTAAATGCTCGCAATGACTCAACCTGTCCAAACATTGTTGTTAAACTGAAAAGCCGATCACAACGCAGCCTGCTTCTTCAGAAAGCCAAAAAAAAAAACTTGACTTTCAATGACTGGCCTGGGGCACTCTTCAAGTAGCCCCGTTTTCATCAATGAGCACCTCTGCCCAGCCCTAAAGGTGCTATTGGGTAAAACTGTTCAAAATAAAAAAGGCTGGCAACTTAAAATTTGTTTGGGTTAAGGATGGCAAAATCTTTTCGCGTAAGAAAAAAAAGTCAAACGTGCTGCATGTGCAATGTGAGCGTGACATTGATAAGATTGAATAACGTGTGCCTACCTGATCTCGTGCTGTGTTTCTGCATCCCGAAATGGCGATAACACCTGTAGAACTTAACTCAATTTTTTGCCCCCATGGTCAAAACAGTCTCACATGTTTTCACTCAATTATACGGTCGGCGCGAAACAAAGAGGGCCAATTAACCGCTCTTTTAAACAGTTTAAGTTTTCAGTTCGACGTAATAATGCGTACCGAAACATGGTTTACATCTGACTCGGACGTCATGACGGATGCAGATTACAACACGTTTTTTCTAAACCGACCAAACAAACGCGGTGGTGGTGTGCTCATGCATATAAAACGATCATTTCACTGTGAATTACTTGAATTTCGTTACCACGTTGAGTACTGAGTGTCTTGCTTTAACCTGTTAAAAATATCTGCTTGTAGTAATGTACCGTCCACCTGACGGCAACGCCTCTAGTTTTCTCCGTCTCATTGATAGGATGCTTAATTATGTAAATGAAAATAACCTCGTTCTTATCCTCGGAGGTGATCTTAATATTTACATGCTAACTCCATCCACATTAAAACATAACTTTTAAACACTCCTTGACTCACATGGATTTAACAATCTAATTGAAACAGCTACACTCGTGACACCAAACAGCAACACATTGATAGATCTATTTATAACCAATGAAGCTATACAAAATACTACCTCCGGTGTTCTTGCCTGACATATCAGTGACCACATGCCAATTTTTCTATTTAGTCGAACGACACCTAAAGATAGGCGGAAGAAGCCAGGCGTTAGCCCAAAAATGCAGAGCATAAGCAATAATACATTACAAAAATTTTGCACTATTCTCCTAGGAACAAACTGGGATTTCGTTTATAGCTCAGAAACCTCTGATGAAGCGTATAATAATTTTTGTCTCTACTTCTAAACGCGTATCTCATATCAGTTATTTCAGTCCCTAAGCAAAAACCAACAAGATCTCAGAAACCTTGGATATCAAAAGAATGTCTTAAAATGATACGAAAGAAAGATAAATTGTTCAAGAAGTTCATAACCACACGATACACAAATGAGTGGGACACATTTAAACGCCATAGAAACAAAACCAATGCTCTTATAAGGAAAAAGAAGTGATAATACCTTTACGATCTTTTTCAGCCAGAGTGCAACTCTAAACCGGGCGTTCTCTGGAAAAACATAAATAAGATCCTAAACTATTCTATTACAGATCATAGCGTTAGCGAATTAACAATAAACAACTCCCTGGTTTCTTGCATTGAGTTGTCGGAGGCATTCAACAATCATTTTGTTAATTTAGTTTCTAGTTCATATCATCCTGACGCTATAAATGGAATCAATAGAAACAGTGAGAGTTTGTATATGAGTCCCACAGATGAGAGTGATATTCATTTCTTTGAACAATAGCACGGTTCATGATATCGATGACATACAAATTAAGCCGGTGAAGCATGTTTTAGATCTTAACTTACCGCCTCTTTCATTTATATATAATTTGGTTATTTCCACAGGAAACTTTCCTCAGAAAATGCAGGCATCAAAGTAGTACAGTTCAAGGGGGGTGATAAAAACAACTTGTCGAACTACCGTCCTACATCTATACTACCTGTTTTTTCTGAGGCTTTAGAAAAATTAATACTACCTAGGATCAATATATTTGCAGAAAAATGTAATCTAATTAGTTCCGCACAATATGGTTTTCGTAGAGGCCGATCCTCTGAACTGGCCCTCTTGGCACAGAAAGAATTTATTCTGAAAGGCTTTAAAAACAAAAGATGGTTGCTGGTGTATACATTGACTACTCCAAAGCGTTCGACCGTTTAAACCATCAGACTTTACTAAAAAAGTTAGAAACATATGCAATTCGAGGTATACCACTAGACTTAATACGTTCGTACCTGAAGCATAGCACACAAAAAGTTGTAATAGGCGAAAATCTTTCTTCTTCTTAGCGTGTTACTACAAACGTGCCTCAAAGAAGCATCATAGGGCTCCTATTGTTTAACTTTTATGTCAGTGACATTGTAAACATTAGTACAAAGCCAGAATATATAATATACGCTGATGACACAACACTTTTATGTCGAAACAATGATCACAGCCAGCTTGTATATAACATTAATCAATCGTTGCAAAATTTAAATGCTTGGAGCAAACTTAATTCACTGGAGATAAATGTAACCAAAACCAAAGCCGTGCTTTTTTCCACCAGGCAGTCTCCGATGCCTATCATGCCCTCAAACAATAATCTAATTTTTGACCATGCTTGTATTGAAGTTGATGAAATGAAAACACTTGGTGTTTATTTCAACAAAAATATGTCCTGGGATAGGCACATAAATGAAGTAATTTCACGCCTGTCAAAAACAGTAGGTATTTTAGCAAAACTCCATTTCTTCGTACCGCCGAAAATTAAGCTACATGTATATAACTCATTATTCTTGTCTCAACTAAACTACTGTTTCCTTTTATGGGGTGCAACTACACAAACAAATTTAAATCGAACATATGCACCACAAAAAAAAGGCTACTCGCCATATAGCTGGAAAAGACAACTACACTCATACTGCGCCGCTTTTTCAGAATTTTAAGTAATGTCAGTACACTATCTCTACTCGTGTAACTCAGCAGTTCGCTACAGACAGCACATAACTACCTCTGAAAGTAGAATGCTTTCGATCGCCAATCTAACAACACTTACACGAACATATCCTTCGCGTTCTGCTCATTATTGGGCGGTACATTTCGTAAGAACTACGTTTGGCCAGCAAATGCTTGCACATACTCTGCCCACTCTGTTAAACTATTTTCGCGAAAATAAAGTTAATATTGAAAATGTAAACAAGAAAAGAATACGTTAAGTTTGTCTCTCGCAAATGTAATTTTTCTGCTTTTCGTCAGGTGTGTTTCTCCTGTGTCTTTTTGGATTTTTTGCGGGTTTGTTGCTATGCACACTTGCTATTATTCGCTGATTCATGTCTATCATTCATATTGTGCCTTTACTTTTAACAACGAAAAGACTGAACTTTGCGTAGTAAAAGCTAGAATGTCTGTAAATGTGCTGGGATGTACTGCCTAAATTGTAAGTGCATGAAATGTTACTGCCGACACCTCGTTGTTTTGCCATGTAACGGGTTCGAGCGCCGTCAAGTGAATTAACTTTCACTTTTTGTCTCGGGTCCCTCATTTCTTACTGAAATGAAAATAAACTTCAAACTTCAAAACAGACCCAAGCCGAATTTTTAAAAGCGGCATTTCTACAGACACCTCCCCAGACAAGAGAAACGGTGGCAGGACATCAGAAAGGGATCAGTGGGTTTGGTTCAGTACAAAACGCACACCAAAAGGAGACTGCCCGACCAAATTTCCGGGATCAATTTAACTGCGGAGTGCTACACCGCAGCCACGCGAAGGAAACCTGAAGCTTGCGAGATCGCTATTATTTGCTGGCCAGCAATAACAGAATGCAGGTAGAAAAAGAGTATAAGCAACCGCTTATGCAGGAAATTATTGCATTAGCATACGGCTGTAAAACCTAGCGGCGGTAATACATGCACAGGTGGGTGAGAGAGTAAGGGCTGAGCCGCTGAGAGGTGCCTTCGCGAAGGTGTCTGAAACTTCATTTAAATGCAGTTCTTTGTGCCCCCCGCTAAACGTGCAGAATGCGCGTGCGGTGTACCATTGTGCACGCGGCTGCCTGTGATTGAGTAGCGCGGTTAAAGACGAACACGCAGATAAAAGAGCCGGTCATATTATGCGGGAAGAAAAGCAGTTTTTCAATTTGCGCAAGGCAAAGAGCACCGCTAAAACTTCTGCGAATAAGATGAGGGTGAAATTAAGGAGACAGAGCCTGAATGACGAGAGTCGTTTGAGAGGGAGAAAATATCCGCACCTGCTTTTTCATAGCACTGAGAAGCGTCTAACGTAATTACGTGTCAGCAAAGAGACATGAAGTAAACCTGCAGTGAAGTACTCAGCATATGGAAGGGCTCGAGTGTTGCATTGCTTGAAAGTATGTAATCGAATGCAGTTTGAAAAGGTGAATTACTGCAGCACACCGCAGGAATTTTTCAAATTCGCAGGTTTAAGGCGCCAAAGAGTCATTGCACAGAAATAACATGGGGACTCTCAGGACGAGGTGAACTGCCAGCGAAAAAAAAAAAAACTCGCATGCTGACAAAGAAACATCGACTGAGAGGCATGCAAGGGAGAATGATGGCCCAATGTTAAAATGGTACAGACGCGAAAATTTTGGCTGTCAATTTTTTTTGCCTTGAAAGGGGCTTACGGGCCTAGTAATTATGAAAATTTGCTAAAAAACGCCAGTGCCAAACATCAACCGGTAGTTTCGGTCTTGGTCAGCGACAGGGCTGGACGCAAAGGACGACCGGCCAACCTATGCTACCACAATACTGCTGACGTCGGTGTCGCCCACAAGCGCTCTAAACACGCATACGCGTATATAGGCGGGAAAAGGGAGTAAGCTGCCTACCCTTTTATAAAAGGGTGTGCGCATAGAGAACGGTTTACTCCTTTTTAGTTCTTTCTGTTTAGAGTAGGTTGTTCCTGCAAGTAACAACCGTGTTCGGTGACGTCGGAGTAATTGGGGCAAGTCCGCATCGACGTCACTCGATGCGGGTGGGAATGCCGAGTTGCTCATTGGACAACATTCAAAATTATTGCAAATTGAGTCCCACTCAACGTTTGCAACTGAAACTTGCCAGAAGGCATCTCCTTACACCTGTGAAACAACTCGTATCGTTTGTTTGCGTTCTAAATTTCCTCTCTGCACCCCTTTAAAAAAGATTGCACAGTTAAATGAAAAAAAGCATGACATTAGGGATGAAATGCACGCAAATATGTGCCACATGCGTTTAGCTGCAAACTTTGGAAGGGCCAGGCAGCGGCGCGCAACTCTTTTCGCTCCAGTCGAAGAGCAGAGCGGTGTCGTTCGCGGACATCAGACGGGAACAACCTGAAGTACCTCTGACACAAGAGTAATGTTCTATTTTTGTGAAAAAAAATATTAATTTTCGGTTCACACAACCAATAATATACAATAGGATGACAAATAAGGTGTTCAATATGCACAAAGAAAACGGCGCGAAATACGGCGACAAAAGAGAAACAAACACGACAGGACCAGCGCCAACTTATAAGAGAATTTTATTTCGTGTAAAACCTGCCTTTTTTTAAGCCAGCACCCCATTAACAACCGTGCAATCACGCATTCGCAAAGTCACGAAGCCAACACACGCCGTACAACGGATCACTGAAAGAGATCTAATACATGAAGCATGATAAGTAACCACGTAACATATTTTATCATGACCATCTGGAAAAAGAACCCTAACGACATGAAGAAAAATACAACAGCTCTACACAAAAATGAAAATCAAACGATCATGACCACGCAAACCTTGAATTAACAACCGAAAATTACACAACCGCATGAGGAGTGATACCAGATGACCAAAAAGAAACATAAAAAAAAGGCGCACAACGAAGATTTAAGACAAAAGCCGCGTCAAAGGTACAAAAGGCGAAAGACGTGAACAGTGCAAAAACCTTGAACACCTGGAACCGTCCAACCAGCAACCATATAAATGATATCTGATGACCAACAAGAAACAAGGTGCTGCTGCTGCCGTTGCTGCTCCTCCTCCCCTTCTTCCTCTTCTTGGAATTCAATCCGTTACCATTAAGGAACAGCGGTTATCTTGCCTTCGTAAAACATGGCCTGCCCAAGCCCATATTTTCCTCTTGATTTCGCCTAGGTTGCCGAAAGCATAACATGAAAACAGAGACATGGATTCTAACGTGATTTGTCGCATTGTGTTCCTCAATAAATTTTTTATACTGTGACTTTCCTGAATTTAAGAATTACTGTTTAATTTTTAATTCTGTCACTAACTTGCCATAACAGTAAACTGT
This sequence comes from Amblyomma americanum, assembly GCF_052857255.1. Classification (NCBI taxonomy): domain Eukaryota; kingdom Metazoa; phylum Arthropoda; class Arachnida; order Ixodida; family Ixodidae; genus Amblyomma; species Amblyomma americanum. The sequence goes on from NC_135499.1 coordinate 65,750,074, forward strand.
GCATAAGCACAGGCCCGTGTATTGTGCGTTGTCAGTGCACGTTAAAGAACACCGGGTGGTCGAAATTTCCGGAGCCCTTCAATACGGCGTCCCTCATAGCCTCAGTCACTTTGTGACGTTAAACTCCCATAAACCAAAACCAAACCACAACCGAAGGATAGCAAAAAATTGGCTGTGGTTTAGCTCTGGTTAACCGTTGTTGAATTGCGAAAGCTTCGTTCCCTCGGCACATCGTCTACGCAGCGTCTTATTCCGACACTCTCGAGAACTCAAAGCGGTCTCTCCCGCAGTTGGAGAGTAACTCCGGGACGTGGCACGACTTCTTCTAGTCGCATCTTCGTTACGACGCTTCTCAAGTCGTGCGGTGCGTTCTTCTGGCGTCTCTTGAGCGCATTGTCTGTTGCTCGCTTGGTTCTGCCATTGTTCCGTCTCTTTCGCGCTCTCCATAACGATTACTATACAGTGAAGTGAAGCGCATATATATATATATATATATATATACCCCCTGCGAGGTGACACCTCCTCTGCCTCTACCCCAGCGGAGCACATCTGGTGGAGCGAACGACGAAGGCAGCGGCGTCGATGGCGGCGCCATCTTTTGGAGCGCGGCCGCGGCGTTGCTAGGCAACGGCGGCTCAAGGTCGTTGGTCGGCCACGACACACGGCATACGGCATACGGCTGAAGTGCGCGACGAGGCGAAGTGACTCGCTGGCTGGCGTAGTACAGCTTTCGCTTAAAAAGAGAACAATTGCGACTACGGCGCAGAAAACAAGAAAGGTTCTGCACGTTCGTGAGCAATAAATATATAAACACAATCAACATACGCGCTTGTGATATGTACCTAATTTTTTAAAAATATTATGCTAAAATCAAAAGATTTACAGAACATTTTTTATTTTTCTCACCCTTCAACCCCTCTGTATTGTTTTCGGAGCTCTTAGTACGAAAAGCCCTAAAATTTCAACCAGTTGAGCAAAGAAGGCTGTAGCGAAATACCTTTTTAAATTTGTGGTTTAGCTTTCCACGTCGCCGGCGCCGCCGCCGCCGTCGAAAAATCGGTTTGCGCCGCCGTCGATGAATAACCAAGGGCCGCGCCGCCGACGCCGCCGACGCCGCCATGAACAGGCAGAGGCCGCTGTCTCCCAGGTGCGAAGAAAGCGTCTGCGGAGGCGGCGGCCTCCAAAAATTCGCTGAGAAAAGAAGAATGGAGAGAGGGATCATGAGCCCGTTGAGATGAGGACCCGGACCGGAGGATGAGGGGAAGATAAGGATCCGGAGGAGGCGGCGAGCAGCTGAGACGAGAAGGGAACGTTTCTGGAAACCGTGCAGAGAGGACACACCCTGACGGCAAATGTGTGTGACCGTACTTACTTGTACTTAATTGTAAATAAACCTGGCACTGCGTAATCTGCAATCTTCGAAGTGGTCTGGGTGACTGGGGAGGAGAAGAAAATAGAAAGCAGGAAGGAGCCTGTCTGACTGGGGCGTGTGCACTTAAGACAACTGCTTTTCTTCGCCAATGCTAAGCTTCGTTCTTATTATTCTGCCTGCTGACACCGGCTACGCTTCCCGTGTTTACACCAGACACGACCATGCCACTATCATTCCGGCCCTCCCTGTTTGCTCCACTGTTGTACACCTCGCGGCCACTTTAAATTTCTTTGGTATTTCCTCCTCTCCAAGTTATTTCTCGGATGCATACGATGTCATCGTTTCTTAGTCACACTAGGGTGGGTGTGTGCTACCCCTTGTATTCGTAGTTCCCTCATTCACTGATCCCATCCTCATTCTTTTCACGTGTTCCGCTTCTTTCCTATTTAGAACTCGCATCTTCAGCCGCATCCGCCCATGATGCGGTAGCCCACCAACGTGTATCGCGAGCTATTTCGGGACTCCCCGTTTTGTCACAGCGGTTCCATCCGTGATGGTGTGTGGTTCTGGCAGGACCGTAGGGCATTTCCATCAGCTTACCTAGATTTCTGTGATGCAAGAGTCGCTTCCAACCGCCGACCTGTCGACTTCGCTAGATTCCAGTTCCGTACAGGTGTCGCTTCATATCGCGCAATTCAATGTGTTCTTTTTAATTTTTCTTGTTTTTCGTGTCACACTTTTTTACACTTGTGTTCTTTCGCCTTGATATTGCGTTTGCTTATCGTAACTTCTTGGTATGCAATTCTTTGCCACTTGGCTTTTAATGCGATGACAATAGGAGGGAAATGAAGGCGGAAGCCGTCCGGCGGTGTCGGCGTGAAATCTCCACCTGCTAGATGTCGTTAATGGGGATTTGCCTCTTTCCATCTGCCACCTGTCTACCGCCCCCCTCTCCTCCCGCCCCTCCTCATATCAACTTGTCAGGGAGCTGAGGAAGACACCGGAAGAAGAGTGACCTAGCAAAAATAAAAATGACAAAGAAAATGACTTAGACAACAGCACGCCTACGTGCAAAATATAGAGCTTCCCGAAGAACTATCTGTGCAAAAATAAAGCTTGCGGGAAGAGCATTCCTCGGTCACAGCAATCACTCACCTGCCTGTGCAGTGGTGCATCGCTTAACGATGCAGCCGTAGTGAAATAGGTCTCGGCGGGATCCCTAAATGTGTCACATTTTGCGTAGTTGCGTAGTCAATTAAAATTCAATTTTAATTTGGTGGATGCGGTCAGGAAAACATACATATGAATCATCTGGGCCCTTAGCTTCTCGGCTAGACTTGAGCCCATGCAATAGGTAAAGAAAATAAAAAGTAGCGAGACAAATTCAAAAATGTTTTTGTAAAACAAATTATGGAATTGTTAAGTATACAATAAAAATGATGAAAGCGATTTGGTTTGGTTTATGAGGGTTTAACGTCCCAAAGCGACTCACGCTATGAGAGACGCCGTAGTGAAGGGCTCAGGAAATTTCGACCGCCTGTTGTTCTTTAACGTGCACTTACATTGCACAGTACACGGGCCTCTAGTATTTCGCCTCCATCGAAATTCGAACGCCGCGGGCGGGGTCGAACCCACATGTTTCAGGCCAGCAGCCGAGCGCCATAACCACTAAGCACCGCGGCGGCTGATGAAAACAAAATGAATTGAGAAAAACATTAATTTATAAGAAGGTCTCAAAGTGGTCACATGAGTAAAAATTTTATTTTGACGATAGAACTCTGTCCTGTTTTTCAAGTCTACTGGAACGTTGTTGCAATTTGTTGCAGCAGGAAAGATGGTGGTTCTTTAACCGTAGGCGTTATAAATATAGGAAGGTTCAAGCAGCCACTGAAAGGATTCCTTGTTTGACGGGGTGGATGTATGAAATCAGAATAGGGTATTGGAACGTTATGATTAATAATGATGGGAATGGAACAGAATCAGTATTGGAATAGATACGCGGTTATCCAGCGCTTTGACTAAGAGAAGGGCAAAAAGGACGCATTAGAACAGTTTCGATGACGAACCGTCGCGGGCCTCCGAAATTCGTAACGGGGAGTAACTGGCGACAGCCGTTTATTGGCATCCTTAAAATGCCACTATATGTTCGGCAGGAGTGCCAGCGCTTGAAACATTTATTTCTTTTGAGTTTTGACGCGCTTGTTACATTGCAGTTGAGGAATATTAACCGATGCGTATCCTCTTGCTGAATTATTGGTTATCGTTGCTGAGGAACCTAGTACAACCTCAGCAAGATGTGAGTTATTCGAGGTCTGAGAACTCACAGCTATTAGTCTGTCACCCACGAAGAACGAATATGCGAACGAGCTGCCACGCATCTAAAGCTTGAATACGCCCGTTGCACCCTTCTACGACAACAGCCGACGACACCACGTAATTCTCCGCAGCCTCCCGCTTCCGTTGGCCACGTTCTCTATTCAGTGCAGCCTTCCTCGAGCGCGCGTTCCGGTCGAAGGAATTTCTCTTGAGCCGTGGGGCTTCGACGGCAGTGGAGGTCGAAACCCAGCATTGTTTCTGTGGTTCTTGGTGCTTCCGTTCGCAGAGCTCGCGTGAGGCAGCAGCTTCCAGGGATAGCATTTCGGGATTACGAAGCGACTGCTGTCGATGGGCGGAAGTCTCTGGATACCCATCCACCGCACTCAGGACCCTGCCCTCGACGGGATCAGCGCGTCGATGCCAACCACGCTTCCGGTCCACAGCGCACTGACGTTCAAAATCCTCCTCGGCATTCATATGTGCAGCACAGAAAGACCGCGCTATGCCTGAAGTTGTTTATATTATTGTGTATTGTATTTATAACACTGCACAACGACAACTGGCTGGCTGGCTGGCTGGATAGATGTATAGTGCCTAGAATAATCTAGTATATTCTGGGCGCTATAATGGATGGACGGGCAGACGGACGGACGGACGGATGGATGAATGGGAAATGCGACGCTAGGAGTGTCGCCATTAAAACGAGGTGCTGGCAGGTGTCACTATGATCGGTATATTTACTTTATATTTCGCTAACCAATCTGTCAAACTTAAAGGTACTGGCTAGAAATTTTCAGTCTTTGAGGTACATATTTTTTTACTTCTATAACTTGCATGTTTAGGTCACTTCTCTGTTTTGAAGCCACCGTTTCTTACTAATGTCTACTGGAAATTCGGCATTTTCGTAATCTGTAAACCCTAGTGCCACGGGGATAGCGACTGTGCGTCTGTCGAAATCTTGATGAAAACGGCCACATTCTAGCAAAATATGCTGTTCTTGCAGATTTACCACTCACTGCACATGCGCCGTCATGATCAAATTTCTCTGCTTGGCTTCGCTTTCCCAGACACTCATCTTACTTCAAACGCCAGGCCGCTGCCTCTTGAATTATCACACAATGATTCCCCTCTGATCCGCCTTTTCTATTTACTATACAGGCCCAGCTTGCAAATTTTTCGCTTATTTAATCCAGTTCTCTCTCTTTGCCTTATTGCACGGGGTTTTTATTTCCTCAAAGTCCCCCTTACGGTTTCCTATATATATACCGGTTAGCTTTCTGTTCGTTTTCTGCCACCGCGAGTCAACGCTGGTTCTGTACAAGTGCTTTAATGCCTTAACTGCCCATGCGCCTTCGTTCAATTTCCTATGGCGTTCTTCATGCAATATTTTACTCCCTGCATCCCGTGCATCCTCCTCGGAGACTTCCCTGTCCGACACGAAGCCGACCGACGAGCGACGGCTAATCGATCGTGCCGGCCGGACAGCGATGGCCCACGGGGCCCTGGACTGAGGACTCCGACCAGATGAGGAAGAAGACGACGAACGCATCTTCTTTAACGCTCCATTGAGCGTTATCATGAAAATTGACTCCATGTACAAGTTTTTTTCCCAAAAAACTGCTACTTAATTCTGCTGATGCCACTGCTGACAGAACCGCTCGGGTCAATTCTTAAGGATAGCACAATACAAAGCAGGCACCATTTCACACATGCCACAGTCTGTCAGTTCCGTACATTGCTCGGGCAACTTGTTCGAGAACAAAATCGGACAAAGCCAAGAACACTTGTCTGGAATCAGAGCAACAGCCGGATAAACTAACATATAGAAGAGCGGAAAGTCGAGCAAGTTGGCTGAAGTGCGTTGCTGAAAAAAGCGCGGAAGGAAAAAACATGGAGCTGTCTTAAATTGTTGTTCTTCGTCCCTGTGTTTCCGTTCACGCTATTTTCAACTGCGCACACTGAAACTAACCACACTTCTCTAACACTTCTGTCAATCATCACTGCAGCTTCACATCACCCAAACACATAGAGACCACCCTTAAGACGCACACGTGTCATATTCCCACTTGCAACAAAAATAAACAACCATGTTGCTAAACGCCTACCTCAGAACTTGCCTTATGAAACTGCACTACCAATGGGATGGGAAACAAAAAAGCTTTGCGGGCAGGACAATGTCAAAATAAGCAACGTGCCATTCACGCTTTGTGTGAAGAACAAGGTTTATGAATATAGAGCACTGAAACTGCTTTAGAACAAAAAGAAATTGCATGCCTTGAGGTGAGATAGTTTCTTACGCGGTGAAAACGTGCGAGCAGCGGTGGCGCACACATGGCGATAAATGCATCGTGATGCATTTGTAATTGGCGCACCCGAGGTACTGTTGTAAGGAGGTCACCCAAGGCGAACGACACCAAAATTTAACTAATTGAATGCAGAGGAAATGATGCCATTAACTTCAGGCACAACGTTTCTTGGATGACGTTGTGAGCAAGAGCAACAAACAAGCTGATAGGTTCAAAAGGAATTCAATAGATTTCTTTTTATGCAGTTCTAACAACTGCACAAAATGCATGTCCCAAACAACAAAGAGGAAAACATAGAAACACACTGAAACTGTCGATGCTCCTTCTAGACGAATTTCACGTTATTACATGGATTTCAATCAAACTTGTTTCCTGCATTTTAGTGTATGAGGAAGACATTTTTGAAGGGAACCTTTAGTGCGCGATGTCACAGACTTGAAATGGCAGTAATCAACTTGCTGGCACAAACCTCAGGTAGTTACTGCATACCTGAAATAGACCAGACATAGCTATACACTGAAATATGTATCAAGGTCAAGAAGGTGGCGTGTTACATTACATGCCACTGGTGTTTAACCACCACAGCCCTCAACGTCGCCTACTCCTTGTCTCTCGAACGCTGCTAGCTGCATGTTGTATTAGGCGGAGAAGGGGTTGCCAGGACATTTTAGTTCTGATTTCCCATCTTGCATAATGGCGTCTCATGATGCTGAAACTATTTTATGAGAGGAGGCTTCCGTAATATGTGCGGTGAAAATCTTGCTTCTTTTCAAAATCGAGGAAAGTCTGCCGCCACTGTGCTGCTCAGCACTTTGTGTTGTAAGCGTCATCAATGGATAAACACCAGCCCACTCGTGCACCTACGGCGGATCTACAATACCAGTGGATGGCACGTTGCCAAAAAAAAAAGAAGCAGCTGTACATTTATGTAAACATGCACAAAAACGTGCCACTTATGCATCACATGTTCCGAGGCCAAAGATGAGATTGGAGTGCGTCATTCTCACTGAATTTGTTTTGTAAAAGCGCTGCGCATGGCACCGTTATGCTCTATGCTAAGCCTTTTGCATGGGCTTTTAACAAAGCTGGAGCCAAAGCTTGCCCCCCAGCTTTGGTTCAGGCACCACAAGAGGTAAAACTACGCTGAAGGGAAGAATGGCGCAGCATCAAGTAACGAGGACAGCAGGAGAGCACACGCACGGACAAGCTCGAACTTACAAATTTCTTATTGGGCTGCCACTATGCCGAATTTAGGTGTGATTGTTTCGGAGGTGGGGTCGTGGCAGAAGCGTGTTGCGCTCGGTACTTACAAAGCAACCTGGGAATGCTAGCGATTGAAGACCCCTTTCGGGCTAGGGATTCCTTGTCAGTCATTGATTTTTACAAACGCATGGTCGCGGAAAGCTCTGGGTCTTTTCGGTTGAGGTTAAGCATCCATGTTATTCTTTATCGCATCATCAAATTCTGTCGTGCGTAAAAGAGTGCATAGAGCGCCACGGCACGGTAAAATTTCAAAACGCCACTGGTGTCAACAGTTCTGCATTTTTAGAACTCCTGCAATTCTATCTCAACTCCACTTTCGTCTATCACTACAGTTTGATCTACTTGCAAATGCAAGGTATCTGCACCGGCTCGTGTATTACACCGGCTTTTAATGACCTGGTTTTGGCCTACCGGGACTCAGCTCTGGCGAAGCAAGTTGGCTCCAGCGTGATTCGCTATGAAGATGATTACTTAGTAATACTGGAAGCGCAAAATGATGCTGTTGTTGATAGAACACTGAGTAAGTTCCCGACAGGCTTAGAGTTCCAGCTACGTACTCATGAACTTAGTGCTGAAGGTTCTATAAGGTGCTTGGACCCCCGCCTGACTTTTAAGGGCACAGGGTAAGGTAAAATTAGAAAAAAATCGTTTTTTTTTCTTTTGGAATTTTAGAAGTTCAATTCTTTCTACACATGTTCCATGATCGCACTTTCCTCAGAAAGCCATATTTACGGCTGAAAAACGCTTTTTCCGAAACCAAGTAGTGAGCGGCCACGCCCCCTTTCAGGATTAACGTCAATTTTTTCAACCAAAAAGTCCACCACCTGATTTCAAAACTTGTCTAAAATCAGCTACATATAAAAAATTGTCTGGCAACTATTGTACAGCTCCTCTTTTTTAGCCAAGACAATCCTGAGACGCTTTGCACGCTTTTTTCACGTTTCTGCAACCTTCATGCAGCTGCGTCCGAGTGCTATCCCTTTCGATCAGTATTGTAAATTGTGCCGGTGTTGGTTGCTGCTGATAAGTTGAGATGCCCAGGGCAAAGAAGGCCTTCGTCAGGCGTGAATTTCACGGCAACTGCTACGCTCATCGTGAAAAAGCAAAAGGATGTCCACGACCGAATGAGATCCCGAACGCTGAACGCGCCAGCTCCTCGACATCGAAGCTTTCAAGATTTCCTCTGTGCTTCCAGGAAGAGGATGTGCTACAGAGCAGCAGCCAATATGCCTTAATGGACATGGACGGCATTTGTGCCGCAATTAAACAGATTTGTGTGTGCAGAGAGTGCGGTGGAAGTGTTCAGCTCATCGAAATTGTGACAAAACGGGTAGGTGTTGCAAGCGTTTACAGTTTGAACTGTGAAGTGTGTAGTGCCGCACAACGATTTGAGACGTCGAAGAAAACTACTTCTGGCCTCTATGAAGCCAACCTCAGGTTAGTGTATGCCTTGAGGTCCATTGGTAAGGGAATGGCTGCAGGAAATATACTCTGTGCTATGCTAAACCTTCCTAAGCCGCCGACAAAGTTTGCGAAATACAATCAAGAGCTTCTAGGTCACATCAAAGCTGCTGCTCAGGAGTCGATGAAAAGGGCAGCTGACGAAGCTGTGCAGCTGAATGAGGGGGATAAAGACATCGCAGTTGCTCTTGATGGAAGCTGGCAGAAGCGAGGCCATACTTCCAATAACGGCATAGTCTCTGCGACCAGTGTTGACTCTGGGAAAGTGCTGGATGTGGAGGTTTTGTCTAAACGTTGTCCAAAGTGCAGCATCAAGGGTACAAACAGTGACCCCCTTCATAGAGAGGTGTGCCAAAGCAACTACCAAGGCACGAGCGGTGGAATGGAAGTCGCAGGAGCACTGAAAATTTTCGGCAGGAGTGAGGAGCTTCACGGCGTTCGATACGTCAAATACCTTGGGGATGGTGACAGCAAGGCTTTTATGGTTGTGAAGGCACAAATGCCATATGGTGATTCCGTTGAAATATCCAAGGTTGAGTGCATAGGGCACGTGCAAAAAAGGATGGGCACAAGGTTACGAAGGCTAAAAAAAGGAAACAAAGCAGGAAAACTCTCTGATGGAAAGAGCCTCTCGGGCCGAGGCCGACTGACTGATGCAGTAATAGACAAGCTCCAGACGTACTATGGTTTGGCCATCAGAAGAAATGTAGGAAACCTGGATGAAATGCGAAAGGCCGTTTGGGCAACCTTCTTCCACTTATCGGCCACAGACGATGACCCATGCCATGGACTTTGCCCAAAGGGACCTGATACGTGGTGTGCCTTCAACAGAAGTCAGTCAGAGGGCAAGCCATTTTTCCACAAGGAGAGTTTGCCTGCATCTGTCTTGGAGGCTATCAAACCCATTTATAGGGAGCTATCGAAGGCTGAGCTCCCAGAGAAGTGCCTGCATGGGCGAACTCAAAATGCAAATGAGTCGTTCAACCATGTTGTTTGGGAACGCGCGCCAAAGAATGTGTTTGTTAGGCTTCGGACCCTACGGATGGCAACACGGGATGCTGTTCTTTCATTTAATGATGGTAGCATCGCACGGGCCAACGTTTTGAAGGCGTGTGGATTGAACCCAGGGAGCAACACCATCAAGTGGCTGAGGGAAGCTGACCATAAGCGCATGTACTTTGCGGACCGAGCAACACGACAGCTTACAAAAGAGGCCCGACAGTCAAAACGACAAGCCGAAAAGCGAAAAAATGACGGCGACAGTGACTACGAAGCAGGGGGCTATTAAACCAATTACTATGGAGGCGTTTCTGCGAATAAAAAATGGTTTTTCACATCTTTTTTTTCTTTACGCTCTATTATCTCAAAACAGTGTTTTTTCTTACAAAGGTACCATTATTTCCAATGCCTTTCAAGACAGACGGCTGATTTTTTTTGCAATCATCTACATAAGTGTTGCCAACTACTGAACTAAAATTAAGCAATTTCACTGAGCAGTTATTCTGTTATGAAATTTGAAATGCGCAAAGAAAGGCCAGATTTGTGTACTACCGGAAAAAATTTTATTAAAAATCGAATTTTCAACACATTTCAAATATTCTAGTTCAGTAAAAAGAGCACAAAATTTGGCAAACAATGATATATGTATTAATATGCTACTGTTATTAGTTAGTGAGAAACATGTACCTCAACATGGCCTAAAATGCATGGGAAGTATAGGGCTTACCCTGTGCCCTTAAGGTTAACCAACGTGTTGGTGTTTTGAACACAGAACAAACAAAGGCCTCTTGCCACACCAGTCAGCCCACTGCAAATTAGTAAAGAGGGTGATTGTGCAACAATGCTTCATCGATGCTGTCAAGAAGTCATGTCATGTTTCAATATGCTTCAGTATGCAGGTCACGCGCCTAAAGACAGCGGGCTATCCGGATCCTTTGTTGGTATCGGTCGCCGAAGACCTGCACAGGAACCAAAAAATAGATGCCCGTCTGAGTGATGAAGAAAAGAATCGACTCAAGGTCAAGAAAAGGAGGAGCTCAAGAAAAACAAGGTTGCTGCGATTCTATACCTTCATGATGTTGCATACATCCTCAAAAAGATCGGAGCACGCGCGAAAGTCGGAGTGGTATGTTCCGCTCCTGTCAAACCTTCTGCATTTTGCAAGAAACCCTGCCACGACAAGAAAGCGTAGCCAAGATGCACGATTAACCACGAGAACAAAATCGTAGCCTGTTGAGAAGGCGCCGTTTACAAGACTCCTCTAAAATGTCATGCCTGCTACATTGGCCAGACAGGAAGGTGCATCAATGAGCGTCTGAAAGAACATCGCAGAAAATTACGTTAATTTGCAACTGAAGGTCATCTAGCTGAAGACTGCAGGGTGCTACTGAAGAAAGTTTCTCTTATTTATAAGCACCAAAATCAGCTTACCCGCGAAATTGTAGAAGCGCAAACAATAGCGCGAGCAGATAAGACCTGCGTCAGCGCGGCATCAATCTGCCTTCCAAAAAAACAGTTAATCTTCCTCACCGAACGTGACCGCTCTCGCGGTGCAGGCGTAACTAAGGGGTTTTTGGTTGTTGTTCTTTTTTTCGCAATGCTCGAAAATAAAATGAAAATTGGTTTTTGGGGAAAGGAAATGGCGCAGTATCCGTCTTGCACATCGGCGGACATCTGAACCGCGCCGTTCGGGAAGGGATAAAGGAGGGAGTGAAAGAACAAAGGAGGGAAGAGGTGCTGTAGTGGAGAGCTCCGGAATAATTTCTACCACCTGGGGATCTTTAACGTGCACTGACATCGCACAGCACACGGGCGCCTCAGTGTTTCGCCTCCATCGAAACGCAGCCGCCGCGGTCGGGTTCGAACCCGGGAACTCGGGATCAGTAGCCGAGCGCTCTAACCACTGAGCCACCGCGGCGGGTCGATTCCGAGGGCCCCGAGCTCGTTTCAGCATGCTTTAGTGCTCTTGTGCCACGTTTCCTTTCATTCACCTTCATCTAATTCTAGCAGTGTTCTTGTTGGCTTTGTAGTTTTGTATTAAGCGTCCTGATATTCAGTGAGCTTTAGGTCGCTTTAGCCGTGTTTTGTTGACATCTTATGTTTTATTCTGATGTTTTGTAGTGCTTTTACTCCTTCGTTATTCCCTTGTTTTTGGCCACGCGGTCTTCCGTCAGTTTCTTTCGATGACATGTTCGTGATTAGTTTAGGCTTTAGACTGTTTCCTTCCCATCTTTTACTTAATGTTTTTTCTGGTTAGCAATCTGCGACAGGGATGTTACACGTGCTGCTTTTCAGCTTAGTGTAGCCGGCATGTTGTTTCCCATGTGCATTATCATGATTTGTTGCTCCGCACATAGCGTCCACGTGCGTCACAGTTTCGGTCTTCTTTACTTAGTGGGGAGTGTAGCTTTGTATAAATTCAGCGTAGTGACAGCCAGACAATAATGTTGTAAGAGTGCGTTTGAGCGTGTGCGTACTCTCCTGGTGTCCTCGTTACTTGAGACATATACATATACATACATTATGTTTCCAGAAATTGGAAAGGTCTCCTGAGCTAAAAGCTTTGATCTTGATTAGGCCTAGGAGACCCAATACATGGCAATAGCGTGTGTTTAAAAAAATAGATAAATATTCTCCCAAAAAGTTCACAAACGAAATTGATCTATACTATTTCCATATCATACACAAAGCATTTAGAATTCATGATGTATAAAAAGAGATCTCGCACAAAGCAAAATAGCCACAGAACAGTAAAAAACTCAATGTGCAATTCAATATTAAATATCGCTAACAGAACAAAAACAGCAATAGAAATCATGTATTAGCAAAATACGAATGCAGCTGCATGACACCGCATTCATGAATAGAATAATATTTGTTGAGCGCAACAGGAAGGTTATGGGTAAGGACTAATGTTTATAGAAAGTGCGAAAGCGTGGGATCGGCCATTTGTCTGTCTTTCTTGTGTTTGTTTGAATTTATAATGCGCTATTTTAAGACGCCAACAAAGCTATGGTGCTTTTTAGCTTTGGGGAGGAGTAGCAGGCTGCCTGTAATAAACGACAGTCGTATAGGTTATCTATGGGAATAATGTTTAGGGAGGAAAATGATTCTATACACAATGACATAGGTGTAATATTTGCGATGCAACGGACAATCTTCAGAATAACTGCAAGATTGCTTATATTAGATCTCATGGTTGTGCTCCAAAATAAAGAACAATACGTTAAGTGAGAGTTAAAGAGGGCATTATATATTTGAAGCTTCGCTGATAATGGAAGCAACCTACGACAGCGTGATACTACACCAACGATTGAGGAAAGTTTTATGGAAACGTTATTTATGTGCACGTCCCAACTTAATGTTGAAGAAAAATCAACTCCGAGAATTTCATGATGACCGAGAATATTAACTACCTGACCCTCTAACATAATAAATTCACTCGCTAAGACTGGTTTATTTTCAGAATGAAACATAACAGCATTTGTCTTAGATAGGTTTATCTTGATTCGATTAAGCGTTGACCACGCAGACAACTGTTCAAGCATCATATTACATTTTATTATCATATGTTAAATATTGGAACCAGAGATCAGCATTGTGCTGTCGTCGGCATATATAATGAACTGAACTGTGTTATTTATGTTTACTATATCGTTCACATACAAATTAAATGAAATAATACACCGCCTTTGTGGAACACCACATGAAATGGGCAAGAATGACGACATGTTGCCCGTTATATGTGCACACTGTTGCCTTTCCTGCAGGTAAGATTTCAGAAGCGTTAAGGAGTTTCCACGAACTCCATAAGCCTGCAACTTGGTGATAAGAATGTTGTGATTGAGGCGAGTCGAAAGCCCTACTGTAATCAATATATATTGCAAGTGTAAGCATCTGTTTTTAAATATTTTCTATAATAATTTCTACTAGAGTCAACAGAGCAGCCTCCGTTGATCTCTCTTTCCGAAAATCAAACTGTGAATTTGTGATAATGTTTCTGTATTCCAGGAACTTATTTATGCGAGAGAAAATTATCTTTTTTATGCCCTTTGAAAAAACTGGAAGCACTGCTATCGGTCGATAATTGTTGGCGGCGTTTCGGCCACCGCCTTTGAATATGGCAGAAACTTTGGCCTGTTTCATTGCATCAGGAAAAGTGCCCGAAACCAAAATGAGATTCAAAATATGTTTAAGTACAGTGGTGATGAGTGGTAAAACATATTTAACTGGTTTGATCTGTAAGTTATCAATATCTAATGTTTTACGATTGCTCAGGCTCAAAAAAGTGCTATGTACATCGAATTGTTCTTTTCGGTACAGAAAAATGGTCTCGTTAACGATGCTCTTGAAGTCTAATGCATCAGGAAGATCATTTTTTAGAGCGGCTACGTTGATAAAATGATAGTTGAAATAGTCCGCAAGCGCTTTGCCATGTAATTCATCGTCATTCAGCGTCAGTGAATCTGGCATACACTTTTTGCTTGCTCCACCTAGAACATTGTTTATCACTTTCCAGGTTTTGTCGGGGCGCCCAGAAGCAATATCAGCAAACAAGTGTTCGTAGTAGGCGTGCTCTGAGCGCTTGAGCTCACCGTTTATTTTATTTCGTAGTTTCTTAAATTCATTTAACTTTATTTCAGAGCGCATTCGTAAAAATGAGTGATACAGACGGTTCTTTGCTTTGATAAATATTAAATGTTCGCGGGTAACCCATGGTTTTCTAGTTTTTTGGAAGGCCTGTTTATTAGGCATAAATATTAGGCATAACTACTCACAAAACTTTGAATGAAAGCATTATAAGCATCGTTTGAATTGATTTTACTCAATACAGATGACCAATTTTCATTCATAAGGGCATGTTTAAACATGTCAAGTCCATTGGCTGAAAGGCATTGAAAACTGAACTGTTGTGTTCGACGACGGTTTTCAGTCAAACCAGCCCTATAAACTAAGAAAACTGGAACATGGTCACTTATGTCGCAAGAAATCGTGCCGGTATTGAAAACCACTGCATCAACATTTACGACAAAAAGATCCAGTGCCGACAATGTAGTGCATGCGATGCATGTAGGCGTGTTAATTACATTTCTAAAACCACATGATAGCAGTGCTCTGTTAAATTCTTGAGCAGAATTAGCAGGTTCTAAAAGGTCGATATTAAAATCACCACCACTATTCAGGTGAAAATTGTTTTCGCAAACATATTCTATTAGAGTTTCAAAAAAGGCTGGGAACTGTGCAACGTTTCCATCTGATGGATGATAGACAACCGAAACAATTTCATTTTTATTTTGTAGCATTAACACTTCGTAGTCATCTGTTATCTTACTGAAATCCGGCACAATACTGCATTTCTTTCTCGACCTGATAAGAATCGCAACACCACCACCTCGTTTATTGGCACAGTTTAGGAAAAAGTTTTGATAGCTATCAATATTGAGCATTCTCCATCTATTTGAATACCAGGTTTCAGATAGAAGTAAAATGTCAACCTTGGAAGAAAACTGGTCCAGCAGGAGAACAATTTCATCTTCTTTACCATTGACAGAGCGTTCATTGATATGAAGAGCCGAGTGGCAAGATGAGTATTGAAAATTCACAAGGTAAAAAAAGCTCTTGATAATCCATTCTGTACATGAGGTTATAAATTACGCATTATCAACGTTAACAGCTGCGCTCTCCGCGTTCCCTGAAACAATCTTGTACATGTCTCGCTCGTTTGTTATCTGTATGGCTTGAATGCCGTTAGCCTGCCTCGCGAAAATCCTTCCGTTGATTGACCAAACAGATTTCCAACCATTTTCATGTTTTTTCTTGACTGCATGCCATAGCAAGAAGTCTTTTCAGTGTGGGACATAAATACTCATTGACGTAAACGGGGCCGAGCCCGAAAGACGAAGCTTATCGTTGGAAAGTTGCATTTTTTTAGCTTGTTGCAAAACTTTGCCGCCTTTCGCCCGTGACCGGAACTGAACGACAATGTTTTTTTTTTTCAGGCTTTAGTGTGGGAACGCGGTAACTGATTCATCCTCTGTCTTTTTCACGCCCTGTATTTCGATGTTGTTTTTCCTAGAGTACTGTTCCGACTGAACCAGCCTGCCTTCAACATCCTGAAGCCTAGTGCGAAGTGCCTCATTTTCGGTGGAAAGTCGAGCGCTTATAGCAATCTCGCCACTCAGTTTCTTGTTGATTTCCTCAATTGTTGTATGGGCATATTCAAGACTGTCGGTCAGGGACCTTTGCTCATTCCGAAGCTCGTAAATTTCGTTGCGCAAGACTCTCTCCTTTGCCACCCGAAGCACTTTATGCTCTAGCTTTATTTCTTCCTTCAGTCTTGTTAACCCGGCCCTCATTTCTTCCTTCAACTTAGCCAAATCCTTAGCCATGTTCGTAGTGGTCAATCTGCAGCGGCGAAGAATTACCGCATGCAGATCACAGATATGAACAACAACACTTTACGTATACAAAGTAAAAAAAAAAATTCAAAACTGGCAGCAGCGACGAAGCACAGAAATCGAAATTTTGAAATATGTGTGCAAATGGCTCGCCAAACTACTCTGCGGTGAAAGCAGAAAATCTTTAGGGGTGGCACTGCAAGGCTCCGTCGCTACTGCCAAGTGAGCCCGGCCGAGCTTTCAGGGCTCCTTTTGTACTCCCAGGCTTTGATGCGGCGCGACGCAGGCGCAGCTCTGGGGCCAGGTTGATAAGCAGCAGATGGTGATGCCGTCCGTTCTTCTTGCAAGCCACACTCGTTCGCCGGTCAACCAACGCCGATGTGGAAAACCATGGTTAAAGCAGAAAATCGAAAGGGGTGGCACTGCAAGGACTCCGTCACTACTGCCAAGTTGCCCTTCCTTCCCTTTAGAATGTCTGACCGATTTGCCCAATCTTATAGGCTACGTAAAGACAAACACAAGAGCAAAACAAGAGAAGAGCAGACAAAAGAAGAATAAGCTGCTGATGTAGTCGGTGTTATTGTAAAACTTCGAAACGAAAATTGCTCTAGGTTCTTACTTGATAGCATAGCTGCTAACGGGAAGCCCTTCTTGCGAAAATGTGTACTGGCATATCAGAACTTTCATAGCTCTTTTTCTGGGAACGTGCAATAAATTAGCCCACTGCGCAATATCTTCAAACGAGCATTAGTCACTACTGTGTTGTACAGGACACAGAAATCTTGATCCATTCTTGTTGACAGCGCGTTAAAGCACAGGGACAGAAGAAACACAGAGGACGACGTCCTCTGTGTTTCTTCTGTCCCTGTGCTTTAACGCGCTGTCAACAAGAATGGATCATTACCAACTAGCCCGGCAATTTGTCCTATAGAAATCTTGATGCAGCTTCTCTGGTATACTTGCAGAAGCTTGGCTTGATCTCGTTTTAGCATATGCTACAGATTCAACTGTATGACACAATGCAGTGCAAAATATATTCTACCCCTGTTTCAATTTCGCCTCAACATTCTTGTATATTACATAGCACTTGCGCCCTGAAATACTTTAATAAAATATTCCTTGAATGTTTATCGCAACCCGTTTTCTGGCCTGTTTAAAACCAGCTGTTTTATTACACGACTAGCACTAACTTACTTTTCACTTATCCTGAGACATAAAGGCTGCCCTTTCAAGAGCCATTGAGGTGCTCATCTCTCAACACCGGGCTCAATAGCTTTGCATTCATAATAATCAAATTTTGATGTCAAAATTTTTTCCAGTGTTTACCTTGCATTTGGGATTTTGGCCAATGATACAGAAAAAAATTTAAACTTGGATGTTGGTCCAACAGAGCGGTACTTCACGGTTATCGATGAGAGTTAAAGAGAGCAGTATAAAACTAACTAGAGTTAAGCAGAAGAACAGGGCGGCAAATTTGAAAGAGCACTTAAGAGACCATTCCGTGAGACCAAGCCCGCAAATCGAGAGCTAAAAACTTATTACTTTGAAGGGGTCAGAAATCTTAAAATCACTATTCCTGCAGCCTTACTAAATGAAGGAGGCACAATAAAACAATGAAAAAGTGTAAATGGGAATTGCTGCTTCTGTTTTAAAGGAGTATGCCGCGTAGAAAAGAAATTAAAAGTTCTCTCATCAGCAGGATACTTTATCTGACACAGGTTGACAGCGCTGCCGTTCAACATGACTTTGAATATGAGCAGCTAGCAATGATTGGATGCCTCAGGGCTTCCAAGAAGCGCATAAACATTTTCAAAAGGCGGCAGAAGAGAGCCGCTGTATTTGGTGCTCGTTGAACACGAAAGGGTTCAGGATTAAGCTAAACGTCGACAACAGGATTAAAAAAAATACATTAGGATTAATGGCCTTTTTTATGTTTTTAGGGGTGACACTTAGCATCATGCCGACAGCACTGCAGGCCATTCCTGTTCCGCCGCAGCCACTCCTGCTGCCAACTCCTACTTCGCAGCGACTGCTGGTCAGCCTTGCTTCCAGGCTTCCTTGTCACTTAGTAAAAGCTTGGAAGTTACCAGCCATGTTTCGAACACTGCATGTGTGCTTACGCGGTTGTGGTTTCTCGAGATGGGGCGCACGAAGCAGAATCGAAGCCTTCTGCTGCTTTAGTCACAGCGCCCATGACGGTCCTCCCTTCTGTCGACCGCTCGGTCCGCCCAAGAACCGTGTTCTCTCTTCATCCAGCCGAGACTTAGGACTCCTATAGACCTCCTGCATGTTTGTAAACAAACGAGGTGGCGCTGCAGTCGCTAGCGAGCTCGTGGTAGGCAAAAGGCCAGGGAGTGTCGTCGCGGAGAGGTGTTGAGCGCGGGTTTTCAAGGCTTGTAGGCGCGTTTCCAGTTTCTGCGAATCATAGCAATGGTCGATGCTTCCAACTTAGTAATTTGTTGAAGTACACGAGCTCGCGTTGGCCACGTGCGGCCTATAAAGAGAAATAGTTTGCCACTGTATTGTATATTTGGTTAGTAGTAAACATGTAGAAAGCGTTCCTGCCGTTTATTTATTCGCTAGGCATTGAATAAAACAAGTTTTGACACTCTGCACTAGTGTCACTGTACTAGTTTTGCACTCTGCACTCTGCACTGGGACAATAGTGAGGGGAAGCGCTGGCCTTGTTTCGTCGGAGCAGACATGCGCTCATCGTCTGCTGACATACGTACGTGTCGCGCTGTGCGAAAGTGGGGACAGCGTCGTGTCCCTGATCTCCTGTCTCGCTTAGCGCTGTTTTTAGCCGCATGACTACGCACCAGCCAGGCCGACTTGTCCTCTTGTTAAGCTGGTCGATTTGGTGAAAATGTTTGATTTCTAGAATTATTTTCTTTCCTAGCCCTCAAGTCTAGTTTCGTGACGAAAAATCATGGCAAAATATTGAGTACAAATTTATAAATTACGCTTTTTAGAAGTGTGGTCGTCAAAAATTGTGAGGTAATTTCTTTGATTTCAGTGCCGCATTTCTTTGACCAAAGCGAAAGCGAAGGTGCCATAAACGAGGGAATAAATTTTAAGGTTCGTTTTGTGACCTCTCACATTTTCTGGGACTGGATCACTCACCTTCGTAATTCGCATGAAAATCAAGTGATTCTATTTGTCGCAAACTATTCCTGAGACGTTGAGGAGCGTAATAAATCTCTCGATTTTTTCCCCTACACGTGCAGTACTGTGTTAGTTATTTCTTGCAAGAAACGCTTTCATGTAACTATGCATGCATAAGTACTGTCATATAGAAAAAGAACTAATCGCGTCATCGTACAGAACAGGGCTTTATGTACATGCTGGCATAAAAAAACTGCGCACTATCTACTCAATTATTTGAGACCTTGGGGGTACTTGACGACGGTGTTAATTATATTTACCCAGAACTGCACCAGGTATAGCTATAAATAAAAGTAATTACTGAAACTAGCGGAGGAATTTCATATTTGCACCAAGAGTAGTTACATACCACATGCATAAATTACGAAAACACTTTCTATTGCCGCGTTCCCTCTCAATCTCGCCACGTGTCTGTTAGTAGCACGCCTGCGGCTGCTTCTTTCCAAACAAGCTTCGCGATCATGTACTACCTCCTGAAACATGACACATGCATGATGCAATGAAAAATCATATGGCGTTTAGCACACTTAAAGGTACGCTATTCTAAGCACACCAACGTGACCGCGCAAGATTGACACAACTTACCAGACTTCTTTGTACCCTAATCAAATAATTACGTCGTCATATCAAGAAGAAGTTTCAAATAAATAATAAATGCCATAAAACGCGCCATTAAAAAATGCTGTGCTGTTAGCAATAGAACGCATTCGTTCGGGCGAGTGAACCTGCCGGCGTCCCGTGCACTCCGGCTCAATGTGGTAAGTACGTGTACAGCTACATATGTCTTTTTTTTTTCCTTGAGCAATTTTCAGCCTACTATCTTGATGTTCAGTTGAACGAACGCAGTAACTTGCATGCTATTAAGTGCATTGAGTGGCAGTGCCTATCGACTCTCAGACTTCGCGCTTTACTATACGTTGCCCAATGCCTGTTAGCCAGTTTCCGAATGCGGCATTTATGTGCGAGAAACCTATCGAGAATAATTTAAATTTTTTTATGCTACTAAGCGGATCCAGCAGTGACGCAGCTGGTCATGCTGCTTCTGTAGTGCACAGGCTTGAAGCAGCCGCCGGTAGCTGAGGTAGCTGCGGTAGGCACGGGCAAGCGGAACCTGTTTTGCCTAGCATGCGAAAGTCGCTGCCAGCATCAGCGCCACCGCATCTTCGTGACGTCGCGGGGTGAAGGAGGTCCATAGGCACTGTATTGTGGACAACCATGCCCTTCCTCTCTAGTGGTGCCGGATTCCTCACCAGCTGGTGCGTTGTATTCCCCTCATAAGTCCCACAACCGCACGGCCCCTCCAGCGCCCCTACAAATCCAGCGTGCTAGCCTTCCGACCTCTCGCCACAACGGTGTCGGCCATAAGGACATTGCTGATGACTAACTCTATGCACTGGCCATCGCCGGACGCTCTCAATCAGGCGATCAATTTGATTCTTATGCGACTACACCAGTATCCTTGAGCCGTACTGTAGGTTTGAAACCATCCAAGCGACCAGACAGCCTGGTGCCCCCGCTAGCGCCACAAGGTTCCAGACGTCACAACATCTACCCTCTCGAACTTTTCAATTCCCACCCACCACGTCTCCGCCATTGTCGACTTCTGACTCGTTCTGCACCATTCACCGCACCAATGGCGCCTACGGTTGCCATCTGACGGCAGCCCATGATCCACCGACGACACTATGAAGCTACAAGACCTCCACTGCGCCGGTCGCATAGACTTTCGGCGCACGCATACGGCGCAAAAAAAAAAATGCCAGCGATTCCTTTGATCGCAAGCTGTTGGCAGAAATCAAACTCACATTCACCAGAACAGTATGCTAGAGGAAACTGCAACCACTAATGTATTTAGTGTTCTTTCTTTAAACCTAAAAGAAATTATCAACACATACACATCAGCTATTACCTCCAGTCATTGATATTCATGCCACCGAAACCCTTGGTCACCAAAAGCCTTTTATGCTATATTAATAATCAAAACACCTTCACAAAAAATCCTCCGTGGTGGCTCAGTGGTTATGGGGCTCGGATGCTGACCCGAAAGACGTGGGTTCAATCCCGGCCGCTGCGGTCGAATTTCGATGGAGACGAAATTTTACAGGTCAGTGTACTGTGCGATGTGAGTGCACGTTAAAGAAGCCCAGGTGGTCAAAATTTCCGGAGACCTTCACTGCGGCGTCCCTCATAGCTTGAGTCGCTTTGGAACGTTAAACTCTCATTAACCATAAACTAAAAACCTTCACAAAACAGTGAAAGAACAGCCATTTAACCTTGACCTCAAGTGACGCTTCAGAAAATAATCCCATACTCGATGTGCAATACTTAACACACTGAGCAAGAGTACTACGAAAATGAAATACATAACTACGGAGTAACACTAAACGTAAATGAGAAATTGTAACGGAATTCTCGAACCAAAGTGTGAACAAAAGTAGCACAACAAAAGTTGTTAATGCAACGTGTACTTTGATTAATCGCACCGATATCGAAAGCGCGTTTCTCATCCTTCTAGGTTAGCGGTTCCTCGCAATCAAGTGATTTTTCCAGCCCCCGTCGATGGCCTAATTCTTTTTATTTGCGCGCTACTTTACCAGACCAGGTCTTCATCAAGTAATTTATAGCTTAAAAATAGAGGTGCTGACCTCGACTCATTCTTCTAAATTAAAGCTAGGTGCACAGAAGATTTCTGTTGTGGTCACTTGCATAATTAATGTAATAATTAGGTCTGGCGCTTTTTCCAATGGACATATGCAGGCTAAGGTGATATCAATTTTCAAATAGGATGACAAGAATATACGACAAACTACCGTTCAATAACTGTGTCCCACTTTCTCAAGAAAGTAATACAGAAACTAATCTTGAACTCTATAATGAACTACCTTTTGAAATTTAAACTTAGATGCTCATTCATTGGAATTTCGCTATTACCATTCTGCATAGCTTGCAATTACTGAATTTGCTGATAGAATTAAACGATATATTGATGGTGGTTTCGTTGCTGGTGCTCTAATAATAGATTTTACTAAGGCGATCTTACTAGCCGAATCCTAGTTCTCCGATTTCAGGACGCGATGTCTCATTACCTAGCTACTGATCTTAAGGTGTGACAAGGGTCTACTGTAAGACCACTTCTCTTTCGTATTTATATAAATGATTGACCTTTTTGCATTATTTAAGCGGACATGGCAATATTCACGAGGGATAGTAAATTTATCGACCTAAAAGCACGAACAACTTGGAATTAAAGGATATCGTTTCATTGTGTCAGAGTATAACATGCTACAGATCAAACAGACAAAAAATAGATTCTTGATTTTCCATTCTCTGGAAATATCAAGTTATCACCACCACACATATTTTCTTGGGATATCACATAATTCCTAATTTCGAACACCTCTCGGCGTTCTACTCGACTCTTACCTAAATTTAATCTATACAAGACATCCGTTAGCAGTAAAGTTTCCTTTGGGATAAGGGCACTAATAAGAACCAGAGATTATTTTCTAGAACATGTTCTCTTATTTGTCTTTCTTTTATTCACTCATCTAAAATACTGCATATCATCGTGGAGCGGTACATATGCCTATTACCAGCCGTGTATTTCTCGAAATCGAAATAAAAGTACTCTTACTATTACCTTTAGGGCATACAAAGCTTAACCCGTTTAATCTGATCTTAACAGCCAACTAGTAAAATGCTTGCTCCACCTCAGATTAGGCCTGCTCAATCAGCGCAGCAGCAATAATAATATATAACCTGCTTGCTGTCCTCCATCACTCCTCACAAAGAGCAAGGACTTCTTGTTCCCAGAACAAAGGAACCTGCTGCTAGCGAAAGTGAATACTAGATACGCTAAATCAACCGCTACATTGCTATGCAACTCGTGAGAACTAAGAGTTAAATCAACTCGCTGAAAGCAGGCATTCTCCACCTCAATACAAACTGCGTTTTAGCGTATGAAGGCAGCCAACATTTACTGAAAAAAAAAAATCATAGGGAATATTTCTTTTCCTTAATTTATGGTGTTGATCAGTGGAAAATTAATAGCGTAATCATATTACAGCTGGAAGGTAGTTTATTAGAAAGTTGAAAAAAAGAACTACCGGGTGCCGCCGAGGGGATCTGATTCCACGACCTCCGAACTTCGCACACGGTGCCCTACCATCTGAGCTACGGCGGCAGCATAGTGCAATGTTTCTATAGCTTGTACTTTCGAGGGAATCTATGTTGCGTGCAAGCTAAACTTGAGAGTGTTCACAAGCGCCGTCCTCGTTCATAGCAGCAGACGTAATAGGTGCTGTATTACTGCGAGTGTCAGGTGGAATGTGATCGAACGGTAAGGGCGGAAGCTTTGCGAGAACCCTTGTATGCAACCTGTGGCATCAATACAGCCCAATCTGTGGACCACGTTAAGATATCGAACAGATTTAGGATAGGGTAATGAGGGGCTCGTTATCACCCACATATGAAAAACGCGAACGGTCACTGAAACCAAAGAAAGCATAATGCAATGTTCCTATATTTTTAAATATGTGAAGTGATAATAAATAGAAAATTTATAGTGCAGTAATTTTTAACAGAAGACTTAGAATGTCAACGAAAAAACAACTGCTGATGGAATCCGAACCCGCGGTCTCCGAATTTTTCGTACGGTGCTGTCAACAAGCTCCTCATTTCCGCACCCTTGTCTATTCAACATCTTAACGAGGGTCTCGGCTCTGGCAGTTCTGATCTAAGAAGAAGCATATGGGGATTTTTTCCCAGCTAGTGTCCTCACCATTCGTTCGTGTTCCAGGTGATATTGGCGGCAATACGGGGCGTATTACATACGCCGCATTGGAGGAGGGTGGCGCTCGTGAACACTCTCAAGGTTAGCTTACGCGCAACATCAATACCTCCGAAAGTAGACGATTGGACAGCCGCCGCTGTAACTCAGCCGGTTGAACACCGGATGCAACATTCGGAGGTCGTGGGTTCATATTGCAACCGGTGGCAAGTGGTAATTTTTTCTACTTTCTAATGATTAACCTTCCAGTTATAAATTATCACATTGTTAATTTCCCATTTAATAACGCCTGTGAATTATGCAATCCCTGTATTCTTCATTCTCGTTTCTATTTTTAAAGCCTCGGCCGTCAACATTCCTAAACTCAGTGTTATTATGCGCTTTGATTCGATGGTATTAATTGTTATATATTTCAGTATTATGAGTTATTACTGATTCATCATCATCATCAGCCTGACTAAACACGTTGCAGGGCAAAGGCCTCTCCCATGTCTCTCCAATTAACTCTGTCCTTTGCCGGCTGCGCTCACCGTATGCCTGAACACTTCTTAATATCATCCGCCCACCTAACCTTCTGCCGCACCCTGCTTTTGATTTCGAGTACGATGTCATTAACCAGCGTTTGTTCCCTCACCCGCTCGGCCCACTTCTGGTCTATTAATGTTACACCTATAATTTATCTTTCCATAGCTCGCTCTCCTTAACTCAAGCTCAGTCATTTATCGCTAGACTCTACGTTCCTGCCCGTAGATGAGTACCGGTAAGACACAGCTGTTGTGTACCTTTCTTTTCAATTCGAGAGCTGTCTTTTATGTGTTTCGTTTTTGCTCTCGCTCAACCTCTGCGAATAACGGTTTTGCTTATGTATAAAACGTACGCCACAGTTTAATAATGAATAGCTCATTCAGTACCACATAATAAATATTTTTCAAGTGCTTTAATTTTGTTTGTATGTCTTATCTTGCTCCTCTTCCAAACTTATGCGTTACTTTATTGAATATTATAACAGGAGGTCTCCTGGACGGTTTAACTTCGGGACTTTCTTCTTTATTAAGTTTTTGCGCAGCTCTTAATGTCTATTTATTATTTATTACACTGAAAACAATGAGGCGATGTGTGCGATGCGTCATAGATGCCCTGCGTTCAGGTTGCTTGAATTCATGTATACTGATTGGTGCGGAACAACATGTTACCCAGGGGAGCGTCATCTTGCCTTGTGGCGCCCGCCCTACAAGGAGTAAAGGATTCGCAAGTTCTGCAAACATGCCAATGTCTTCATGTGTACTACTATCGTATCGCATCATACGACTAGTGTCAGCGCTCGATGTAATGACACTTGGTCTCTACCACAGCTTAGAACCAATTACAAACTGCAGTCCTTGGCTCATAATCTTTCATTTTTTCTTAGCAAATATATAGGCACTACAGGATTTGCTCCAAAACAGATGAGAAGTTACTTTGTGCAAATTTAAATCTGTATCCCTCCATCTGTAGTTCGGTTATTATCCAAGTCTTTAAGAGCTGTTTTATATGGCTGAGCTGTATCTACTGCGTTTATTATTGACAAACCATTTTTTGCTTCTTTTTGTTGTGTTATACTGATGTATGCATTTATATGCTTTTTTATGTTTAGTTCTGTATGGTTCATGCATTGTTCATTCGTTTCTGTTAGCTGCTGACATGCCATGTTTCGGTTTCCTGGGCCTTTGTCAAGCTGTTTGTACAGTTTTTGGCCCAGGTAACCATCCGGTCGCTGGAAAATAAATCTCATTTGATTTGATTTGAAACGGGGAACAAGTACGGCCGAGCGAATAGCCAGTGAGGACTCTGAGTAATCTTCATGGACTCGCAAGGAGTGCTACAAACATAGTCCAACCTTTTGAAGAGAACAAATCACCAGCCAATTTCTCATGACATCAGATGCCTTCACCACTTGGCTGTTGCTGACGGCCGCTGTATGATTTTTCAATGCATTCCAGCTCACTGCCGCATCCTAGCGTGGTGAGTGGGCAAACGAAGTGGCCCGCAAAGGTCTGCAGCATCATAACTATACGCGCATATTTTTCACAAAATAAGATGTGTACCAAATCGACAAACGACATACCCAGAATGAAAAGAACCGCCTCTGCAACTTGCCAGATTACCGCTACCCCCTTTTCTATTCCATCGACCTACAGCTGAAATCAAGACTCCCACTCGGGCTTCCGCGTCATCTAGAAACAATTTGTCATCGTCTTCGTCTTAATGTTGCATTTGTGAACAGTCTACGATACCGTTTCATGCAAGCAGGCAGACTGTATTGTGACAACTGCGGCTCAGTTCAGACTGTACTTCATATTCTCTTCGAGTGTCCAGTGTACGCCAACGAACGTGCGCACTATGAACAATGCATGCAGGCCGTCACCCAAGTGCCACTCACAGTGGACTCAATATTAGGTCCTTTAGGCGGCTACAAACAGCAGCGACAAGCAATGATATTCTTATTTGCCTATTTAGACACTACTGCTGTTTCAGGCAAATTATAAGTTGCCCGAACACTCCCAAAGAAGCCATGATGCAGTGAACTATTGCATTAAAACCCTCTCTAATGACCGCACACTTTTCCAGTACCCTTCTTCCATCATTACTCCCCATTTCCTTCCCCTACTCAGAATAGCATGTCAGCGAATATTCAGGCCGGCTAAAATCTCGGTTTTTCATTAAAGAGCTCTCTCTCTCTTTCTCTCTCTCTCTCACACACACTGCACTTATATCTGTGTAAACAGTTCTGGAAACGGCGTAATATTTGAGCTCATCAACTTCCCGGCATCTGGAGAACCCGTGTACGCTTTGCTGAGGCGCACGGGGCTAAGGTGTTCACGGTGTGAAAGCAAGACGCAATGTCCAGCTTCCGCTGATGCACGAGTATAGCGCCGGATGAGCGATTCTGCATACCCGCGTGCGTTCCTGGTTAAAGGATAACACCAACAAAATTTTTTGCCCCGCAAAATAACGATTTTATTCTATATGAAGAGAAGGTAGCAAAAACGAGAGGTGGCATTCGTAATAGGGGTGAATGCATCAGGAATCGGTGTCAAAAATTTCGTTTTCCAAAATAAAGCACGAAACATAGCCGCTCTTACCAATTGTCGGAAATTACGTAAAAACTAACCACTCGGTCCCGAAGTTGTGGCGCTTCGCAGGTTCACTGCTTTCCGCAGAAACCGCAGTGAGCGGGCATGCATTCCATGTATGTACTGTGAGCGATGAGACCGCCGACCGCAAGAATTTACAGCACGGCGACCGAACACATTGTAGCGGAGACAACCTTTTGTTTCGAGGCCTCAGCGACTGTTATCCTCCCACCAGGGCGCACAGCGCTTCTAGTAAAGCTTTTGTGATAGCCCTCATTTTTGGCCGCAATCAAGACAGACAATGGGCACTTCCGAGAAATTTTGACCAAGCCACGAGGATCCCATCAGGACGCGAAGCAAAAGAGATCGTCATATCACGCACAAAGCTCGCTGTTTGCTCTACTTCGCGAACGCACGTGGCGTGAGTGTTCGTGTTGTCGGTCCTGACCCTGTTGTCTTCGGGATGATTCGCCGAGAAATCTTCCGCTTAGGAGAAGGAAAAGATAGCGCTACGCCACTGCATCGGCTTGACTTGACTTCACTTAATTTTCCTTAGAGGCCGCCTTCTGGAGGTATTACATAGGGGATGGAGTTAGATATTTGGAAAAAAAAATCGCAGTTGCTTAACGTGGCTAACCCTGTAATTCAGCGAAAAGCAAGAACGCTTGCTAAGCGTCAGAGGCTCGTCCATGGCAGCTCCGGTACACGCTCTCGACAGCCGTTTTACATATACCCACGCGGCCACGTGGCTATGGTGTGGCGTTCATAAGGTCTTGCGACACCCCCATCGGATGTTCTTAAGCTCAAAAGTCAACATTAAGGTGACCCAATATCAAGGGTCAACTAAAGGTCATGGGTCAAAGTCAGGGGTTAAGGGTTCGACAGCATAACTGTACCACATATGGTCATACACGGCTCACGTGGCTGAGCTGAAGGTTGTTCAAGGTCATTCTCTGGCCTACTCGACGACTGCTTTACCTAGCGTAGTGAGGCTTTTCGCTTCAAAAAGAAGTACTGGTCATAGCCTTTGAAAGTAGATTGGCACGGCTTCAAGAAATGAAGATGGGCATGTGATGGCGGCTACTTCGTGGGGAAAGGCATTCCAGTCCACAATTGCTCGTGGAAAAAAGATCCCGAAAACGTTTCTGTGAGTGCAATAGGCCGAGTTTTCCGAAACGGATTCGCAGCGCATGAGATATGTAGGTGCGATGCACAATGTAAGGTGCTTGATTGAGTGAACAGTGAAGACCTCAGTGCAGCAAACAAAGGCTGGCACTGCGGCGACGAAGTAAGAGGATTTCAAGGCTAGAATTTTCCCTCAGAGATGAATCGCTGATGGAATACGAGTATGCGTGATGCACGAAACGGACGGCAGGTGCATCTGAGGCGGGTTCCAGATGGAACTGGCGCACTCAAGTCTTGATCTGATAAGTGTTTCTTATGCAAGAAGTTTCACGTGTTGGATGCATGACGCAGGTGACGTTTCATGAAACCTAAGGACCTGTTGGCAGATGACATGATGTTAGTTATGTGTGTGAACGAAGAAAGATCGCTGCAGAGGGTGATTCCAAGATACTTTTATGACTGGACGCGTTGTACTGAAGAGTTAGCAACTTCATGAAAAAAGAAGGTGTTTACGCTGGCGAGCAAAACAGAGGAGTTTACATTTTTTTTTGGCGTTTAAAATTATTGGCCAGCGATCCCACCATTTTTGTACTTCTTATAGATTACACAGTCATCGGCGAAAATTCTTATCTGATAGTGTACATGAAGAGGTGGGTCATTTATGCATATTAGAAACAGGAGAGGTGCGAGTACAGATGCCTGCGGGATACCATATGTTACAGGGACTGTGTTTGAGCTTTTGTTGTTAGCATCGACGAACTGTGAGTGGTTAGTGACGAATTCCTTAATCCAGTTTAGATTGTTGCGATGCAAATTTAGATAGGCGAGTTTCAGTAGAAAGCGTTAGTGAGGTACCGTGTCAAAAGGTTTTGCAAAATCTAAGATTATTGAATCCGTTTGCAGGTTGCGATCAAGGTTAGTGTGCAGGTCAGAAGTAAAGACTGCTAGATGTGTCTCGCATGAGAGGCCGTTACGGAAGCCATGTTGCGCAGGATGAAAGAAGTCGTTTGAATCTAGGAAGTGTGATATGGTAGTAGATGACATGTTCCATGATTTTGCATCACACGCCGGTTAGGGAGATGGGGTGGTAGTTTAATGGGTATTCTTTTGTACCTGATTTGTGGACCGGAGTAACCTTCCCCATCTTCCATGGTTCCTGTAGTGTTCCTGTTGAAAGAGCCTGTGAGAATAGTAGGGACAGATATACACAGGGTATGTGGTTAGTATTTTTATGATCTTAGAATTTATGTCATTAACTCCAGCAGACGATGAAAGCTTTTGTCACTGAGCATTGAGATGCCGTGTGCATTGATGTTACCCGAAGACGTCGCTGGAAACATTGTCGGAGATAGGCTGGTTAGTTTCTGTTCTGAAAAACGTAGCAAAAGAGCAATTGAAATGGCCGGAACAGTCAGCGTCACTGGTCTCTTCATCCGCGCGATTAGTAAGGATAATGGCGCTTGTCGCTTGTGGGTTTATTATTTCCCAAGACTTTATACGGTTGTTTATTAAATCTTTCAAGAGGCCAGTTTTAAAGAAGGTTTGGCGTTTCGGAGTGCTGTGTAGTATGCGTCCTCGGTTGCATAATATCCCTGCGAGGCTTCTGTAATTGACTGCATTTTAGTTGACCTATAAAGACGCTTTTGCTTTCTTTCCAATCTTTTGAGAGTCTTCGTGAACCAGGGCTTCTGGCGATTGGCACGCAAACTAATAGAAGGAATGAGCTTGCATGTTAGTTCGTTTATCTTGTTTTTTGAAAGTTTTTCAATTGTCCGCAATAGATTGGTGATGAAAAGTATACTGGAAAGACGTCAGAAAAGCATGTAGTTGATTATTAAAATCCTTGCAGTTTCTTTTGTCGCAAACGCGGATAGTTTTGGTGAAGGTTTGGCGGGGGTTGGAGAGAACTTGAAAGTGGCGTGAATAACTTTGTGATCCCTAACTTCGCGCAGGTCGGTAAATAACGTTAGATTATCAGGGTACTTTGTTAGGATTAGGTCTAGAATGTTTGATGTTCCATCAGTAACACTAGTGGGCTCGAGGACCATTTGACCGAGATTAAAATTTAGACACACATCAATGAAATGTTTTGCTTCTGTGTTTCCAGCCGTCAGTGGTCCTACATTTTGCCAGTCAATACACGGAAAGTTAAAGTCGCCAAAAAGGAGAAGTTTTGCGTTAGGATTTTTGATAGTAACCTGGACAAGCGTCTCGTTTAGTTTTTCGGTGAATCCTGGTTTTCTGCTTGGGCCCTATAGCAGACGACAAGAAGGGCAGTTTCGTGTGCAGAGGTGCATTTTAGCACCCCCACCCTTTCTATCCATCACCACCTGGCTCGACTGGCTTGGCGCTGAAGGGGAAGAAGAACAGCGACTTCTGGTCGCCCAGGCGGTCGACATGCTCGGCCTATAAATTATGGTCGAATAAAAGTCTTTACTACTACTACTACTACTTAGCCATACTATTTCCAGACCAGAAATGACAGTAACAGTTGAACATATTTGTTTGTTAACGGCGATAAAAAAACTTCCTCCTCGTGTACCTTATCGATCGTTTCGATAAAGTTTGAAAACCGGCACTTACTCGAGAATCTCACTATCTGCAACATAGTTTGTGAGCCACGTTGGGGTTACGAGTAGTATGTTGCTGCCAGAAGACGAGAGAAGATTTTGCAGGGTTTCTCTTAAGGTTGCGAAGGTCGCGCAACTGCGAGCATTTGCGTAGATTTTCGAGAAAGAACGGTTGTTTAGAGGGTTTGTTTCTGGCTGATTGCGTGCTTTCGGGTGGCGAGTCGTTTCCTGTAAAATTTCGTTTACAGTTTGAGATTGTTCATAAAAAATATAGCACTTTGGTTCATGTGAAGGGTTTTATATCGACGCCGGTTACGTTTCTAGCGGCGCAATAAGTTGCATGCGTGCATTACGAACAGGACAAGAGAAGTCCTCACCAATACTAAAGTCAGTGTTTTTGAGCTTCGGAGCTTTTGATATAATAATTTTTATAGCTTTAAAAGAGGCCACTTTCACTATTTCTGGCATTTGGCGGTTTGTGCTATGTCGGCCAAGGCGATGAGCGCGCTCAATATTTCTGGGCTCTAATTCCAATCTCAAGTATTGAAGGCAGTGATATACAATAATCTTCTTGGAATGTACAGAGGTTTGTGATGTATTTGGATCGGGGAGGCCATAAAATATAAGGTTCTTCCTTCTCGACTCGTTCTTGAGGTCGTCTAGGCGCGAGTAAAGGACGGAATGCTGGCGGGTGGTGATAGTTTTGTTTGACTGAAGGCTTTCAGTTTCTGTCCGTATGTGCCGAGGCATTTTCATTAGATTTCCAGGTCAGAGATTCGGTTACTTAGGGTGGATAACGGTTTATTAGTTCACTGTACCTCAGTGATAAGCTGCGATTGACCCGCTGTTAACTTCTGTAGTTCAGCCAAGATAGTGTAATGCAGAGATAGTAGGACAAAATAATAATACACGGATGATATTTGCACATTCAAAAGAAGCAAGACAAAAGCAACACTGGGGGCTCGGCAGCTCTACCAGGCAAATATTGCTTGTTCTTTTAGAGAAAAGGGGATACTTGTTACTAGCCTGCATTGCGAAGGCAAGCGTGTTAGCGACGTGCGCAGTGGCACAGCCTCAAAGCCCGCAGTGCTCGGGAGGTGGATGTCGTTGTTTTGTAGGTGACGTGTTCCAGGTTGCCGGTACCGATCGGGTTGCTGATGCTGGTCTGACGGTCCTGTTGTCAATAGGGGTGTTCCGAGGTACTGCCAAATGTCAGTGTGCATGGGACACGAATCCATATCGCCATCTTGAAGTGATGACACGGGAGCCAAAGTGATGGTAGGCGTGCCAACCAACAAGGCCGACAGGAGATTCGGACGAAAGCCTGTATTGCGAAAGTAAGCATATTGTGACGTGTGCAGTGGCACAGCCGCAAAGCCCTGCGGCTGAATTGCTGAATTTCAGTTTGTGAGAACACGACAGGTCAGTATCCGTCGTCACCATGTCGTCCACGTAGCCAACCACGGTTATTTGTTCAGGTGTTCACCCTTTGTTGGTAGAGCACCGTACCAAAGCAAAAAACTCGTGCCAGTTAAATGTAAACAGGCTTTGCGACCGGTGAGCTAAGAAAAGAACCCATGAGCTCCCGAATACGAGGCAGATGCTCACCCACAAGACCACCACTTGGATTTGGTTTGAGGTAGGATCTCGGTGGCGTCATGCCCGGTAAGTTTTCTAACTTCACGGTATGCCACCAAGTACACGAGTCGCCTTGTATCGAGCTTTTTAAGCTTTTTTTCGGTGCTGTCAGTTTTGCATAAATATTCTGTGCAAATTGCAGCACCACGAACTAGAAAAAGCAAAAGGATACATTTACTCCAATGTCTAACCTCGCACATCGATGAGAAGCGCTAAACAAAGGTGGGTAAATTATGTGCCCTGAGCACAATAGCCGCCATTAAGAAGTGGGACAGCGGTGAACTACGGCTCTTTGCAGGGGAAGATTAAAAAATGATTATTCCAATGAGGTGCTGTCTAGGTTTTTGTTGAAACTATACGTGTATGCGCGTTCGAACCATTAGTTTCCTTTGTGAAAAGGTGCAAATCACTCGATGCAGAGATGCGCAGGGGGTGAGGTTAGTGCCTTCAGCGAACTATTTTTTTATTTCGCCGCTGTTACGTTTCCCAATGATTAGCTGGTGGCAGAGCAGAAATCGAGAACACAGGTAGGTTAATGCGGCGAGTTGGGCGTGTTGGTACATATTTTCCAGAAAAGCGGCGCTAAACAGACATGGACAAAGACGAGGCGACAAGGGCGGGCGCTGAACTTACAACAGATTTTATTTTGAAAGAATTCCCTCTTATAAACATTGTGTACAGCCGTGGCTATCGTTCACGCATGCGTAGATAAGTCAGCTTTTTTTGGGAAAGGGCGATAGGGGCGGTTCTGACACCGCTCTCTCCAAGACTACATATCGGTTCAGATTCTGCGATTTCTATAGTGATGCGTTCTTTGCTCTTTCTGATTACGGAGGTGTCATCAAGTGCAGGTGAACAGTCTTGGCAAGTCGGACAGTGTCTTCCGAGGAAACCAAAATCTTTTCCCTCGCGTGCATTTTTCACGTTCCTGGCATGCTCTCTTAACCTCTCGTTCACGCATCTCCCAGTTTGCAAAACATGCGTTTTTCCAAAACTTTAGGGAATTTGGCAAACCTAAAGAAATTTGTAACTTAAGGGAAATTGTAAATGCCTTCTGCCTCGCACTTTGTGGTCATGTAACTCTGTATACAAACTGCCCGTGAAGTTTCAAGACTGATTTATGTTCTTTAGACATGATTCCATAAAACAAATGTTGGTGCGCATGTGTAGCGCCATCTCTTCGGGCAAACCTGAGCTATTTACGTTAATTGCTGTGGCAGCCGCTAGACAGCACTACATGTAGAAAAATACGTAATGAATAAAGCTAGTAGGAATGCAGCTGTCATGAAAAATAGGGCACTGTGGAATTACAATAGGTATGAAGTGGTAAGAGGGATCTGGAAAGGGGTGATGGTTCCTAGCATGACTTTCGGTAATGCAGTCCTGTGCATGAGACCAGATATTCAAGCAAGGTAAGAAATTAAACAACGTGGCGTAGGGAGACTAGCTTTGGGAGCACATGGCAATACACCAAATCAGGTGGTGCAGGGTGATATGGGATGAGCGTCGTTCAAGAGCAGAGAAGCTAGCAGTAAGACATCATTTGAGGAGCGATTGTGAAAAATGGGGGGAAAAGCAGTGGGCTAGGAAAGTTTTCAGATACCTGTGTATAAGGAATGTTGATATGAAATAAAGAAAGCTAACTAGAAAATTGACAAGCAAATATCTGGAAAGCAGTAGGGGGGCAAATCAGCAATTATCGGTTAAGACA
Source organism: Amblyomma americanum (assembly GCF_052857255.1). NCBI lineage: Eukaryota > Metazoa > Arthropoda > Arachnida > Ixodida > Ixodidae > Amblyomma > Amblyomma americanum. The sequence continues at coordinate 65,784,300 of NC_135499.1, forward strand.
TAGGTTAAAGAAACAGAGAGAGCTCTGCGGAAAACGGATGCTGACGAAATCAGCACTGGGAACATACATGATTTTCAACTAGGAAATTGCCAAAGAAAATATCTATGATAATTGTAGGGGAAGCTGTTTGTTTTTTGAGGCCAGGACGGGAGTATTGCGGACTAAGACATATAGAGTCAGGTACCACGAGATAGGCACGTTGTGCTGTGCTTATGGAGAGGGGGAGGAAACGGCTGACAACTTGATACTTTTCTGTAAAGGGCTTCACCCTACAGCGGAAAGCAGTGGGGCTGATTTATCCAAGGCATTGGGGTTTAAGGACAGTGAAGGGAAAGTAGATCTTAAGCGCGTATTAGACCAAGCGAAGGTTATCTGATTGGTGGCTAAAATCAAGAGAAGAGTAAAATTTCATACGTCAAGGTTAGGTGGCTTGAGCCACCGCCCGATTTAAAGGGTTCAGCCGTATCCGTCCGTCCGTCCGTCCGTCCATCCATCCATCCATCCATCCATCCATCCATCCATCCATCCATCCATCCATCCATCCATCCATCCATCCATCCATCCATCCATCCATCCATCCATCCATCCATCCATCCATCCATCCATCCATCCATCCATCCATCCATCCATCCATCCATCCATCCATCCGTCCATACGTTGTCACTCGTCGTCTGCGCATTCTACTGTGAGTGAATGTGGAGAGATGGACGTCCACCTCTAACAGCGTTTAAAGATAAAATTCTGTGTGAAGCTTGGCAAGAGAGCCACACAGACGCATGAGCGCCCTCGTGACGCTTAAGCCCCAACTCGATGGACACATCCTGCGCATACTGGCGGAGCCCATACGCGCACGGGCGTACGCTGGATCCTGTCTGTGCATGCGCAAAGCGCGACGCGCGCGCAGGCGCGAGCAGGGCCCACATATCTGACATGTCAGATATTCGCTTGCGCGCGCGTCGGAAGCGGGGTCTGGTTTACAAGAGGGGGACCGCGAGGCTCCGGGGGACTTTTTTTTTCATGACTTAAAGCTCTTACAGGTCCCCCCCCCCCCCCCCCCCCCACACTTTTTTGCGCGGTTTAAGTTGTCCTTTCAGCGCCCCCAAATCCCCTTTCTTCACACTTGAAATTCTTTCGGTCGGCACGAGAGCGGGAACGAGCCAGCGCAGGGAGCATGGAGGTGGATGCCTTTTTTCGACGCCCGTCGCGGCGCGGCGCTGGGCGCGCAGGCGCTCCGCCCGTATGCCTAGGATGTGTCCATCGAGTTCGCTGATCCCGGAGGCAGTGCAATACCGGGCCGACCCATGCCAGAGTGCTTCAAGCTAAGCACTTTGCGGTTAGCTTATTAGCGCGCGCATTTCTTTTCTATCTTTGCTCTCCTATCCTTTAACTCTCCTACTTTCAGCACGCGGCAGAAAGCGTGGCTCGGCTTGAGCCATTAGGCAGGAGAGTGCGGTTTCCTTTTCTTTCTTCCTATCAGCAACAACAACAACATTGAGTTGGGGCTTTACGCCGACGAGACACTATCGCGGGTGCGAGTTTCGAGTGACACATGAGGTTCGTTTCGGGGACAACGTCAGTGGGAGACGACACAGGGCAGGGGCACCCTTCAATCTCACGGAATGAAAACAACGTGGCTTGGATCAGGGAAATCGTACAGCAAGACCGCACCATTACAGTCCACATGCTATCAGATGCTCTCGACATTAGTCAGACAACATGCCACCAAATTTTGGGTGAGAACTTGGGGAAACGAAAGCTGAATGCCAGACTTGTGCCGCACCCCCTCACACAGGACCAGAAGGACACGCGAACATCAGTGAGCGCTGATTTGCTCTCCGAGGCAGAGCTGGTTGCTGCATTCGTCGACAGCATCTTACACCACGAGTTCGTCCCATAAGGGCGGACGGTGAATCAGGAGTTTTATATCCGCGTGCTCCAACACATGCCTGATGCACTGCGATGCCGTCGCCCTGACTTGAGGACATCTGGACAATGGAGCCTTCTCAACGATAACGCAAGGCCGCGCACTGCTCTCAGCGTGACAAAATTTCTCGCCAAGCACAGCCTTACTTTACTTCCCCATTAGCCATATATGCCTGACCTCTCCCCATGCGATTTTTTCCTGTTTCCTCGTGTGAAAAGAGCCATAAAAGGTCGCTGCATGGGGAGCGTGGAGGCCATTCAAGACGCCACGACAAAGGAGCTGACAGTTCTGCCAAAACAAGCGTTTTCCAACTGTTTCCAAGACTTCAAGAAGCGTTGCAAGCTGTGTATGGACTGGAAGTGAGACTGTTTCGAAGGGGCGCTGCAAAAATGATTTCAATGTTTAACGCAATTTTTTACTGGACTCAGCCTCGGAACTTTACGGACAAAGGTTGTATGCTCCGACAACAAGGGGAGCCCATCCGGGGATAGTTGTGTACCGAATTTCGTAGGCAGATAGAACCCTATGGGTTGTGGTATAGAAATAAAACCACAATTAAATAACAGGTAAACATTGTATACATGCAATTACTAATTCAAGCTTTACCATATCGCACCGCAAGCAGAATTCTAGGCCCTCCTTGACACCCCCCCCCAAAACGAAGCAAATTCCGTTTGGGACGTATCTTGAGTGGGTGTAACTCGACAACGGGTAGACGTGCATCGTAATTTCTCTGATGGATGGCGCTAGTAGTCGATTGCTCCGCTGGGTGGAAAAGTGATGTTACTTTTCCGAACCGCTCAGGGTTTTTTGCACTGGCCCCCTGGATGCGGAAAGACTTTCGTTTTACGCATGACCAATAAAGCTAACGCTCGTTACTTCAACGTCTTCCTGACGGTGGCGGCCTTTTTTTTTCGCCATCTTGGAACTGAACCTGAAGTGAAGCGATTCAGAAAAATCAGGACACTGGTCAGGCCAGCTTTTCGTGCAATATGGCGCTTTTTTTCAGACAAAGTGATAGATATTACCGCGCAGATTTTTTCAGTGAGAGCTGCGCTGTGCAGTGGAAAAATCTACGAGATAACAAAAGCCGGAGAAACGTGGAGGCTAGAAAACAACTTTGCACATTGATAACGAGCATTCAGCTATCCTAAAATATTTTACACCAGACCGATGGGAAACCTTGAGTTCATTGGTACCTCCCCTTTCACCTATTGGAAGAAAGCGCGGACGGAATTGTTAGACCTGCTCTAACTCAAAAACCCTTATGTGAGAATTTCCTTCCCGTCTATTTCATGTAGTACCAGCCATACGTTAAAAAAAAGGTGCTATCCAACCACGTTTAACATTTCGGATCGAAGTCATTCGGTTCCTCCGACAGCATTCAGACTAAATAGTTCTTTAATCGTACCAATAGTTCTTCTTTACAAAATCCAGATTTTGCAGCAAGCAGCGAAATTAAGCCCGAATAGGCAGGCTTGCTGAAGTATACAGCAGAGGTCATAAGAACAAAAATAAAAAATAAAATATTGACATGCCATCACGCAATGTTATGCGGAAAATCTGCGTTAGTAGGTTTGTTTTGCCTTTCGCATCAGCATTTTCACTCTTGCATCTGATCGCTTTTTCTTGAGACGATTAGCGTTGGCGTCGAAGTTTTTTGGTTGAAGGTGAAGTCTCATGACGCCGTGGAAGGACATCATAGGGTGACCAAGAAATTATCTCGAAGAGATGGATGCTGACAGAGTTTTCGGAAGAGTGATACGAGCGCGTTTACGACGTTATATGTTTTCTAATTCGGCAGACTCTTTTGAAGCTGGGGCGCAGTAGTAAAGCGCGAGTAGTCTGCGATGATAAATGAAACAGGAAGCTCTGGAAAGATTTGTTGTTGATGGTGAAGTATTGGCTAGCTTGGTCACGGTTCTAAGTGGCTGCGGCGTGTTCGCTATTAGGCCTGGTTAGACAGGTGTAGAGATGTTTTTAGTGGCCTAACATTTAATGGGATACTAGCAAAAAAGCTGTTATGGCCCGATCAAGCTCTGAGTAACTCGGGAGACTCGTCTTATGCGTTTATTTCTTTTGTCTGGTCTGTGTTTTGGGCTGTATGAGATTATTATAACTCAGCTAAGCTCGGAGGAACGCGCGCCAGCTGCAGCCAGTAGAAGGAAGCTCGGGTGAGCTCGGAGGAGCATCGCGCCAGCTGCAGCCAAGTGGAGAGAAGTCGTAAAGATAAAGATTGAGAGTTACGTGCACGTGCAAATGCCAGAAAGAAGAGGAGAGCGATGGAGTTGCTGAAGGTCCGTGCGGTGCAGCAAACGGTAAATCACGGACGAAGCCTGTCCTTCGACCGATTACGATGCCGATCGGCTTGCTCAGCGGGCTGAGAAGAAACGCAAAAGAACCCGTGTCCCGTGATACGGTGGATATAACGAGGCGGCAAGCCGAAGCAGAGCAGCGTATACAGCATAACATTGCTAACCGGGGTGCGGGAACATAAGCGCAAGAAATGCGAAGAGCGAGAAAGAAGCTCGAGATGATGAAGTGGCCGGAGGAACGTGCAGTATGCAACAGTAGTGCACACAAAAGAACGCAGACGAGAAGAAAAAAGGGACGGCTAAGTAATGAGAGTTTATGCTTGCGGAAGACATGGACTGCGAGTGCTATGCATTAGAATCTCCGCGAGAGAGGAGTGTCAGCCAGTGTCTGCGAGGGAATCACATTGTACTTGTTAACATGACACCATCACCATCTATTTGCACTCTCTCTCTTCTTTCCCCTTTCCCCGTGTAGAGGAGCACCTATAGCACAGATTTAATTCTAAGAGTATATAACGTAAGGAGAAGCCTTGCCCTCACAGTTCGAGACCGTTTGGTCTTTAGTGTGCCGCAGAGGCTCCAAATAAAAGGAAACCTCATTGCCTGGTTACGTTTGACAGAGACGGTGCGTTACAAAGTGCCATGTGGTTAAAATTAATCCGGAGCCCTGCACTATATCCACCCTCAAATTCCATGTGCCGCTTTGGTACGCTCAACCCACCGTAGCGTACCGTACTGTACCGTGCCGTGCTGTACCGTGCTGTACCGTGCCGTACGGTAGAGTACCATACCATACCATACCATACCATACCATACCATACCATACCATACCATACCATACCATACCGTAGCGTAACAGCGGCGACACGACGTTTCGAAGAACCCGCGAGGCGTGCACGTACACGACACACCTCCGCCACATACCTCCCTTAAATGTGGGCTAATAATATTAATAATTGCTTTTTGGGGAAAGTAAATGGCGCAGTATCTGTCTCATATATCGTTGGACACGTGAACTGCGCCGTAAGGGAAGGGATAAACGAGGGAGTGAAAGAAGGAAGGAAGAAAGAGCTGCCGTAGTGAAGGGCCGCGGAATAATTTCGACCACCTGGGGATCTTTATTGTGCACTGACATCACACAGCACACGGGCGCCTTAGCGTTTTTCCTCCATAAAAACGCAGCCGCCGCGGTCGGGTTCGAACCCGGGAACTCCGGATCAGTTGTCGAGCGCCCTAACCACTGAGCCACCGCGACGGGTCAATGTAGGCTCGCCTGTCAGTGTTTATACTACGCCCCGCCACCGCGGGCCTGCGATGGCGGGGACCATACCATACCATACCATACCATACCATACCATACCATACCATACCATACCATACCATACCGTACCTTACCGTACCATACCATACCATACCATACCATACCATACCATACCATACCATACCAACCATACCAACCATACCATACCATACCGTACCATACCTTCATCTGATTTCTTGTGCTTTCAAATAAATTGCCTTTGAATGATTGCCTCGTTAATTTTTTATTTCATATAGTGCACCAACGGCGGAGCTATAGCAGGACTGGAGTAATACCGTACATTTGAAAAACATCAAAAATACAGGGACAAAAGTTATTCTGAATGATGTAAAAGCACAGACAAATATTCATTTAATGGGAGGGAATGATTGGTACCTGGTATTTAATTCCAAACTTTAATCGTTTGAGGGAAAAAACTATATTTGCATTTGTTTGTGTAGGCATAAAAAGGTGCAATGCTAAGCGCATGATTTATTTATTTATTTAATACCTCAAAGACCCCGTATATGAGGCATTACATGAGGGATGGGCATGACAGACTACAAGACGATGGCCTCAATCTTTTTCTTGAAATTGATGGGGTTGGTAAGGTGTATAGCTTCTGGCGGCAGATAGTTCCAGTCTCGAGATGGTTTGACAAGAAAAGATCGGAAATGAGATGTAGTTCTTGCAGGGGGAGGGTACACTGTCTTGCTGGGGTGAATGCGGCTGGAGAGACGATGTACTGCTGATATATGATTGATGCTCCTAAAGATTAGTGGTAAAACGTAAGGAACAGGCAAAATCGAGATATTTTTCATCTTGTTTCAAGACTGGACAAGCAGGCTCTAGATTTTAGAGTAGATACACTAGAATAATATAAATAATCGCAGTAAATGAAGGGGATAGGGCGATTTTGTATTTTTTCAAGTGTTAGTGAGAGGTTTGACTGATGAGGGTCCCATACTGCTGAAGCGAATACTAATTTAGGTCGGACGAAAGTATGGTAAGCTAATAATTTGATAGAAGAGGTAGCACAACGAAGATTTCGACGTAAGAAGCTAAAAGTGCCGTTAGCGTCATTAGCGATGTTCGTTCTATGTGAAGACCATGTTAGAGTATGAGTGAAAGTTATGCCCAAATACTTGCGCATGAGAACAGAACACACTTCGGAACCAAAAAGAACATAGAGGAAATGTGGGATTACCTGCAATGAAAAGAATCATACATATTTTAGAAATATTAGGTGACATTAACCAATGCTTGCACCAAGTTTCAATTCGGATTAGATCCTATTGAAGGGCGTCGGCGTCAGTGCTTGTAGAAGTAGGGCGATAAATTACGCAATCATCGGTAAATAGTCGGATGTTAAGGTAACGTTGGATGGAAGATCTTTAATGTAGATGGGAAAAAGCGAGGGTCCGAGCACTGCGCCTTGAGGAACACCTGAAGTAACCGGAGAGCGAGGAGACGAAGATTTGGTAGCGTAGGCGAATTGCTCTCTGTTAGCCAAAAAAATTTTGAAGCCAATTTATCACTAAATGATTAAGGTTTAGACACGAGAGTTTCAATAGTAATATTTTGTGCGGTAGTTTATCGAAGGCTTTTTCAAAGAAGAACGTGTCAAGAGGAACATTTAAGTCAAGATGTGATCTAAGGTCGTTGATAAAAAGGGCTAGTTGGGAATCACAGGAAAATCGTTTTAAGAAACCATGTTAATAAAGGTGAAAAAGTGTACTCAGGCTAGAACTTTAATGACGTGAGAATAAATAACATGTTCCATTAGTTTTGAACAAATGCTTGTGAGGGAAATAGGGCGGTAGTTTTTACATGAAAAAGATGAACTTTTTTGAAAGGGACTGAGACGATCTTACTTATTTTCTAGTCTTGTGGGAGCACACCTGATGATAAAAACTGTTGAAAAAGGCGGCATAAGATGACACTCACATTGTTCTTAGTAGTTTTTTAGGACTTTCGAGTTTAAGCTATCAATACCAGATGAAGATGACACTTTCAATGATTCGATTAGTTTCATAATTCCATTAGGATAGAACAGAATGTCTGGCATAGCAGGGCGATCAAGGACAGGGAAGTATGGTAATAGGCCTTCTGGTTCTTTAGTAAAAGTTGAGGAAAAAATGGAGTTAAGAGTGCTACATACTTCGTGTTCCGGTAGGCGAATGTTGTCATCGTTGTGTAATGTTAGAGGTTCGTGGCGTGTAGGGTTAATAGTTTTCCAAAACTTGTTAGGACTGGTGCGTATCATAGACGGTAACACTGATGAAAAAAAAGGAACGGTTAGTTTGGTTTGCTAAAGATTGAAATATTTTTTTGCAGACTGATACATTTTCCGCGCGCAAGCGCTATTCAAGCGTTTGGTGGTTCTAAATATTTTTTGTTGTTGTTGTTGAGGTGTTTCAGTTCATTATTAAACCACGGTGACGACGATTTTTCGGTGATGATGATAGTAGAGATGTGATTATCAGTCAGTTGGTGCATTTTGTGTTTGAAGAGAGACCAGTTAGTTTCAATAAACTGGTTTGAAAAGTCAAGGACCAGCCACGCCCAAAAATCGGACAGTTCTGCGTTTATGGATGTGTAGTCCCTTTGGTCATATATGGTTAGTGTCTTTTTTTGCTTTTGAGGCATGGCAGTTTGTAGGAAAATGTGTCCACTATTACGGAGTGGTCACTAAGCCCAGGTAAATTGAGTGGCGGTGAAACGTTATCTTCGGGGGGAAGTGAAAACAAGATCAAGAATATTAGAAGAATGATCAGTTTGCCTGGTAAGGTTAGATACGAGCTGAGACAAGCCAAAGGTTAAGCACGTATTAAGAAAGTCACTTCCGATGTTATCTTTGGATGTAATGGCAGAGAGGTCGGACCAGGTAATATCAGGTAAATTAAAGTCACCATAAATAAGAAGGGATATGTGCTGATGTGACGTAGTTATGACGCGGAGTGCTTCGTGGAAGTGGGCCACAAAGGAATCTGTTAGATCAGGTGGTCGATAGCAAACGCCGATGATAACTGGAGGGAACGAAGCATGGCATTGAATGAAAAGCAATTCTAGAAGGAATGCAAGGTTAATCTCGGATCAACATGAGTGATGAGCACCTATTAGTACGCCTCCTCGTCGCCTACTTATTATACTGCCACGTCGAGAGAAATTGAAATTTGGAAACACGGAAAGTATCTCGGAGTCCCCTATGGAAAAATTTAGCCATGTTTCGGTTAGTACAATTATGTTGCTCTCCCTCGTGCGTACAAGACTGTCGAGGGTGTCAAGCTTTGGTGGAAAGCTGCGAATGTTAGTGTAAAGAATGGTCAATGGGCGGAGCTCAGACTTTTCGGAAGGGTGATGGAGTAGCTATGTAGTGCGGGGTACGACTTTGGTTGTAACATGGTTATAGGTGTAGGTGGTAGAACCGATGATGAGGTTATTATACCGGAGTTTGTATTTTTCGGTATGCGATATTACAAATGCAAGTAGCTGCTTCCTTGCAAAGAGAGTAGTTTTAGAGTAGTCCTCAGAAATACTATAGCCACTGCCCTTTAGTTTGAAAGAATGTTTTTTGTTTTATAGCGATCAAAATGAACAATAATCGGTCTGTTTTTGTTAGCATCAAACGTTCCCAGTCTGTGAGCTCTTTCAATGTGTTTTTGGTGTATTGTCACATGCAGTTTTTCTTTGCATACCTTTGTAATAAGCTTCTCAGATTCAGCCCCGGCTTCTGGGTTAGTGTCCTTTAAGCCAAAAGCCAGAATCGGCCAGCTTAGAAATAATGTTCGATATTTCACCCGCATCCGGCTCCGCAAGCTCTCGAACATCACTCATATCTTTTATCGGGCCAAATGATGCGTAACCACCTTCAATTTTCGTTAGTCTGCTTCTTATTTCACCTAGCGCTTTGTCATTTTGGGTTAACGTGCTGCGAATTGCTTTCCTTTCAGCCAGCATAGATGCTTGTCCAGATCGAAGTTCATTCAAAGCTTCCATTATGTCGGAAGAATCTTGCGGAGCAGCACCGCAGGTTTTGGGACCGGGGTTTACTTCAACACCACCCGCCAAGACCAGCAGCTGACGGATGACACCGAGGCATTCAAAGGCAGTCACGACACAACACTGAGGGCTCGGCAGCACTAGCAATGCCGCATAACGGGTACGCCGTGCAATTAATGAGTATTCGTACTTTACCTGCACGACAAACAGGCGACGCAGGTGAGCGTACGTGGACATCGCTGCAGTGCTGCCGAGCCCATTAAGCGCGGTGGGCGTTGGTGCCGTCCGTAAGTAGTGCGGACGCTCAGGTGACATAGACATGCTGGTTATCGTCGTTGGGGCGGGTGGGTAGAGTGGGACATGCGCTGTACTCGGACCGGATAGGAACCAAGTTGGCGTTCGGGCAGCATTCCACTGTAGGCCTGCTTGAGGGAGGGCGTACATGGTACTGGGCCGACTCGAGCGAACCGGCCGACTGGGGTCCGGCCGGGATGCGGAACCAAGTGTCGGTGTTCCATGGATGAGAGGGCGATGGTACCGGCAGGAGAGTGCTGTCGATGGCCCGGCTCTCTCTCAGCAGAAGCACCAACCGGCGGACTGAAAGGCACGAGCGCAAGCGCCAGCACCTTAACGACAAAGAGGCGACGCAGGTGAGCGTACGTGGACATCGTTGCATTGCTGCCGAGTCGATTCAACGAATATGATGCCTCCTACCAGGAGAAAGTTCAGCGAAGGATATCTATTTTTTACTGGAGAAGCGACAAGACGAATGAATGATGCACTGAAAAAATTTTGAAGAGTTGACGTACCGCAGTTCAGCGAGAGATGTGAAGTGGACACTTGGATGACGACGGCTAGAACTGGTAGTCATAATGGCGGTAGATAAATCTAATGGCTTTCCCTTGGACGGCTTCGAGTCGGTCTATTTCTTACTGGTTGTAAGGATGCCGATAATAGTAGCGTAATCAATTATAGCGCGTGTAGGGGTCGATGAGTCAGGATCAGGTGCGTGGGACGGTGGGAAGAAATACAGCATTGCTTCGCGACTATTTGCTTATGTAGGAAGGGTGGCCGGTGACAGGCATCACCGTCTGGCCGGTTGTCAACGGTTCGTCAGAAGGCCAGAGCCATTGACTTTACCAGCAGACCGAAGACCTTCCCTCGACCGGTCACAGTCCCTTCAGTGAAACCACTAGCAGCAGCGGGGCGCGACAAAGAACCCCTTGCCTTCCAAGGGGAGACTGCATGACAGTACCTTTCCGACTCTCTGGAATGTCGCAGATGTGGGAACCGCATGCAGAGTCACAACTGAGGTTGTTCTATGAATGCATCGGATTGACTCCTGCGGAAAAGGACTCCGCAGTCTGTATATTTTATTTGTTTGTTTTTACCTAGAGAGAGTTTGGCTTGCAATACCAAGGTTGTAGGGCGGGACGCGCGATTCGGAGAGCCAATCGTTTTTCTGGAGATCGCTCTGTGCATCGCATTTTGGAAATAACTTGATTGCGTTTTTGGATTTTGTGTTTTTGGGAAGAACTGTTAACATGGTAAGAGTTGAAGGGGGCAGCACGCAGCAAGCCACCAATAGTGCTGAGGCTTGCTGCTGTTGGATTCTTCCTAAGTGCGAAAGGGACTCCCGAAGGCTTAGAACCGAGCCCGGGAGTAGTAGTAAGTGGTTTTATTAAAATATAATAGATGGAAGCAAAAGATTTTTGCTACCCCCGGCATCTGCCATCGATACTAAAGCACTTGAGCTGAGGCAGTAGAAATAAAGGATAGCAGGCAGAATGGAGAAATGAAAGAAAAGAGGTGAAGGGACAGTAAGAGAGGATAGGGGGAGAGGTAATATACTCAAACTATTTACAGAATAAGAAATGCGTACAGGTTGGGCGCGTGATTAGTTTATGATGGAGCAAGAAAAATACGTGCGGACAGCACTATAGCCCCGTCTACATGAACTCGATAGAGTCGAGTAGAGTTTGCTTGTCGGGTAAAAAACCACTTGCGGGTTCACGTAAATGCTGTCGGGTCGAGTAAAATAAGCGGCAGAGCGAGTCGAGTTAACTCGCCTGCTGGGGTTAGGTTAACTGGCCTGGCCCGCCTTTCCAAAAACCATGTATACGCAGTCGGGTCCGGGAGTCGGGTAACAGGGAACTCTGGGAAAGATTTCGGTCATGTGATCAGTCGACCAAAATGGCAGCCGCCGTCGGTCCCCGCGCTGTTTCCACCCGAGCTTCTTGGACCGACCGGAAATTGGAATGTTTTCTGAGACTAATCAATGAAAAAAAAGTGAGCGAGGCGCTGGACAGCAGTGACAGCGCAACCAATACGTATTCAAAGACCTGCAGGCCGAAATGGCCAATCTCGGCTGCCACTGGACGTGGAAGCGGTTTCGGAACTGCTGGATGAATTTGAACGAGAGATTCACGGCCGTGAGTATAAACAGCTAGTCCCTCACCCGAATTTCGACACCGTTACCGAGTGATACGACGTTGGAGCACAATTCTGTCTTGTGTGACAGGAACGGTTGGAGCAAGAGAGAAGTGGAGCTGCACCATCGGCTTGGAAGTGGTATGACCACATGAGCGCGCTGCTCAGCCACAGGCCTATGGTGCAGGCTCGCGAGTACGGCGTGGACTCGCAAGATGTCTCACCAGACTACGGTGACAACTCGCAGCTAGGCAAGTATACACTCAAATGTGTTTTCACGCTCGTTTTATTTTAAGTGATGTAGCATGTCAGCAGCGCCGAAGTCGCCGACTCGGTGCTGCGTTGTTTTGGTGAGCGCTGGGTTGAATGTCGCAACGATGAGCGGTTAACGCAGTTTCAACCAGCTTTCGCATTTCTAATAGCGTGATAATTTACAACCCCTTACATTAACATGGAAAGCGGCGGCGCGAAGCAACAAGGACGAAAGGGAGACACGAGAACACAGGACAAGCGCTGATCTCGTGTCCCTCTTTCGAACTTGTTGCTTCGCGCTGCCGCTTTCCATGATGATTCACCATTGCAACTATCCCGCAACAAGGCATTAGTCCTACATTAAATGCTATGTAATGACAAAAAAAATCGATTCCAGAAAACGTCTAATCGTAAGGAGAAATGCGGTACTGTGCTGATAAATAATGCACACAGCTACCCTTGAGCGAGACGAACAAACATTCTTGTTTCCAGTAAAGAGCCTCAATAAGCTGACAACTGAATTTGTTCCCTGACAAATGCATGCAGCGGTGCTGGCTTAATTTTTTTTATCATGCAATCATGTAACTGTGCTGATGTATCTGACAAATATCTTGGCACTTGGCCCTAACATGAAATGTTTTTGCTCCTATAGTGCACGTTTTCATTGACTGCAGCACGCACCAACAGCTTTGAAAATGAAGTGGCTTAAAATTTATGTGCCGCAGCACACTTTCCCTTAAAAGTGAACTCATAAGAACACCTTTTCTTTGACGTAGATTATTATTGTGCTTTCATGAGACATGGTTAATCTCATGCCAATTTCACTGCACTGACATAGTACACGGGCCTCTAGTATTTCGCCTTCATTAAAATGCGACTGCCGCGGCCGGAATCAAACCCGCGTCTTTCGGGTCAGCAGCCCAGCACCATAAGCACTGGGCCACCACGGCGGTTTTATATAGTGATGAGGTATAGACAGTATTGAAAGGCTGATATCTCCCAAAAAGAAAGTTCAACATTTCTTGCTAGTGTTTGCCCACGGGGCTGAAACTTGGAAGCTAACAAATAAACTAAAAAATAACGAAGGGCTGTACAATGAATTACGGGAAAAATAATAAGTGCAACGCAAAAAGGACACAAGAACAATGTGCATGAGAGAACACGAATTAGTGATATCACAGTGCATTAAGAGCAGGAAATAGACATGGGTGAAACATGCAGTATGTTGCATGGTGTTTTTGAGTGACTGTCAAGGCAAGGCACAAGTAGTTAAAGTTAGTAGAGAGTCGGTTGCAGTAACGAAGCAAGGAAGTTTGCTGGTAACAAGCTGGCCATGTTAATTGCAAAGGTGAGGTGATTGGAGATAGAGAGCCCATGCTGTGCAGTGGGATGGAAGGGCATCTTATAACTTTGGACTGCAAGATGTGCAATTTCAGCACTTTTGGCTATAGGAGCAGTAATTTTTTTCTGCTTTGCAGATATCAGCGATAGTGACGTCAGGACTGAGGAAGACGACGCTGATGGCCTTCAGCAAGAAAGTGAACGTAAGCTTGGACAATTTTTAAGCACTGAATCGTATTTAATAGCTCGGCTGCAGAACAAACTTTGTTTCCTGGGCCCATGTTCACACTTCGATCTCTCGTGGTATTGATCCTTTGAGGTGCTCAAAGATTGGCTGAGGCAGCGGAAGCAGATGTGCTGCTCAGCTGCACAGCAATGTGTCGTCGGACCAGCCTTGAAGATTGTGAGGTATACGTGATTACCAGAGTGCACATAATTTGGCAATCCTGCTTTTTGCTGCATAGCTACTGACAATGCAGATGGGGCTGCAGTGTCTTGAGGCACACCATTTCCGTAACAAGTGCTCATGACATTTATATAGTTTAGATGTGCACAGCTGTGATCAAATGCGGCAGCGAAAATATTTATTCTTTTTAATGAGCAAAATTATATTTCCAGACATCGTTTGAGTGGGATAGTGATGATTTCATTGGCAGAGAGTTTTGTTCCCAAGGTTACTGAATGTCATTTTTTTTATATAAACAGTTTACACTACCGTGGCACCGTTCAGGCTTTTTACCCGCAGATGCAGACGATGCAAGTGCCGCAACTGCTTCTGCTGTTTCAACCATCAAGGAATGCTTGCGAGTCTCTTGAGAGATCAGAATTAGAATATTTGCCCAGCTTTGTGCTTTATGTATACTTCCTGCGTACGATTTCGTTTCAGTAGTTTTGCATCTTTGTGTAGCTGAAGATAGAAAAGGACAGCCTCATTTCTTTTCTTGTTTATCCAATAATTGTTGAAATATAACAAGAATAGATATTTTGAGTATTTCGAGATGAAGACAAAAGAATATTGACACGGTTCATTTCGCATGTTCACTTCGCGCTGACCTGAAGCAAGCGCCGCGTCAAGAAGAAGAAGGAGAAGAAGCGATCTAGAGCTGTGGTCAAGACGTTCGTCGTCGTCAAGACGTTCGGCGGCCCAGAACAGCCGCCGAATTTGTTTCCGAAGTCACTGCAATGGAGAAGATGCTCGACATGCTATCCAGACAGTCGGATCGTCCGCCGTCGCTGATGGCTACCAGCGGTGTCGATGCTTGTAGCCACGACGTCCTTCGGGAGACCATCCGGACCGTCGTACGCGAAGAGCTTCAAAAGCTCTTCCCAGCCCCGCAGTCGCCGCAGGTTTCTTCCATTCTTCCATTTCGGATATTATTCGTGAAGAGGTCCAACAGGCGCTCACGCCGGCAGACCCTCTTCCACCGAACACAACACCCCAGATGATGACATACGCCGCAGCCGTTCGCCGTCCACCGCCGCCTCCAAGTCACCCCGATACACCTGTTCACATTCGCCGCCAACCACTCCTTCCTCATCCTTCTCAGGTCCCCCCTCGGAAGAGTGACGTCTGGCGTACTGCCGATCAGCGTCCTCTGTGCTATCACTGCAGCGCGCCCGGTCATGTCTACCGCAACGGTCGTTACCGACGTATTGGTCTGCCGGGATATAGTGCCGATGCGCCCCGACCACAGTGTGGTAAATGGCCTCGAGAAATAAGCGATTACCTGGCCGCGGCACACTAAGCACTACACTACTATGCTCGGTCGCCGTCTCCACGTCGTTTCTTGTCTCCGCGACGTTCTTCCGCCGACATTTCGCGTGGAAGGTCTCCTAGTCCGCGTCGGGAAAACTAGAAGCGGCAACCTTTGCGGGCAAGGTTGCTCACCGGCGACACGTCCAAGGTCCTCCATCGCTGCACAGACATGACCGACCGCTTCTACGGTGCACCGACGATCACCAGCCCGATAACATGCCTCGCCGCATCAATTCTCCGCCGCAACGAAACCGCGTGGCGCCGCACCGCAGCCGTGAGCGGACTCCGCGTCGTTCCCGTACACCTACGGCTACAACTGCTGATCTGAATATTTCAATCGACGGTACCGACGTCACCGCACTTGCTGACAGCGGCGCCGACTACTCGGTAATCAGTGGACATTTTGCCGCGACTCTGAAAAAGGTGACCACATCTTGGACGGGCCCACAACTTCGTACTGCCGGAGGCCATTTGATCACCCCAGGTGGCAAGTGCACGTCACGAGTAACCACCGAAGAGGACACGTAGCTGGCCACCTTTGTCGTACTCGTCGTACTCCTCCCGGCACGTAATCCTCGGAATGGATTTTTTGACAGAAAATGGCGCGGTCATTGACCTTAAATCAAAGTCAGCGACGTCCTCCACCGAGAACGCAATACACAGCACTTCCGAAGGCCCCGCGGCTTTTTATATCCTTGATGACGTCACCAATCCACCCTGTTCGAGTGTTGTGGTATCTGTCGGCGCGAAGACGCTGCGGAAGTTTGAATGCGTCGTCGAAAGCAAATTATGCTTTTCGACTGCTGTCTTGATGTCGCCAGAGGGGTCGTTTGCCTCGAAAACGCAGTAACCGAAGTACTGCTTACGAATTTTGGAGGTGAGCACCAACATCTCAGCCTTGGGACCATGGTATCACCGCCATTCGACGAGCGCCCAGCCTTGCCATGGTGTCGTCAACAGAAGTTCACACCGGTGTTCCCGACTTCTAGTACGACATTAACCCTGCGCTTTCGCCGCAGCAGCGAGGCCAAGTAGGAAATCTCCTCCAGCGCTACGGCGATACCTTCTCGACTTCTTCCCACGTCGGAAGAACACACTTGGCCAAGCATCGGATAATTACAGATGACGCCGTGCACCCTCTCCTACAGTCACCTTACCGTGTGTCTTCAACTGAACGCGTCGCAATCAGCCGTCAAATTGAGGAGATGCTTCGAGACGACGTCATTCAGCCCTCCCGTAGTCCCTGGGCGGCACCTGTCGTCCTCGTGAAGAAAAAAGATGGTACACTGCGGTTTTGCGTTGACTACCGTCGCCTAAACAAAGCAACTAAAAAAGAATTTTTCCCCTTCCTCGAATCGACGAATCTCTCGATCGCCTCTGCTATACAAAATATTTTTCATCTATGGACCTCAAATCAAGATATTGGCAAATCGAGGTAGATGAACGGGACCGAGAAAAAACGCATTTATTACTCTGGACGGGCTCTATGAGATTAGGGCAATGCAATTTGGTCTGTGCTCTGCACTCGCAACGTTCCCACGGCTGATGGACACAGTTCTGGCAGACCTGAAGTGGCAGACATGCCTCGTTTACTTTGATGACGTTTTGTGTTCGCACCAACGTTCCAGGAGCACCTTCGGCGCCTCGAAGTTGTGCTGCAAGCCATAAAGTCTTCTCAGCTAACGTTAAAAAATCAGAAATGCCACTTTGCTTACACTGAGCTAAAGTTCTTGGGTCACGTCGTCAGTTACGAGGGAGTTCGGCCGGATACAGACAAAACCAAAGCTATTGCCAATTTCCCTCCACCGCAGGGCCAAAAGGCTGTCCGCCGCTTTCTAGGATTATGTGCCTACTACCGTCGCTTTGTGAAAGATTTCGCTCGAATCGCCGAGCTCCTGACGCGTTTGACGAAGACAGTCACGCCTTTCACGTGGGACGCCCCTCAAGCACAAGCATTTGAAACTCTTCAACGGCACCTGCAAGCACCTCCAGTTCTGGCTCACTTCGACAAGAACGCAGATACGGAGCTTCATACTGACGCAAGCAACGTCGGCCTGGGTTCCGTTCTGGTTCAAATCCACAGCAGTCGAGAACGAGTCATCGCTTACGCCAGCCGCTCTTTGTCTCACGCTGAAGCTAACTACTCAGCAACTGAGAAAGAGTGTCTTGCGATCGTGTGGGCGACGTCGAAATTTCTACCCTACCTTTATGGAAAACGTTTTACTGTAGTTACGGACCATCATGCCTTGTGTTGGCTCGCGACCATCAAAGATCCGTCAGCCCACCTTGTCAGGTGGAGTCTGCGCCTCCAAGAATACGACATGACAGTGGCGTGCAACTTCGCCCGGAAGCACTCGGACGCCGATTGCTTTTCGCGCGCCCCGGTCGAATCCCCAACGAAGGACAGTAGCTACGACAATGACATCACCTTAAATGCTATCAGTGCAACGAGCCTTGCTGGAACACGATATGCCGACCCGGAACTTCGACACCTCATGGAGTTTCTTAATGGTACCCGCGCCCGACTGTTCCGAAGGCTTTCAAGCGCTCGGTAGCGTCACTCTGCGTTCGCGCCATGGTGTCCTCGTGAAGAAAATTTCGCCGCAAACAATCAGCAATACCTTATTGTCATACCGACAAACCAACATGACGAAATCCTTCAAGCTTGAGACGATGAACCGACTTCTGGACATTTGGGTGTAGCACGCATGCTTGCAAGGATCAAAGAGAAGTATTACTGGCCCTGCCTTCAGTCGGACGTTGTTGATAGCCAGAACGTGCCGAGGCTGTCAGCGTCGCAAAGTGCCCTCAACAAAACCAGCTGGATTCTTGAAGCCTATGCACGGCCATCGCGGCCTTTCCAGCAGATCGGGATGAACATGCTGGGCCCATACCATCTTTCTCATTCGGGAAACAAGTGGATCATCGTGGCAACTGACTACCTGACACGATACGCGGAAAAACCAACTCTGCCAAGCGCCACAGCCCTTGACGTGGCAAAATTTTTCATTCATCATAACGTTTTACGTCACGGTGCACCGGAGATCCTAATCACCGTCAGGGGTACAGCATTCATGGCTGACCTCCTGCAGCAGATTTTACGCCACTGTCAGACATACCCCCGAAAGACGACATCCTACGGCCCTCAGACGAACGGTTTAACGGAACGATTAAACGAAACGCTAGGTGACATGCTCTCAATGTATGTCGACGTTCAGCAGAGATCTTGGGACGAAGTGCTCCCATACGTCCCCTTGGCATACAATACAGCCGTGCAGGAAACGACAAACATGCCACCGTTCTGTCTCGTTTACGGCCGCGATGTGACCACGATGCTGGACGCCATCTTACCGCATGTGTACGACATCGACCCGAATGCGGATCTTCACACCTTCCTGCGCCTCGCTGAAGAGGCTCGTCAGCTGGCCAGAGCGAGAATTCTCGATCGGCAATGCCGATATACCCAACACTATAACCTCCGACGCCGTTATGCTCGGTACACATCAGGAGACCGTGTGTGGGTCTGGTTTCCCATTTGCCGACGCGGACTTAGCGAAAAGCTCCTCTGCCGATATTTGGGACGCTACAAAGTGATCAGGCCAATTGGAGACCTCACCTATGAGGTCGTTCCTGATGGCTTTCAGAAGTCTCGGCGATCCCTGCACCCTGAGGTGGTATACGTTGTCAGTCTCAAGCCTTATTACGAGCGGTAGCGGTAGAGCTGGAATTTCGCGTGCACATCATGCTTCCCCGAGTGAACTTTTTTTTAAACGCACAGGCTACGCATCGGGACGATGCTTTTTCTTTCCGTGGGGCCAATGACACGGTGCAGTCCGCATGTTCGCTTAGCGCTGACCTGAAGCATGCGCCGCCTCATGAAGAAGAAGAAGAAGAAGCGATCTGGAGCTGTCGTCACGACGTTCGTCGAAGCCCGCTGCTGTCTCTTGTGATCAGCGATCTCCCGCATTCACGCGTGACAATATTTGCTTCAGTTTTTTAACAGAACCAACATGCAACGACACTGGAATCTGCAGCTACTAGCCATGCAGTCAGTTTGAAAGCAAAGTTTACTCTGCTTTGCCTGCTTACTTTTTGATCTGTTCTGCATCTCTCTCAGTGAAGTACGTTCTACAATGGTCCACCTCACACAGCTATGCCACGATATAGCGCCCCAGTGATGCACGAAATACCTTGGGATGTCACCGGCCATATCAAAGGGCGTCAGTTTGGGCTATGCTCCCATGACTGAATTTGAGTGCTGCTTTTAAAATGGTAGTTCGGATGTGTGCCTGGTAAGGATGGCATTCTGTGGTGCACATTCCCAAACTTCACGGGTAAATGACTTGTATGTATTTTGGCATCTCCTCTAGAAACAGTATTCGAGAACCCTTGGTTGCGCGTAGAGCTACGAGTTGGGGAGCAGGCTTTATGGTGTGAAGAATTCATTTGAGCGAGCACCTATGCAAGAAAGGCTTGGTCAGCATTTGGCTCTTGTCGGCGCAGCAGGTGCCTCAGTCTTTTGAACACAGCATTTGACAGGCATTCCTGTTAATAGCCAACATGTGGAAATACCTGAGCGAAACAACCTTACGTATAAGTTCCATGTGCCCACTGAAAAGCAAAAGCAATGATTAAATATACCCATACCAAAGCGAGGTCTTACGCCTCACATGAGGCAAGAATAGCGCAGAGCAATACGTGTCAGCACTGAATAAAACATGCATATTACCTTTCTTGCATTTCCTGGAGGCTGCTAATGGATCGTCTGTGTTTATGAAATTTCCAGTGTTAATTTTGACATTTTTTTTCATGGCAGAAATGTGAGAAAATGCAAGCTTCAAAAAAGTTGGCTTCGAAGAAAAGGCTGTCCTGGCTCTATTAAAGGGCAGAAAGGCATGCGAGACGTTGAATAATATCTGTGAAGGTTTTGGAATTTGATATTAGTAGAAAAACCAAAAATCACATTTTTTCCTGCACTGTTGTTTCCTGCATCCTGGAAGAACACGAGGAGGTTCAGATTAATACATGGTTCTCCAGTATGGCATATCTCACGGCCCATTTGTTGCTTTCGAATGTTAAACCCAAATACTATACAATTCCACACATACTATGTGCCCTCCCTTTAAGGGGAAATGCCAAGCTGCTCTAAATGACGCAAGTGCCTGCTAAATGCTCTCGTTTTCATTTTATTCTCCTAGCAATTTCACTGTCATGGTCCAACTCTACGGTCTTTACTGGCCCAAAATAGATGTATTCCTTTACAATATGCAATACTTTGCTGCCTATCTTTAACTATTGGTGCCTTGCCAAATTGCTGGACGTGACTTCAGTTTGCTTCTTATTAACTTTTAGCTCTACCATTATGCTTGAATGATGAGGCCCTGAGTCACGCACTGGAACTCCTTCTACGTCGCTGGGCAACATCAGCAAATCGGAGGTTCCTAGGATTTTGTCCATTAATTCTTATCCCAAGCTCTTCCCAGTCCGTTCCTCTGACTCTTGTAAACATGCAGTGTATAGCATCAAAGAGCTTGTGTCGCCTTACCCTACACCCTTTCCGATTGGCATTTTGGTACATCACTCAACACCACAGACCTTGTTGTTCAATATCCTCAACACTCATTCTTTCTTTTCCTGGTGGAGAATTGTGGCGCCACTAGGATCTGAATCATGGGCCTCCTGCACGCGAGACGGATGCTCTACCTCTGCGCCACCGCAGCATCCACTGAACTGGCCACTGTAGTGGCCACTGTACTGCACCCTGAACGCCAAGTGGCGTCGCTGGTGCTCATCTATATGCGGCAGTAATGAGAGAACAACAGTAGAAGAAAAAATTTATTCAAGAAAAAGGCATTCAAACACAGCACAAAGCTAATATACCTATGCTATTGGCAAGTGTTGTCAAAGTAAAGTGACGCGGCTTGCTGTCTTTAGGTATTGTTGCTTGCAGTATCCTGATGTGTCGTATTGCCAGCAATATTTAGGTAGTGCAAACTTAAATACATATGTGACCAGTGTTTGGACAAAAAAATTTTCTTTTATAGAGAAAGGAGCAGTGTGCTTGTGATGGGCACTGCTGAGGTGTTCAGAATTTATGCATAACTATGGTATTTTCTCATTCTGGTAATTTTAATGTTTTCATTTATATTGTCTGTAACCTTTGTACCACAAGGTCTGGTGGGCTAAGTTTCACTTGCACAAGGTTAAGGGTAAGTATGTGCCTGCAATATTTCACTTTTTTGACCTCTAACTGAAAATTGTCTCCTGGTTTATCGAACATGCCTAAAGCTGCTGCCTACATTTTGAAAACTAATTTTTTAAACATGCACATTGCCATGTATCACACAGAAATGTTACTAGTGAAAGGGGGACATCACGACACAGGACGTAGTCTCAAATTCCAGCTCTAGTACCTTGCCACAGCATCTTTCCTCTCTTTCGGAGTCATAGCATTCTAGAATGTGTTTAAAAAAAAACAAATTGCCTGGGCAAGCACCGGCAGCAGGAGTCTGTAGTTATTTCTGCATCCAAAGAGTGTTATATGCCAGAATGATAGTCATGACACATAAAATCAGAACTGTCTTCATTTTCCCACCTGCATGAACTCAGAACACTGGTTCCTCTAGCAAAGAAATAGTAAATTATGCACAAAGAAGTGAGCACCCTGGTATAGTATGTGTGCTGGTCAAGAATATGAGGCAGTGTTTGTCTGTTCATTAAAGGGGTCCGCTGGCAGGATGCTATAAATGTAATGGGTGCTTGTTAAATTTGGGTAAGGCTATGTTTTAGGATATGGATAAACACAGAGGGAAAGCAGTGAGCAGTTTTCAGGAACTTTTTAGGATTCGCGCTGCACGCAAAAAGAATGTCGGTGATGCATGGAACACCTGCGGAAAGGACGTGTTCACAAGCAGGAGAAGTACACAGGGCAAAGTTGCCCTGTGTACTTCTGCTTATGAACGCGTCCTTTCCACTAGTTTTCCACGTACCATGCAGCAACCGGCCCAACAAGCTACCCTTCTTCAATAGAATGTTTGTGACAACTGCTAGCACCCCCCCCCTCCACTTTTTTTACACCTGCAACAAACAGCGTCCTGTGTGGAAAGTTAGCTGTAACACGGTTCCGTTTAAATACCATGTAGTTTTCATGCAAGAGTTGATTGCTTCAGCCACAGCACGTATAAAATATTAAATGTCCGAACCTGTTTTTAACAGACCTGCCTTTTTTACTCTTTAATTCTTTTTTTTTCAGCAAAGTGTGAACAGTCCACAAAGGAAGGAGGTTGTGACCATTTGCACGTGTTTTTCATCTTTTTGTAGCTAGCATCTCAAGCAGATCACCGCCACAGAAACGACGCCGTATGGGAGAGGCGAAATTGGAAAAGGTGCTGTTGAGTATGCACCGCAAAGACGAAGAATTTTTGACAAAGCAAGGAGACATACAGTTTGAACGAGAGAAACAACTGCTTGCAGATGAAAACAAACACATGCAGGACCTCCTGCAAAGTTTTTCCAGCACCTTTCTGCGGGGGATGCAAGCTTTAATGGGGCAGATTTTTTCGCAGCAGGCAGCATTGATGGTATCCCTACAACACATGCCCAGCTTTCCACAATTTATGGGACCACTGAACTTGAAACTTGAACTTGTAACACCAATTTCCACCACCGCCACCAGCCACCAACACACCACCAACACCTAAACACTGAGGTGAACTACACCCGTAACCTTGTCACCTTATTCAGTTTCCTTTAATCACTTCGAGAATACAAAATAGGGACTAATGCCTCCTTGACGTGCAGCAGCCTCGGAAGCATTAAAGGGACGCCGAGGATAAATCCATCCAGTTATTGTTTTTGATACAAATTATGGTTTATGGGGGCTTAACGTCCCAAAGCGACTCAGGCTATGAGGGACGCTGTAGTGAAGGTCTCAGGAAATTTCGACCACCTGGGGTTCTTTAACGTGCACTGACATCGCACAGTACACGGGCCTCTAGAATTTCGCCTCCATCGAAATTCGAGCGCCGCGGTCGGGATCAAAGCTGCGTCTTTTGGGTCAGCAGCTGGGCGCCATAACCACTGAGCCACCGCGGCGGCTGATTCTTTTCCTCTTTCTGGCTGTGTTGACATTTCTCTAGCACCAAAAGATGCATTTGTAGCACCTTAAGTTTTAATGATGCCAGTTTTTTGTTTGAGTCTTTTAATGAACTATATTTATGCATGTTTTCTTGCATTACTTGCCGAAGTCGTTTATTTTGCTTGACTGGAGAGGTATAAACTTTGTAATGTTTCCCAGTTCCTAATTTGCTTTTAAGATTTCTGATAATCTTGTTTCAGATATGTGATAATGTCGAATTTTAATGACATCTGCTTTTTGTTGGTGTCTTTTAATGAACTGTATTTATGCATATTTTCTTTTGATTACTCGCCAAAGGGTGACACTTATTTCGCTTGACTGGAGAGGTACAAACTGTTTTGTGTTTATCTGAAGTGAAAACAATAGCAATCACATCAAAAATCAGGGGTCCTCCTGACAGTTTTTGACTTCTGCACCTCTTTGTGTTGTTCTAAAAACATTTATATTTCTTGTATGTGGTTTCTGAGACAAATAAAAGAGAAGACGTACATTCCAAACTCGGCTGTATAATGTATTTATTTATCACATTACCCACAGCGCCTGCTTGGCATTGCATTAGGGGGGGGAGAGTTGGAACATAATAATACAACATAGTGGTATTAAAAAATACTCACGGAAAATACATTGCAGCATAATTTGATACCGACAAACACAAGCATTACAGCCACGCGTCAAACGATTCATTAGATTTTGTTGAAACGACTTACTGGGCCACCTTATTCCATTTACTGGTTGTTTTCGGAAAAAACAACATTTTTAGTAAATCAGTTGTGCATTTAATTTCTTTTAGTTTGAAAGTGTGGTTCCTTCTTGCAGGTATATAGTCTGGTGGAAATAAATAATGATCACGGTCAATACCTGTTTTAGAATGGTATATATTTTGGAAGAATTTCTGCCTAAGTACGTATCTGCGTCCCTGCGGTGAAACCCATCCGAGAGACTTCTGCGCTGCTGACACACTGAAATTTCTGCTGTAAGTATTTAAAACAAAATGGACAGCTAGGATTTGGGCCTTTTCTAATTTATCAATATTTTAGTTTCACGGCCCCATACTGTGCACGCATACTCCAGTATAGGCCTTACGTTAGTTGTGTATTGCAGTTCTTTACTTTGTAAATGAAAACGCTTGGCATTCCTGCATAAGAAACACAAAATTCGACCTGCTTTTGCAGCTATGGAATGAATGTGCCTATGTAAACACAGGTCACTACTTAAATGCACACTTAGATATTTGTATTCGGTGACGGACAACAAATTCACAGAGTAAATGCAGGAAAGAAAATTACAAGCTGACCTTCTCTTAGTCAAACACATATAGAGACATTTCAGAAGATTATTAGTGATGCCCCATTTATCATACCATTTAGAAATTCTGTCAAGGTCACATTGCAAAGCATCACGATCAGCAGGATCAGAAACAGTTCGGTACAAAACACAGCCATCTGCGAACAGCCTCAATGTAGACGATGTACCAGCGAAAATGTCATTTATAAAAATTACACATAAAAGTGGTCCCAGAACTGACTCTTGTGGTACTCCGGAGGTTACACGAACTTCATCCGATATTTCACCATTAACCACCGCCCTTAGTTTTCTTAAATGAGGTTATGCTTTAATCCATGCTATTACTTTACTGCTAATGTTATACAATGATAATATTTCTAGTAATGAAGTATGTGGTACAACGTCAAACGCTTTCATAAAATCGAGAAACACGCACTCGACAGAAACTCCTTTATCTAAAGAACTAGCTATACCACGGGCAAGTTCAGTAAAGTGTGTGACACACGAAAATCCACTACGAAACCCATGTTGGTTATTATTTATGATGGAAAACTTATTAAGATGGTGTACAATGTTCGTAAAAAAATATATGCTTCAAAACCTTGCAAACTACACTTGTGAGGGACACTGGGAGATAATTTGAAACCAGATTACGTGGTCCTGATTTATGAATCGGCACAACATATGCCATTTTCTAATCATTGGGCAAATCACTGTCTTCAAGTGATTTTGAACATCACTCGTCTAATGCGTGCATAGCAGTGCTGTTCAAGATACGAGTGAAAAAAAGGCGGGCGGTACTGGTATGTCTGCACAAACTGCAAAATGCAATAATACTTTGGTTTCGAGTAGGTGATGCATGCTACAAAAGCAAAACTGTTTTCAGTACTAAAGATGACAGAGTAGCCGCCGCGGTGGCTCAGTGGTTATGGCGCTCGCCTGCTGACGTGAAAGATGCTGGTTAGATCCCGGCTGCGGCGGTCGAATTTCGATGGAGGCGAAATTCTAGAGGCCCGTGTACTGTGTGATATCAGTGCACGTTAAAGAACCCCAGGGGCTGGAAATTTCCGCAGCCCGCCACTACGGCGTCCCCCATAGCCTGAGTCGCTTTGGGACGTTAAACTCCATAAACCAAACCAAACCAAACCAAAAGATGACAGAGTACACATTAACACAGGACAGGCGAGAACTGTGAAGTGAACAGTATTGAAGAGCCAAGCACTCTGTGACAACCACACATTGCCAGATACAATCTACAACTTAAGGAACTAGGCAGCACACAAGATTCCGCATGATATTTCAGAAGGAACACGTGGCACACACAGTCGCATATACTATGAGGACTATCATGATAGTCTGTCTGAAGCAGAGCACATCTCAAGCCCATTCAGTCCAAAGACTGTAGTTCAGTTGTCACCAAGACCAGGAAAGCAGTCATTATTTTGCAGTCAAATAAAATAATCCCAAGACTGGTGAGATACTGAAAACATTAATGATTATTCACTCTAATAAAAACATGCATTTTGCCTGACTATTGCTTGTTGTGGTGCTCTTCACATAAGTGGATGTGCAAAATGGACGTGCTTGATGTGTGGTATCTTCTGTGCTGTGTACTTCCACTAGATGCAAGTTGTGTGTGGTAAATGTCGTAAAAAGTCGCTTGACAACAAACTTCTGTGGACACCTCATGCCTATCCGGTGTTACTGTTCTTTTCGTTCCGGTATTTTGTGCTAACAATTTTCTGCTAAATCCATTTTAGTGTTCGAACCCGACCGCGTCGGCTGCGTTTCGGCGGAGGCGAAACGCTAAGTCGCCCGTGTTCTGTGCAATGTCAGTGCACGTTAAAGATACCCAGGTGGTTGAAATTACTCCGGAGCCCTCCACTCTCTTTCTTCCTTTCTTCTTTCACTCCCTCCTTTATCCCTTCATTTACGCGCAGTTCAGGTATCCACCGATACGTGAGACAGATACTGCGCCATTTCGTATCCCCAGAAACCAATTTTCATTTTCACTTTAGCGAAAGCTACTTGTGCGAATCGGGAAGTTATGGGCTAAATAATTGCTCAGACAGTCCCTTACGTGCGACTTTTGGGTGCCTGCATAAGGCCTGCTGACGGGCTGCGGAAAGTCTTCCGATTCAGTAGCTGAAGCAATGGCACCCCAGGAGTCCTCATAGTTTTCTGAATGCTGCCCATAAAAGTTATGCAGCTCGCATGCTGTAAGGGCAACGGTAGGCACAAACTTATAATTTATGTCTGTGCGCTTAAGTAAAAGGCACCAACATCCCTTTAACCTGCCAAATGCCTGTTCTACAACATTCCTCTCAAAGGACTCTGCTTCTTTGGATAGCCTCCCTGTGTAGCCTTTCAAGATTCAGGGCAAGGCGGGATACGCAGGGTCGGCGAGAAGCATGAAGGGAAGAAGCTTCCCCTCGGAGAGCCGGCTGCCCTTTGGCAACAGCTGGTCGCTGTTCTTGTACAGTTTCGACATCTTGAATGCTGTCGAGTCATGCGCACTTCCTGGCGCACGGCGTGAAATGCTGCGAAACCTGAATGTAGAAAAAATGGGATGCACATCAACACAAAGAAGCTTTTGAAGGCTATCATTTACGCCATCTATTAGGTGCTAGGGCACTGGTGCAAAATCAAAGCAATAAGTTTGTATGTGAATTGCACGAAAGGGAAGCAAAATTAACCAGCAGAACAATGTCGGAAAAGAAATAGAACTAACTACAAAATATCTTGAAAAAGCAAAAACAAACTGCAGACTACTCTTAATTGCATTCTAAAAACTTTGCGGTATCACTGCGACGAAATGTGCCACTGGGCACATCCACAGGACCTGTGTTGAGCTCCTTTCTGTCATATTTATATATTTTTCTTGCTATAGCTATGACCCTAACTGCAAATTATTCATAAGTTGCATTCATATAGCTTGTTTCTATTTAGGTGCCAAAATGTTAGTACAGATTTAAAAGAAATAGTTCACAAGCAAACTATAAAACACCGCTAGATTGCTAGGCGGGAAGTGTGCTGAAAATCTGTTGCGAGATTCTAAAGGCAAATAGATTACCTATGTATGCCCCACAGTTTAAATAGAATAAGATACATACACTAAAGTACCAAGAAATGGATGCCATGTTAGTCAATCATGATAAGCATATATTGGGAGAGGTCCTAGCACACAAGAATGTCAAGTGTGAAAATTCGTCATGCCTGTTCTTGCACACAAGCACAACAAAATAATTACCTAGCTTACAATTTCAGAGCACTTAGTGTGAAACACTTCATCAGCATGCTTCATTACTATTTTGCATAAGTTTTCAGTTATTGCTGTTGCATACAAACAGCAAGAAAGCTTAGTTCTAATAATTAATAAACAAATACACTCACAGTCCACGGTCGTCCACGACTGCCTGAATGTTGTAGGATGCCCACATTTTGCGGTTAATGAAGTCTCTGTACCTTTTTTGGTGCAGTGATGGGAATATGAGTGCCATCAGAGGCACCACGTATCTGTGGGATGTTGCACTTCTCGGAGAACCTCCTGGCAATCATTGTGGTCTCTTCAGTTGATGGCAGGTAGATAAATTTGATTGCAATGTGCCTTTTTACAGTACTGCAGAAAAGGTACACAATTTCTGCACAGTGCTTTTGTGAATTCCAAACTGATTTGCGGCTTCTCTGTAGACACAAAAGCTAGCCAGTTTGTGCAGTGCAATTGCAATTCATTTGTCAACTGACACTGGCTCTCGGACGTACTACATTCCGGTAACATAAATGAAGCAAGGGCAGCAACCAATTCACAGAAATTTTCCCGTGACATCCTGAAGTTCTTCTTCCATTCACCATCATCAAAATTTGAGCAAACAATATTGTCCTACCCATCACTGCTTTTGTTCTTCGTCCACATGCGCCTGTTTTGGTGGTGTTGCAAGGGATTCCAGTCCAGGAAGATACCTGGTGTTATCAATTTGACACGCACTTTTTTTGTCACTACCTTTTCATGAATATGCAGAAACTGCAGACTAGTGCGTGGATGTCACAGTCCTAAACGACGAGTGGCACAAAAGATGCCATGATGCTACATAAGGTATTGGCAAGCATGAACTCTGTTGCTTGATTTTGAGTATTTCCAATTCACTTGCTGCTCGCTTATAACGCAGTAATTAAAAGTAAAAATTGAAAATACAGGATTGCAGATTTCTGCAGGTTACTCCATCGTTATGAGTTTAAAAGGAAGCTGAAGCACTTTCCGGAAAAAAATGAGTTCTCTGCGTCATTTTATAGCTTTTAAAGCGCTGAAAAAGAATATCTCATTCAAAAGAACGGAAATAAACGCAAAAGGCTGTTTTTTAGACGAAAACGCGCCCCATCGCTTCAGGGCGCCGAGCGAACGCCGCTCTTGCCCGCGATTGGCCGGGACCATCGTGACGTCATCCACGGGGATCTCCGGCCAGCACTGATGGCGTTGCTGCGTAGCGCGTTGCTTCAGCTGGCTTTTAAGGACTAAGTTTTGGAAATTATGGATAATTCAAGCAGTGTTGAACAGTTTGGTCTTTCACCATGCATGTTCGAGCCATCAACAGCTTCAGAAAACGGCGGAACCAACAACGCCGCGGCGTGCGCCGGCAGCGAAAGTCAAGTCGCGACATTTTCACATGTCGGAAATCTCGACTGGATGGATGGGTGGATGACAGCTTTTATTTCTGCCGGAAATGGAGACCCCTTACTACTCACCGCCCCCGGCACGCAGGCCTGGAGGGCGGGGGCCGGAGCCTCCGTGACTAAAGGATAACAAAGAGATTTTATCTCTTCGCGGCCTCAGGCACTAGGCGGATTGGCTTGTTCCTGCCGAGCAGGTTCTTCGCTGCGCAGCAGGGGTTCCCAGCTTTCTCTACTATCAATACCTTCGTCTACTCCGGGGTAGTCAGCGCATTCCTATATTCTTTGCTTCCGGATAACCGTGGAACCACCGGACTGTCGGAACCTAGACGAGGGCGCGCAAACCTATTCCGAAATAGTTGAGAACTAGACTAAACAGAAAACTGGCGCCACCGGATAAGAAGCTAAGTAATAGAGAAGCGACCACATGGCGGCACCTGCAAGCCGGAAATTCTGTTAACCCAGTATGGGCCTTTCACGTCCTACCAGGGTAACACGAAAACCAAATCTCGACTGATACGTACGTTTTGCGTAAGTGCATGCGCGTGCACTTACGCAAAAAATATTTTGTGTAGGTGAATATGCAAGTGGCAATGAAAAAAAAGTAAATTTCGCCGACACGTTGTTTTGTACCGCTGCTGCATAAAAGCCTGGCCACCAACTTCTTCCCGGCGACAGTCTGTGTGTGTCTTCTCCTGGTCCTGCGTCTTTTCATTCGCTGGTTTTTTTCTCTTGACGAAACTTCTTGTAACGCCTGTAAACATGATCTAAATCAGATCACCGGCACGCTCAGATGAATCGCGCGAGGTAAAGCCTTTGTTTGTTCATTTGTTTATATTTACTTGCCTAATTACTCCCGAAGGCCTTTTAGAACTACAAAAGAATGTCAAACAGGATGAGTTGGAGTGGGTTCACTGCTGTGCTGCAGAGCGAAGAGGCGAGGCGGCCGGGAGGAAGCTCCCGTGTGCGCTTTCCTTCTTTCGCATGTTCGGGCTACAGTTCAACCATGAAACTTCTGCACTTACCCCAGTGCATTTTTTTGTTTTTTGCATGCTGAACACGATTTTGAAGAATACACATGGCTGCGTTTCGGAGCTCGAAGTGCTGCTCATCAAAACTAGTGTGCTGCGAGATATAGTTGCTGCTTTTGAGTATCTAGGTAACTATCAGAATTACTTGTAGATGATAAAAATGTATGCGTACCGCTGCTCGACAACTTTGCCGTTCTGACTCAAGGACAAATTAGCATGAATTCTGGTGCCATTGTCGATCGTCAGCCATGACCAAGCGCTCATGAGTGCAAATGTTTGCTTTTCTCAAGTATACTAGGCTTATATAATCGCATTTTTTGTTCAGCAAGGTGCAGCTGCGTTTGCTGCGCGCTGATGAAAGATTAAGAGAATTGCTTGTGCTGCCATGAGGTGCAAGCAATCAGGAAAAAGCAAAAAGCACACAGTGCGTAACGAGCTCAAAAGAGTTCAAGACTGTGTGCCTCAGAGACAGTGCTGGAAGTGGCCTTAGCTCAGCATGGGTGTGAACCAGCTGGAAGAGGCAAAGAGTTTACAAACAGGTAAGAAAGTAATATAACGAAAAAAGAAATGTTGATGCACATATTTTGTGCAGGCAGTTTCGGCATGCTGCGTACCACCAGATTGTCTGGTTAACGTGGAAGAGGCTGGGGTAGAACAACCGACGGTTTCTACCAAGTTGTGTACTGAGCGCTGTTCCAAAAAATGTACCATGCCAAAACTGGTTTATATACAGGATTCAAGCATTACACGGAACGCCCGAACGGGAGAAAGTAAACGGCAGTGCCATAATATTACGTTGCTTTGTGGTTCGCCAAAGCGCGGGCCGCAGCGAAGCAAGCGCAGCCGGCCGGCCGGCCGACTCTCCGTGAATGGCGTCACTTCCGCCAGTTCTCCGTCTCTGCCGTCCCGCCACCCGGCGCTTCCGGAAGCGACGAGGGCGTGTCGGCGGCGGGTTTTTAAAAAGCGATTGCAGCTCTATTTGCGCACAGAATCGGGAAAAATTTACACACGTGCTTTTCAAGGTCCTGTCTTCCCAACCACAGCGTTTCATGCGATTTCAAGACCGTTTCAGCTTCCCTGTAATGAACTTATGCAGCACTTACCAAAATCCTCCTACGTTACATAATTACGTTTACGCACATGTTCTTGCATCCTGCTACCCTATGAAAACCAAGAAGCAGCAATTTGGGAAAACCTGGCGATTGATGAAGCGTCATAAAATAACGAAGTTTAATATTACGTAATGCGATCATTTGCAGCCGCGTCACCATGCTGTTGAGCACTACACCAAACTTAGGAGAACGTGTTCCCGTAACAGCGAGTACATGTTTGCTAACGAGCTTTACCCGCTTTGTACACCAATCACACAATCCTATCTTAAAGTCCAACGGCTGGAAGGCCTGAAAGATATTTATTGTCTACTACGGTCATACGCATGAACCATTCGAATAAAGACTTATATCACCGCAATACCTTGCGAAGTAATGGAGCATATTATAATCACCCATATTGAAAACGGCCTAGAAGATATGAATTTTTTTCCCATTTCAACTTAGATCTGGGAAATAATTCTCATGGCAATCACAATTTCTCTTTGGATCCTGGCTTCCTACTTCAGTGTATCTTTTTCGAGTGCGCAGTCTCGTGTGGTTCTTTTCTCGTGTCCCGTCCTTTTCGCGCAGTTATTCACTATTCCCATAGTGTCGCACCAACTAGCCTTTCACCGCACTCTTCTAGAGTTCTCTGAAACATTTCACGAATTTAAGCCACTCTCTTCTCCAGCATCAACTTAGTACTCTAAACATGGATCCTACCACACTTGACTGGCTTCGCGCATTCTATTGCAACCGACTGCAAGTTTCACTGCTAACGGCATTATTTTGGCTCTAGCATCCGTCAAATCTAAAATACTACGAGAATAAGTTCTCGGCTAATCTTTGGTGCTAAAATATATCCATGACTTACCCAATTTAGTCGCCTTTCAGGTTTGTTTGCTTGCCAATTACTGCGTAGTATACCGATAAGCAACCAGTGACTGTAAAAGCGCACAAGCTTCTTTCTGTCAGCCCGGCGCGATTAACGTGGCTACTGGTGGAATACCTGGTAGACGGAACTTGACATTAAGTGTAAATGAATGAGAATTTCCACTGTCTTTCCTACACACCTATTGAACAACATCCTTTTAAAATCCTTACACTATGTCGCTACCTTGGAGTTCCGGTAAATAACGAAATGGCCTGAAAATTTCACATAGAACCTTTAACATCCAAAACCAATATCCAAAGCCACGATTTCGCCAGTGCTATTCGAAACCTATTTAGAGGAGGGATTCAGAGTCCTGGAGTGGGAACAGTTGGGGATATAGTCAAGGGTTCGACGAAAGTTCGTCTGGTCAGGCATTAGTAGAAGCAAAAGTATTTCAGTCGCTGACCAAGTCCAAGTGAAAACAATTTGACGTTCGGAACCCGTACGGGTTCTTTGTTCACAATGAAGCTAAAATGGCAAGTGGTCGAAACTTAAATACGCAGAATATGACGTAAAGATTGCATGTACACGGGTGGCATCATCTCTTCCTTCCGGTTTTTATTGTTTTTACTTTGACTTGGCCAATGACTGTAATACTTTTGCTTCAACAGTTGGGGATAAGAGTTATTGGAGAATCCCTTCGCAATCTTTGACACATAGATGACACTGCCTTGCTAAGTCACACTGGGAATGAAATGTATAAAGCATGATCAATGGCAGACAGGCACAGCAGAGCGGGTGGCCTAAAACTTAGTATACCGAAAACCAAATTAATGTTCCAAAGCCTCGGAAGAGAAACACAGTTTGCAATAAGTAACTAGGCATTGGAAGCGGTAAGCGGATATGCCTACTTAGGGCAGGTCGCGAGTGCAGATCGGCATGACGAGAGTGAAATAACTATAGAATAAGAATGAGGTGGAGCGCATATGGCAGGTTTTTTCAGATCATCAATGGCAGTCCAGCATCATCCCTCAGGAGAAAAGCATATGACAGCTGTATCATCCCGGTACTGACCTATGGGGAGAAACGTCGAGGCTAACGAAAAGGGTTCAACTTACATTGAGGGCAACGCGGCGACCTATTGGAAAGGAAAATGATAGGTGTAACTTCGAGAGACGGGAAGAGCGCAGAGTGGGTGAGGGAACAAACGGGGGTTAATGGCATCCGAGTATAAATCAAGAAAAGTAAATGGGCTTGGGCAGGCAATGTAATGCGAGGGCAAGGTAACCGCTGGTCCTTAAGGGTAACGGAGTGGATTCCAAGAGAAGGCAAGCGGAGCAGTGGGCGGGAGAAAGTTAGGAGGGCTGTTAAGATGAAGAAGTCTGCAGAGATAAATTGGCCGTGGCTGGTGCCGGCGAGGGTTAATCAGAGAGAAATGGGAGAGGTCTTTGTCCTGCAGTGGTAGTAGTTAGAGCGATGATGATGGTGATGCTGCAAGTTGCTTTTAGGTTCCGTGGACTTGTAACTATTATAGTATGTCTAAATGTTAATTGGTTTGTTCATAACCTCTGGTCCTTAGGGGTAGAGAAGTAGATTTCAAGAGAAGGCATGCGGAGCAGTGGGCGGGAGAAAGTTCGGAGGGCGTTTGAGATGAACAAGTCTTCAGAGATAAGGTTGCCGCGGCTGGTGCAGGAGAGGGTTAATTGGTAAGAAATGAAAGAGGTTTTTGTCCTGGAGTGGTAGTAGTCAGAGTGATGATGATGGTGATTCTGCAAGTTGCTTTTAGGTTCCGTGGACTTGAAACTATTATCGTATGTCTAAATGTTAATTGGATTGTTTATAACCTTAAGGGTAGAAGAGTAGATTTGAAGAGAAGGAAAAGCGGAGTAGTGGGCGGGAGAAAGTTTCGAGGGCGGTTGAGATGAAGAAGTCTGCAGAGATAAAGTGGCCGTGGCTGGTGCAGGAGAGGGTTAATTGGAGAGAAATGAGAGAGGTCTTTGTCCTGCAGTGGTAGTAGTCGGAGTGATGATGATGGTGATGTGCAAGTTGCTTTTAGGTTCTGTGGACTTGAAACCATTATCATATGTCTAAATGTTAATTGGTTTGTTCATAATCGCTGGTCCTAAGGGGTAGAAGAGTAGATTTCAAGAGAAGGCAAGCAGGAGAAAGTTAGGAGTGCGCATGAGATTAAAATGTTTTCGGGGATACGGTGGGCGCAGCTGGCAGAGGACAGGGTTAATTGGAGAGGCATAGGAGAGGCTTTTGCCCTGCAGCGGGCGCAGTCAGGCTGATGATGATGATGGCCTAATGTAGATGGGAATCTCCCAAGGAGGAGTAAATTTGTAATAAGGGAGCAAATTACTCACTGGCATCCACCCGAACGGAGCCGTACGTACGGCTTCAAAGGAAAGCTATACAGCTTCCACAGAAATTTCGTAGTTGAAGGTTAAAAAAACCTCGTCTCCACTATGTAATCAGTGAATTCCGCAACCGGCAACATGTCTGTTGTTTTAAATTAGTCTACTTTCTCCGTAACCTCTCTGAATGAACCTTACATTATATTTGGACCAATTAATAAATTACGCGGCTAAATTACTTTCTGTAGTGCTTCTCAACAAAACACACATATTAGGATTGCATGCCGTGCCTGTGCATCCCCAAGTGCCTGGTAGAGCATCCTCATGAGATTGAATTTTGTGCAGCTTTTGATGCGGTAAATCTGTGAGCCTACGACTCGTAGCTTTAAAAAAACCATTTTGAAAATGAATCAATGATTAAGGCCGTTCTACACATCCAACCACAACCCGCATGAAGGTATCATATATCTGTTTTTTCCCCCAAATTCTTAATATAACGCATCACTCCGGCCTATCTATATTGACCAAGGCACGTTTTTCTCTGCTCGTGATCATAAAGGTGAAGCTCACATATCGCATTCCAACTGCCATCTGTTTTATTTGAACTTTGACTGAATGAAATAAGTGACCTGAATATGAGAAGCAAGCCATAAGCTCTTCGTTTTTTAGAACTTTACTTCAGACAAACTGCTGCGTTCACGAATTACGTGATTTTTTATTCCTTTCACGTGTTGTACTCAGCCCTACCTTAAGACCGTTTTAGGACGTGGCACATTTACTAGTATTCAGCAATTTAAGTTTGTATTTTCTTGCGGCAGCGACCGCATACAACGAATTTGTGTTGTTTTTGTTACTTTTAAATATTTTCCGATTCATTTACGATGTTTTATCCCACTTGTTAATACTTTCGACATTTTCGATTTGTGTTTTCTTTTCTCAACATTTCTTGTTCCCCCCGTCCTCTATAAATGACTTTTACCCTGTCATTACTATGAATGCATTCAAACTATTTATACGTCAGGAATAATACAAATAAATAATGTAATAAAAAGACTAAAAGAAAGCTTGAAATTAGTCCTTATTGAGACGAACTCGTATGCCGGAATATTTAGTCTTTCGGCCCATAATAGAAAAGTTTTAAAATGTTATCCTGCACCATACTAGTGAAAAAGTTCATCCGTAGAAACCGTCGTAAAAAGAAAACATGTCCCCGAGTCACAATTTCCCGTGCAGCGTCATACAGTATAGTTATTGAAAGCACTGCTCAAAAGAGTAAATTTCTGGCTCAATTGGTTCATAATGCACAGAGGGCGGAACCAGCGCAACTGACTCAGGACAAAAACACGGCGGCACACACACAAAATCGCCGGTTTCAATTGGTTCAAAGTGCGTATTATATCACATGAATCCACGGATTCGTGCGTATATCGTGACTTTCGTTGTCCTTGGCCCCCCGGCCTTGTGTGTGTGCCTCCTTGTTTTTGTCCTGCGTCAGTTTCGTTGGTTCCGCCATATGTGAACGGCTCGAAGGTATGACGCAAGACGAAAGAAACCCAGGCTTATCGGTCTTTGGATATGTAATCGCTCGCGGTACAGCGCAGAAGAGCATGCTGCACGCACCTCACCGAGGAACAGCAGTATTTTATACGAAGTTCACGTCCTGTTCGAGTACACAGCTATCATGTTCACCAAAAAGCATTGATTGTTAGTGCACACTATGATGCATTTATACTTGCTTTGGAAACAAGCCAAACTCAGGCTTAAAGCATAACATAATGGTTGTAATAAATATTTTAACTGTAAAATAATGCTCGAAACACTTGTGTAGTTTACGGGCAGTACTTCAAACCGCGAAGCGCTGTTTTCAGTCGACTTGTGGGCATGGTTCGGAATAATAATTTTAATTTTTTCAAAGTGGATATACTATCACCCGAGCCGATAAATTCGTGCGTATATTTTGACTTTCCTTGTTAGTGGCCCCGGCAAGGGCCTGACGCAGAAATGCTATCCTTAAGAAATGGATTCGGCAATTCGTGCACCCGTCGCGGTGGCTTAGTGGTTAGAGCGCTCGTGGTTAGGTCGGGTCTATCCCGACCGCAGCGGTCGCGTTTTGATGGCGGCGAAACGCAAAACTCGCCTGTGTGCTCTGCGATGCCAGTGCACGTTAAAGATCCCCTGGAGGTTGAAATTATTCCGGAGCCTTCTACGGCACCTCTTTCTTCCTTTCTTCTTTCACTCCCTGCTTTATCCCTTCCCTTACAGCGGGGTTCAGGTGTCCACCGAGATATCTGAGACAGTTCCTGCTCCATTTCATATGCTTAAAACAAAAACAAAATTCAATTCGCTGAGTGCATGTCCTCCGTCCAGCCTTGCACCAGGCGGGTCCTTATTCCATGCTTGCTGAACGTATGTCTAAGGTTCCACTGCCAGTCATGTCGGTCGCTGATCAGAGATCGACGGTCGGCCAATCATCGGTAGCTGGAGATTTGTTCTTGGGATCATGCCTATCGTCAGCCGTTTCTCTGTTCCCATAGATCCGAACAACTCAACGTAAGCATATTCAGTTCTTTCTTTAGGGTGAGGGTGAGGACTTCTCGCTTGTAGCTCTTGCCGCCTCACAGGCGCATCTTCTGAGTAGAAAAATTTTCTAACCCCCTCCCACTGAAGTGGCCGCATGATACAACCAAGACGGATGCTGTGCCGTCACTCTATAACTTGTGCAAGTCCTTCTGCAAAATGAAAGGTAAATTTTATCAGCTTCCTCCTTTTCTGATTATTTGCGCGTACAAGCCAGTTCCTTGTAGCGCAATCGTGGCAACGTTCTACATCCTGCCCATTCTATGCGAACAGCACTGACTCTAGAAGCGGATTCACAGTTTTTTTTTCAGTGCACTGCTAATGTTAACACGTGGCTGTAAAGACAGGACGGACGGAGACGTGGACAGCAGACAAAAAGCTGGCCCTGAGGCCGAGCTCTTCACGGAGCGAACTCTCGGCAACAAGGAGACAACAACGCGGCGACGAAAAGAGCAGCCAACTCACGCGTCGCTCGTCGGAATCACAAAGACCGCCGTACTTGGCCGCACTCAATTCGAAAATGGCGGTGAATTTTCGTGACAACGTGGGCAAAATAGCCGCACAAATCTTGAACATCAAAGAAACTGCAGCACGTGATCAGATTGTTCGGGATAGCTCTTGTCGCGCCGTGCATGACAAGCAGACGGCGATAAAGGGCCATTCTGGCGCTGATAAGCTACGAACAAAGAAAACGAACTGAACCGGACTGAGCAGCAATATTCGCTGAGTCGCAGTGCACTTTGTGCGTTTCAGCTTAACACGCACTTCTATTTTTAGGATCGCGCGATCGTTTGATATGCGCGATGAAAGCCATCTTTGGGGAAATCATTCTGGTTGCTGTGAAGTTTATTTCATTTTTGGCCCTTCTTTGCTTCCATCCTGTGCATTTACCTTTTTATTTTTGGGCTTTTTTTCTCGGTTAAGAAAACATTCCCGGGCCGTTAAGCACGCTGCATGCTGTTTTGCATCGATCAAGACACCAACCAGCCGTAGGACTCGCCCCTGACAGCCCTTTCCATTTTCGATTCATTGCCCATCATAGTCGTCTATCACTTGACTCGGACCTCGGAATCCTACGTCACGCTCTCAAGATTATTGACATTACGCTAAGAATCCGGCTTTGGTGCTGCGCTCGAAAGTTCACCAAAGACAACGAAGCCTGGCGAAGAAACTTTGGCTTTTGCCAGCCACTGTGCACATTTTCAAGGCTCTGGTACTCAACAGTTTTAGGTGGTTATGTTACCCGCCGGCCCACATATTTCATAAACGCGGCTTCTTCGGATGCAAGAAAACGAATGGCATTCTTTTTCTTGGGCTTGACATTCTTCGAAACGGTTTTTTGTTTGCGAGAGTGAAAAAGAACAACACGCGCTATAAGACGTGGCTGTGCGCCGGAAAAGCATAATTTTCGGCAGAGCTTCGGACGAAATAGCACTGCAGTACAAAACGTTAGAGATCGCTGCGGCAACCCGCAATGGGAAAATGCGAACGCAAACGCGTCAACGCGCACACAATCACACGAGATACCGCGCCATTCGACGCATACGAAAGGAAACCGCGCACACAACAGCGGCGAGCACCGACTGACGCAAGAGGGAAGCGCCGAAGCGGAGGCGACGCGCACGAACGTTGCAGAAGGCTCTCTCCATCGTGCCACCGCTGACCCCACTGAGGCGCCGCCCACTCCTCTGACGTCACAGTCACCCCATTTCTACGATGTGACAGGACGTCCCGCGTTACCATGGCAGCCGCGTTGGCGACATCTCCTGTCACTCCAATCACATATTCGTTTTCAAATTTGGCGCCAGTGCTGCTTTCAAGTCCACCTACTGTAGTGCCGTCCAGTCTATTAAACCGTTTAAAGCAATTTGGCTGTAAATAATTAACTGCATACTCTATACCAGTGAAACTTTTTTTCACTTAATTATCACTCATGAAACGCACTTCAATTCATTTAAAATTTTATTTCAACTCCTTTGACTATTTTCCCACTATTTTGGCTTCCACGGTTGTTTTCCCGTCCACTTTTTTCGACATTTTTGGCTGTATATAATTAAGTATTAATCCTATCAACAAATGTTTTTTGCAAATCATCCTCCGTAATCCACTTTCGATTTCAGCCACTCGTTTGATCCTACCACTCCTGAGAACGCCAGAACGGCTGCGGACACATTTTGATGACACGACCTCGCTGACATAGCCAAGTAATGCTTTCGAATTAATAATCGCACAGCCGGAAGCCACGGACTCATTCCGGAGTAGAGAATCACAGACGTAGATGTGCAAAAGCAAAATGGTTTGTGAAAGGGAGCATTTATTTCACGTGATCGTTGAAAAATCAAGTCGAGCGTGGCAACACAGCAGACAGAATGAGAAAACGGACTGAGGGAAGCAAGGCCAACAGGGCGCACTGAAACGGAGCAAGCTGAAGCTCATGACTCTTATTCAAATTTTCAGCGAAGTTTGTTTACGGGTAATCATCAGTAGCATCATTATCATCATCAGCCTGACAACGCTCGCTGCACGACAAAGAACTGCCCCATATCGCTCTATTCAACCCTGTCCTGTGCCACCTGCGAGCCCTTGTGCCCGAAAACTTATTAATCTCATTCGCCTACGCAACTTTCTGCCGCCGCATGCTACGCTTGCCTTCTCTTGGAATCCACTCCGTTACCCTTAACGACCACCGGCTATCTTGCCTTCGCATTACATGTTTTGCCCTTTACTATTTCTTTTAGATTTTGACTAGGATGTCATTAACTCGCATTTGTTCTCGGCCCACTCTGCTCTCTTCCTGACTCCTAAAGTTAACCGAATAATTTTCCTTTCCATAGCTCGCTGCGTTGTCCTTCATTTGAGTGGAACCCCTTTCATTAGCCTCCACGTTTCTGCCCCGTAGGTGAGTACCGGTAAGATACAGCTGCTGTATACTTTTCTCTGGAGGGATACTGGTAAATTGTCATTCATCATCTGAGAGAATCTGCCAAATGCGCTACACCCCATTCTTATTCAAGTTATTTCACTCTCATGATCCGGATCTGTGGTCTCTACATGCACTAATTAGGCGTATCCCCAGGCCACTGTGAGCGCCTGGCTACCTATCGTAAACTGCTGGTCCCTCATGAAACTGGTCATCATGCTAATGTTCTGCTAATTAATTTTTAGATCCACCGTTCTGCTTTACCTAACTCATTGACCATGCTTTGCAATTTGTCCCCTGAGTTAAGTAACAAGGCAATGCCATGTGCTATTCGTAGATCACTAAATTAATCTCGTTTAGCTCGTATTTTCGCTGTTCGCTATCCAGGTCTTTGAATACCACGTGCAAACACCAGGTGAATTGTGTCTCCCTGCCTGGCACCGTTCCTTACTGGGATTCTGTTTCTTTTTAGAGAACTGTGGTGTCTCTGCAGCCGCTATGGATATCTTCCAGTATTTTCCATTTGGTTTTTCAACACCGTTATTTCCTACAGCTGCATGACCGATGATGTTTCGTCTGAGTGAAATGATTTCTCGTATTATGTGAAGGCCTTCATGCAAAAACCCGGTTCTACCAGATTCTTGCACCATGAATAGATTTCTAAAAAATTGTGTTAAACCTGATTTCTTCTTAAAAGTGGCCATTCTAGAAGAAGATGGATTTTCAGTTCCCAAAGCTAAAGACACCGCAAGAACAATGTGTGGATATCCGGTGCCTAATGAAAGAGAGGTGCCTTCGGTCAACTTGGGACCTGAAACCTCTTTTAACGCTTGTTTTGATGAGGCAGATAAACTTGAGGATAAAAGGGCGACTAAGAAGAGAGAGGCCAAAACACGGCGACCGACATGACGTGTTATCGGGGTCACTTATTAAGCGCTACCTACTCTAATGACACCCTGATCCAAGGACCTTGCGTGTTTAAAGTCGTTGGTGTGATGTTGGATGTTTTCGCACTGTACAAATTAAGGCATGCCGGTCTTTCTCAGACTTGAGAGTGCTTCGTAGGAAATAACTAGAAGAAAAAGAATGGGGTGGAGCGCATATGACAGGTTCTCGCATATCATGAATGGCAGTTTGCCGTTATTCCTGATGAGGAAAGTATAAACAGCTGTAAGGTGACGTCATCCATTGTTCAGCTTTTTCGGGCAACAATTTTGAAATTTGGGAAATGGTAGGGCGAGCTTATGGACATAATGAATAGTAATGGGGCATTATTCTGAGATGTAGAAAAATTTTCTTTTAAAGTGTTTCCATTGATCCCATCGAACAGCTAAGACTGCCGTATAAAACTAATGGGGAAGGCTTTTGACGGTAGCAAGAACGTTAATAGAAAAAAAAAATACAAAACTGCCGTCGGGTGATCTGCGGATATATTGATTGTTATAGTGAAATATTACATTATATGAAAAATTGCGTTCATAAGCGGTTACCCGCTTAGGAATGCTTTTTTTCCAGAATTGGTCGGTATGAAGTGACCGTATGACGCAAACAGCAAGCCGAGAATCGCTGTTTCAGACAATCATATACTATAAGTAGTTTGTCTAATACCAGATGTTTGATGGAAGATTTTCAATAATTTTCAGAAATAGGTTTTTTTTATTAAAAGTATGGCTTTTGCGGCATAGCACTAACAGTGTTTCGGACACCGGAAATATGGTGAATTATCTTAGGTAGTAAGCTGGATAACTAATTTATGATAACTGACTTTTAAACTTTCACAGATTGGCGACTGGTTACAATCAGAGATTTGTGACCGGTCGTTAGTAATAGCCGTGTAAGTTTTTAGAATATCGAAAACGTGATTACTCCCGCCGCTTTGGCTCGAAAAACCTGTCTGCATCGTGCGAAAATACCGGCGCTTTCGAAAGCCTGCAGGCAAAGCAACCCCTCCAGTGCACATAACTTGTCGAGAAAGCCTAATTTTGCGAAGCCACAACGGCAAGGGTAACCGCGTTTTCAAAATTTAAAAACTGATATGGCTATTACTAACGACTACCTACAAATCTATGTTTGCAACTACGCCACAGACTTTAATAGTTAAAAAGTTACTTAACCAGCTTACTACATGTAGTTAGTTGGTGAACACCTTGATAAGAACAGGAATGCGCCCCGCTATAGGAGAGCTAAAATACTGCCTCAGTAAGCGTATTCGTTAGAATTTTGAAGACATTCTTGCCCTATGCCACCTTTATGCAAGTGACATAGTTTGTCGAACAGCGATTCTGCGCTTGCGACGGCGACCGGCCGCTGCTGCTAGCCCGCATACCTTCTCTTGATTCGATATCGACTCAACAGCCTCAGTTTCCCTCAGTGATTTTGATAGAGGTCCGCTTGCAGTAATTTTGAATTCCGACCAGTGAACTAAAAGACGGCACATTCTAAATACTTACCTTTTCACTGCTGCCCAGCGGCCTTTTGGCGGCTCAGCATGCGTCGCGTACGGGAACAACGTCGGCGCAGCATCCGACTTCAACTACTGGCTGATACTCGCGAAACCAAACTGCTACATCAGAACCATGTTGTCTTGCACACAGGCGTGCGCGAATTGGGGGACCAGCTGAGGCCCCAGAAAGCACGAATCCATTTTTTCCGTGTACCTGAAGCATCCTCATCCCAGGGTCTCTAGAAGCATACCCTTTCAGGTTCTCTCTGCTAAGGGGCCCACGCGGCAGCAGAGGTCGCTCCTCCCGCTGCAGCCCGTCGGCTGCTCCTGAACCGGATCCTGCTTCTTCAGGAAGGGGCCACCCAGCTGTTGATTGTCAGCACTGCCACCACCCGGAGGAAACTGTACACCACCTGCTCCTGGAGTGCCCTGAGCTCTCCCCCCACAGGGCCAGGCTGCAGGGCGCTAGGGCTCGCTGCTCAGCCTGCTTCCCTTGGTGACCATAACGCTTTGAAGGCCCTTCTATCCCTCCTGGCTTTCGTGAAGGACACTACCTCTAATGGACCATCGTGACTACGGCTTCGCGCGCCTTTCTCCTTAATCTTTTCCTCCCCCTTGACCATTTTTCTCCTTCT
The DNA here is from genome assembly GCF_052857255.1 of Amblyomma americanum. Classification (NCBI taxonomy): domain Eukaryota; kingdom Metazoa; phylum Arthropoda; class Arachnida; order Ixodida; family Ixodidae; genus Amblyomma; species Amblyomma americanum. The sequence continues at coordinate 65,827,634 of NC_135499.1, forward strand.
ATACGCACGTCGGCAGTGGTAGGGAATAAAATCGCCCGTCATAGGCCTGTGCACTTTCTTCTTCCTTTCGTACATCCACTCACTCACTCACTCATTCACTGATACTCACTCACACACTCACTCACTCACTCACTCACTCACTCACTCACTCACTCACTCACTCACTCACTCACTCACTCACTCACTCACTCACTCACTGATACTCACTGATACTCACTCACTCACTCACTCATTGATACTCACTCACCCACTCACTGATACTCACTCACTCACTGATACTCGTTCACTCACTCACTCACTCACTCACTCACTCACTCACTCACTCACTCACTCACTCACTCACTCACTCACTCACTCACTCACTATTTCTAGTTAGAATAATTGTAGCAAATCACTGCCTTGTTTTTCGCTGAGTGAGTTGTACATCCCACAACATAGTATCAGCTACCAACCTTTGCTCCAAGGACCTCAATGCAAATGTGACCTAAAAACCAAGGGGAACAAGCTATTCTGCTCGCAAGCAGCCCCCGTCCGTCCGTCCGCGCTATGACAGGCTTTTCCAAGTAGCGCCGCGGTCCCCCAGCCCCGTGCCAGGCTGTGTCAAGCAAGAGCACAAAGCCTGGGTTCTACAGGCGAACCCACATTATTTATCGGAACTATGCCATCTTCAGGCTTCCCAGAAACAAGTAATGCCGGGTAGGGCCGCTGCACTGTCGTCGTCGTACGCTCCAAGCTACTTGCCAACCTGTGACGTCGTCGAGCACAGTTTTGTCCATAAGAACTCCAGGTGGGCAGCGCGAGTGGCGAGTTCGGGGAGTTATATATTGAAAATTACTTTGAAAAAAGCTAAAGCGTTCTTAGTTGTGCTGTTTGGTGGCACACGCAATCATGGCTCCGAGAACAACTTGTGATTGAAAGATCATTGACATTTGTGAAGATCAAAAAATCATCCCTTGCCCTTTAAGGCGCGCTAAATTTTTCCATCGAGATGTGAGAGAGCTACTGCGCCATTTCGTTTCCTCGAAAACATTTTCGCATCAAAATTGCGATGCAACCGGTCGTCATACACCGTCCCGGGTGTGTGTATGTTTTTGAGTGCGCGCACGCGTGTGTTTGCGTGTGTGTTCCCTCTGAGGCTCTGGCAGACATACCATCAGTATTTTGTTTTCTGTATGCACACTAAAGATTTAATTGCCTCGAATCTGTGCAGCGTTTCTTCATTCTTCGAAGCTGCCTGCACGCCGCTTTATGGCTTTGTTCGAGATGCAAGACGCGACCAGATTTATCTCGATTTATCGCATATAGGCGGAGCAGATTCTACGTTGTTCGAGAATGTTCTAGTAAATTTGCACGTTTTATCTAGAAAGTTCGCTATCAGCTTTATATTGATCACGGTCGACAGCAGTGGGCATTCGGTTGACGACCGCCGAGCACGCTTGTCGCTTCGCCGCCGCCGAGTGATTCAGTCCATTGTGGGCGCAAGACAGCACAAATAGATTTTTGTTTACACGCCATTTTGGCTGCCTTTCTGCTCTCCAGATTGCAGTCACCACCACGTGACATCTTGTGGAGGTGCTGGTGTGAGTCCATTTACCGGACACCCCCTTTAAGTCGTGACGCCAGCCCTCTGTACTTCGCACCCGAGGACGGGCCAGCATTTCACCTAGCCAGCACACGTCTTACGGGAGAGAAGCCATAGTTAGGGACCCTGCCGGACTGCACCAGACAGCAAAAAGACGCTGCTACGAGCAACGATAGCTCGTCAAAGATGTCGACACTGATCATACTGCATCAGCCGGGGGTGCTGCCAACTTTCAATGGATCCCTAGGCGAAGACCCCGAATAATGGTTGCACCAATTTGAGCGTGCGGCATCTTTCAACAAGTGGGATGGTGCGGCAAAAGTTGGATACACATTTTTCTCACTGGAGGGCTGAGCACGTACGTGGTACGGGAAAAACGCATAGCCCTTAACGACATTGGAGCTATTGAAGACGGAACCTTTGAAGGTATTCACCAGTGCCGAGAGGAAAGAAAGGCCGAACGACTCCTCGAGTCGAGGATACAGCTTTCGAATGAGCGCGTCCACGATTACGTCGAAGAGATGAAGCACCTCTTTCGCCGCGCCAACCCCTAGATGATCGAGGAAAAGAAAGTTCAGTTTTTAAGGTGCGGAGCAAACGAACAACTCTTTGGCAGCCTTATCCGCCCGCCGTCAAGAACCGCCGAGAAATTCGTGCAAGAAGCCTGCACGATCGAGAATACCGTCAATGTCCGGGTTGGCAGTACAACCTCCCTTCTTACGTCGGTGAAATTCGTCCGGATACGACGACCACCACCAGCCACAGCTTGCGAGAAGTTATCCGCGAAATCGTCCGCGATGAGCTACGACGACAGCTGGTAAATTCCCCACAGCCTCAAGCAGCGACCCTCGTGGATGTGGTGCGAGAAGTCCAACAGGCACTCTGCACCGCGGCTTCGATGGCCACACAACCCCAGGCCATGACTTACGTCGTCGCGGTGCGCATTCAAATGTCTCCTCTCACTCAGCGCCAGGAGCCATATAAACCGCTCTAAAGATCCCAATCGCCCGCCCGCCCAACTCAGTTGCAAGCTGGCCAAAGAAAAGTCGACCTGTGGAGAACTCCCGACCAGCGCCACATGCTCTGTTTCCGTAGCGGCGAACCCAGCCACATTCTTCGGCACGGCTCCTACAAAAGAATGGGCTTGCGTGGCTTTTACATTGATTCCCCACGATCCCGTCCCGGCCAAAGACCACGGGATATCGACGAGTACCTGCGTCGAAAGGAGCACGTGTCATCTAGCTGTCTCTGCCGCTGGATGGATGTACGGACATACGGACGGACGGAGGATGAATGGATGGACGGACGGCTGGACGGATTATTATCATAGACATTTTCTTTGTGAATTTCCTGCTTAAAGATCCTGTATGTTCCCAGTGCCGATTTCTTCAGCATACCTATTTTCATAGAGCTCTTTCTGTTTCTTTAACCCTTTTCTTAACCGATAATTGCTTATTTTCCCCCCTACTGCTGTCCAGATATCTGCTTGCCAATTGTCTTGTTCGCTTTCTCTATTTCGTGTCAACATTTTTTATGTACGGGTATCTGAAAACATTCCTAGCTTACTGCTCTTCCCCATTTTTCACAATCGCTCCTCAACTGCTATCTTACTGCTAGCTTCTCTGCTCTCGAACGACGCCCATACCATGTCACCCTGTACCCCCTGATTTGGTGTATTGCCATCTGATCCCAAAGCTAGCCTCCCTACGCCGCATTGTTTGATTTCTAACCTTGATTGAACACCTGGTCTTATGCACAGTACCGCATTGCCGAAAGTCAGACTAGGAACCATCACCCCTTTCCAGATCCCTCTTAGCACTTCATACCTATTGCAATTCCACAGTGCCCTATTTTTCATGGCAGCGGCATTCCTGCTAGCTTTATTCATTACATATTTGTCACGCTCTATCAGACACCCAGCACTGTCATTTATCCACACCCCTTGTACTCATCCACTTCTTCTAGCGTGAACTACTGTATTCTGTTCTCGCCGCTCTCATCATTAAATATCATGACTAAAGATTTTTCCTTACTAAATTTAAATCTAATCTCCCCCTATACCACAAATATCTACCAGCTTCTGCAAATCTTCCTTGTTGTCAGCCATTAGCACTATATCATCCGAGTACATTTCTCCTGGTAACAACTGTTTAATCCAATCTCCTTGCTTGAAAAAAGAAAGGTTGAAGCCTAGTCCGCTCCTCTCTAGTTTGGTCTCTAACCCTTGCAGGCACAGCATGAACAACGAAGGAGACAGTGGACATCCTTGCCTAAGCCCCCGCTGTATCTCTATAGGCCCTGATACATTTTTTCCCATTTTATAAGCACTCTGTTTCCTTTATATATATATATATATATATATATATATATATATATATATATATATATAAATATATATATATATATATATATATATATATATATATATCTTTTAAAATTTTAATTACTCCATCATCCACATCCTATGTGCCCAGCTTGCACCACAAATCCTTTTGAATAACGTTGTCGTAGGCTCCCCTAATATCCAGAAATGCTAGCCATAGAAGCCTGTGTCCCTTTTCAGCAATCTCTATACACTGCGTCAATGAAAGCAGGTTGTCCTCCAACCTCCTTTGTTTCCGGACCCCATTTTGTAGCTCCCCTAGCACCCCCTCGTTCTCCACCCAAGCCTGCAGTCTGTCGTTTATAATCTACATCACCACCTTGTAAACTACAGATGTCACTGTTATGGGGCGGTAGTTGCTTATGTCAGCTTTGTCCCTTTTCGCTTATATGTCATGTTCATTCCACTTAATCGCCTTCACACTTCTTAGTACTGCTGCATACAACTAAATCATGCCTGTCACACATACCCAGCAGCTGCTTCCTATGGAATCTGTGTACCTATCCAAGTCTTCTATGTGTACATTCATGTCGCTTAATATAATTACCTCGCCCTATCATCGTAGCTCATCAATATCACTTGCAATACATTCTAACATTTTCCTGTTTTCCTCTGGCATTAGCTCATGTCCACATGTATACAAAGCCAATTAGTTTTGCTCCCCTGCCACTTTTCCTTTTAGCCATAAATGTTCCTTGCATCCCAGTTTAACCCTTTGAAAATTCATACTTTTATGAATGAATGCCTTAATTCCACCCCCCCCCCCCTTTCTGCTGCCCTCTCTTTTATTGCAATATTTACATGCGTATTCTGAGTTACAGGGTTGTTGCTCCATGTCTCTAAGATGCGTTTCCACTAAACCATATACCATTAATTCCTCCTGCCTTAACTGTTTTTCTACTTTGTCCCATTTCAGTCTACTCGTGCCACCTTGCATGTTAATGAAACATATATCTTAATTAACTTGGCCCTGGCGCTTGTGTCTATTTCTGCTCTTATGGTTCCATCGTTTATTTGACCTTGGCTTTTCCTTGTCTACACTGGTTCCCTCAGAGCTCTGGGTCTCCCCCAAAAAGCTGTTGCCTGGCAACCTGTTCTGCTCAGTCAACTTTATTTCAGCATCCAACGTCCACTGGACAGGAGTGATGTTGAAGGGGGGGGGGGGGGGGGCAAGCAAAAAGTTTTAAAAAAAGCTTGTCAAGGCCCGCACCCCGTGCAGATGAGAGCGACGCAGTACTGACATAAAAAGTGTATGCAAATTAAAAGAGAAAAAATAAAAGAATGAGGAACAAAATAACATGTCAGAAAAAAATTAAGCACATTGAGTACAATTAAACTTCATGCACGAAAAAGAAACAATATATGAAGACAAGGGTTTACACTACAAAAACTTAGGACAAATTCATGCTCTTATTTTGCACACTGTAGTAACAAAGAAAAATCTAAAGGCAATAACAGTGTAAGGAGGAAAAAACACAAGAAAAAAAAACAAGGCGCGGAAAAATGTAGCTAACAAGTAGGTTTACTTATGCAAACTAGGAGGCTGTAGGGTTAAGAAAAAACAATATTATACATGAAACAGACAAAAGATTGCACTGGGCACGTTAGGAATGTGCAAGGAAATCAGAATTTAACACAGTCGGCAAGATGTGCAGCAGCATCTGGCGACCGTAATTTGCTCGCATGTACGGTGGCTGCCACTGTTCCGAGTTCCTTGTGTCACAGACAGTGGGACGTAATTTCAGAGCCGCAAGTTCCTAGAGAGAAAAGACATTTTTTTCATTGAGGTTTGATAGCATAATGCAAGCAGTGAATTGTAAAGATTAGGAAGTGTAACTAGACCTAATTTCTCAAAAATTGGCCCGGTGTGTGCGTCGCAAGCAGCATTAGAAATGATACGCACAACTCTCGCAAATTATTTATTTTGGTGATGGTCGTAGCAGTGGTAGTTTCCCAGACTAAGTAGCAATACCTTAGTGTTGAGAAAAGCAAGCAACGACAAAGCAACAACAACAAAGCTGCAACACGGCTGCCAGACAAATGTCGAGCCGGAGCACGTGGCGCCTTTTCCGCGCCCTAATTAACCCGACCCAAACCCGCGCCGAGACACAAAAACATCTCCAACGAGCTATTCATAGCTTCGATGGAAATACATCAAAATTAGCATGCAAACTGCGCGACCAGTATCTTTGCCCTAAGCAGGACCCCAGAGGACCCGCGTTCTCGTATGCAGGTTCAGAGAACGCGAATCTGGATCAACCATTCCAGTTGCATGACCTCAAGGCGGCCCTAGCTAAAATGAAACGAGGAACGGCACCGGGCAGGGACAAGATAACTGTGAAAATGCTTGCTAATCTTCCCGATCCCGCCTACGAAACCCTCCTCGCTTTCATCAACTCGATCTGGCTTGGTGAGGCACCTCTACCAATTGAATGAAAGACCGCCCTGGTAACTTTCATTCCGAAAGCCGGCAAAGCCATAAACACAGACAACCTCCGCCCCATCTCCCTCACGTCTTGCGCGGGAAAGCTGATGGAGACCATGGTGCGGGATAGGCTGTCTGGGTTTCTGGAAAATGAACATACATTTGCAGACACCATGTTCGGTTTCCGCCCGCAGAGGTCCGCTCAAGATGTTCTGCTTCAACTCGACCGAGAAATTCTCAACCCTGTCGAATATCCCTTCAACGATAAGGCAGTACTCGCCCTTGACTTGAAGGGGGCTTTCGACAATGTCACACACGAAATCATCCTGCAACATCTCTCCCAAACGAACTGTGGACATAACACGTTTCAGTACATCAAGCAATTTCTCTCGGATCGACGAAGTTTCATCCGAATACAAGACGAAGAACACGGCCCATATAAACTGGGAACGAGAGGAACCCCACAGGGTGCGGTCCTCTCGCCATTACTTTTCAATCTGGCCATGAGGAAACTCCCGGCTCAGCTGGCGAAGGTCGAAGGCATCCAGCACTCGCTGTACGCCGACGACATAACCATCTGGGCCAAACACGGATCGGTTGGAGACATTGAGGCCAACCTGCAGCAAGCGGCGGAGATCGTGGACGCTTACGCCCGCCGCTGCGGCCTTCAGTGCTCACCGTCCAAATCCGAATTTGTGCACATTCGCCCGTCGCTTCAGTGCGCCACCAAAATGGAACTATCTCTGGCCAGCGGCCCGATACCCGAACACGATGAGATTAGAGTACTTGGTCTCCTTATCCACAAACATCGACGGGCTGATACCACACTAGCAAAACTGCGCAAGGTGGGGGACCAGGTGGGCCGGACGGTCCGCCGGGTTTCCAACAAACGCGGGGGGTTACGGTGCAGAGACGCTTTGCGGCTGGCGCATGCATTCGTGACCAGTCGAGTCCTCTACTCGACTCCTTACCTCCATCTGCGCAAGTTTGATGAGAACTCCCTCGAAGTGATTCTCAGAAAGATGTACAAGCGTGCCCTCGATCTCCCGATCACCTCATCCAACAAGCGTCTCATGGGCCTGGGGATGGTTAACACATTCGCGGAGCTCCGGGAGGCGCACTTGACAAATCAATACACAAGGCTTTCAAAAACGCCGTCGGGTCGCCGCCTATTAGCCCGACTACACATCCACCACCCAACACTTACGGAAGAGCGCGTACGCATTCCTGAAATCTGGAGATACGCCCTGCACGTACGCCCTCTTCCGGCCAACATGACACGTGACGACCACAGTGGCAGGCGCCTTGCGCGGGCGGAGGCACTGGCCCGTCACTATGGGAACAAACATGGCATCTTCTACGTGGACGCCTCAGGCCCTCACCATGGGGGGTGGTAAACGGCCGCAGTCGTCCACCAAAAAATCGTGGTGAATGGCCTAACGTTCCGAGCTCAAGACATAACACATGCGGAAGAAGTTGCCATCGCGTTAGCCGCCGCAGACCAGGAGTCGCGAGTTATCGTCACCGACTCGAGAGGGGCCTGCAGAAATATTAAACAGGGGTACATTCCTCTCTTTGCGCATCGCATCCTTCAAAACAGTAACTACCTCGGGGCCCCCGCGTCTCGAACGATTGTATGGGCTCCAGCTCATATGGGCCTCGAAGGCAATGAAACGGCAGACACCGCCGCCCGCGCGCTCACTCTCCGGGCAACGCCTTCAGACCCTTTGGATACGGATCCCGAACCCAATCCGGCCCTCACTTTTCGAGAAATTACTGAATTATTCCAATTCGGCCATGCAATTTATCACAAGCCTTGTAAGGGCCTCACAAAGGTGGAGGAACGCACACTCCTCCGCCTTTACACCAAAACGCTGCTGTGCCCGGCAGTTTTAAAACACCTTGATCCTGCCTGTACAGGAGAATGCCTACACTGTGCGGAGAAGTCTTCGGACATCTTTCACATGGTGTGGGCATGCCAGTCAACCCCGAACCTCGCCCCCAAGCCCAACCCCACCCGGGAGGACGGGGAGGCAGCCCTGCTCGGCTGCTCGGACCTAGCAAGCCAGAAGGCCCTGGTCCACCGAGCCCGAGCCGCGGCGGTCGCCAATGGGCTCCTGTAATGAGGAGCCCACCTAGAGATTGCGAGAGGTTGCTCCGGCTACCTCAAGCTTCCTCCCTGAAATGAAGTTTTTCACACACACACAAAGCAATAATTTTATGTTTTTCGGCAAAACGAAACGCAAGCGCGATATTATTCCGACGCTACGAGATACTTTGGAGCAAGTCATTTGAACGTGAGCGTCCCACGACAGGTTTTCGTGGAAAAGAACTCCGAGACTTTTGACAACGGACGCCATTTCAACGTTGGATCCAGCAAGGCTAAGATTGAAGGTTACGTTCGCCGGTTTGTTTTTCGGGCCGTATAAAACTGCTTTCGTTTTCAAAACATTTATAAGTAGAGAGTTTACCACGCTCCAGTTTGTTAAAAGCGGAAGTGCATTGTTTGCTTTATATTTGAGTTCGGTTAAGCTATGTCCAGGAAAGAAAAGACTCGAGTCATCGGCATATACGATAAATCTAGTATGATCACCAATGTTTGCTAGGTCATTTAAGTAAATGTTAAATAATAATCGGCCGAGCATGCTGCCTTCAGGAACATCACTCCGGAGACGTGTAAAATTAGAAATGTAGTTGTTCACTTGTACTTGCTGATGTCGATTTCTTAAATAACTCTGCAAAAGCATCAGAAATATGCCTCCCTACCCTCTTGCCAGTGGCACCACCGTGGTGAATGTCATCTTGTGCTAAAGGGTAGGAGCTGACCTCGTAAACGTCCCTGTTAATCTCCATTACCCCGTATCCTAGTCGCCGACTCATTAGCCTAAGCACACGGCTAGCCTCAACGACCCTTCTTTCCGTTCCGCTAGACTGCGTCTGGACCTCTGGGATTGTGCATATGGTAACATGCACACACTCAGAGGCCTCTCTAAGCCTACGCATCTCCACTTCTAACTGCTTCTCTAGATTCTGGCTCCTCCCCTTCAGAACATCGTTGAGACCAGCATGGATAACGACAAGGTGTTGGCTATCTATGTTGTCTCCTACCGCTTCCTGGGCTTTGGCCACTGCATCCACCATGCACTTCCCTGACTTTGCTTTCACCTGCACACGCCTGCCTAGCTTCACTATCGTCAAAACGCCTTCGTCAATTCTCGCTACGTTTAAGTCACCGACTACCAGAACCCTTTTGAGCTCTAACCGTTCGCTTCTTGACTGCGACTGTTGCCCTTCTGATCGCCCTAGTTGTCTCTCGCGCCACCGTACGCTACTGTGGCGTGTCACGGCGCCCGTTTTTACCTTTCTGTTTTCCACTCTCAAAGCCTGCTGCGCTACAGCGCTGTAGGATTGACGAGCCTCCTTTAGGTTTACCCCGCTGTCCTCGTCCACCACCTGATACTGATACCTGATACTCACCATCACCTCCCGTGCCAGGTTTTGCGTCGGCGGGCCGCAGCTACGCAGCGGTTCTTCTCGGAAGGTGCCCCGGCCCCCGCAGGCGAAACTAAAAAAAGCAACCTTTGGAGGTGAGGTCGCTCACCAGCGAAACGACGAAGATCCTCCACCGACCACACCGTATGAAGACGCTGCACCTGCTACGCCGCATGAAGACGCAGCATCCGGTACGCCGACGTCGCGCACAATGATAACGCATGATAAACAACACCGCCACCCAGAAAACCTTCGATGAATCACCTACCCACGGTTCGCATACGCGACGAAGCCGTGATCCGACGCCGAGGGCGACGTGCAACGCGAGAGCCAGGACATCCGACTTAGAAGTGACTATCGACGGCCGGAAAGTTATCGCTCTAGTCGACATGGGCGCCGATTATTCGGTGATGAATGGAACATTCGCCGCGTAATTGAGGAAAGTCACGACCGCCTTGGACGGCCCAAAAATTCGCACCGCCGGAGGCCACATCACTACGCCATCGGGGCGATGCACAGCGCGAGTGACGGTCGAAGGACATACCTATCTTGCGACCATCTTAGTACTACAGTGATATTTCCGCGACGTGATAATAGGCATCGATTTATTTAAATAGCATCAGGCGATCATCGACCTGTGTTTCAATCTCATCACGCTTGCGACGGACGAGGCCATCACTTCGATGAGAACTCTGGAAAATCCCGTTGCGCTTAGTGTCCTGGATGAATAAATGAGCGTTCCACCCCGATGAAGCATCACGGTCACCGTAGGTGCCACGGATGCTAAGAACATGGGAGCTTTAATCGAGGGGAACACGGCGTTGCTTCTAGAGCGAGGAATCGGCATCGTAAGAGCCATCGAACATTTCCGCAATGGGCAAGCTGAAACGCTGCTGACGAACTTCAGCGAAGAATACCGGCACGTTAAAAAAAGAACGACGATTGCTTACCTGGACGAACTATCCGACGTTCGCGACGCCTTCGCTGTCTCCGACTAAGTCCCGGAAGTTGCACCTAAGGAACATCGCAAGCACGTTTTTGACGTAAACCAGCCGTGCCTCGCAACAGACAACACCAGATACGTAATCTTCTTCGAAGTTACAGCGAGTGCTTCTTGTCATCGCCGAAGCTCCGACAAACGCCGATTGTCAAGCGTCGCATTATAACCGACCAGGGCGCCAGACATCACAGCCAGAACCCCTACCGCGTGTCGCCACCAAAAGACAAGCCATCCGGAAGCAAGTGGAATAAATGCTTCACGACGACGTCATTCAGCCGTCGCAGAATTCCTGGGTGGCACCGGTTGTTCTAGTGAAGAATAAAAACGGTGCACTTCGATTCTGCGTTGATTATCGCCGCTTAAACAATATAACGAAGAAGGACGTCTACCCCCTCACGAATTGACGACACACTGGACCGGCTCTGCAACGCCAAGTATTTCTCATCGATAGATCTGAATTGCGGCTAATGGCAAATTGAGGTTGATGAAAGAGACCGCGAGAAGACCACATTCTTTACTCCAGATGGCCCGTTCGAGTTTAAGGTGATGCCATTTGGTGTCTTTTCCGCACCAGCGACGTTTCAGCGAGTAATGGATACAGTGCTGGCAGGCCTCAAGTGGCAACTTTGTCTAATGTATTTGGATGACATCGTTGTCTTGGTCTTAAACTTTAAAGACCATCTAATAAGGTTCTGAACCGTTCTTGAGGAAAAAAGAAGAAAAGTGCCACTTTTCCCATGAAGAGCTGCTGATTCTTGGCCACATCGTTAGCAAAAAGGAAGTACGCCCAGACCCGCAGAAGACAGCTGCTATAGCGCTGTTTCCAACGCCGGCCGATAAGAAAGCTGTGCGCAGATCCCTTGGACTATACGCATATTATCGACCATTTTTCAAGGAATTTTCGCGCATCGCCGAGCCTCTGACCCAACTGACAAAGGCAGACATGCATTAAATGGGAAGCGCCTCAAGCAGAAACCTTCAAGAAGCATCAGCGTCGTTTACAGTTCCCACCGATCCTCGCGCACTTTGATGAAAGCGCCGATACTTAAGTTCAACCGGCGCAAGCTGCGTGGCACTAGGCGCCGTCCTCGTTCAGAAAAGCGATGGGCTGGAGAAAGTCATCACACACGCTGGCCGTTTACATTCCAAGGCCGAGGCTAACTATTCGATAACTGAGAAGGAGTGCCTTGCCATCATCTGGGCTACGTGGAAAATCCGCCCCCACCTGTACAGACGACCGTTCAAGGTGGCCAGCGATCACCATGCACTATGCTGGCTTGCCAGTTTGAAGGACCCATCCAGACGCCTCGCTCGATGGAGTCTGCTCCTCCAGGACCTTGACGTCACCGTCATTTACAAGTCCGGACGCAAGCACTCTGACGCCGATTGCCTGTCATGAGCCCCTCTAGATGCACCGCCGCCGGACACAAATGAGGAAGCCTTCCTGGGACCCATCAGCCCCAGCTCTTTTGCTCAGCAGCAACGCTCGGACCTCGACTTAAAGCGCCTCATCAATTAGTTGGAAGGCAAGATTTGCTCACCCTCCTCTTCGTTCAAACGAGGACTTTCTTCCTTCTGTGTACAGAATGATGTCCTCGTGAAGATCTTCGCTGCTAACAAAAGAGCTTACCACTTTGTTGTACTCGCAAGCTACCGTGAAGTACTACATGCTTCACACGACGAGCTGACAGCTGGGCATCTCGGGTTTTCTCGCACCTTCCGCCGCATTCAAGACAAGTGTTACTGGCCCCGACTGTCTGCCGATGTCGCACATTATGTGAAAACCTACCGAGGTTGTCAGCGACGAAAGACCGCTCCCACCCGACCAGCAGGATTTCTGAACCACATTGAACCTCCTTCTAGGCCCTTTCAGCAGATCGGCATGGACTTGCTTGACCCTTTCCCGAAGTCAAGGTCTGGAAATAAGTGGATCATCATAGCGACCGACTACCTGACCCGCTACGCCAAGGCAAGCGTCCTACCGAATGGAACAGCAGCAGAAGCCGCCAAATTTTTCGTGGAGTGCATTCTTCTGCGACACCACGCCGCCGATGTACTCATCACGGACAGAGGAACAGCATTCACAGCGGAGCTGACGCCAGCCATCCTGCGTTACAGCCGAACCAGCCACCGGAGGAGAACTGCATCCCATCCGCACACCAACGGACTGACCGAGCGCCTAAACAAAACAATCGACGATATGCTCGTCATGCAAGTCGATGCCGAACACAAGACCTGGGACGTCATCCTGCCTTACGCCGTCTTTGCCTACCACGCCACAGTACAGGAGACCACCAATATGACGCCTTTTAAGCTCGTCCATGGCAGGGAGGCCACTACCAAGCTATACGCCATGCTGCCCAACGTTACAGAAGAAGATAACGTCAACGTCGCCGCCTACCTTCAAAGCGCAGAAGAAGCGAGAAGATTTGCCCGATTACGGATCAAAGACCAGCAGCGGACCGACGCCAGAGGCTACAACTTACGAAGACGCAACGCGGGATACAAGCCAGGAGACCAAGACTGGGTTTGAACGCCCATTCACCGCCGCGGATTGAGTGAAAACCGTTTGCGCCGCTATTTAGGCTAATTCAAGGTTCTTCGTCGGCTAGGTGAACTGGAATATGAAATCCTCCCTGGATAAATTTTGACTATATCGCAGCGGCCATTTGCGACCAGAAGTTATATAGGTCGTCCGTCTAAAGCCCTATTATGGGAGCTAAAAATTAAGGACGCTGTGTTTCCATACTCTGTGTTTATTTGTTCACAATCCGTTTTGTTTACAGTCTTATGTTTTGTACATTGGTTCGATGCTTTTTTTGAGAGGGGAGTAATGCCGCGAATCTGTGCAGTGTTTGTTCATTCTTCGAAGCTTCCGGCACGCCGCTTGATCGCTTTGTTAGAGATAAAAGACGCGACACGATTTATCTCGATTGATAGCATATAGGCGGAGCAGATTCTGCTTTGTTCTAGAATGTTCCAGTAACTTTGCAGGCTTTATCTCGAAAGATCGCTATCAGCTTTAAATTGAGCACGGCCAACAGCAGCGGGAATTCGGTTCGACGACCGCCGAGCACGCTTGTCGGTACGCCGCCGCCTCAGTGATTCAGTCCATTGTGTGCGCAAGCCAGCCCAAATAAAGAGTTTTGTTTAGACACCCTTTTCGCTGTCTTCATGCTCTCCGGATTGCAGTCACCACCACGTGACAGTATTGTATATAAGCAGTCTAAAGCCGACCCGTATGGTGCGATTTCCCTGCGAAAATCTTGCCTTTGGGCGCCGGGCGGCCGTTCGCACGATTTTTGCAGGAAAATCGCTCAGTATAGTGCCCGCTAGATATGGCGCGGGTTGTCAGCGTGGACCAATCAGAACAGGACCGCGTCTGTCTTTCGTCCAGCTTCTACATGCCGCTCGCTCTACGTTCGCGCAACATGGCGGCGCTCGTTGAACCTAGGCCTTTTCAGAGCATTGGGCTTCTGGATAGGGGAGGAAAACTATCTTTTAGCGGGTAGAAATAACCAAGCGAATGCTATCTGATTGGTGACTAAAATCAAGAGAAGAGTGATATTTCACGACTTATGGCAAGATGGCGTGAGCCACCGCTCGATTTAAAGGGTTCAGCCTTATCCATCCATCCATCCATCCATCCGTCCGTCCGTCCGTCCGTCCGTCCGTCCGTCCGTCCGTCCGTCCGTCCGTCCGTCCGTCCATCCATCCATCCATCCATCCATCCATCCATCCATCCATCCATCCATCCATCCATCCATCCATCCATCCATCCATCCATCCACCCACCCACCCACCCATCCATCCATCCATCCATCCATCCATCCATCCATCCATCCATCCATCCATCCATCCATCCATCCATCCATCCATCCATCCATCCATCCATCCATCCATCCATCCATCCATCATCCATCCATCCATCCATCCATCCATCCATCCATCCATCCATCCATCCATCCATCCATCCATCCATCCATCCATCCATCCATCCATGAAATCTAAAGTCTGACGAAAACTCGTCTGGTCGGGAAGAAGATTCGTGAATGAAGTAAAAGGAACGCCGACCAAAATCCCTGATAATCCAAACTACAGACAAAACCCTTAACCACAACGCAGGCAATCTGCCGCCTACGTACGCAAGATGCTTGGGGCGATTACTGCGACGTACTTAAGCTTTGTGCTTTGGGCTTTCGGCCCAGTGATCAAGGCTTCCGTATGGAAGCCGAAACGTCTTCGTTTTAAACAACCTTTTGGTCGGCGTTCCTTTTACTTCATTCATGAATCCATCCATCCACTCACCCACCCACCCACCCACCCACTTACCCATCCATCCATCCATCCATCCATCCATCCATCCATCCATCCATCCATCCATCCATCCATCCATCCATCCGTCCGTCCGTCCGTCCGTCCGTCCGTCCGTCCCTCCCTCCCTCCCTCCCTCCCTTCCTCCCTCCCTCCCTCCCGCTTCACCGCCAACTCGTTGCGGGTAGAGTGTGCCTCACGTTTACGGTCGATGAAAAGTTCACGAAGCTTTCGTTTTGCCTGAAAATGCCCGCTGCACAAAATTTTAGCAATGAAATGCGCCAAATGTTCAGATTGCTGCTGGATTTTCAGAGCTCCTAGGATTAGCCAGTAGGCTTCGCTTAACGTTAGAAAGTGCGGGTGGCTCAAAAAGTTCAATCATTTTGGTACAGAAAGAGGTCGCAAAGAATAATTCGTCTTCTTTGTGGAAATTGAATAAATAATGGCTTAATTCTAAATGCAAAACTTGTCTTTCCAGAATATTGCGGAGTTTATAGAGTCAAGCCGTTGTAGGTAGCCCTTTAAGTGTATCGGGCAAATTTTTCTTATCCGGCGGATAATTGCGCGGCACCAGTTTTCCAACCACGGTCGTTTTGCACGCGAGGTGGATCTTCTTTCTACCCACGCCATTGCGCTGAGTAATCGGACCTCTACAAAATTTTTGCCACCTTCATCGAACGAATGCCGTTACATATATACCAGATGCCACGCTGCACCACGAAGCTCAGGACACTAAACTCTTAAGGGAACAGGCGAGGCAAGCCTGTTTATCTGAAAACAAGAAAGGGAATGACGCTTCATTAACGAGATGCTGCAGAAAGGAAAAATCAATTTCTACCAGAAACCAGTGTCACTCAATATTAATTGTGCTGAAAAGCAAGCTGTGACTGCATTACTGTGTGTCAGGAGCGAGCGACTTTGAGTAAAAACAGCATCCCGATGCTGCCTGACGAATTTTGTTTTATATGGAGGAGCCGCGGGCATCGGCCCGCTCGGCATAACACTGATCTCCTCCTGTTTCGCTGTTTTTGCTTAGGGAAGATATAGTTCGTCATCTGTGCTTTTGTGCGTGTCTCTAGCCTCGAGCGTTTGTTTAGGAGCGCAAGCGTGCTCTCACGTATGCTTAGTGTTGCGCAAACAAAAGCCCCGCACAGTCTTTTATTTTCTCCGTTTTACAGCCGTGGGGTTCGTATCGCGGCGTTGACTAACACTAACAGAGCTTCTCATTCAATGAACTGACACGCGCTATTCTACAGATGGAGGGAGCTGCTGTTTTTCTATGAGGACGAATGCAGTCGCGAGAGTTGCCCAACAATCAGAACGACCAGATAGGCTGAGAAGGTCAACAGCGGCCGTTGGAGTAATTTAATCGTTGTCTCTCCACGGTTCGCTATGAATGACTTTTCCTAGCGGCAACGACGAAAACGCTGCGTTTTGCTAATAATTATCTTAAGAAAGGGGACCGCGAACCACAAGGACGACCACAAAAAGAAGGAAAACGATGACACAAGCGCAATTCTTAAGATAATAATGTACAACTCGCTCAGCTCGCTACCTTGCTTCGGTGTCATTACTAATTCATTCGAGTGATCATCCTTCTCAGCCTCGAAGCCGCCAAGACCTTAACTTCCTCTTTTTTTCCCCCAAATACGCGTCTCTCATGCAGCGAATACAAAACCTAATCCCAAAAGCCTCAAAAGACCTGAGGGATTTTTACATCGTCTGTTGTTTGCAGAGGTGCTACCAGGAGGAATAGGGGCTTTATTTATGAAGCAAAGGAACGGAAAAGAAACGGACAAATTCGGGCGGAGAACTAACTCAAAAACCTACCAAACGGTTCTCTCCGCACCCACTTAAAAATTCAGACGTAACGATGGCAAGAGGACCTGACCATGGTGACTGCTGGCGCATTTTCCTCTTCTCATTTAGGAACGAAGTGCTCATTACACAGCTATAAATTTACTGAAATCGAAGCTGAAATTTTAAAATTCATTTATAGAAGCTGTGCAGGAGCTGACATTTTGCCTTAATTATGTGCGGGACCAATTCCGACGTATTCAAGGCCATTTGCGAAAAGAAAAAAATAGGCCTGTGCAAATACTAAATGATTCATAGTATTCTGCGCAGTCGGAAAACGCCAGCGTGCACCAAAGTGATTGCACCACAGCAGTTGAAACGCTGCCGTTCGCGGCTCGAAGGTTATGCGCTGCCGACAATCCCGAAAAGCTAGATCCGTTGCAACGCAGGCAGTACTGCGCATAACGAAGCTGGGAGGGTGCTTGGCTTGAAGGCCTGGAAAATCTGGCCTGCTGAACCGTGCAGGCCATAGAAATGTGTTGTTCCGGCCTGCCTATTCTATCAACTGTATAATCAACATGTAGTTCATGCCGCAAATGTAAATGCCAGCAGTGTTTTTTTATTTCAGTATTTCCGTAATGAGGTTTGTTTGGTTCTGACGTGAGGCGGGACCCTGCATCGAGCAGCTGCGGCTGCTATCGGCTGGAAATTCGGCCGCGTGGGCTCATTTGGAAATGGAGAAAAACAAAAGCAAACTGATGTATGTAGGGTTGTCTTAGTGGCTTTTTTCCTGTCTGAGTCTGATGAATAATTAGTGCGCATTGTCTCCCCTCTTTAAGTGATATTGTGGCTCTCTTCCCGCGCTTAACACCGTAACGAAATCCCAGAAGGACAGCTCGAACACGATAAGGACCGTACCTCCGCTGACAGACTCTGCACCCGACATTTCTTTTTTGCGGGTTAGGGAAACACGGAACCGCCTTTTCCCATCCATAGGGCACTGGCGGTGTTTTGCTTTCACAAAAGAGGACAATGGACGTCATTAGTGCGTCAGCATAGGAGAGACCTCTCCGCGCACAAATGTGGTGGGTCTGTAAAATAATAACAGCACCACTCAGAAGACAGCAGTTGATAAGAAGTCGACTTCAGCCTATATTCCAGAGCTCGGGCACTATCATGTCTGAGGAGTGGGCAAGACGGGAGCAGGCCTGCGACTGTGTTCAGTGAGCCTGCGTTTCTTCCAGCGCGAACGCCACTTCGGGAGCCCTAAAATCCTACGCGTACACAGGGAGACAGACACACGGGGATCAGCGCTCGTCAGTGTGTGCCTGTTTCCCTGTCTGCGTGTGAATGTTAGCGCTCCCGAAATGACGCTTGAGCACCGACTGGCCCTATCTGCTACCCCTGTGGGCTTCGATAGTAGGTTAGATATTTGACGGGCGCTGAAGGTTGTCGCAGTTATGACGTTGTTAAATGCTACCGCTTTGCTCAAAACTGGTGAATAATGTGTTCCTGCACATCCGTTGTTTTCTGCCGGCCAGTTTCGTCACTGCAGACACAATAGTCCTGGGCCTAATGAGTGGCTCGGGTGGATAGCCTGACAGCAAAACAATCTTTCCGCATTAAGTCTACCTTTTTCATAAACATACTATCGGCACAGTGCTGAAATTTTGTACGGGAGTAGCAACCAACGCACGGAGGTGGTACCAAAATAATGCACTTCGAAGAAAAAGTATAACGATTAGGTTTTTCGCTGTCGAAGGAATAAAACTGTCACCCTTGAGACGGGTTTTAATCGTAAAATTACAAATAAACTTAAGGTACTGATTATGGTACCAGTTATGTAAATGGCACTGATTAAAATTGTGAAAAAATTTGTTTACTTATGCCTTGTAGTTCCCCGAGAAAAGGTTCTGACAACAACGGCAGTAAAGTGTGCGAATGATGGGAAGAAGTAAGGGCAATAACCAGACGAGGGATATGCGAGAAGTCACTTAAAGGATTCATTCAGCAGCGCTCTCTGAAAACAGTTTTAGTCGTCAAAACTTTGGCAGAAGAGCTACAGGAGGAGCCCTAGTGGATGGAAAACCTACTAAGAACAAGGCACATGCATCCACGTTAATGGTCGATTTGATGGCAAAAAAGACCCAAAAATCCCTTTTAAACCAAGAACACCAAAGTATGAGTTATATTCTCAAAATATAAAGATATTACCTATCACTAAAACTTCTTTTTGGGGCTAGATGGTGCATAATGATTATGTAAAAACTGGTGGCGCAAAAATAGACAACCACAGGGAGACGGCACACATACACAAGCGTTCCCTGCGGATGTCTGTGTTTTCACTATAACTTTTTACGAAATCATTTTCTATCTGACGATTGCAAAATCACAAAACAAAATTTTTGATAAAAAAGTCTCACTCCAACTTAAATGGACATTCTTTCATTGCAGATAATGTAGAACTTGAAAACTACAGTTCTAAAAACAGTATGATTATTTGCGAGCTCCAGAAAACGGCCAATTAAGGCATAGAAATGCCTTGTGTATAGTCTTAATTTAAGACCTTTGAGGATGCAAAGTATAAACTGTGGTCTTCCGCAGTTAGGGTCCCTGAGAAAAGTTTTTGCCTAAGATTATGCCACAAGTTAAATTATGTTTCTGCCCTGCGTAATGAATTCCTTCAAAGACCTCATTGCACATCACACCGCGTCAACAACTCTATCAAAGTTGCGTCTCATTATGTAAAACTTCCTTACTTCACTAATTTCTTCACCGTACATCAAATGAATACAATATTTTTCTCTGTAGAATTGCATCCATTTCCGCTAACAACAATTTTCGCAAAGGTTTAGCTTGCATTGTATCATCATCATCATCAGCCTCACTACGCGCGCTGCAGGGCCAGCATGTCCAGCATTCTCGGAAAAAAAATTATATTGGAAAATTGTAAGGTACTGTTCTGGAAATATTGGAGGTAATGGTCAATTCTTCTGATGTAGCAAAATCTTTCCTTCGCATCGAACATTTAAGACTGCCTTAGAAAACCAACGAGGGACGCTTCTGATGATAGAAAAAGCGTTAAGAGAAAAAATTCAAGACTGTCGTCGGGTGATCTGCGGATATATTGATTGACATAGTGAAATCTTACATTATATGAAAAATTGCGCTCCTAAACTGTTTCTCGCCCAAACATGCTCTTGCCCAGAATTGCTGGGTGTGGGCCTCTCTCGTGTCGCTCAAAATAACTTAGTCCTGCGCTATCTGCGGCCACCCTATCACTGCAAACTTCTTAATTTCATGCACGCAAGTAGCATTCTCTCGCCCCCAGCCACGTGTAAGTTTTTTATACGGCAATATTTTTTGTGTAATCATATATGTTCGTGAAATAAGCTTCACTTAACACTTTCATGTTACATAATTCAATGCTTTTCTTTTACCCACCGCCCTCTGCAATGCCTGTCCGGCCTTGCGAGAACTGAAATAAATAACGGGATAAAGAAGCAAAGAAACAAAGAAACAAATAAGTCAACGGATCGTAACGAGAGGACTGGAGCATTGTAAGTTGAACTTGCTGAGAACGGCAGTTACGTGCGGGAGTCTTGCCACGGGGGATTCTGGCCCAGGACTTATGGCCCGCTGGGATAATGGCGCTGGGCAGATTACTCACGGAGCGATAATGAAGGCTGGCTTTCGAGACGGGTTTCTCGCACGGTGCGCAATCGCATTTCAATCACGCAAACGTATATGCTCTTGTTTGGAGGCTGGTCTCATGTGGGGCAGCTTCAACTTGCTCTTCCAAGGCATTACGACAGCACAAATCGTTTAACCCTAGTATGTAAATCGGGACCATTAGTACATGTTGGTTAATTATCTCAAACGCTTTTCGGAGTCATTAGTGGATCGCGCATCATTTCTGTATCGCCTAGACGCCTATGGAAGAGTACCGTCCTGCACCACCAAGAACAAAGAAAACCATACCGTCGACTTCAAGCCAGTCCAGAACAAAACAGGCACAAAGAAAAAAGGGTTTTCGCTATAAGAGGACTGGCACACGTCTAAGATACATGTAAAGCATTTGTTCAAAGGGGGTCGTCCCAAACATATGAACTCCTCCTTGAAGCTGGCAGAAAAACAAAACAAAAATAAACAAAGCACGGCGCCAGGGACAGAAGAAAGAGTACAGTTATAAAACAATGTTAAAGGGATATATTGGAGCATGGTGGGAGACTTTTCACGCCGTTTTCGTGTTGTGCGGAAGCAGCTCGTTGAATTCGCTCGATCCAAATCAACAGCATTTTTCTTGCATTAAACATTGCATATTTGTTCGAAGCGGTATGCATTCCATGAATCATCTAAGTACAGAAAATCTGTAGCAATCGACTCGTAATCATGCATCTATACGTCCTTGCAATAATTCTCGTGGAATGTTCCGAGATCTTTCTTTTTCCATAATATTTACAAACGTATAGCGTTTCCTTCCCCAGAGCGAGCATGTTTCGTATGATTTTGATCATTCACAAGCAGCCCACTCAGGCAACCGATTCTGAAGTTTTTTATTAATACTGTTAACACTCGCTTGAGCGTCGTTACAAAGAGGGTATACAGTGCAATGCGCAACTTACAAAACTAACTTCTCATAAAGTCAAGTTGGACGCCCTGGACACAAAATATCAATAGAACGCTAGAATTTATGCACACCAGTTGTTCGACAACTTTACCAGGCAAAGCATTCCTAATTTTCAATCACATCGGGGAAAAAAAGTTAGTCGTGTTGGGTTTAATGGCTCATAAGCAGCTAAGGCTATCAAGCGCCGAGTTTAAGGTATAGGAAAACTGTTCTCTGTGGATGGGAGGAAACATGGTGGTGTAGATGAATTAAAATGTTAGTTCGTTATAGCAGTAATAAGAGGCGAAATAAATTTTATAAATGGCTAATAATACACGCTTTACAGAAGGTAAGGTAACCTCAGTAGCCATTCTTGGCTGGGCAAGAATCTTGAGGTTCCCAACCAATCAAATAAATACATAAATGCCTTCTCAGGAATGAGAAAATGGCTGAAGTGTATCATATAAAAAAGCAATGCCGTGGATTAAAATTTTTACATTTTTAAAGAAAACTTGCTTTTTTAAAAAGCTAAAAACACATGACATGTTAACAATGGCATTTTTACCTTAGAGCAGCGCTGGGTGTAAAGAAAGGTATTATAAAACTTAGTAAAATTCTTCTTTCTTAGTTTTCTTAGTTCTGCGGAGGAGAATAAATAATGGTTTAGTGTCAGTTCTTCTCCACATCTTTAACAAAGAGGTTTTTCTTGTTTCGTTATTAAGAAATTATGTGTAATGTGTGCATGTCCAATGCGGAGACGACATAAAATTACCTCAATAAATCGTTCCTTGTGCCTACAGGTCTTCCATTCACCCAGGACGGGCTTTAAAAGTGCAGCTTGTTAACTTCGTTGTCCCATGAAGTCTGCCATTTTTCGCTCAGTTTATTCTGGACTAACTTGATGCAGTCCTTATGCGGTAGGTCTACTGGTTTTACTTTAGCGTTTCCGGCATGTACGGCGCATGCATTACCGCTCTCGTTCCGCTGATTCCCACGTGAGTGGGAACCGAGCAGAACTTTATTGTATGTCACTGTGTATCAGCTCGCATCACACTGTGTGTTATGTTTCCTATTAAGGGTTCGACTGCATTTCTGGGGTTTATTGCTGTAATTACGTTGAGGGAGTCAGTGTATATAACACTGTTCTCTGTGTTTCTTCATTATTTGTTCTACAGCTACAGCAATGGCGTAGCATTCTGCTGTAAAGATTGAAGCGCACTGAGGCAGCCTGAATACTTTCTCCAACTTCCCCTGTATTATCGCGCTCCCCACAAAGAGTGCTGTCTTAGAACCATCTGTGTAGAAATTGGCGTAATTCTTCTATTTTCCACTTACTCCAACAAACTCTTGCAGCGTATATTCCTGTGGCGTATGCCTTTTATTAATGTGTGCCAATGCGAAATCGCATACGGCGGGAAACATGTACCAAGCTGGCAACTGATCAGGCCTCCGGGCAACGTCGGGAAGTGCGTTCAGTATATTTATTTCTTGGCATTTTTCTTCGAAGCAGAAGAGTAGTGTTTTTACAGCTTGAGGTGTTTTGGTGTAGAGTGTTCTGGATGGGCATTTAGTAATTATGGGGTAACAGAGATATTTTGGTAGCGACCTTATTTTAAGTTCATATGCACATGTAAGCATTGTTCTTCTATCAGTGATCTAGGCGGGTCATTTGCTTCTACTTGAAGACTATTTGCGGGGGATGTTTTGTAAGCACCAGTTGAAAGGCGTGAACCAGAATTTTGTACTGGATCCAGCTTTTTGAGGTATGATGGCCTTGCAGACCCATACACTATGCATCCATAGTCTGAGGAAGACCGTATTAGTGAGCGATAGATGTGCAACAGGCACATCCTATCGGACCTCCACCGCTTTCGTGACAGTCATCATCATCATCATCATCATCATCAGCCTTCCTACACCCACTGCAGGGCAAAGGCCTCTCCCATGTCTCTCCAATTAACCCTATCCTTTGTCAGCTGCATCCATCCTTTGCCTGCAAACTTCTTAATCTCATCCGCCCACCTAACCTTCTGCCGCCGCCTGTTCCGCTTACTTTCTCTTGGAATCCACTCCGTTACCCTTAACGACCAGCGGTTATCTTGCCTTCGCATTACATGCCCTGCCCAAGCCCATTTCTTTCTCTTGATTTCGACTAGGATGTCATTAACCCGTGTTTGTTCCCTCACCCACTCTGCCCGCTTCCGATCACTTAACGTTACACCTATCATTTTTCTTTCCATGGCTCGCTGCGTTGTCCTTAACTTAAGCTGAACTCTTTTCGTTAGCCTCCACGTTTCTGCCCCGTAGGTGAGTACCGGTATGATTATGCTGTTGTACACTTTCCTCTTGAGGGAAATTGGTAAACTGCCACTCATGATCTGCGAGAATTTGCCATATGCGCTCCACCCCATTCTCATCCTTCTAGCTATCTCCCTCTCATGATCTGGATCAGCTGTCACTACCCGCCCTAAGTAGACGTACTCCGTCACAATTTCTAGGCTCTCGCTGCCAATTGTGAACTGTTGTTCCCTTGCTAGGCTGGTAAACGTTACCTTGGTTTTCTGCATGTTAATTTTTAGACCCATCGATCTGCTCTGCCTGTCTAACTCATTGATCATGATTTGCAGTTCACCTCCTGAGTGATTCAGCAAGGCAATGTCATCAGCAAATCACAGATTATTTAGGTATTCTCCATTTATTCTTATTCCCAACTGTTCCCAATTCAGGCCTCGAAATACCTCCTGTAAACATGCGGTGAACAGCATTGGCGAGATCGTGTCTCCTTGCCGGACGCCCTTCCTTATTGGAATTTTATTGCTGACTGTATGGAGGACTATAGTAGCTGTGCAGTTGCTATATATATCTTCCAGTATTTTGACATAAGGCTCTTCTACCCCCTGATTACGCAATGCCTGTATGACTGCTGAGGTTTCCACTGAGTCGAATGCTTTCTCGTAATCAATGAAAGCTATATATAGAGGTTGGTTATATTCTGCGCATTTCTCTATCACCTGATTGATAGTGTGAATATGATCTATTGTGGAATATCCTTTACGAAAGCCTGCCTGATCATTTGGTTGATTAAAGTCTAACGTTGCCCTGACTCTATTAGCGATTACCTTAGTAAATACTTTGTAGGCAACGGATAGTAAGCTAATCGGCCTGTAATTTTTCAAGTCCTTGGCGTCTCCCTTTTTATGAATTAAGATAATGTTTGCATTCTTCCAAGCTTCCGGTACAGTCCAGGTCATAAGGCATTGCGTATACAGGGTGGCTAGTTTTTCTAGCACGATGTCCCCTCCATTCTTCAACAGATCTGCTGTTACCTGATCCTCCCCAGCTGCTTTTCCCCTTTTCATTGCTTCTAAGGTTTTCTTTGCTTCATCTTTCGTTACTGGCGGGTATGACGCATTGCTGTGCACTGCTGTTTTTCTCATTAACGCTCTGATTACATTGGCTACTGTATAGGTCTGTGTAGAACTCTTCGGCTACGTTAACTATCTTATCCATATTGCTAATGACATTGCCCTGCTTGTCTCTTAATGCATACATCTGGTTTTTACCTATGCCTAGTTTCCTCTTCACTGTTTTTAGGCTACCTCCGTTCTTTATAGCATGCTCGATTCTCTCAATATTAAACTTCCTTGTGTCGGCTACCTTGCGCTTATTTATTAACTTTGATAGCTCCGTTAGTTCTATTCTATCGGTAGGGTTAGATGCCCTCATGTTTTGGCGCTTCTTAATCAGATCTTTCATCACCTGAGATAGCTTCCCGGTATTCTTTCGAACTGTCCTACCGCCTACTTCTACTGCGCACTCCGTAATTATTGATGTCAGATTATTGTGCATTGTGCAGGTCACCTTCTATGACCTTCGTGGCAGTACTTTGAGTATATTCAGGAATTGGGTTGCTTTTATTTTTTAGGGTGTTTATGCGCGGTAAGAACGCGAGCATTTTCTCAAGAGTTAGGTCTAAAAATTTGTGTTCTTGTTTTACTAGAAGTACGGTGTCATACAAGTGGAGGGTGAGATCAATCTGCAGTCCTCTCTGCAGCGAGAAAAGAACGGCAACAGTTTCTTGAGGAGAAAACCTAAATCGATTTCTGTCCGCTAATTTGTTTATTGTGAGTTGTATTTGTGTCTCACAAGTTGACAAGCTAGAAGATGTGCATGCAATTTGAAAGTCATCGGCGTAACCGAGTACATTATTGACGGTGGAATTATACTGGCTAAGGAATTCATTTTTACAATGAACAATGTAGTACTTGAAATGCATCCTTGAGGAACACCATTTTCCTTAGTGAAATTCTTCGAGAGGCTAGCACCGAGACGAAATTGGAATTAACGTTTGGACAAAACGTTGCTCAAATAATTCAGCATCCTCCCGCGGATGCCAAGCTCTGCCAGGTCACAAAGAATCCCGAACCTCCAGGTTGTGTCGTATGCCATCTCCATATTAAAAAAGACTGCAAGGCAGTGTTCTCTGCGTATAAATGCCTCTCGGACTGTGTTTTTCAGGCGGACTATATGGTCAACTGTGGAACATGTTCTTTTAGAACCACATTGGTGCACATCAGAAGCTCACGGGATTCTAGAATAAAAATTAATCTACTATAACACTTTCAAAAGATTTTGCAAGACAGCTTGCAAGGGTTATAGGCCTGTAACTACCAAGGGAGATTGGTGGCTTTCCTGGTTTTAGGAATGGAACAATAATGGCTTTTTTCTGAGAAGCTGATATTTTTCCTAGTATCCATATTTCGCTAAAAATATTTTAACATAATTTCTACAGAGTGTTCAGATAGAAGCGACAGCATGAATGAATTTAATCGGGGCCTGGTGCTGTTTGTTTACTTATAGACAGTACTCTCTGTATTTCTTGAAGTGTAATCAAACTATTGTAAGGCTCGTTTGTGCTGCCGGCCGTAGGGGGCCTTTGTTTTTGGTTGTGTTTTTGTATTGTAAGAATGACTGTGCATAGTGTGAGGAACTAGAAACTGTAAAAAAAATATTGACCCATAATGTCTGCTTGTTCGTTAATACTTGTCTGTATGCCAGTGTCTGTCAGCAGAGGAAAGGTGAAGGGGGAGTAGCTGCCATTTATTTGTTTTACCTGCTCCCACAATGTTTTTTATGTTACTGTGCTGTTTATGGAAGACACATAATTTCGCCAAAACATTTTTTCGGCATTCCGACGTATATATCGGGCTTTATCTTTTGCCTTTTTGAAAATTATGAGATTCGCGTGAGTAGGATACCTACGAAATACGTCACAGGCTTTATTTTGGTGTCTTTTGGCTTCCCTAGATTCCCGCGGCCACCATACCTTGTGTTTCAGGTGCACTACTCCTGTGGACTGAGGAATAGCTAGGCGTGCAGCGTTGATGATACACCTCGTGGGCATTTCATTCAGTTCATCTATGATAAGTGCTTCTGAGAAAATGCTTTCTAAACTGGCATTTTCTCTAAACAACGCCTAGTCAGCTAAATGGAGCTTCCGTCATCGTGGTTTTATTGGGATGACTGCAGGTGAGGATGATTGGCTGATAAAAACTCGCAGGGGATCACTTGCATACTGGTTGTCTAAAACGTCCCACTTAAAACCGCTAAAAACAGACGGTGAAGAAAAAAACAGGTCTAAGCTGCTCATTTTACCTGAGTTTGGGGAACAGTATTTGGCCTTTTCCTTATTTAAGAGAGATACAATATTTGAGAGGATAAAATCTTCGATTATTTGACCTCTAGAGTCGCAACGTTCATTTTCCCAAAAAGGGGAGTGAGCGTTAAAATCACGAACAGGTATGGCTCCGGAAGTTCACTGATCAGTTCTTTTTAAATTATGGATTTTTGATGATGAATGTGGAGGAATGTATACAGAATAGATTATTAGTGTTTTGTAGCTGACGATGATGACTGCAACCGCCTCAAGTTTTTGTTTTGAGTTTCATTATTTGAGCTGGGATGCCGTTTTGAACGACAACTGCGACGCCTCCCGAAAGTCGATTCGCCTGCTCGCGATCGCGTCTAAAAGTTTTATAATGTTTCAGGATATGCACATGCTGTGGACCAAGATTGGTTACCTGAAGACATAAAATTATGGGTAACATTGACCCTAAATTATGTTTTATGTCACTGTATTTCCCCAAGGGTCCTCTACGGTTTCATTGAACTAAAAAAAGCCATGATTACGTTTTTGAGAGGGAATGAAAGGGGATTTACTTATGCGGTGGGCCCATTATGAGGGCTCTGTCTTTTTTTTCGTTCAAGAGAGCTGTTCCGCCGCTGGAAAGTGGGCGGATTGGGTGTTACGTCCATCACCTCACCGGAGATGCTGAAGGACCGCGCAGAGACCGCGGTTGTGTTAGTTTCAGGCCTCGCCCGACTGGGGGAAGTCCTGTGGGATGCCTACCCATGGACCGGCGCTCCCTGCTTTGACACTAACAGGGCAACTTTCGCTGTCGGGCGTGGATGGCCGTGCCATAGGCTCGATAAAAGCGGCCTCTGCAGGTGCCGGAATGCTGTGTGGCGCTACGCCCCTGCGCACCACATCAGCGAAGTTTGGTTTTTCTGTGAAGGAGAATGTGTTGGTAAGCGCAAAACGCCTCCTCGCTTCTTTAAGTGAAATGGTTTTTCCAGGAAGGACACGCCCTGGAGTAGGCAGCGTGGTCTCTGCAGTTTGCGCAGTGCGGTGCTGCGTCACATTCCTCAGAATGGCGGTCCTTTGAAGCGCATTTTGCGCAGGTTTTGCGGCCGCGGCAACTCTGAGCCGGGGCCAATCTTCTGGCAATTGTAACCTCGTGCGGGGATTGAGTATATTGTGTCTGACGTTGGCTTTCAAGTATCCTACTTCGATCGTTTTGGGCAAGCTGCTGGTGTTAAATGTGAGGACCATGTGTTTAGTATCTACTTCTTTGATATCCTTGCTGATTTTGATCCTGTGAACGCCAATTACACTTTGGTCAGAGAGTCCTTGAAGTATTTCGGCTTCTGTTATATGGATAAAGCCAGCTTCTGAGATAATGCCTTTGACTGTGTTAAGAGATCGGTGGGGAGTCACGGAGACAGAGATGTCCCCTATGGAAGCGATGTTTGAGAGTGTCGAGCACTGGATGCTCTCGCTCACTTCGAAAAGTAGATCGCCGCTGGTCATTTTTGATACCTTGTAGCCGGAGCTTAAGGTTAAGCATTAAGTGTTAAGCATTTGGAGACAAGAAATAGAGATGTTATCCGGGCTTGCTTTTCTTCGCATTCACTGTGTATTACGTGAAACTTTGAGAATGTCGATCTTTTTTCTGGGAAAAAGTCTTCTGCTTCGCTCCGCCCTCTCTTGAGAGATCGATCAGGCTTGAAATGGAGGGGAGCACTAAAAAAAATTAGTTTTTTGGTCATGGTGCCAGCCACCCACAATAGATCCCCACTAGGGGACGGGACAAGAAGTTGCTAGCAAGCCCTGTCCACGCCAGCTGTACACCTTATCTATGAGCAAACATGGCGAAACTCAGCGTAGTTGGTCACACAAGTTTAACCCTAGCCGCCTATGGAAGGTGAGAAAAGCCAAGAAGGGAAAAGGAAACAGAACAGTTAACAGAAAGAAGATAGGAAAGCAAGAGATGGAGGGGAGGATAGGAAAAGGCGACTGCCCTTTTCTCCCGGTCGGCTCAGGCCGGAGGTGCTATCTACAGGAAGCTGGGGCCAAAGCAGCGTGTTGCCTCCACCGAGGGGCCTTAAAGGTCCTAACTCTCGGCATCGGCTCAACCACCAGGGTCCCCTTTTCCCCGGACACGGCGATGCCACGCGCGGCTAAACGCGGGTGCTCGGGTCCGTGGTGATGCACTGTTCACCATCATCCCTTTGCGGGGAAGTCCCTGCGGATACTAGGGAACCCGTGGTGTCGCCACTCACCAACATCTGCAAGCTGCAGATGCACCCTCCCCTCCCCCCCCCCCCCCCCCACACACACACACGCGGGGGAGGGAAGAAAGAAAAATATCGACATGTGTGTCGTAAAGATTGATTGATCGAGTGTGGTTTGTTCTCGTGCTCTATTTTCCCGGGGGCTGAACACATCTACCTTTTTTATCTTTAAATGCCCTTGAATTGTCTCGAAGAAAAGATTTAAGCTGGATTTTTGCCATCTATTTTCAAGCAAATCGAGCCCACATGAATGTAGCATTTCCGTCATTGAGACCAATCTTCTGTATCTTGACAAAATAAAACGAGCGGCCATTCCTTGGATTCATTCCAGTTTGTATTTTAAAATTTCTTGGGGAGGGGGGTGTTCCAGACAACACAGGGACACTCCAAGTATAGGCGGATGAATGTTTTGTAAGCAATTAATTGGACATCTTTTGGTGCTCATCCAATTATTTTTTTCAGAAAGTAAGGTTTTTGGTAAACTGTTGAAAACAAATTACTAATAATTTTTTGCCACTATAGATTGTGTGTAATTGTAAATCCAAAATATTTGAAAGTACCAAAATTTTTTGGTTCCATTTCTTCTAACGTTATAAGAAGATAACAGCGCAATCTTCTTATTTGTAGTATGTGTAATGTTGATTATGAGTCATTAATTTCAATTTCTCAATTTCCGCACCAAATATAGAAGGAATGAAGCACTCAGTTTATTCTCATCTGGTCGTCAGCTTGTCTTATTCGAGAATAAATTGAACACTCGTCTGCAAAAACTTAAATGCTACGGGACACCCAATAACCTCGTTAATATCCTTAATATATATGAGGAGCAGTAATATAGCTACAGCCGATCCTTTAGGAACACCAGAAAGCACTTCTACTGTACACGAAGAAAAGCAGTCACCCACACGCACAACCTGTCGGCGGTTGTTCAAATAGTCTTCAATCCACTTCAGAACAGCTTCGCTAATGCCTGCTTTATGCATTTCAAAAAGTAATCTACTGTGCGGAACCTTGTCGAATGCTCTTGCGCAGTCTACGAAAATGACGTCGATTTATTATTGGGCATCTATGGCTGAAATTTATTCATGTAAAATTTCTACGAGCTGTGTTATGGTATATAGTCTTTTTCGCAACTCTTGCTGGTGCTGAAGAAGAACTGGTTATGTGCAAGAAAAGTTAGTACATGTTTACTTATGATAAATAAATAAATTATAAATAAATGAATTGTTTGCATTATTCAGTGTTGTTGCTTGTATTATTTTGTGTTGTTTTCACCAGCGTTCGGTCGATAAATAAATAAATAATATGTTCTAGGAGTTTACAGCGGATACTTGTCAAAGAAATTGGGAGATAATTATTTGTGAGTGATCGGTTACGGTGCATAAAACAGGAGTTACGACTGCGCAAAACCAATCTTGTGGCAACGAGTGAGTGTGTAAGGACTTCGTAAATAATATATTAATGAAAAACGACGTCCCCTCCGCGCATCGCATGAGAAACTGGGTTAGCATTTCATCTGGCCGGCTAGCCTTTTCAGAATCCAAAAGTAACTGTTAATTAAACACGCCAGCCTGGTTCGCGACCAGGTCTCCCATCGAAAATGAAAGGGAAGAACGCGGATACCCATCACTGTCATCGTTTCTTGGTTTAGAAAAAGACTGGAGGCAGTGATTGAATTGAAGTGATCTGCTATTCTTGTTTCTTCTGTAAATATTTTTTCGCTAATTTGAATGCTAATTATTTCTTCTTTATTGCCACTCAGGAAAAGCCAAAACTTCCGAGGTGCTGTTTTGATGAAACTGTTTAATTTCATGTTAAAAATTGCTCTTTTTATTCCATCACAGACGTTTTTAATGTCCTTCGCAATTTTCATACCTCAGCTGAGCTATCTTTCCACCTGCGCAACCGCTTTATTTTGCGCTTGAGTGCAGTGCATAATAGGTCGATTATTACAAGGATTTAGAGGTTTCATTTTCTTTTCCTTAGTGGGAAGGAATCTGTGAACACAATATCTTATTACATTCTTGAAGTTCAACCATATTTCATCAGCCGATTCACAATCGCTGGCAAGTTCGAATTCACCAAGTGAGAATTCTAAAAAATCTTGAATGAATGTGTTGTCTGCCCGTTCATAATCCTCAACTAGCACAGGTATAAAGGGTTGGACACGGGTGCTTGCTCTGACCAGGATATGCACAGAAACCATTTGATGATCAGATATTCCATCTTTTTCAGACACGGAATAGCAACCACTCTACCCGAAAGAAACACCAAGTCCAATAGTGTCCGAGATTGAGGCGTTATCCTTTTGTCTCCTTCCACGATTTGTTTCAGATTGCGTGAAAACAATATCTGAAGCAGTGCTTTGCAACCAAAATTTCTATGCTCCCAGGTAGTAAACTGTCCCAGCTATTATTTGGCAAATTAAAATCTCCAGTCATTATTACTGCGGTGGTACGGTTCACATAAGTGCATAAGAGTGTTCAGGTCATCCGAAAACTCTGATGAAATGACAGGTGGCCTGTACTACACTGCGCAAACAAAGTAAGCAACATTCGCGTAAGTAATTTTGCACCAAACTGTTTCCGGCAGAGCGCACTGAATTATAAACATCTATAGATCTTTTAACAACAATTTCAACACCATAACTACGAGTGCCCCTATCGAATCTGAACATCTGGTAGTCTGGGGGCACTATACAGTGACTAGGCACACCGATGTTTAGCCATGTTTCGCTCACGACTAGCACATGCGGACTTTCCGTCAGAAAATTTCTTCACTCGAATCATTTTTTCCATATCTCTCAGCACGGATGTCGTAAAGGCATGTCCTGCGAAACTTGGTTAGCCATTTTCGCACATAATTACGATATGAATCTTGATTCTAACGTTCAGACTTATGAATATTTATCTACTTTATTAAATCTGTTGACAAAGTACCTCACAAATGTTTACTACTAAAGTTTTTCAATTAACTTTACACACTGATGTATTGGAATAGATAAATGAATTTTACACTACAGCGTATACAGGTCGTTCGGCCGAAAAGCCTTCGGCGTCGTAGTAGTAGCTGTTGTAGTTGTAACTGTCGGCACCACGTGTCGGAAATATTTCCTTAAGGCACGGTTCGGGTGTCCACCGAGAAAAGTGAAACAGTTATTGCGTTATTGCCTTTATTAAAATCAATTTCATTTTATTTCTTCGAAACCGATAAAGAGCGGGAACTTCGAAAGCAATGAAAGACGCATAACTGGCCACATGGAACAGTGGACACCTCAGTCGCGCTTTAAGCTACGTGGTGGTAGTTACAGATGTGCTCTGCATGCGCTAGAATTGACAACGTTATAGCAGAATCGCGGTACTGAAGCTGTAGGCCGTCGGCGTTCGTTGTGTTGATTGGCGTTGGCGTTGACAAATAACGTTCTAGCTCCGATAATTTTGAGGAAAGCAAAAGCGCATAACTGGCTCCCTGGCTCAATGGACGCCTCCATCGCGCATTGAGGTACGTGCAGTGGTGAGAGACAGATGTCGGCTGCATGCATTAGCGCTGACAACGTTGTGTCAGACACGCGGCACTGCAGCAATAGGCCACAGCGTTCATTGGGTGACCAACCTCTCGTCATCAACCATTAATTTAACTGCCACCTGCAGGGTGTCAGGGTGGGTGCCCTGCCTATCCAGTGTGCGAAACGCATTACACATTACAGACGCCAAGCCGCGTCTTGTTACCCGATGCACCATAGCTTTAACTTTCTAACCAGGCTCAGCAGTAGTTAAAGTGCAGCTAATTTCACGCGACAGCGTGTACAACTCGTTCGGTCGAAAAGCCGTCGGCGTCGTAATAGTAGTACTTGTAGTTGTCGGCACCGCGCGTGGGGTATATTTGGGGGCTGCGTAAAAATCAAAGGACACGCATATTGAATGAACAAAACCGGAGTGTAGGCCGGGAATCAAGCCAGGGGCTTTGGCGTTCGAGACAGAGACGGCTCGAGGTTTGAACATGAATAAAGGCGCGTCTAGCGAATGCACGGGTGTCTTAGAAATGTATCTTCGATATTTGTACTGAGGCGTTCTTGCGTACATGACCATGTAAATCACACATGTCGGAATTAAAGGAGTACCATGCGTTTCCGGTAAATTTCCTCCGTGCTTGCGAGCAGTCATAGCGCTATCATGTGACACGCCTTGAAACGCCCTTCGTCATGCACGGCGCTGGCCTGGCAGATGGCGTGTGCGTAGGCGACCTTTCTGCATCGGTGTAGTGTAGTTCGTTTCTGAACAGGTGTGATGGAACCACAGCCGTCTACGAGTGCTAGTGTGGAGCAGCGTGTCTGTTTTGAGAGGCTTCCTAGAGACTACGAGCGTTTTGTCCAACGGGCAAGGCGATGGCGTTCTGTGGACTCGCTGACAGCGCTGCTACAGCTTTCGCGTTTCACTGTTATAGGCGAAGCTTAATTGTCCTCTTATTTTTTAGAACACCGCTGTCAGGTCACCTGTGTTAATAACACAGCCTCCTAATTTTCTCCAATTAACAACAAGCACCCCTCAAGGGTCAGCGCTTTGTGCCCTTCTGTAGTTGATATACGTAAACGACTTACCCATGTGTGCTTCCTCTAATAACCTTATGTTTGCCGATGACTGCATTGTGTATAGTGCAGTTACTAGCCCATTCAATCAGACCGCTTTTCTAAATGACCTAACCTGTGTACAAGACGGGTGTAGACAATGAATCATGAAGCTCAACAGCGCTTAATACAAACAAGTGCCATTTCACAACAAACACAGACCCCTTTCATTCCCTTATATAATATCAGGCCCCGTAGTTGAATGAACGAATTCTTATAAATATCTGGGCCTCACCCTATGTGCAGATCTAACCCGGAAAGCGCTTTTCACTTGCATCCTATCATCAGCTAACAGAACCCTTGATTTCATAAAACGTTATTTGCGCCTCGCACCTCAAGGCGTAAAACATCTCTCATACGAGTCCCTGGTTCGAACAAAACAAGAATATGCATCTAGCATCTCGAAACCTAACCAAATCTATCTGGTAAATTCACTAAACCTAAAGCAGGCTTAGAATGAGGATGACAAAAGCGACGTTCGAACCGGGTACTTAGACACTGGCTCGCACGTCTTAATAAGGATAGAAACGCACGCAGTGACGGCTTCACGTCAAAACTGGAATCATTATGCAAAGAACTAGATGACAATGTGAGTCTACCTCAGATCTGAAACTTGTTTACTTTTGAGCAGCAGAGGTGCAGACTGAACTCCAGAGACTTAAATACGTCCTCAGCCCTAGGCCCAGAGGGGTACATAACAAGGAACACCGGAATCTCGGCGTCCAATCCAATGCCACCTTTACCGAATACTTAAACGAACGCTGGAAAATGGGCATCCACCCATCTCAAAGGAAAGAGGCCAAGTTGACTCCATACCCAAACCTGGGAAACCGCAGCTCACCTCTAACCACAGACCCATCTCCCTCACCTCTTCTGTCGGCAAACTCACGGAGCATGTATTCCAGACCAAGTGTTGCCGGTACGTAGAAGTGCACGATTTCATGCCCACTTGCATGTGTGTATTTCGTCCTGGACTTTCCACACAAGGCATGTTCC
The DNA here is from genome assembly GCF_052857255.1 of Amblyomma americanum. Lineage (NCBI taxonomy): Eukaryota > Metazoa > Arthropoda > Arachnida > Ixodida > Ixodidae > Amblyomma > Amblyomma americanum. The sequence goes on from NC_135499.1 coordinate 65,862,770, forward strand.
TACGGATAAAATATCACATTATCGACTCCCAAACCTAAAAGACCAAAGCCATCCAAGGTGTAGATCTCACTAAGGTCTTTGAAAACGTTGGACGCTCAGCTTTTCTACAAAACCTTACAACCCTGCGAGTCAGCGCCAGGATGTACAGTCGTCCACATACCTGTCTAGAGCGCTCGAACTCCGGGCCGTCTGCTCTGGATGGATGGATGAATGGATACGGATGAACCCTTTAAATCGGGCGGTGGCTCAAGCCACCTAGCCATGACATGAAATTTTACTCTTGTCTTAATTTTAGCCACCAATGAGATAACCTTCGTTTGGTTACTTCTACCCGCTTCAAATCTACTTTCCCTTCACGGTCCTTAAACCCCAATGCCTTGGATAAATCAGCCCCGCTGCTTTCCAGTGTATGGTGAAGCCCTTTACAGAAAAGTATCAAGTGTTCAGCGTTTCCTCCTCTTCTCCGCACGCAACGCACAACGTGTCTACCTCGTGGTACCTAACTCTATATGTCTTAGTCCGTAAAACTCCCTTCCTGGCCTCAAACAGCGAAGAGCTTCCCCTACTATTATCATAGATATTTTCTTTGGCAATTTCCTGCTTAAAAATCCTGTATGTTCCCAGTGCTGATTTTGTCAGCATCCCTGTTTTCCACAGAGCTCTCTCTGTTTCTTTAACTTTTTTCTTAACCGATAATTGCTGATTTGCCCCTACTACTGTCAAGATATTTGCTTGTCAATTTTCTATTTCGCTTTCTCCCTTTCGTGTCAACATTCCTTATATACAAGTATCTGAAAACTTTCTTAGCCCACTGCTTTTCCCCATTTTTCTCAGCAGCGCGCTGAGTGACATCTAGCGGCAGCGCGTGGTTTGAGATCGCATGTCTGATGCTCAGACGACGTTCAAAGATGCGCAATCTCTAACCAGACGCTGCCGCTAGGCGTCACTCTGCGCGCTGCACTGCGCAGGTGGCACGGAGTTCGAGCGCTCTTGACAGGTCTGTGGACGACTGTACAACTACATCCGAGAATTCCTCAGGCACCACAAAGCCACGCTTACCTTCAGCGACCTCTGCCTCCCAAGCATCGCGCTCGGAGCACCAGGTGCTCCCCAGGGAGCCGTTCTCCCCCACAATTGTATTGTACATAAAACCTCTTCACCTACCTCAGCAACTAACTCAAATCTCCGTCATCCATTTCAGCCTGTACGCCGACATCACTGCCTAGGCAAACCACGGCAGTGACGCCGATACAGAAGAACACCCGCAATTAGCACTAGCCGCTATCGACACATATGTACGGGAGTGTAGCCTGCCTGCTACCCTTCAAAATCAGAACTTTTTCTCTACCACCGCAAGCAACACGATTCAGTCTATCCTCCTATCTCCCTCAAGCTACGTACGCATCCCATTCCCCTAGTATTCAAAATCCGCGTGCCTAGTTCTCGACTCTCACGGCGCGCACGGATAAGTCATAAAGACTCTAAACACACGTGCAACAGACCACCCGACTGATTCACCGCATAGTAAGCTGCCGGGCTGGCCTACGCGGGCGATACGCATTTCGCCTCACCTAGGCTTACATGTTAAGCCACGCTACATATGCCCTCCCATACGTACCTTCTATCAGGAGGAGGGAGACCGTGTAAACACACTCCTACGAAGTTGCACGAAAACGGCTTTATGCCTTCCCCAAAGCACATTGAACGACCGTCTCGTCAAACTCAGTGTCCACAACACCTTTCAGGAAGTCACAGAAGCCACCTTTATGGCATAAATATCCCATCTATCCCACTCAGAGTCTGGACGCACTCTATTATCCCACTTAAGCCTAACCCAAATTACAGACCCTGCTAAGAGGTCCTCCCTTCTTCTAACCTCCGCTCTAGCCTCATCATCATCATCATCATCAGCCCTACTACACCCACTGCAGGGCAAAGGCCTCTCCCATGTCTCTCCAATTAACCCTATCCTTTGCCAGCTGCATCCACCCTTTGCCTGCAAACTTCTTAATCTCATCCGCCCATCTAACCTTCTGCCGCCCCCTGCTACGCTTACTTTCTCTTGGAACCCACTCCGTTACCCTTAAAGACCAGCGGTTATCTTGCCTTCGCATTACATGCCCTGCCCAAGCCCCTTTCTTTCTCTTGATTTCGACTAGGATGTCATTAACCCGTGTTTGTTCCCTCACCCACTCTGCCCGCTTCCGATCTCTTAACGTTACACCTATCATTTTTCTTTCCATGGCTCGCTCTAGCCTCAACAAACCCTTATCCCCAAAAACATGCACCCTGAGCGAGACGGCGACCACAGAACAGCTAGGGATCGAGCCTTCCATAAACAGTATAGCGAGGATCATGAGGAGGTTTACGTGGACGCAGCGGAATATACGTAAGGCTTCATGGTGGCAGCCGAAAATCAAGCAAAGCTTCTAACCTCCAGCTCAATCATCACCAATTCCACTGAAGAGGCAGAAGAGGCAGCTATCGAGCTTGGGATATTCTCTACATCTAGCACCAAATTATATCTGATCCCAAATCTGCCATTCTCAACTAGAGTAATGGCTATATATCCCGCACCGCTGCTCTCTTCCTACGCTTATGGTAGCCCCGGCGCCCCATGGCCTCCAACTGGACGCCAGCACATGCCGGTGTAGCTGGAAAAGAAGAGGCCTATTCCCTTGCCCGGGGTCTCACATTCTGGGCAGCAGAAGTCAAGCACCCTTTACGAGCCGAGGAGCGCCTGCTCTTCTTCCGTGTTATTGTCTCGTACTACCGGGAAAAACAAAGGGAATACACCCCCCCCCATCACTCACCATAGCGCAGGTCCCGCACTGGCGACAGCTACAAACTCGGACTGCTCCATGCCCCATGCTACTGCATGCCCGATACACAGACCTAGTCCCCGCTTCATGCAAACTTTGCTGTACACCATTAGGAGACTTGTTACAAACTCTTCTTACAGGCCCCACCTTCCCTCATCGCCCATCGCCGATCATGGCGGAGCTTTACTGGGAGACTTCTAAGCAGCATTTATGCTCAAGAGCAGCGCCGGATAGCCTCCACTGCTTTGCGAAGCATTGCGCTCAAAGGGCTATCTTTCGCTTTGTAAGGGTGTCTCCTCACAGTGAGGGAGTACCTATGTGCAATGTAGGGGTTCGCCCCAACCATTTATATCGTTCTCAATAAAAGTTTCTAGCACCACCAAGACTAAAGTACAGTTTAACAAATCTTACTTGTCGTTGTCCAATCGGCAGTATGTGCTTGTGTCATATGTTTTTACAGCTCACTTATTACTCCTCCCTACACCACCTCTGTTGCGCGCATTTCACTCTGCATAGGTCATTGAACTCATCAGCAAGTGTCAGAGATAATGCCCCAAAGTTACGGGAAATAGAATCAGCCACATTCCTAGGTGCACAGCCTCGTAAGCGATTAACAACATCCCAGGACTTAGCTGGCTTCACTTTCGACGCCACAAACCTTGCTTGGAATTACTGACGTCTTTTTGATCGGAGTAATGCATTAGCCCTGTTGCGGGCTGCCCTGTACAGTGCCCTCAATTGAGTGTTCTTAGGCGAACGCCTACAACGGGCCCAAGCCATTTCCCTTTCTGCAATAACCGATAAAACGTGGTTGTTAATCCACGGAAGACCAGACTTCCTTTGCTTTATGATTATAGTTTTTTACACGACTCCATCAACAGCGTAAATGTTTCAACAAGTGAATCGTAAAGCGCGCTTTCAGAAGTGCGAATTAGGAACAGATCCCAGTCGTATTTTTCCCGTACGGAGTCAAGTCGAAGTCTGTCAATGACTTCGATTGTGTCCAATTTATCTTGCTTTATAGCCCTTAACCCAGCTTGTGGAGAAACACGGCAGCCAGCAAAGAAATGGTCCGACATTTTTTATTCTATGTTAAATGAACAGGATTCATTGTGTTCAAGGCGAACTTTCACGTGGTCCAAGGCATGACGATACTAATTTACTTCCAAACATTTCAACACGTGTGGGAAGATTGATTGTGGCATCAATACCGGCATCGGCAAGAGTGTTTAAGTAATCGACAACCAATTGTTTTTTAGTTTTTAGAAGGTCAATATTGATGTCACCAATCATACAAATACGACCCTGTGGAAGGTCAGTTCTGCTTAGCTCTTCGATGAAATAGGAAATATTTTGCTTCGGTGGACGATAAGCAGCAATCACAGTTATGTCAAAATGTCCCTTGTGAATACAGACAGCTAATGATTCCGCCGTAGTGAAAGAAATAGAAGTAGTTATCGAAACCCAACTGTCCTTGACAAAAATTGCTATACCGCCGCCTAGCCCAGAGTCACGAGTGAAGAAAAAGCTTGAGTATCCCAAAATTGAAAATTGCTGCGAATGGTAATGTGAAATGTTAATCTCGGGCAAAACGAAAACATCAATGGAATCACTTAATACACCGACTATAAAGCAGAATTCGTCCCAGTGCTTCCGAAGGCTTCGAATGTCCACATGAAGAAAAGTAAAACAACTTTCAGTAGTAGTAAGGAATGCGTCACGAAGAGCCGAAAAATCACGAAATGAAAGCAAACCAGAAGACATGAGAAGAAAGGGGGCGATTGAGATAGCCTAAGTCAACACCGATAAGTCCGATTAATGCCTAACACGAATGGACGGATCCCCTTCCTTCTTACGCAAGTAAATGTGACCGTTCTTAACCCACACAAAATCGTAGGCCTTTGCCTTGGCTGCAGCACGTGAAGCCCAAAGAAGTTTTCTGTTGCTTTTTGAAAGGTTCTCGGCGAAGAACAACTTGGAGTGTTCATTGCTTTTATGCAAGGATGGGAGTTTTGAACGAGCAAGCAGCCACTTATCTCGAATGCTGACGGCTGAAAATCTTACTAGAACGGGAGCAGGACCATTCCTACGAGGGGCAAGCCTATGCACAGCCACCACTTGATCCTTTGAGAAGGAATCAATTGCAAGCACTCAATTGCAAGCACTCAATTGCAAGCAATCAATTGCACTCAAATCCTTCAGGACTTCCATCAGGTTCTCATCCGGGTTTGTGGGCAGGCGATGTATCTCTAGGTTGGGCATCTTGCTGTATTGTTCAGATTCATTTAAATCGGATTGTAGTTTAAGGATAGTTGATGCCTGAGAGGTGACACATGTTTCTAGGGACTGCACCTGAGTGGTCAGCTCAGCAATGGTCTCATCTCGAGCCAGAGCACGAGCCAGAAGCGAGTCACAGTTTTTAGAAAGGCCATCAAGAGATGACTGAACCTCATTCACCACAGATTTCAGAACTGCGACTTCAGGTTTCAATGAAAGAAGTTCATTCAATTTTAGGCCCAACATGGAAATATAGTCTACCCGTTCTTTGAACGACAGCAATGCATCAAGTCTTTCGTTGATAGCAGCCAATTGCTCAGATGTGCTGGAGGAATCAGCCTGGGAAGAAGTACCAACATGGCACTGCTTGCACCGCCATTTATCACGTTTTGCTCCAATAGAAGAGTAAGTAGTATCTGCAACCCCATAGCAGTCCTTGCCCAAATGATAGTGGCCAGAACAACTACAACATATCAGATATCTACAATTAGCAGCAAATGGCATTAAGCAGTGAGCACAATCTCCCTCTGACATGATAAAACACTACAAAGTTTGCAGTTGGCGGCAGAAATAGAGAAAAAGAAAAAATACACAGCGGTTATCATCACCTGCGTGACAGAGTGTGGTCAGTACATGGCCATAATGTGCCGCCAACTGCAACAACTGTCCGGATTCCGAGGGTTTTTCTAGTCCGAGATGATCGATGTAGCGCCCCAAGCGGAAGCCCACCAAGCCACGTTAATGGAAACGGCCCCCCCGATTTCGCTGACACTTCTTGATGCGCCAGCGCGGGCGAAGGGATGCTCGCTGCGATCACAATTAGGACAATCTTGATCTTGAGGGGACACCGTAGTCAAACGATGCAATAGACCTGCGTGACAGAGTGTGGTCAGTACATGGCCATAATGTGCCACCAACTGGTCGCGGGAATCGGACAGCTATATCACTGCTATTAAAAAGGAAGCAATATTATCTACCAGTGATTACTAGGACACAGCGGCAAAAGCAGGCAAACACCGCACGGACGAGGTCGCGTGGACTGCCCGCCACGACGTCGGTTGTGTGTCGATCCCCACTTCGAGAGGAGACGCATCAGGCAGGTTTCGGGCACTTGCGTGGGAGATAATGCTTGCGTCGTGGACCCTCGGCCAGTTTTCTAACTGACGTTTAAAATCCCTGCCCCCTGACCTGAAGTTTCATCTTCCGTCCGGCCCACCACAACGTAGAGTAATTCCGCTGTGCCGCATGTGGCTTGGTAAACCATTACTCCATTGAAATTTGTATGGCTCATAGCCCTGGATGTGCCATCTGCGGGTGTGACGAGACTATATATATATATATATAACCCATATTCTTTGTGAATACCCTGCATACATTGCCGAAAGGCAGCCTCTATGCGGTTCTTTGGAGCGTCTAGATTTGCGCCCGCTGATGAAGATTCTCGGCCACTGGCGGCGGCGATCGTCGGCGGTGAAGGCCTCCCATGCACAGCTCCGCTTCTTGAGAACCTCGGGCCTGCACGACAGGCTTCGTTTTTTTTTTGCCGCATGTTTGCTGACTTCGCGTACTGACTTGATTTTCCTGTTACTCCCTTTTCTCCTTCACTTTTTTATCCCCTCATCCCTTTCCTCCAGTCCAAGGTAGCAAACCGGTTTCAGTGTCTGCTGCGTTTCGATGGAGGCGAAGCGCCAAAAGCGCTCATGTGCGGTGCGATGGCAGTACACGTTGGATGGATGGAAACAACTTTTATTAGAAAAAAAGGAAAGAAAATATCTTCAAGGGTGGTCTCCTACAGGTTCAGGAGTCCACGGGCTTGTGCCTCACATAAGCCCGATCCACCAGCCATTTCTGGCCGGCGGGCTGAGCGGTCCGTAAAACAGCCTCCCAGGAAGAATGAGTGGGATTGGGGACGGGGAGTAGTGCCTGTGGGGAAGGACATTCCCAAAGGTAGTGAAAAAGTGTGGATCTGGGCACGCCACAGGTGTTACAATGAGGAGGAAAGGTAGGGTGAAAGCATGAGAGACGGTAGGGTGAAATAAAGCAGCCCGTCTGTAATTGTCGCCATGTGGCGCTGGATAAGGGCGACAAAGTACTGTAGAGTGGTGGTAATGTCATGCGGCTGAGTTTCTAGAATGCGGTGATTTGAGGATATGTATAAAGGACCGATGGGGTCTTTTGCGTAGGGTTGGGTGCCTGATCGCCCGGGGTCCGGGAGGAGAGTTCTCGAGCCAGCGCATGGCGCATGAACGTGCTCATTACCAGGGATCGAGGCATGCCCAGGGATCCACGACAGAGTAACCGTTCGGTCGAGAGAGGTGGCTGTGGCAAGAATACGGTGTGTGGCCGTCGCCACGCCCTTTAGGTAGTGGCGGTATGCGGCCTGGGAATCTGTGAAAATATCGGTTATGTTTTATTCAATGGTGGAGTTGGCCAGCGCAAGTGCGATGGCAGCTCCTTCTGCCTCTGCAGGTGAATTAGTTCGGATAGTGGCGGTGGCCCCCAAAGTGCCGTCTTCACAGGCTGCGACTGCCGTGAAGAATCCTACTTTAGAATTTTCTTCCACGTCGACATAAAGGATATCGGAGCGGTTGCTGCATGTTTTGGTGTAATAGCTCGCTCGAGCCTGCCGCCTACACTGATGGAGGGTAGCGCTCATATTGCGCGGTAGGGGCTTCTGATATATGTGATCCTGAATGCGCAGCGAGATCATGTAAGGTGTAGGACTTGTTGGGGTTAGAATGGCTGGATTGAGACGAAGCTGTCGCAGTAGGCATTGTCCTGTTTCCGTGCGACTCAGGCGGACTAATTGGCTGGTGCGTTGAGCCTCTATTAATTCGATCACGGTATTGTGGGTACCAGTGGTCAGGAGGCGTTTCGTGCTAACCGTCCGTGGAAGACGTAGGTCGGAGGTGACAGCCGTGCGTATTAGGATGTCTGCCTGTTGTGTTTGGCGCTGAGTGAGTATGTGGTATGGGAGGTGGTATGTAATGCGGCTGATGATTAATGCAGTTGTCATATTGAGGGTCTCGCGTTCTGACAGCACATGATTGCGTGCTGCGACCCGCTTGATTAGTGCAGCCACCTGTTTGGTCTGTCTTTGAAAGAGCTGAAGGGGGGGGGGGGGGTAGCATCTAGTGTGTTGTTAATAAGAAGGCCGAGAATCTTCGCCTGAGACACAATGGGCACTGGATTCCCGTACATGTGCAGTTCAATGGGGGGTCACTGGGCAGGGGTTTCAGCTGCAAGAGTTCCGATTTATTTGGAGAGCAACGGAGGCCTGTGTTTGCTAATTCGGTGGTGGTGATGCCTATGGCAGATTGCAGGATATCCTGGGTTGTTCCAGTGGATCCTCCCGTTGTCCAGAGGGCTATATCGTCTGCGTATATGGCCGTGTGGAGCCCTTAGATAGCAGCAAGGGCCTTTGGCAGTGGCGCTAGGGCAATGTTAAAAAGTAAAGTTGATAGGACCGCCCCTTGTGGGGTTCTCCGGTTAGGCAGGGGAAAGGCTGGGAGGCGACATCCCCAAGATAGAGTTTTGCCGTGCGTCCCTGAAGGAAGGCCCGAACATATTGCCATATGCGGGTGCCACAGCCAGTGGTGGCTAATGTCGTCAGGATATAGTCATGACTTAATAGTGTCGAAAGCCTTATGAATATCCAGAACCAGTATGGCTCGCGTAGCGGCTGTACGGCGCTTAGTGTAAATAAGAGGCTCTTTCAGGGCGAGAAGTACGTCTTGCGCCGCGATGTTTGGATGGAAGCGAAATTGAACGTTGGAGAGGAAGCCTATTGTTTCTAGGAACGGTTGCAGGCGGTTGAGAATAACATGCTCGAAGAGCTTGCCGATAGAGCTCGTTAAAGAGATGGGGCGCAAATTTTCAAGGGTGAGGGGTTTGCCCGGTTTGGGTATAAATCGCATGCTGGCATGGGCTCAGGCTGACAGGAGCGTCCTAGCGTGCCAGTGGTTATTAAAGAGCTCCGTGAGTTCCTGAAGCGAGACATCGTCCAGACTGAGTAGTGAATTGTATGTTATGCCATCCGGCCCCGGCGCCGCAGTACACGTTAAATGGAGACTGAGGCGGTTTTCAAATCTGCTAACCTTCTAGGCTTTTGAAGTATACTCATTGTTGATCATGCTTGTAAACTTATTTTTTCAGTTGTTGCAAAAGCACCGCCACAATCACAGATTGAATGCGCGCCGTTCAAATCTCCCGCGTCCCGAAAGAGCGCAGGAGAGGAGAACAGCAGAGAGGAAAACCTCCTCCTTGTCGGCCCGTGTGACGTCACTATGAGGAGCCGGAGACCTTCCGAGTCACCCGAACGTGCTTTCAGCGCGCGTTGTTCCTCGTGTTGCCTGCGTTGTGGTAGTAATCCCAAAGTGTTTCAGCCAAGTTTTGAGCATCCGACCACGTGCAGCCGACCTAACATGAGGTACTGCTGTGCGTTCGGGTGTACGAGCACCTACGGCCGCGATGATGTCGTCTTCCACACTTTCCCGAAAGATCAAAAGCTCGCAGCGCAGTGGGTCGTTGCTGTGAAGAGGGAGAATTTCAAGCCGACCAAAGCAAGCGTACTCTGCTCGAAGCACCTTCGTGACAGCGACTACGTGCAGAGCTTGTCCCTAATGCGATCGCTAGGGGTTTCGGTCAAAGAGGCACGGCTGAACCCTGACGCGGTTCCTTCACTATTTTTGCACGAAAGAAGCATGCCACGAACGCCAAGAAGTGCACTTTCTAAAAGAAGGAAACATGAGGTGAGTGCTTCTACTTCCGATTTTAAATTCATTACTCTGCGGCAATTCTGGTCTCATTTGCGTGTGGAGCTTTGCATGAAGCGTTTGACCACGAGTAGCGCACGCGGAGAGCGATCCCGCGATGGTACGGGCACAGCGCCGCGCGGCTGTACTCGGGTTTCCTTTTCTCGCGCAAGGGGATATGCTATAGAGACCCCTGCGCTAAACGTCACTTAACTCATCAATGAAACACTGCTGATGATTCCTCGCGTGCAGACTGGACGGGAAATTATAATGGTAATGATCCTGCGCATGCGCACTGGCGCCTCGCTATTCCCCTATGTCCGTAACCGATAGCTTCACACTTTTTAAATCTGTCCAATTCCGATGTGGTTATGCAAATGCGACAAGTCGGCAGGCGTCATAGTATTCTTACGAGGTAAACATACATTTAGATGATCACCAAACAGCCGAGAACGACTTCACATACGCGGTTTTCTTGCTTTCATAGAAAAATTTTCAGTAAAGAGCAATTCAGTAATCCAGTACGCTTTTTATCCTTTCAGGTCCTTGCAGAATTAACTGCTTGGAGAAGGATCAAGCATGGAAAAACTTGATCCAAAATTGGGCGGTCCCTCTGGTAGCTCAACAGGCAATGACGCTACATTCAGTCTGAACATTTAGTTGTGCATGCCTATACTGTGCATCAAATCATGTCTGTCTGTGCTGCAGATGTCACAACAGAAGCTGGTGCAGATCTGTGTGCAATGCCACATGAAAACTTCGGCGTGGAAAATTCACTAAGTATCCTCGCTCTCACTGGTAATGACCAATCTTCAGCAAGCACAGTAATGCAAGGCATTGACGCCTTACACATTATATGATAACATGCTCATTATTGCAGATTCAGCACATGATGCAACGCTGGAGGTCAAACTGACAGAGTCTTGTGAGGGAAGACACAAGTCTGTCCAAGCAACGATGCGGCCAGCGACAAAAAGCACAGCTGCACAGGCATGTGTGAAAGAAGCATGGCATCACACCACTCTCAGACAAAACCACACACTGTATCTACCGGTATGTGCCTCCACAATCAGCGTACATTTTTGATGCATGCATTTGTACAATAATGACAGGGAAGGGGGCAAAGCGTTATAGAGGTTTTCAGTTGTACTAAAATTTCCGCATATTCTATGTTCCGTGCAGTGGTAACAACTACGAAATACAGCTGCACATATCGCATGATTTTTAGGCATTCAGGTTGGCAGCCCCATGATAAATGTAGCCACTCAAACGACCATGCCAATCCAAAGAGAGGCCATTGAAAATGATGACAGCACAGAAGACGAAGGTGGAGATTAGAGCTACGATGATGAGAACTACAGTCCATGCGAAGAATTTGAAGAGAAGTATGCGATTTATTAACAGTATGATAAAAACCTGTTTGCCTTACTTTTACTCTGGTGCCATAAACAATCACTCCTGATGTTTTTCATGCAAGGTGGCGTGTTTAGGCTGTCCAGTGCGATTGAAAATTTGCCCATTCTCTTCCAGGCAGGGATGTGTCGGAAACTCCCCAGATGAACGCGGCAACAAAATTTTTTTGGTGCAGGCGAAGTACCTTTGGAGGCTTTTCCAGCTGTGCACAGAGTGCCTCGCACCTCGTACAGTCTGATTCGAGTGTGAAGGCACACTTCTAGAAGTTTGTGGGGAGTGTACATCTGGTTATTTCGTTTACTGGTGTAATCGGGACGTCGAAAAACAGCAGCCGATGCTCAACCTGCAGCTTTGCACAGCAGTTTTCTTCTCTGGATGCAACCCAACAGCTACACTGAGAATGCGGCTTCAATTGGTGTACCGGTTGTGAGCAACAGGACATTTTTTGCAATCCAGCGTTCATATCTGTGGCCTGCAATTGACAGGGCAAGGAGTCATTGTGAAGAAGTTTCCAGCTTTCTTTGCATGGTCAAGGTTCAATGTGCACTGTTTTTTTTTTTCAGGTTTGGAAAGAAGAGCAGAAAAGTCTGCTGCAAGAGCTGCAAGGCCAACAGGTGAACCTTGCTTGAGATGGACGGGCTGATTCACCAGGATTTAGTGCTAAATATGGCACGTATACTCTGATGGACGTTTAACGCCACAAAGTCTTGCATTTTGAAGTCGTGCAGGTGCGTTTCCACTTTGCTACAACAACGTTCTGTAAATTTCTATAGCTCACTAATGCCGCCAAATGAACTGTAACGCAACATTTAAATATCATCACTTCTTTCTACAGCGCATGCATTATCATTGGCTTAGCCTTGAATCCCCGTGCTGGTAGATGAAGCATCAGCACAGCACTACCATTGTTAGAAATACAAAGATTTATTTTCTCAAAAATAGCTACAGCTGGGAAGGAGAGACCTCAATACATGCAGTCTTTTTTTTTAATTGGTAGACACGCTGCACATCACTCAATATCCTTTGCCATTACCATTCCACAGTACAATGATGCTGGCGGCAGCTGTCGCATGGAGTTAGAAGGCCTGAAGCAAGGCCTTGCTTTTCTGGAGGGTGAGAGCATCAAGGTAGCAGTGCTGGTGACCGACCGTCATACACAGATCAAGTGCTTTCACCGCAACAACAAAGCTGCAATCACCCATGAGTTCGACGTGTAGAACATGGCAAAAGGTATCTAGCATCTGCGGCTTTACGGTGGCTGATAAAATGTTATTTTCAGCATATTTATGAAATATATTACATTAGTTATATTTTTTTAAATGCATTTTAGGTGTCACCAAGAAACTGCACACAGCTGCAAAACAAAATGACTGCAAGGAACTTGCACCCTGGATTAAATCTGTGTGTAACCATCTGTATTGGGCGGCAGCATCCAGCGAAGGCAAAGCAGAACTCATTGTGCCCAAATGGCTGTCACTTCTTAACCACACAAGGGACATCCACACACACGACCAGGCATCGTTCCCCACGTGCTTGCACGGTGACATTGAACCCAATCAGTGGTTCAGAGAAGGTATGTTACATTTTGTAATGAAAATATGTGAAAGGCCCTAGCGAAGCATAATTAGGCACATCTAGGTTTGATATATAAAGTAATAAAATTCCAATAAGAGATGGTTTCAGGTAGGGAGACATAATCTCTAGAGTACTATTCACTGCGTGTTTACAGGAGGTATTCACAGACCTCAAATGAGAAGAACTGGCGATAAGAGTTAATGAAATTTGGTGATCACGTTGCCTTGCTAAAGAACTCGGAACTCCAGAAGAGTGGCGAATCGGGCTAGTTGGTGCAGGTTTGTCATTTTTCGAAAGCGCTAAAACAACATGGACAGAGAAGGAACAGACAGGGATGAGCGCTTGTCCATGTGTGTTCCTTCTTTGTCCGTTTTGTGTTAGCGCTTTCGAAAAATGAACTCGGAACAAACTGCAAAGGATTATCGATGACCTCGACAGGCAAAGCAGAACAGTGGGTCTACAAACTTTATGCATAGAACTTAAGCAACGTCCAACAGTCTTTGAAGCGAGCAGTGGTTTATGATAGGCAGCAAAGCATTAAAAGTGGGAAGGGAAGAAGTCTAATTAGTGTAGGTAATGACTGCAGATCCAGACCATGAGAGGGAAAGAAACAGGATAATAAGAACAAGGACCAGTGAATTTAACAAGTATGCTGAAATTATGAATGGTAATTTACCCGTATCGCTCAAGAGGAAATTGTACAACAGCTGTATCTTACCAGTACTCACTTATGGTGCAGAAACAAATTTAGCAAAAAAAGTTGAACTTAGATTGAGCACAATGTTGCAAGCTGTGAAACTGAAAAGTGTAACATTATGATATGAAGAGAGCAGAGTGGGTAAGTGAACAAACGAGTTAATGATATCCTGGTAGAAATCAAGAGGAAATGGCAAGGAATGCAATGGAGAGGACGGAAACCTATGGTTGTTGAGATAATAGACTGGATTCCAAGATTTCAGCAACCTGTGCAATGCAGCAGGATTTCAATGAAAAGCTTCATGAGCTAAGTAAATAATGGCTGTTTCAGTTTCTTCCATACCATTTATTACAGCGCACCTCAAATACCAATGTTTAATAAAACTATCGAAACTTATAAGATGTGCATTACTGAACACAAGTTTATTTACAGGTGTACTGACACACTTTTTAACTGGTTGATGCAAAGCATACAGCAAGCCGCACACTTAGAGCTTTACAAAGAGATGATAATGGCCGTTTCTTTTTAGAATCAAAGGCTTTCCAGAAGCTTCAAGACATTGCAAATTCTAAGGCCCTTCTGCAAGACATGCCGCGGCTATCTACTAGACATCAAACCTATGGATTAGAGGCTTTTCATAGCCTTCTAGTGCATTTTGAACCAAAGACCTACCATTATTCGTATTTGGGAATGAGGGCCAGGTAAGCTGTTGCCTTCTGTTCTCTACTTTTACAGTCAGAAGCCATCGATATCACAAAACAATTGTGTTAAACAAAACAAATGTTAGACATGTATCTGTAGAAAAAGTGAAAGGCATGTAGGCACGTGCCACAACTATATGAACAGGTGCCCATCTTAAATTACACTTACTGAAATTGTCAATAGTTGCATCATTTCTTATGTCGTCTAAACAGAAATTAAAAACACAGTCGACCGAATCGGAAGGGATTTTAGATGCCGGCGCTTTGTGGGCATTTAGAGTTTCGGCGGTGTTCACCATGCAAGCACTGCATTTTCATTTTCAATCCGCACGGCAACTGAGGCGATGCTTTGTTCTCATAGCTCTTCAAAAGTAGTACTTTGCTCCTCCAGTATTTTCATCACGCGTGCTCATGGTGCTTTCAAGCACTAATTGCTAACATCGTGTTGTGCTCAACGCCCATCAGTGGCCTTATTTTGTCACACTATCTTTACAGTTGGACTGTTTACATATGTTACAAGGTAACACGTTTTCACACTGTCCTATGCAACGTTTAGGACCCAACTTGCTGTACTTCACTACAACGAGAACAGTGGACGTGGTCAGGCACGCACAAAGGTTGGCACACTTCGATGGTGTGTGCGTTACCCAAAGGCAGCAGGTGGTGACCCAACAGCTTGTAAAGTAAAGGAGCCACCCACTCATGGTAAGCTTGCACCACCTAGTTTATTTGATCACGAAGAAAGTGAATATTGCACAAGCTACAAGATGAAATGCTCACGCAGGCTACGTCAAACGCCTCCTCGACAAGGTTGTGGCCATGGCTTAGAGCATGCAGCCTCAGGAGAGGAAAACTGCTCCAGAATCTCGTCCACCACTCAGCAGCAGTTTTCCAAAGGCCCCAAAAAAGAACCTGGTCGAGAAAAGAAAGTCAAGGTTCAACAGACAATGATCAGTTTCTTACCATCTGCAGAGAAAATACTGGTAAGTAGTATGGGGTTTGCCGCATATCCCAAATCTGAATGTGGCTTGATAGCCATTGTGACCGGTAAAAATGTACAGCAAAGGATGTGATGACATGCACCGTATACTTAAATTAGGGAAAACTAGTTACCAAAATGTTTGGTTCGCCAAAAAAAACAGAAAAACAGACATTACTAAACATAAGAAGGCAGAGTAGGAAAAATCATGCAGCCACTAGCAAGTATGTAGACCACTGTGCACTATATGCTGGGGACTGCGTAGATTATAAAGGAAAAGAACGCAACCTTGATAACCACTTTAACGCCTGTATCCTTTCCTTTATATCATTTTTTCCTTTAGCTTTTTTTACCTTTTGCTGTTTTATTGCCATTGTTCATTTTGATTCTGTTGCATATTTTTTGAAAAGGGGGTGGGTGGTCTGTTTTTGCATTCTTTTCATGTCAGTATGGCTATTAACCTGCTTCTCTCCTACCTGTTGGTGATAGCCTCCATGGCCAGACAAGAGCTGTTTGAAGACCAAGTGCGCCATCTTCCCACCCTCCTCACTCCACTCCCCACCATAACTCCAGTCCACCCTCCTTAGAGTGAAGGGCCTATATAACCTCCGCCAATGATGACCGCAATTGACCTGACAAAAACAAGTCCTCTTGTTGGAACGTTGGTCGCTGGACTGAGGCTCTCTCTTCATTTTATTTTTTAAAGATTGAAATCTCCCATACTTCTTATCTGCCATTACGAAAGAAGAACCAATGCACTACTACCACATATTTAGCAACCATTGCTGTCTTCTAGAAAATATTACTGGCGACAGACAGTGGTGAACACACCATACAGTATACCACAGTATCTGCATGATCTTAAAAGCGCTATGCTTCTGCATTTCTCGACAATTTGCAGGCTAGCACGAAAGAAGACTTAATCATTTTGCTTAGTGTGCTTCATGGTATAGTCATTTGGTAAGCAGAAAAAAAACTTTTTTTCTTGCCACCTTTCTGCTCTGCATTTTTGCGGTAAACATGTTGCAATATTTTGGGCCTTATTGATTGGAAGGGCAATGATGGTGAAGAAATGGGCACAAGGCACATTTATAGCTAGGAGTTCAGTGTGTTGGCCCTCGACTACGGCCCTTTCCACCAGACTGTTGACGTAGCTCAATCTTTCACAACATTTAGTTGAACGATATTGTATCCAGTGTTGGATGTCTATGTCCAACCATTTAACCATGCATGAACTGCAAACAGACCAACTACCTCAATCCAAAGCCATATTAGGGAGACAGCTAGATGCCAGGGCAGACTACGAAGGAAAGTTTCACCCCAATTACAGATCTTCAGAGGTGATTTTTTGTCCTTGACACAAGTAGGTTTGCATTGCCAACAAGCTTCCAACATGGTTTTTATTTTTTTCGGTGACAGGGTTTTTATTTATTTTATTATTCGCAGTAGCAATTCTGACATGATTAGAGTTTTGTTGCTTTAGCTTGCCCTTCTAAGCGTTCGATAAGCCAAACAGACCTTCTCTCTTAATTCAGTTCCCTGAACAAGTGTCTACTGTGCATACATCCATATGCTGCTAGCGTATAATTACTGCATGGAGCCCTCATATCTGCATTTATGCCCAAGATTTAAAAAAATAATTTAGCTGACAAAATCTTATTTGAAGTGGACTTGCGAACTCACTCAGCTGTAGAAGCTACGATTTGTTTAATCCGTGCAGCTGCATCTTTCAAGTTGGTGTTAGTTCAGCCTAACTGCCTTATTTTTTCTGTCATACTGAAGAGCCTCAAGTGATCGAGAGTTTTAGGGCAGCGTCCTCAACTCCCCATAAACGAAGGAAGTTTTGCTAACTCGGACATAATTGCTTGGCACCGGCGGCAATAAATGCCACAATACAGCTATTCAGTGTAGTAAAATGCAACTTGATATTGGTTCAACATGTGCCTAACTGTTTTGTTGCTGCTGGCGTAGTGGATCATCACAAGCAGTCACTGAAATGCTGGATGCCAGGAGGCTGTCGCCTACTACCTATAGCAGAAAAACGCTCGGCCAGCTTGTACATGACTGCTCAATGGCAATGGCCACTGACTGAAGTTACAACCCATGTAATCCCTGCGGTCTTATCTTGCAGGTTGGTATTGGGACACAATTATCTTGTGTGACCTCGCTGAATGGTAGGAGATGTTCTGCCAATCTTCACAAATTAATGCACCTTATCAACATTTTTAGAGCACCACAAATACTTTTTCCTGGCTTCAAAGCGGAATAAAATTCTGGTTTTCTGCCATGTGGTTTCTTCATGTCAATCACATTAGTGCCAGGTTCCTGCACAGTGATTGCAAGAAAACCTGCCAGAATTCAGCAGACCCAGCTAATTTAAAGTAGTCCTCACTCCAAACAGCCCCTTTTCTTGCTCTCACTTTGCAAAAACCTCAAGCACTGAAAACAACTTACACCTCTGTATAAACCTCTCTCTGCGGGAACACAGAAAAAAAGTGGTTTTCTCAGACTGTATCCTGGAGACAACTTGGTATAAAGCGTCGACTTTCTCATTTGTTTTCCGATGAGCCAAACAGCAAGTACACTCCATTTCGCTATAGCCTGTGAATGAAAAGTGCTAAAGTTTCCCCCAGGGTTGATTCAAATTTCTCACTCATTAGTGGAGCATTTGCTGTTTTTTTTCAAGAATTGTTGTGTTAAACCACAGGCTATCATAAATTTCGCAGTAGCCGCACAGAGCAGGTCTTTCCTAGCGATTTCTCGCACTTGGTAATAAATGCAGCAGAAGTACTCATCTTCCATTCTGTGCATGCAGACAAACACCTGCTATGAACGAGTAATATTGCAGCCACAGCGAAAATACGGTTATGCACAACTGGGTGCCACCCTACATGCGAAAAAATCGCGTACCGGCATCAGACACGTACCGGGAATTTCTTCGCGAATGGTGCCGGCCGGCGCATGCACTACTAACTACGAGAGCACTGTGGACGGCTCCTTTCGAAAGGGAGGCCCCTACCGACGGCAGCGAGTCTTGGCGCAGTACATGTGAGCTAGCGAAGTCGCCTTTCCGTTGCATCAAGCTTCGGGTATAACTGCCGCTCTCCAGCGTAACCAAAGCAATATTGCGAATCACATCGCAGCAGACGAACGCACTCAGATCACGCACAATCAATTAATTGTGCAGCAACATAATACTTTCTACTCCATGCAAAGCTTTGTACGTTGTGCTATTGCCAGGTGAGAAAAATGTGGTCGCGGGTCTTTTCACACACCATGCCACGGCACGATCAAGAACACATCGTAGGGCAAGCGAAAGCAAACACATTCCGGTTTAGTCGTTTCTGTGGACTACAGGCGCACTGTCACGACCTTCCGAATCTTCCTCAAAGTCCGAAAGGCATTGTGCGAAGTGGCTTATCGCGAGAAAGTTATCGGACAGTCGTCAAGCTTCTGCCAATAACGACATGCAACTTCGAAAAATGACGTACTACGTACCGGAGCAAGTTTCCAACGCCGGTAGACGTTCCCGGCTGCTCTTCGCTCCCCGCCACGGAGATGCTGCGTCGCTTGCGTGCGCAACTGGTACGAACGTATACAGTGAAGCACTTATGTTCACGTGAGTGTCAAAAGTGTCCTATAATCGCTTTTACAACACCGCGAAGAGCTGCAATCAGCACGCAACGCAGCTTACGCAGCACTGGAGCCATATCGGCAGCTTCGCTGGTCCTCGAAATGTCGTCACGTCTTCGTGGCCAATCAGAGGCGGCGGCGCGACCCGCGATGTGCCCCGAGGCGCCGGCTGCGTATTTCTGCTAAAAACGACAATTAGCGCTTGTTTTTACCCAATTTTAGTTCGATATTCGAGTTTGCAGCATCAAAAACTCTAAGGGGCCGCCGCAAGCCCAATTTTTGCAAAAAGTGCTTCAGTCTCCCTTTAAAGAACCCAAGGTGGTCGAAATTATTCCGGAGCTCTCCACTACGGCACCTCTTTCTTCCTTCTTTCACTTTCACCTTCCTCCCTTCCGCTAGTGCTCGGTTTGAGTGTCCACCGAGATTGAAAATTGGTTTTTGAGGAAAGGAAATAGCGCAGCAATTGTCTAACATCTCGGAAGACACCCGAACCGAACAAAAAGAGAAGGGAAGGTGGAAGTGAAAGAAGCAAGAGAGAAACACGTGCCGTAGTAGAGGGCTCGGGAAAAATTTCGACCTCCAACGTATACTGCCATCACTGGTTTTTAAAGAAAGGAAATTTCGCAATATCTGTCTCACATATCTGCGGACACCTGGACCGCGCCGTAAGGGAAGGGATAAATGAGGAAGTGAAAAAATAAAGGAAGAAAGAGGTGCCTAGTGGAGGGCTCCGGAATAATTTCGAGCACCTGGGGATCTTTAACGTGCACGGACACGCACAGCACACGGGCGCCTTAGCGTGTCGCCTCCATCGAAACGCAGCCGCCACAGCCGGGTTCGAACCCGGGAACTCGGTGCTCTTGCGTTTCACCTCCATCGAAACGCGATCTCCGTAGCCAGGTTCGAATCCATCGATATGTGAGACAAATACAGTAGGTTAGTTAAAGTTTAATATTTCAAAAGTCAAGGCGTTCTGGCAAAGGAGGGAGGGACAGCAAGCTGGCGACCCAAGCCGAGATGGGAAGTAAAACAAAGGTGTAGCGCAAACAATGGCGAAAAAGAGAGGTGGAAGGAAGCCGGCGAGGAAGGAAGGAAGGAAAACGTTTATTGAGCTCTAGAGAGTAGGTGAGGAATTTGGCGGAGTCAGATGGTGTCTTCCATCTTTTTAGCAATGGTCGTCTGCCCCTAGTCCAGGGTTCCGCTGGATGCCGCTGCCAGCTGTACACGCCGGATCAGCCCAAGTTGGACGTCCTGACGGTAGCTGGAGAGCATTCCTTTCCATTGCTCCGCACTCGGGTTTGGTATTTTTGGTGCCGCCTCTATTTTCTGGCAGGCCCACGTTATGTGATAGAGCGCGGGTGTTTCATGGCACCATGGGCATTTGTCTGTGTATTGTGTGGGTTGTATTTTGTTGAGTATTTAGATTCGGGCATGAGCCCGTCTGTAGCAGCCTCCAGGCGACGGCGTCTTCCCTGGAGTGAGATTTATGTGGTGGTGGGTAGCATTTCCTGCAGCCCTTGTAGTGGTTTAAGATTACCGAGTAATCTCGAGAGACAGGTACGGCTTCCTCGAGTTCGCTTGTGGGGGGAGCTCGGTAAGAAGTGTACCCTCGCGCTACCCTGTCGACCACTTGGTTGCCTTCCACTCCCGCGTGTCCCGGCGTCCATACTATCGTATGCTTTATTGGTTCTTCTTCTGTGCTTTGTTTGGGTTGGTCCCCAGAGCGGAGTATACGGAGCGCTCTGTGACCTATTCTGCCAAACAAGAAGTTTCGGCATGCCGTTTGCGAGTCGGTTAGTATTGTTAAGGATCGCTTAGTCCGGTAGCCCTCCGCTGCCGCTAGAGCGACGGACACTTCTTCAGCGTCGACTATCATGCAGTCCAGTAGCGACGCGCTGATGATTTCTCGCATGTCCGAGTTTATCACAGCCGCTACCGCGTTGGGGTTGTTTTGCCCCGTCCTTCTGGAGTATGTGGCTGCGTCCACATACACCGTTGTTGCCTGGGGGCTAGTGATTTTTTGATGTACTCGGCTCTCGCCTTTCTGCGCTCTTCGTGTAGGTTGGGGTCCATGTTCTTGGGGCAACCTGTTGACACGCAGCAGACGCGCATCTCCCCCGAGTTCCGTAAAATAGTGCACAGACCAAAAGAAGGTCTCCAACCGACCATGAAACGCACTGACGCTACAGTACAAGACGCGGTGAAGATAGCGGCAGTTTTTAGGCCGGTGGAAGTTAAGGAAGATATCGTACTCGTCAACCACAAGCAGAACTGGTCTCTCATAGGCATTGACAGCCCCGAGAGGATGGAACAGTTCCTGGAAAATTGGAGGACAATTAAGCTTCGCCTTTAGGAGTGGAATGTGACAGCGTGTTGCAGCACTGCCAGGCTGTCCACAGAATGCCAACGCCCGTTCGGCGTGACGCCTTGCCCGTTAGACAAATCGCTCTGCTACTTACGGTGAAACGGACGCGCAGAGCGGAAAGCTACGTAGAAGCGCTGTTAGGCGCCTTGCCGAAACGCGCGGGACCCAAGTTGCAGTCATAGATCGTCGGCACATCGTTCGCGACAAACCCGATGCCACGAACGTCAGCCTAGCTTACGCGCCGAACGAACGGGCAGCAAGCCGCAAGCTTCGTGGTGAACGCGCTTTGGATGTGCGCTGCGTTGTTCGCCGCTCACCGCGTGATTCCTGCATGCCCATATGGCCCCACTGCGCCCGAACGAGCCGATCGGGAGGCGCTGGCGTCGCGCACTATCTGTTGGGGCAGTGGCGTACATTGCGATGAGGAGGAAGGGGAGGAGGGATTTTTCGCTCACGGCCAACGCCGCCGACGCCGACGACACCGGCTTTTCTGCGACACGGGGCCCTTAACGATGTCGCGTTAAATTCGGCTGCATACGAATGCCAAAGAGACGCGTTGAAACCTTTGTTTACCTGAATACTGCGGGAGGCTGCGGAAAAGGAATTATAAACGGAACTCCGGTCGCGGACATCATAGAATGCATTCAAGATATGTTGTACTGCTCGCGTAACCTGAAGGTGATGGGAGTCAGGCGACTTGTCTGTGAGCCTCGCACCGTGTTGTTTCTCTTCGATGATGAGACAGTGCTGCTCTGGATTTATTACGGATGTATGCTACTACGCTGCGAACTCTGTAAAAGAAATATGAAATCTGTGTGACATGTGGCCAACTTCGATATCGAGCTGACGTATTCCCGAACCCAGACAACAATAAGTGTCGAGGATGTGGTATGAGCAACCCCCCTGAAGAACATACATGTGACCCAAGGTGTGCCTTTTGTGGGAAAGGGCGCATACTCGGAGACAAGTACTGCCGGGACCAGTACAGGACCCCGCACATAATAAAGAACGACAGTGGGAAAAACGTACGCAAGACAGCGAGACCAACGCAGCAACAGACAGCGAGAACAAAACATCTGGACAACAGAGCAGACCAAGAACAAGGGCACAGGAGGGATTTGGCATGCGACTGGACATCTTCCCACGCCTGCCTGGAGTCGGGGAGGGACGCTGGCGGTCACTCCAAGTCCACAGGTTCCTGCAGGTCCCGAGATCGCTCGGATTCACGGGACCACCTTAGCTCCCAGGCCTGTTCCAGCTACCGGTGTTGTTCCAGCTCTCGCAAGTGCTTCGCCTCCAGGAATCGGGACATCACTGGCAACTGCTGGCACACCGGTGCCCGGCCCAAACCGGGGGTCGCTCGGACTCTTAAGGAAAGGGTATGCACTAAAGCCTGAACCTGCTACGGTTGGCAGGTGGCAAAGTGGAAAAAATGATATGCCTCTGTCCATTTTTAGAGAAGAGGGGCGGGGACAAAAAGAGGAAAAGGGCGTTTCGATGGCAGCGAAATGCAAAGGCGCCTCCGTGCGCTGTGCGATGTCAGTGTACGATAAAAATCCTCAGGTGGTCGAAATCGTTCCGGACACCTCCACTACAGCACGTCTTTCCCTCTTTCTTCTTTCACTCCCATCTGCCTCCTTCTTATCAAGGCGCGGTTCGGTGTCCACCGAGATGTGACGCAATTACTGCGCCATTTCCTTACCTCAAAAAATGCCGCCACCGTTTGGAAGACGTTGAAGTAACGAGCATTAGCTGTTTGGTTTACTAGAATTAATATGAATGCGATTAAAGTGAGATACACCAATGGAAATACGCATTTGTACGCTTATGGATTTATAAGTGACGTCCCCAATCAATCATCAGTTGGGTTGCTATTGATTTCCTATGAAGGCCGCCATCTTGCATTTTTCTGTGACGTGATCAATTGGTGACCATCTTAGATATATCAGTGACGTCACCAATCAATCTTAAATTCGATATACTAATTACTAATCAATCACGAATTGAGTTGCCACATTGATTTACTATGGTGGCTGCCACTGTGAATTCTTCGGACTTGGAAAATCTCATGCCGAAAGGGAGGTGGTGGTGGCAGTAGTATTTGTTTATCGACGTAATAATAAAAAGGAAGAATATGATTTTTGCCCCGGCATCTGCCATCGATATTGAAGGAGCTGAGCTGGGGCAGCGGAAAGAAAGGATATCAGGCAGAATGGAGAAATGAAATGAAAGAGGTGAGGGGACAGAAAGAGAGGATAGGGGGAGAAGTATTATATACAAAATGTTTACACAATAATAAATGTGTCCAGGTTGTGCGCGTGATAAGTGCATGATGCGGTAGCAGACCCCAAGAAATCGAGAAACGTGATGAATAAGAGCTAACGCTTTTAAAACCAAAACCAAGACGAAGAGGGGATCGGAGGCGACGGGTGGCGGATGGGACAGTGGACCGAGAGAATCCCAGTTTTATCTTTCAGACGAGAGCGGAGAGAAAGTGGCATTAGGAATACGAAGCGAGGCGGAAGGCAACGGGTGGCGGGTGGTAGAGACCTTTAAACAATGTTTCTGTTCATGCATTTGTTATAATATAAAGAGAATTACATAAGCACATATAGGAGAACCAAACAAAAACGCTCAGTGCTAATGCATTTTAGCCGAATCAATCATACGCGTTGTCTGTACATTTTGTGTTTTACCTTTTTTCGGTGATATGTTTCTGTGTGCTTTCCTCTGTTTCCCGTATTCGAGTTTAAGGTCAGTTGCTACCGCTCGTCGTGCTCCTCGCTCATGTTAGTCTTCGTCCCCCCTTTTTGTACAAAGAAGAAAAAAATTCTTGTTTACAGAGGTTTGCAGGACCCCTTTGAAAGCTGTCAGGGCGCTACTCTGCGGGAAATGCGAGGGCGTTCTTCCCGTCGCCATTGTGCAGGCACGGCACTCTTCTTTCGTCGTCTTTACGTTCTTGGCTTGAAGGAACGCATTCTGTCCATGGTCCAAAGAGAACAAGCAGCCGCCTTGGGCACTACTAGCGAAAATGAGCTGCTTTTAAGGAAAAAGAAAAAAACACTGACATGTGCATCTCGGTGCAGAACCCAATTTCCTTGAATTCTCCCTCTCCTTCCTTCCGTTTGTTTTCCTCTGTATCTGTTCGCTGTTTGTTTCCCTTTTTTTAAATTCCTTCGTTGCTTTGCCTCCGTCACTTCCCACTTTTTCTGAGTAACTTTTTTTTTCTTGCACTTCCAATGCTCCCTAGCTCCTGGCTTCTGTTTGCCGAATACGTGGCTTGCTCGCTTTTTGAAGGTGCGTTGCCGTACTAATGTTTTCCTTGTCTCTTATGGCTTTTCTTGGTCTGCAATGTCTTTTCACGGTGTTCGTCTTTTAAATTAAATTTATTCGTTCACTGTCATCTAGGTCACAGCGCGTTTCTTAAGGGAAAAAGACAAAGGGTTTATGTAAATGCGATTTTTGTCTGTACCCCTATTTTTGAAAATTACGGTGATTGTAATGTCATAGACAGCATTTCGGATCGTAAAACACTGTCTTCCTCAATGTGATTGACTGTCTCGAACGGGCATTTACTTTAGATTTGCTAGGTCGTATTCTGAGTTTGTGTGATAATAAAAAGCCTCATAATCGGCCGCACCGACCACAACTGATTAGTCGAAACGTCGCAAGCGAATGTATTGGTTCGGATGCAGCGAAAAGGGTCGAAGAAACCGGACGGTGACGTCAAACAGCAGATGCTCAAAGGACAGCCAACATGGTGGCGCGCTCTGAAGCGGAGCCTCTCGCTTGGAAGTGAACTCATTGGTGTTAATGAGTTTTTTGGCATATGAAGTTGCTATAAACAGGTTACGGGGCTTCGTCTTATCTTGCCGATAACGAATTGAATAGACGACAAATTTAGCCAGTTTTTTTAATTCGTTGGGCGATTCGGTGTCGTCTTAACCTTATGAGCACTGATTTGTTCTAGAAATTGTTCTCTGCATTCAAACCGGATGGCGCCCCTATCACCAGGGTTATCTCGTCTGCATACGTTGAATGATGTAACATACAGCACAATGTCCTGCAATATGCTTGCGTTTTCTGCGGACAAACATGCATATCCTGTTCGATAACTATCTATGGTAGCTGTTGAAGCGTCCTGCATCATGATTGTTGGCACCATGATGCCTGGCAGCGTGAAGCCACTCTTGTCCACGGATAATCAGTCACCAGCGACGCACTAGTACACTGTCGCGCTACTGCGCCGCTACTTCAACGGCGTTTGACATGCAAGATGTGGTTTTTCGGTCTCCCTTACGGTTCTCGATAGCCGCGGTGGTGTGGCTCTGCATTGAGCTCGAGAGCTAGCTTGCAAGTTAATGTTTAGGCACCAGTGCGGGTATGTGTGCGCTTCGTACCATGCCGAACCTCTGAAAACTTCGTCTGTGAAGTCTCCCAACGCATATATGAAGAGAAACACAGCTAGAAGATTTTTTTAGCTCATTAGATTTATTTATTTGGTGCAGAAAAATTAAAAACCAAACAGCGGCATCTCGTGGTTCTTGCAGTGCCTGCATAAAAGGAATGAAAAACGTAAATTACCGTCTGCACAGCCGTCCGATCACAGAACTAACTTAGGTTCAGCGATGTTGCAGACCGCAAGTCGTCACGGCGTCTTGATTCAGGAAGGCACGGAATGCATATTGTTCAACGAGTGAGTGCATGCCAAAAATTTTGCTCTCCGTTCGCTTTTACCCTGAAGATAAATGTAAAACTCTGCATATTTTCTCCTTTAAATACACATGTGGTCTTTACGCTGCAGAAAAGGGCACCTGAACTATTGTTTCTATTTATTAAAGTCCACTGCGTAAACAAGACATCTTTTCATTACCTTCTTAATGTAATGTGGTTGAATTTTTCCTCTGCCGCATGGTCGCGCTCGATTTCCCGGCAAAGAGCAATAGCGCCGCTGGACGTTTCCCTGCGGCAACCGCAACGCACTGCCTTCCTTCCGCCGTTCAGAGTCTCAACTCAACCGACATCCACTTCCAGCGCCCCGACCAATAAGTGTGGCCGCTGCGGCAGATTATGACGCGTTTTATTATGGCCCAAACTCGAAATATGGCCTCTGATTTTCCATGCGCAGACAACGCATACGGGAGTTCCACTAGTAATACCTGCTTTTCCCACAACATGAATAATACGAGCTCGAACTTATCAATGTAATTGTGTTTGTCAAATAGAGCTTTATCTAACAAGCCGCCGCGGTGGCTGAGTGGTTATGGCGCTCGGCTGCTGGCCCGAAAGACGCGGGTTCGATCCTGACCGCGGCGGTCGAATTCCGATGGAGGCGAAATTCTAGAGGCCCGTGTACTGTGCGATGTCAGTGCACGTTAAAGAACCCCAGGTGGTCAAAATTTCCGGAGCCCTTCACTACGGCGTCTTTCATAGCCTGAGTTGCTTTCGGACGTTAAACCTTCACAAACCAAACCAAACCTTATCTAACAAATATTTGTTTCGTTTTCAGATAGATCGGGTGAAAGCTTGGAATCAAGGGAAAAACAAAGAGCTGTAATAGAATTTTTGCCAATAGAGGCATGTTCACCGGAGACTGACGAACGTCAGCAGAATTCAAAATTTATAGAAACTATGTAAAAAGTTAGATAAAAACTTGCCAATGTGTTCACTTCGTTGGCTGAAAAAACAAGCAATGAGAGACCATCTATGACGCTGACAAGGAAGCCACGGCTGATGACTTTATCCGCCACGACCAAGGAATAGCTGTCAGGGAATTGTGCAGTAGATTAAATGCTGGATGCAATGACGGGTCATCTAGGCTAAATATAATGTGTTCAAGATAAGTCCCAGGGACACTTACACCTGATCTCTACGAGGCCGAAAGGGATACTTTTCTTTAAAATATAGTGGCAGTACATGAAACCTAGGCACACCTTTATTATCCAGAGACTAAGCTACAGTGGTCGGAATGTCATCTTAAAAGATCCCTTAAGTCTAAGAAAAATTCAAATATCATAGTTCAACCAAAAAGGGTGAAAACTGCTCTACATTGAAAAGTTAAGGAATCTTAGGGAAGCTATTCGTAACAAATAAGACGAGATTCTTTTAGAGTATGCCGTCTTAGACCACGACAATGCGCGCCCTCATTCCGGACCTCAGAAGTGATTGGATAGATGGGCTGGTCTCGAGTACCACAAATTTATGCAGCAAAGATTTGGCACGATGGGACTGATATTTATTGGCATGTATAAAAAAAGCCTTAAGAACCACAGATTTGACGGCCTACGGGAAGTTTAACAGGCTATAAAGATGTGGTTGAGAAAACGATTTAGCTCATATTCTCAAACTGAATTACCACTGTGGGTTGAACATTGGACGAAATTCACAGGCTGCACTGGAGAATATTTTAATAATACTATTCAATTTCTTAATTTTTGTTCAATATTTGTGCGCAGTGTAAATAAAAGTGTAAGTTTTTTCCCGAATTTGGCTAATCAGGCATTATTTATAGAAAAAGCTTTATAACTGACTCAACATAACACGTTGCGGCGCTAGCTGATAAACCTCTTTGGAATTAGAAGAAATTCGGCGCTATTTTTGACGGACGGATTGCCCGTAATAGATGTGCTTGTGTCTGTCTAAATAAAATAACTCTGAATTTGTTCTCTTTGAATGAATTGTATGAAACGTTTCAGAAGTTAACTTTTCCCTGTGATGTGGATACCGTTATATCTTTCTCCCGAGACATTGTTAAATGTTCTACCTTAAGTTGCTTTCCCCTAAGAAATAAAAAAAAACCTGAATTGGAAAGAAAAGCTAATAATAGATTAATTCAGCGTGAATGAATGAAAGAGGAAAAAAACACTCAGCACAGTGCCGCCCCGTTTGGTGCATTTGCCAGTGTTTGCTACCAATTTAATCTGTTTTTAGGTGTGAACCAATATGCCCAGACCAAACTCCTGCTACAAAAGAAACAATGCAGCTGTCAGGTTATGTTGCCAGGCTACGCCGTTACAAATACTCCGGCGATCAAATCAAAACAGAGCAATTCAACAATGCTTAGTACAAACTCGGACTGGAATCAAGCACGAAAGATGTTTCATTACTGTGATAACTTCAGCAGTATGCGGAAAAGAAAAACCATGAAGACAGGGCATCTTTTCTACCCGGCAGCAGTACTTCGAATAAATTAATGATTTACGACGTATCTAACTACGACGTATTGGCATTGACATCTGCATTTATTAACTTCGTTCAGCAGTATGTACTGTAGACAACCTTGAAAATAGTTCCTTCTTTCCTGATATTTTTAATTCGATGATGTTCATATGTTTAATCAAAGTTTCTGAAATTGTTTTATTTGATTTTGATGCTAAAGGAATCAGTGGACCTTTCGGAATGTCTAGCTCTGCTCTCGTACCTTATGATATTTGGACTGGTAAATATCGAAACAATATTTTAGAAAATCTGTTTGAGCGACGCAGTTACTTAACAAAGCTAGCGAAGGCACTTCAATGCGAAAGATAGGTAAAGTGCTGATACGCTTAACTGTGACAGCCCATTTAAGTACATATTTAGATATTGAACATATATTTTGGAAATATACCAGGTTTTCTCGAATCCAAAAGGGTCAAGTACCCCCTACATTGCTGAAAGACGTAGTGTTCGCACTGTGTAATACAAATAGCTGAATTATTTCCTTCGGCTATTGCAGTGATTCCTTCTAACGCCAAGAACCCTAACTTTATTCATGTGAAAGGTTTTTATTTAAACTTTGCGTCTTTTGTCTGATATATCTAACCGTGCAATTAACCGCATTAAGTAAACTTAAATGTATGACTGCTGGCGTCCGATGCTTGCATAATGAAATGAAATAATTTTGATCAGCTTTTACAATTTCATTAATATTACTTCGTTAACGTGCTTCTCATTCGCTTCTCATTTCACTAACGTGCTTCTAATTTCATTAACTTGCTTCTCAAAACATAAAAATTATTTTCTATTTTTATCTTGGATAAAAAATTTCATCCTGAAAATTTGCCTGGTAGCTTAAGTCCCGTTATGAGTAGAATGTGTTCGCGGTGATTTCGGGACCCAGTACAAACGCTTGCGGCTGAAGCTGCCGGAGCTCTAGTGCTGGGTTGCATAGGTGTGTCGTTTTATGCGTTGTGTTGGTTTTCCTCTACTTCCCTCATGGTTTGTACATAGTTTATATGCATAGAACATTGCATCACTGTAATAAGTACCGTGCTGAAAAATGGCGATGGCGTAGTGGCTTAATGCAGAGGCAAGCGAAGTTCATCTGCTCGCGCCTTCACGGGTTCGAGTCCCGCTCAAAGCTATAAAATGTTTTCCTCATTTATTATGTCATCCACCCACCTGGAGCTCTCATGCCCCCTGCTATGTTTCCCTCTCCGGTAGCGATGTCGATATTGACGCACCCTTCCGGCTCCTCAGGTGGTGATAGATTTTCAAATTTGGCGGCGCGCGTGACTGGTGCTCGGTTGTTACGTGAAACCTGCAACATCATTACTGTCTCGACCAATCAGAAAATTTCGTCTTAGACATCGGTGGGGTTTTGTGTGACGACCGCTGTAATGGTGCCGCATTCAAGTACGCAAAGAGAAACACTCACCCCATAAGCACTTCATTTTTGTATTAAAGAGTGATTGACTAAGCCGCAAGCTTTGAGAAGTTCGAAATATACGCAGTCTACGTGGTGTCGTTTGTAGCTATGGGAGCAACCCGGGCAAGAAACGACATCACTTTTAGCCGCCGCGGTGGCCGAGTGTTTTGGCACTCGGCTGCTGACCCGAAAGATGCGGGTTCAATCGCGGTCGCGGCGGTCGAATTTCGATCGAGGCAAAATTCTAGAGGCCCGTGTGCTGTGCAATGTCAGTGCACGTTAAAGAACCCAAAGGGGGTCGAAATTTCCGGAGACCTTCACTGCGGCCTCCCTCATAGCCTGAGTCGCTTTGGCACGTTAAACACCAATAAACCATTAACCACAAACCTAAAGACTTCAAATTGGAGTGAATCGATGTTCCTATCATAAAGCCGTTCTGAGCATTGGAGATCTTTTTTTCGAAGTCAAGTGCTAGACGCTTTCGGAGAACTATATCGACTATTTTCGCGGAGGTAGGAATCAACGACCTTGGGCAATTGTTTTCATATCTTGAGAGGAGGCGACCTTATACACATATCACATGGGTCGTCTTACGCCGGAGCATAAGCGCGCCTGAAGAGAGCCTGCGCTTATCCGCTAACCAACGTATTCGGTGGCGGCATCTATGTTCTGTTCTACTGTTCTACTTAACCCGGTGTTGTTTGCATTTTTACTTGCGCCACCTCAGGGTGAAATTAACGACTGTTTTTGGCTCTAAACACACTTTTTGCAACTTTGCTATTTTTTTGTACTTCTATGCACGCAGTTTCATCAGCTGTAACATTTGTTTTACGTTCTAGACATACACTGAATTTCCGAGGGCAAGCTGATATTTAAAAAAAATGACAAAAATGGTACCGTTTCATATTTTTCTTCAATGTTTTTAAAAAAATACTTATATCGCATAAAACTGCATGCCCTGAATTATATCGAAAGCCAGGATCTGTGTAAATATTAATGAAAAAATTGTGGTGTTTTCCAAAAATTTGAATTTTTTTATTAATTATTGAGCACTGCCTAGTTTCTCGCCTTATGACACGAAAAAACTTTTTCGGCAAAATTATTTCAGGCTTTCATTACGCACGTACGGATAAGTTGCCATCAATTTTTTTGAACAAATTAAAGATGGTCGAGTGCAACGTTGGCGTGGAATGACCCATAAGTGACTGGCCCGATCGCCAGGAAGCGGCTCGCGCCACGAGCAGACCCTTATCTCGTGCGTCCGGCGATCACTTTCACCTGGACAAAGCAACTTCTTGTTGCTGTTCCGTTCCAATAACAGCGATTTGTTTGGCGCTAGCTGCGATGCGTTTGAATAGCGGTTCGCGCCGTTCGAAGCGGGTCGGCAGCTGGGGCGTGCGGCAATGAGCACACGCCTCTATCAGCGGCATGCGTTTATTGTTTACTTATGCGATGAGCGGCATTCTGTTTTATTTCTCGCGCTCAAGTTGGAAGGCTTTCGTTTTGGCTTATCCTCGGGCATAAGCCGCGCTCAGGAACGGCACCCTTCATTCGATGGCTGCAGAAAGAACGTGAGAACGCGCTATGAGTGTCTTATATCTTGTGTAATGCGCAGCCTTTCTTTTATGAAATCATTTGATTCCTGAAATAGGTCGGCATGGTCTCGCCCTTAAATTTTTTTCAGAACACCACCGGAGCCCTCCACTACGGCACCTCTTTCTTCCTTTCCTCGTTCACTCCCTCCTTTATCCCTACCCTTACGGCGCGGCTCAGGTGTCCAGCGATATATGAGACAGATACTGCGCCATTTCGTTTCCGCAAAAACCAATTAATATTACTGTTATGATTATTACACCTACTGAGAAAAAATTATTTTAGAGAAAGCGTGAGCGCCTATTGTTACTGTGTTTGCCATTTTGCCTTCATAATGCCCCCAAACCTCATAGCTATTGCAATCCGGAGCACAGAAATGGCAGACTAAATAAATTTTGTCAATAATTGCGCTTTTTTCATTTCTTCATTCATTCATTGATTTTTTTTCTCACTGTACAGGGAAAAAAAGAGCCAAGGGAAAAGCCGTTCAAGCACGGCTTGAGTTGTCCTTGGCCCCACTTATCAGGCAGTGGCAGCAGCGAGAACAGCACAAAAAGCAATGTCCTAGGGCGAGGCTAGGTCAATCAGCATAACGCAAAATGTACAGCAATAAAAATGGAGCCGTAGCAAGTGGTACAAACATTCAACTTATCAAAACAAACTACATCACACTGCACGAATTGAGCGAATATCACATGCTACACAAAATAATAAAGATTCAGCGGATGAACATGGCGATGAGTTCAGAAAGTTGCACTTTAGAAATGTCGATACCTTGATTTATGTAGTCATTTAACATACGGGGTAACAGATCATGCAGCATTTGCCGACCGTAATTAGCCCGGCAGGTAGATATTTTTCAAAATGGGGCAGGCCTGGGGCAGTTCAAAGTAGGCTCTATCCAAAAGTTTAATAATAATAATAATAATAATAATAATAATAATAATAATAATAATAATAATAATAATAATAATAATTGGTCTTTGGAGAAAAGAATTGGCGCAGTAGCTTTCTCGTATATCGTTGGACACTTGCCCAGTCCTAATTCTGGTGCGATAACGCGAGGTGACTCAACAACGCGTGCTGAAACGCGCACTCTGCGTGCATGTCTCGTTGCTTCGCGCTCCTGCACCAGCAGCCGTCGTACGTCGCGTTGCGAGGAAACGCCGCTCCCTGCGGTTTATCCAGCGCGGGAATGCAGCAGCACACACAGGTGCGCACCAATGATTACCGTCAGGTACGAAATGCGGGGAAAGGTTCCACGCCTTGTAGGTGCGCCAGCGTCAAGTCGGAGCTGCCGCTTTATGCGTGACACCGAGCACTCACACGAGGGTGAGAGGCAGCGTCCACCAATTCGGCCCCCATTTCGGGGCTTCGCCGCTGCACGGTGAGGACAATAACCTCGCCTCGGCGCGCATCCCTTGGGAACAATTTGATGGCGACGGTCCGCGGTTCCGGGTAGGCTTAGCAGGAAGGGGGGGCAGGCAACGTGAACTGCCTTGATGGTAAAACTGGCTGGATTTGAGTAAATGCGCAGAATAATTTTCTTCGCGCCCTTAACTTCAGGGGCGTGATCATTACGGTTGGTGAGGGAAGGCGCGCAGAGCTTTTAAAGTGAAATGGCTCAGTTAAACACTGCTGGTTTTTCAACAAAGCAGGACTTGCGGAAAAGTTTCCGCAGGCGGGAGCGAGCTACAGAACCGAGAGGAAACGCTAGGAAGGAGGACATTGAGAGGCACCCCGCTTCCTATGGTCTCTGACCCAATTCCCGACGTACTGTAGTTGCATCACTATAAATCTCAGCGAATTCGCACTGTGCTTTAACGCTTCTCTACGAATGCGCTGCACACCGGCTCAAATGAGTGCCTATGATAAAGGCCTCGTTTGCTACGTTTCATCGCTTTCGGAAAGATTAAATTTCTAAATTTTATGCTATACTCGAAGCACCCCCCCCCCCCCCCTTCCCCACAAGATGCAAGAAATTATACCTTAGGAGTCTTCAAAAAAAAAAAAATCCTATCTGCGTACCTGTTGCCTGCCACACACAGAAGCAAATGTAAACAATTTCTTACTTTTGGCTCAATTTCAATAATTGCTATATCGTTGCTACAACAGACCATTGGCACATTATGTGCAACTAGTCTTAGTGGAATGCAAAGTAAACTGAGAGGCCTTTATTCGTAATGAATGCCGTGTGAGCACTTTATTTATTTTTTTGCATGTTTTTAAATTTCGTAATTAAGTTTCAGACGTTAAATGCATTCCTGCCATAATGCGGACGAATAATAGTTCACAAGTTTTGCGCGGTGGCTTTCTTGCGTATTTAACACGAATCTGCCAATATAGGAACTTAAATACGTCCATGTGCTAACTGAACTCTCATGCTCAAATTATCAATTCTCTGGCACAGGAATATATCTGGAGCATGGTGTCATGACATTTTTTTTTGGCGGTACGTGACACTCCTCATGATAGTTTATTAAATGGCGGCTCGTCCATTTCTTGAAGTTGTCTCTACATTATTTGCGCGTAAGCGCGTAAGGACCGGGAGCGCGCTAAACTAACCAACAACTGGTGCGGCGAAATTGTCTGAACCGCACATCGCATCCCTTCAGGCCCTGCTGACAAGGGTGACTTTTGGCTTCCGTCATTGGGCCCTGCTGTGCATTTTGACAGACATAACTGACGCTTCAAGCACGACCGCAGACATCGGCTATTTCAACAGTAATCGTGCGCTGCAGGCAAGCTGACACCCGTTATCTTGGAGGAATCCACGCGTGCGCATGGAACCACTACGACGATCGCTGTTTCGACGACTACCCAGCGCACTGGCTATTTAACGCCAGTCTGAATCGAGATGTCCTGCGGGCACGGCGAAAGTCTCAGGATGAAGATAAAACTGTCGGAACCGCACTTCGTATATTTTCAGGTAAGTGAATTTGGAAAATGTTTTAAGAGCGATGATAGGTTTATTGTTGTTTTGCCTGGCCCTGGCCGGCCAGTGCGTGAAGAATGTTTTACGGTGTGCATCTGTGCTGCTGATGTTGGCTGGTGATGTGGAGCGCAATCCCGGATCTGACAACACCTAACCCATGCCACGCGAACTTTTAGCAGGACAGAAGGTAATAAAGGAAGACATCAAAGAAATCAGAGCCGCACAGACTTCGTTTTGAGACCTGCTAGACGCAATGAATAATAATGTAATGGATTCAGAAACTCCTATGGGTAAAGTACAAATGCAGGAAGAAAGTGTAAAGAAACCTGAAGCAATGTTGCTAGGCATAGAGAGTAACTAACAGCCCAAAGAGAAAAGACAGCAGAGCTGGAAGACCGCAGCCGACACAATAATTTCATTGTGTTCGGCATTGAAGAAAAGATTAACGACTCGATTGATGACATTACGAACAAGGTACTAGTTGAAGATGTTGCGGAACGCCCTGGTAAGCACCATAGAATGAATCCATTGACAAGGGAACAAGCAAGATAATAAAGTAAGGCAGATCGACATAAGGTCCTCAGGATATTCAAGAACTGTAAAAAACTGATGGACACGGGTATGTCAGTTTCGGATAATTTTTTCCAAGCACCCTTCATGAACGAAAAAATCTGTGAAATAGCACTAACAAGCAAACGATAGGAGTGCGAAGGTGGGGATTGTGTATGATAACATCAAGATTGGCTATCAAACATTTTACTGGAATGAAGTAAGGGCACACAGAATAAAATCGGAGAAAAAAATCTGGAGAGTTACTGCAAGCATGAATGACAATTTACGAACAAAACTTTTGATTTTACTTCGATTAATGTCAGCGCATGAAGCTTTGCAAATAAAATACCTGAGGCTGAACATTTTCTGATCCAATACAATCCCCACTTAGTGGTCGTGACAGAAAACTGGTCACGCCCAGAAATCCTAGCCTGCGAGAAAATCCCAGCCTGTTTCAAAATAATACGAAGAGATCTTGACTCCCACGACGGGTGTGTCGCTGTTATTAAATATATGTTGGAACCATTATAACGTGGGCTCCGCAGATGTACCCGCCGCGGTGGCTCAATGGTTAGAGCGCTGGGCAAATCTGGCGGGTTTGAACTCAACCGCGGCGGTCGCGTTTCGATGTAGGCGAAACGCCAAAGGCGCCCGTGTGCTGTGCGATGTCAGTGCACGTTAAGGATCTCCAGGTGGTCGAAATAATTCAGGAGCCCTCCACTAATGTATGTCTCTCTGTCTTCTTTTGCTCCCACCTTCCTTCCTGCCCTTACGGTGTGGTACGGGTGTGCACTGAGCTGTGAGACAAATACTTTGTAATTTCGTTTCCTCAAAAGCCAAAAACTAGTTCTCTACAAATTTTAAACATACCGCGGCATTGCTGGACATGTCATTTAATCGTGATCTAAAGAAAGTACTACATGAACCCACCCGAAATGGATCAAACGCACAGTCATTGCTTGACCTGGCATTTGTAGATAGCGGGGCTTCTGGCTATTATGCTTGTATCTCTGATGGGCTGTCCGATCACAAGCGTGTATCACTTTCTACAAAAAAAGTCCTTATCACAGAAGGATACAAAGAGAGAAGCTATGTATGTCAGAAACTTCTTCAGGGCTACCAATGTCAGCATTTTGGGTTATATAGAAATGTCACTGTGCCGTTTTGACGAAACAATTGTCGTTAATGCAATGTGGGAGGCATTTAAGAGCATACTTGCTTATTACATAGAAAAATTCATTCCGAAGAAATATAAGATAGGCAAAGCAACCGTTGGGTGACTATAGAAATCATTAAGTTGATGCCAAGAATAAAACGTAGAAGGCTAAATAAATTGAGAAATCTGGCTGAGATATTCTTGTCTGGGCTTCTTAAGGAGAAGTTAAATAGAGGCAAAGAAAAATACTGCGGTAATACACTAACAGACGTTATGAAGCAACCACCGTAGCGGTTTTGGCGGCATCTTGCTTCGTCTTAAGAAGTAATTGATGTTGTTATAGATGATGGATTAGTGCTTAGTGGTCCCCATGCAATAGCTCACAAGTGCTATAGATTTTTCCACGATGTGTTCGACCGGCCGCATGCACTTACTGTAAACTTGAATGAACTTCATGTTGAAAGGCTTTCCGGTATGAAAAAAGTTACTCTATCCGAAGAGAGAATTCTTTTCTTTTTCTAAATTTAGACACCATGAAGCCGACTGGTTCAGACGGCATTCTTAACGAATTTTTAAAACATTATGCTGAACGGATAGCGAAGTATCTTTTCATTATTCTTCACGCGTCTCTAGAACCGAAAACTTTGCCTCCAGACTGGATACGGGCACGAGTGGTTCCCATCTATGAATCGCCAAACACAATGTTGAAAATTATTGACCAGTTTCAATAACTAGCACGTGCTGCGAAATCCTAGAGCATGTCTTATAAAAAAGCATGTTTCATTGCTTCGAGAATTCTAATACTTTCACTCCAAATCAACATGCCTTCAGACAACGCTTGTCAACTGCAACACAGCTGACTAAAACCGTTCTTTATTTTGCATACGCTATTGACAATAGGAAGCAGACTGACGCTATATGCTTAGACTTGTCGAAAGCATTTTACATTGATGCGCGATCTGAGTTGCGCACAAAACTGTCTTGTCTTGGTGTTAGCAGTAAAATGGTTATGTAGATAAACTCTTCGATTGCAGGGAGAATGCAGTTTGTTGAAATAAGTGGCGCAAAATCTTAAATGTTGCCAGTAGCTTCAGGAGTTCTCTAGCAATCCGCACTGGTCCAATCCTATCTTTAAGTTGGATTATAGAGCAACTGCATCACTTTTTAGAATTCCGCCATTTTCGAGGATTCAAATCTATCGGGAACTTGCGCTGATGTTTGCGGTGCCGAGTGCAGCGCCATAACACACTGTGTAGCGAGAAGAGCAAGCAGTTTTGGGTAGTACTATTAGTACTTTTCCGCGCCACCTTCAGGCGCTTATTGGCGTGAGCTTCCGCGCTCTGTCGAAGGCGCACGTGCCGTGCGTCAGCTATCTGGGATACGCCGAGAGAAGCTAGGCAGTGAATGCTGTCAGCCAAACGCGGGTATCTAATCGCGCAGAATGTGTTCTCGCGTTTGCAGCGGCCCAAGCGGCTGAAACCCGGTGGAGAATTGTGTGCCACCAGGATTCGAGCCCCGGTCCTCTTGCACGCGAGGCGGATGCTCTACCTATACGACATCGCTCAAGAGAAAGAAATCAAGAGAACGAAATGGGCTTGGGCAAGGCACGTAATGCGAAGGCAAGATAACCGCTCGTCCTTCAGGGTAACGGAGTGGGTTCCAAGAGAAAGTAAGCGTAGCAGGGGGCGGCAGAAGGTTAGGTGGGCGGAGGAGATTAAGAAGTTTGCAGGCAAAGGGTGGATGCAGCTGGCAAAGGACAGGGTTAATTGGAGAGACATGGGAGATGCCTCTCCCCTGCAGTGGGTGTAGTAAGGCTGACGATGATGATGATGATGCAGCGGCTAAAAAAAGCGGTTTTGAGTCACCGAATGGAACAATTGCAGTGCCACCTTGGCAGCGCAAGTTCCCTATATAGGGTGTAGGTAAAGCAAGCCAAGCGTTTTTGCGCTAGCATTTAAAATGGTGACGCAATCGACGAGTCAATTTTAGGCTTCTTCTCAAAGCACCGGAGGAGCGCGGGCAAGTTCGGTGTGACATCACGGAAGGTAATATTTCAAACTGCCGCTGCCGTCAACCACACCCGGCCGTGCCTCGTTTGATGGTGCCAAACAACCCTCGGCGAGCTTTGACTTCGGTGGCGGTGGTTTTTCTTCCTTGATGTGTTGGAAAAGTACCGCTAATTTTGTTGACGTCATCATGCGCCCCCACTTGGCGCTGTGCGCTACGGAGAACCTTAAAGGCCATTGCCATTTTATTCATCGATTGCGTCACAATTTCAAATGCCACGCCAAAAGGAGTTCGCATGCTTTACCCGCAACTTTCACACATTCGACCACTTCAAGCTCATCAATTTCTAAACCTCAGCAGTTGCCCTTTAATGACATCGTTGAAAGTCTCAAGACCACAGTTACAATTTGTCTGTTTCCAGATGACTGTCTTACTTATTCAATAGTTTCAAGTCATGATCAGGTCCTATTGAATGGGGGTGAAAAATTTATCCAAGTGTGATGTTCCAGATGGAAAATGAAAATGAATCGCGCTAAAACAATTTTTGCATGGATTGCTGGGAACACTGGTAATATTTTACCTTTTGATTACGAATTGAACGACACGCTTATAGCACGCATCCGGCACTTCAAATATTTAGGCGAGACATGAGGAGTTGATTTACAAACTGCATGTAAATAATAATTCCGCACCTGCTTAGCGAGAACTTTGATATTTGAGACGCAAACTTTGACTTGCAGAAACAAATGTCAGACTTACTCTCTATATGACTCTAGTGAGCCCGAAGCTGAGCATGGAAGTGTTGTATGGGATTCCCGAAAAAAAAAACATCGCAGAATGCAACCAGAAAGAAAATGCGCCACCAGGTGGTAAACTATAGATTAAAAGTCGGCACAGACATTTACGACTGCTTACGTGCGAGAAGGCGCAAGCCCGTCTGCTCACATTGTGAACGCAGTCGCCGTGCGCAGCGGTGTGATGTAACCCGATGCCACGCAGCTGGCAGTTCTACCTCTGCATGGCTCTAAACGAGGCCGCCGCACCAATTTTGATCAGCGCGCTAACTTCGTAAAGGCAGTCGCCGCTGCACCGCGGCCCGCGCTCCGTTTTAAGGGTATACGACATGATAGCTCATGGGTTAATGCCTGTATATGCAGAATTGGTCTTTTTCTACTTAACATTCATAGATCCCTGGGAGTTCTCGTACCTCTCTTGGTGGGCCACTGCCTTAGGATTGGCAGGTGCTGCCCCGAGCAACTTCGCGGGACCCATAATTAGTTTAACCGCCACCTGCCAGATTGCTTGACGACGCCATCTTTTATGGGTACCATCTTGTGTTATCACACACGCACACGCACACGCACACGCACACGCACACACACACACACACACACACACACACGCACGCACGCACGCACACACACACACACACACACACGCACACACACACACACACACACACACACACACACACACACACACACACACACACACACACACACACACACACACACACACACACACACACACACACACACACACACACACACACACACACACACACACACACACACACACACACACACACACACACACACACACACACACACACACACACACACACACACACACACACATTTTTTTGGTTCTTCCATGTACTTAAAGCGACGCTCTTGTTCAAGCGCATATTTAAATGGAATTAATCAAAGTTAGGTTGTTTTTCAGCATCGCAAAAGACGAGACAAGTGCACAGACACGTCCGTGTCTCGTCCTTTGTTCCTTGCACTGCTGAAAAACAAGGTCACACCAACTAGCCGAAGCTTCAACAGTATCAAAGTTAGGTTGCCATTCAGTCCCCGACGCAAAACTTCACTCTTTATGATAAGCACGGACGAGTTTCTTGTGCAGGATCCCGCATTCGTGTTGCTTAGAAACGTTTCTAGCAGCTCGCGCTTTTGCCTGGATTTCCCTATCTGATAATGTTAGTACGGTAAAACACAGGCGAGCAATGCCAACTGCCGTTGTGAACATTTAAATTTACATGCCAAATTTACATGTCAGCATAAATGTATTAGTATTTAAAATAAAGAAAAAAGGACATAATATATTGCCGTGCGGTACTTCACTTTTAATATATTTAAGCCAGGAACACATGCCATTAATGTTAGCAGACTGCTGGCGTTTGTCAAGATATGACGTCATCATGTCATCATTTCGAATGCGTTTATTCTGACGCCATATTTATGCAGTTTCTCGTGTAAAAGGTTATGACTAATGCAGTCAAAGATTTTGCTGAAATGAATAAATATGCCTAAGGCTAGTACGTTTTCTGCTACATTCTGTAAGATCAGTTCTTTTTGTGTCAAGGGCAGATTCAGTGAATAGGCCCGGTCGGAAATGAAATTGAGAGTCATCCATGTGGGAGTGTTGATTAGCGAAATGTTCCATGTTGCTAAGTAAAATATTTTACATTAGCTTTGGAAATATATGTAGAACCGACACCGGGCGGTAATTGCTCATGCCATGCTTTTAACCGCCTTTGTGAAAAATAACTTTTGCCTGGTGTAAACCTGTCGCTTACACCGAGCTCTTAGACAAGATACAGACCTCAAATATGCTGGTCAAGTGAATTTTGCGAATAACTCTGACAACCTAGGAAAAACCACGCACAGCACGGCACGCGGCGCCGCAGCCGCGGCTTGCTCCGTATCTTCCCGGGGAGGCTATGGAGCGTGCTACGGTTTGAGCAGCATATGGCGTGAAGGGACCAGTTTTAGTAGTTTTCATTGTAACCACTGCACGCGTACTGCTTGTGAAGCTGCAGGCAACATCGCTGCTCGGTTTGCATTAAAGCTCGATTTGCTTAAAAGGTAAGAAAGCCTGTGCGTGGTTCGGTGGGAGTTGTGCGTCGTTCGGAACCATGTTTTCAAGAGTGGTGCCGCAAGGTAGTGTCTCATTCGAAGCCTCATGCGACGCACATAGGGAGACTGGCGGTCGGTGGCATCTGCCATCTTGGCCTGCGCGCCCCCCTCGCGCTCGCGCCAGCCATGGCGCCTGCTCTAGAGGGACTGCATCGTTTTCCGCGCAGCTGCAGCTGCACTGAGCGGTTTTCGTGGGCGACCGTCCTTGGACGTACTTCACCGCAGCGGCCCTTGCCACCGCGCTGCCAGCCAACCCTGCGGCGGCCTCGACGAGTGTCGTGCGCTCTACTTTCTTCCCGCGCCTCTGCGTGTCCGCTACGCTTCAACCTGCATCGCTTGTTCTGCCGTGCTGGTTGATCCCGCGAAGTACCTTTGAGTGTGTGCGCCCTCTTCCCTTTCAGAAGCACCTGTGGGCGCTCGTTTTGTACATTACCGGACTCCCTCAAACAGCTTCTTCTTTAGCCGCCGCGGTGGCTGAGTGGTTATGGCGCTCGACTGCTGGCCCGAAACACGCGGGTTCGATCCCGACCGCGGCGGTCGACTTTCGATGGAGGCGAAATTCTAGAGGCCCGTGTGCTGTGTGATGTCAGTGCACGTTAATGAACCCCAGGTGGTCGAAATTTCCAGAGCCCTTCACTACGGCGTCCCTCATTGCCTGAGTCGCTCTGGGACGTTAAACCGCCATAAGCCAAACCAAACCAATCAAACAGCTTCTTTGGAGGTTCGGAGGGCAGTCCCGCGCGCAGCGGCCTTCCTGAGCGGCGGCGGCGGCAGTAGGTGCATCTGGTGGTTAGTGCATACACGTACAGCCCCAGTGATGGTATTTAGCTACGGAATGGGAGGTGACTGCTGTGCGTGCCTGGAGCGGCAGTGTGTGCAGACGTGTCCACCGCCTCGATGTCGCGGATTCCACAAGCTGCTGTCGCTACGTCGTAGTGGACAATACTTGCGCCGCGGCTCGTCGCCTCAGCATCACTCTGGCCATAGCATGTCGTGTCCCCGTCCTTTGCATACCTGCCTTCCCGGATTATGGCGCCTCATGCCTCAGTTGACATCTCCACACCAGTATTATTCTTCTCCATCCCCCTCAGCGTGCAAAATGTTTTACTGTAATGTGTGACTATAATGTCTACTGTAACTGTATAGTTTATTGTGTGCACTGTAATAAAATGTTTTCGCAGTACCACATCGGCTCTTGGTCGAAGGCTCCAAGACTGTATCAAGTACGAGGCAAGAGCCAACGAGAGCAGAAGACCGAAAAATATACCTTTTCTAAGCAATTCCATAACAGCCTTCATAAGACCTAAGTGGGTGTAAAATAAATTCCCAGAGGCTACTCTTAAAAGCTCCTTGTGTGCATGAAAAACATTCCCCCAGAATCCCGTACCAGTTCCTTGAAGGAACTAGTACTCCCCTTGCTCCCGTAAAAAATCTTCCCTGGGAGGGCATAAATTATATGTCCTGTTTTGAAGCAATAAAAGGAATTCCCTAAATGGAATACACTAGAAGACAATGGATTCTGTGCCCGTCTGGTTGTCTTTTCGGGAGGACCGTGTTTAGTGTGTGCGGTGGCGGACATGAACCTAGACGCGCAGAGAACTCGGTTCTTGAGCGCCGAGTTCGCTTTACACTTTATGGGAAAGGATGTTCAGAGCCGTGACAAAAAATTCCCATAAGACCCTAAAAAAGTATACAGTGGGCAGTATTTCCTTGGAAGCGTTTGGCAAATGGCTGATGCGGCCCTGGAGCTGTGCGAGGTGAAGCTGACCAGCGCACGCCTCGGCGAGCAGCCAGCGCTCCTCCTCATCGCCAGAAGGTTGCCGAAAGCCTCCGGAGCCCTGGAGTGAGGGCCCACCCACATGCGCTGCAGCCAGCCACCATACTCTTCATTGGACGGTTATTCAATTCTACCCTGCGTTATGTTATAGCATTTTTCATTGTTCCTTGCTGTTCGTATCGATTAATGAAGGAGTTTACGTTTAAGCTTTATTGAATCGGAGCGCACTTGCGAGCGGAAGCACACAAAAGTAATGAATGAATGAATGAATGAATGAATGAATGAATGAACGAAAGACCAAAAGCTACAGCCTGTGTAGCTTGAAAATGCCTGTGACCCCGTACAAAATAACAGAAGTAGTAAAGTGGCATACAGGGCAGTTCGCAAGCAGGACCAACAATTTACAAGGCAACAAATGCTTGAACAAAATAATAGCATGAGTACCGTCGAACACAAGAGTACACCAACATTTGAAGCTACTCAGTTCTGCTAACAAAGTGTAACTTTAATGCTCTGGGAGATAGGCTGAAGACGTGATTTTCCTTTGCGGTATATTTATTTCACAATTAAGGCAATGAGAAGTGTAGCGCCTCTTTACCATAATTCGTTCTTGCACATGGCAGAACGCATTTGTCACTGCATCTGGTGAGCACATATTTCTCTTTTAGTTTTAATTTAGCTGGGGACGTAAGAAAAGCAGCGGTTGTGGGAGAAGACAACCTGAGATTACTGACATGAAGTGGTATCTGGCGCGACTTTTACAATTAGGGCTAGTGTCAGATCAGCATTGCTATTGTATTTAGTCCTTAGTTTCAGGGTCCCTCGTATAGGCCGACACTCGAACACTAACACTGTAGTGTTTCTACCAGCCCATCTCATCAAACTTCAGTCGCTCTCTGGCAAATGTCCTACCTGTTCATGCGCTTGATTTTGTACGAATCATTTTCTCTTGTTAAGCATGAACGCAATTCAGATAAAAATAGAACATCCCCGTACATGGATGACGTACTATGCTTTTTAAAAACAGACTGCGACACCTTAAGCGACGTGAGCCCAAGTTTCCCATTTCTCCACACAGCACATCATAACTTTACGCAGGCTTTCTTACAGTGAATTATCGACGGAAGAAGCAATTGAGCGTACTCCGAGAGCTCCTTTAGTCCGTCTTGAGGTAAAGAACGGATGCCGCACGTCTGGTTTCAAGGGGGATGGTCATGTTTTACGCGAACGCTCTTATTCGATAAAACAAAGGTAGTTCTTAGCAGAACTTTTGAAGCCTTGTGATAATATACAGACGCGTAGACTCTTATCTCTAGTTTTGTTTACTGAACACAAAAAATCGCCTCAGAGTAGCACAAAATGTCATGCAGTCTCGCAACTGGGACGCGTGTCGGAACGCTGTTTTCTGATACGTCGCTAGAATGTAAAGCGCGACAAGACGCACTTCACAAAAAAAGATAAGGGCCTTCTGCAGCAGGTTACTGACAAGAAAGAGGCGGCCATCGAGGACCAGCGCACTGACGCCTTGTCGATAAGAGCAAAGCCCAGAGCGTA
This sequence comes from Amblyomma americanum, assembly GCF_052857255.1. Lineage (NCBI taxonomy): Eukaryota > Metazoa > Arthropoda > Arachnida > Ixodida > Ixodidae > Amblyomma > Amblyomma americanum. The sequence continues at coordinate 65,907,107 of NC_135499.1, forward strand.
GGAGAACCTGTGCGTGGACTGCCACATTAGGCCCTTCGTACGCTCCTTGGATACTGCACAGTTGAAGAAGCAAGTAGCAATGGGGAAATACGAAGAAGAGGTGGACGAAGACCCCCCTTTCAGTCCGTGCTGTCTTGCAGATTGTTTTCACGTAGTGGTGACGCCAGCCAAGAAGACAGCGATAGAGCTTCCAAAAGAAACTTTTTATTGGGGCAGACCTGCGCCCAGAAAGAACTGAATGACTCGGTGGCGGCGATAGCAACAAGCGCGCTCGGCGGCCGTCGAACAGAATTCGTGCCGCTCTCTGGGACGCGTTCAGCTTGAAGCTGCTAAGGAACCTTCGAGACAAGGCGCCAAAGCAACTACAACACTATAGAACAATGTGGAATCAGTTGTGGCAGTTGCACTTGGCTGCGATCATTCGAGATAAATTTGCTCGCATCTCGCGTCACAAACACAATTATAACGCTGACTGCCTGCGTCTTTGAGCGTGAACAAAAAATGTACCAATATTCGCGCCATTATAATGGCCAACGCGGGCTCTTCGGTCAAGCGGAACCTGGGGGCAAATTTTTCAGTGTAGATCTTCAACAGAATTGAATTGCATTTATTTTACCAGAACAACTGGAAGGATCTATAACCAACGCATCTATTTGGAAGCCAGAGAGTTAATTCATTCGAGCGGTATAGTGTCGTCTCCCTCTACGTCAATATACCGGGCGTTTCGCCAAAGGTGTTCTGCAATAAAAAAAAAAAACGCTTGTTGAGTAAGGAGAGCACTTATTTCGGCATAGCTTCGTCAGCGGTGCAGTGCATCAGAATGCAGCTATAAGACGTGCTAGCGTATAAGTAGGTTGACTATAATAGAGTATACTTTTTGCCCCTTCAAACCTGGCATTATTGCACGCAGCCGCAGCGGTAGGCAGTGGCTGGCCGACGCACAGCTATAGCTTCTCGTCCTCTGCTTTGCATGTATCGTGCGATTTCTTTTTGTGCGCTTCAGATATTTCACACTCCTGCTCCTGCTGCTGCTGTTTGTGCTTTTGCCTTACTGTTTAAATGGAAAATGAAATTTGCTTTACCATGCCGGTAAGCAATCATGGAAGACGCCTTGTCCTGACTTGTTCCAAGTGTGGATTCTCCTATCATGCTGGTAATTTCTCGGGTGTGGGAGAGGCGGCAGTAAAATCCAAACCAGAGATTGATAAAACATGGCTGTGTCCTACTTGTAAAGACTAAACTCAGAGGGGGTCACAGCTCTGGGAAAACTAAGCCTGAGCATGGTGCTCCTGTGGGAGTTAAGCTGACTATTATGAACAAGCGGATTGCCTTGCTCTTACCACTTCTTGACAAAATAGAGGACCTGCTGTCTATGAAAGAAACTGTGCAAAACATTGAAAGAAAACACGAGAGTTTTTGTCCTTTAAGTATGATACCCTATACTTACACTGGTGGCTACCCAGGGACAGGAAATCTCCAAAAGACAGAATGCAGAAAGTAGAAACAGAAACATCAATCGAAGAAGTTAAGAAACTGAGGAAGGAACTTAATGAACCTGACCAATACAGCCGCCGACAAAACTTGGAGGTTCACGGTATTGAAAAAAAAGGGAGGGCGAAATCTTGCTCGCGAAACTAAATAACGTCGCACGGAAGCTTAACATCCCAGAGCTAACCGCGAAAGATGTAGAAGCAGCATATAGGCTGCTTGCAAGGGAGGAAAACACTCCCGCAATCATCATACGCTTTTCTTCGCGTGTAACCAAGGGGCAGTGGACCGAGCAAAAGACACATCTGGTAACTAAGGTTCCCGGCATTCGTTCCCTTGACAATCTAACTCCTCTGAATAAGAAATTGCTGTGGGTGACGAAATCGAAGGCACTGGAGCGTTCCTATAAGTTTGTCTGGCAAAAGGATGGCAGAATTCTTGTGCGGGAGAAAGAAGGCAACGTTTGTAGATAAGGAGAGTTGGGAAACTTGCCTATAACTTGCCCCTGGGAATCGGCGCCACTTCCGTTGCCGCTTTAATCTCAAAGAGACGCGAGCGCCATCTCTAAGGTTTTGACAGTGCCACGTTAGTTTTGTTTGTTTTATCCAACGTTATCTAAAGACGGTTCTCAACGTTTTTAGTTAAGGGCAGCCGGGCGCAGAGCGGACCCAAAACGGTTGCCGCCTAGGCGGTGGCGCTGCAGTCGATTTGTGATGGGCGCGTCATCTGCTACTAACAGTTTGAGGAGCGTCAGCAGACGGTGACTCGCGTGCGTACGGAAACGTATTTATAATGAATACAAACGTAAGTTTGGCCTTCATCTCTTTTGCAGTAATGGAACAAGACGGCTTAGTAGCATTTATAACCATAACCATAGCCGGGCGCGTTCAAGACGCGTTGGCAAACAGCTTATTACATGCGTATTCAATACACATTTAAGAAGTAAAGCAACCGTGCTCCTAGTATCGATCACTTTACTAATTGAAAATGCCTCAACCACCAGAGAGATTATTGTTTCGTCTCGATGCATTAAAACAAACGAAATGGCTGAAGAAAAAATTAAAAGCGCGTATGCAGTAAGAAAAGAGAAAGGAAAAGCATTTTGTGTCTTTATAAGGTTTTTCCAGGGTTTTTTTACAGACACTCAACTTTTAGTGATGTGATAAATAAAGGAAAGTTTACAGCTTTTCACATTAGTTTTGCTTTTTTTTTCTGGCAGATGCAACCACCTCGGAAACGCTGAGCTTCTTGAAATCATCTTTAGTAGCAAAGTGCACGCGTAGTGCTATGTAAGAATGCAGAAGCTCTGCAGTTGTAGGATCCTTGTGTGTGGGGCAGCCAACGCTTGTCTGCAGCCGAAAGCTCAACCACGAGCATCCTGGCCTCGCGTACCGCAGGCGTAGAACGCACGCGAACTTTCCAGTATGTAGGCGGAGCCGCGCCCGGCGGAGACGATGAGAGGCGCGAGCCAGCGTAGACCGGTTATGCTGCGAACTGTCCACGTGACCAAGCGCAGCCAATGGGCGCAGCGGAGGCGAAGAGAAAACCGAGAAATGTAGCGTGGTACTGTCAAAACATTAGAGTTGGCGATCGCGTCTCTTTGAGATTATAGCGGCAACGAAAGTGGGGCCGATTCCCGGGAGCAAGTTTAACAACTGTTCTTATCTAAAAAAAGTTGAAAGAAGGCGACAGCGCTATCCAGATCGGAACTGAATATGACCCAGCGAAAATGCTGCAAGTAGAGTACTTACATGCGCTCTGATTCTGTCTTTTCTTTTTCATGGCTGCTTACACCTCGAACTGCGGTTATTATAGCGCTATCACTTTTACCAACACACTCAAGGAAACACAAGCGCAGAAGAAAACAGCATCGTTTTTTCATCTTAACGCGAGAAGTTTGGGAAACAAGTATCCTGATGTTTGTGCGTACCTGACAACGTTAAATCGTGAGTTTACGACACTTGGAGTTTCGAAAACTTGGTTCAATGGTCAACAACATGAGGTGAAGCTTGATAACTATAATTATTAATCGCTTGGTCGATGTAATCGGCGCGGTGGTGGCGTGGCGCTTTACATTATTAAACACCATATTTAAAGTATCATCTAAGAGTATTATGCTATTACGGACATTTATGAATCTCTTGCAGTCAAGTGTCAAGCGTTTCTTGTAGTTGTATACCGGCCACCTTCAGGATCCTTGTCTGCATTTTTGGATTTTTTATAAGACCTTTGTGAGCCCATGTTATCCTTTAAGTCCCCAGCAGTCACTATTGGCGATGTTAATATTAATTTGCTCTCCTCTGATGTGTGTTCCAGTAAGTTTCAGAATTTAATATACTCGACCGGTCTAATTAATGTTATTAGCATATCCACTCGTGTAACTGAAGACAGCCAGACCTCAATTGATTTGTTTTTGACAAGTTGTCATGACAATGGCGTGCGCTCCGGAGTTCTGACAACAGGCATCAGTGACCACATGCCAATATCTTGCTTCCTGCCGGTGACATCACAAACTCTGCCACACCAGGAGACTCCGCCCCGTAGACATGTCAGTGCAGCTGGAATAGCACGTTTTCGTGAACTTTTCAGTATTTTAACTGAAGAAAATGTTTTAAATGGTGCACGTACTAACGATGCATGCAATTGCTTTCTATGTGCGGTAACTCAATAATATTATGATGCTTTCCCTGGAAGAATTCTGAAAGCACCTAAGCATGCATGAAAGCCTTGGATCACTAAGGATTTATTAAATAAGATAAAAGCCCGAAATGACTTGTTAAACACGTTTATTAAGACTAGAGATATAAATGAACTGTTAGAATATAAAAAAAACTGCGAAATAAGTTGAGTGGTGAACTAGAGAGAGCTCGCACAGCATATTACATGAAAACGTTTACGGCAGTGAACAATTGCCCTCAAAAGGCTTGGACCATGTTAAACTCAATTAAGTCTCAAAAAAGTGACACTATACCCCATGAGTTAGTCGTAGATGCAGAAGTCACGCCGGTGAGTCACTAGCAAATCTGTTTAACAATCATTTTCTTACGGCTGGTGCATCTCGCAGCAGCTGAGTCAGTTCATACGTAAATCTAAGTAATACTGAAATAGATTCAATTTTTTCTTTACCCCAACCACACCAGACGAAATTGAAAGAGTGATAAAATATATGAGATTCTTCAGCTTGCGGTTATGATGACAGTGCTATCCGATCAGGGAAAGCAGCATCTGACATTCTTTGCGTGCCCTTTTTTCATATTTTCAAGAACATAATACGGCATGGTATATTCCCAGACATCATGAAAATTACCCGCGTCTGCGCAATACTTAAGGGTCGACCTAAGTACGTTCTCGCGAACTATAGACCTACATCTGTATTATTTGTTTTTGCAAAGATACCTGAGTATGTAATAAATAATAGGCTTTACAGATTCTTGTCAAAGAAGATCATAATAGCAAAACAACAGCATGGTTTCCAGAAAGGAAAAAAAGTTCAATTTGCCTTGCTGAACATCAAAGAAAAAAAATAACTAATATGAAGAATAAGATTGTACACGGTAGGCATATTCTTAGATTTTAGGAAAGCTTTTGACTCGATTAAGCATGATATATTATAAAATAAACTTTACAGTTATGACATTCGTGGAATCGCGCTTGACATAATTAAAGGTTAATTGCATAACCGTTACCAATTTGTAAAAATCAATAGCTTCACATCAACGTATAAGCTGATGCAGTATGGTGTTCCGCAGGGATCTATTTTAGGTCCCCTTTTATTTATTCTGTATATCGATGACATTGCATGTATTCCTCGAACTCCTGATATTTTTTTATACGCTGATGACGCAAACATCTTTTTTCAGGGAACCGACTTAACGAGAATATTAACGGAGGCAAATACAAGGCTTGAACAATTGTCTATCTGGTTATATCGTAATCAGCTAGTCCTTAACACAGAAAAACAAACTACATGTTATTTCGACCATAAATAAGGCAGCAGATTGTTATCTAAAGCTGGAATTTCAAGAAAAAGTGATAACGCAAGTAAGCAAGCAGGAATTTTATAGGCATGATCTTTCATGAGAACCTTAACTGGACACCATACATCGATAGCATCTGCACCAATATATCGAAAACCTTAGGTATCCTAAACAAATTCAGGTGCAAGCTGCCCGCGTGGTTCAGGTGACAGTTGTACTATGCAATCATCTACTCACGACTACATTGCTGCGTATTGGTATGGGGCACGACTTCAGAGGGCAATCTTGAATGGATTCATATCATAAAGAAGAAAGCGATTCGATTTATTGAAAATTTATCAGCACGTGACCATACTCAACATTTTTTTCTATGAAAACAAGATTCTTACATTTACTAACATATTTCGCCAAGAACTAGCCCTAAGAATATATAACGAAATCAAACGTGATCAACCAGGCTTTTTCGCAGCATATGAACGCGCTGACTGTGGCTACGAGTTGAGAAATGCAATGTTTACTTCAAACCTTATCAGAACACCTCATGGGAAGCAGTCAGTTAACTTTCAAATCCTTGCACTTTTAAACGTGTTTCAGGAAATAGTTCAAATAGTTTATAATTCAAACTCAGTAAATAGTTTTCAAAAACAAGTTAATTTTTGTTGCATTCACCAGGATACATTCGCTATTATTAGATAAAACATAATAACTACCATGTCGAGATGTATGCTGCTTTGATTTGATTTTGTTTTTAATCTGGTATTGTATTGTGTCTTGTATTGTGCCTTTGTATTGTATTCTACCTGCTCAGTTATTGATATTTTAATAACGGTGTCTTGAATTGCATCTTTCTAAATGATTTGTAACTGTACAGTTATTGCTGCCTCATTATTCTTCCTTGTTCTTGGCGCGACCGGCCACTTGTCTGTCCTTATGCAATATTCCGGAGACGAGGCCTCTTCAGGCTTGCATTGAACGCCTTTTGCTTAGTCGACCTTTGCAGTGCTTTATACACATGTGTGATAATCGGTCCTGTGCTGTACACCCAGTTCTGTCAAAATAAAATGAACAATGAACAATGATCCTATTACTGCTAGTATCCTCATTTGTTGAGAGGTCTGTAGTCCAGCGTAAGCAATATCCAGTTCAGTTTTCAGAATTTCGTAAACGCAGTTACCGTCGGCACTATGGCCATCAAATTTGCCTACATCGTGCCAAAATACACCCACTTTCGAAAAGCTTGCAGACAAAGCAACACCTCTAAAGGTGTACGCAAAAATTTTGGTTGACGTGCCTCTCCAATAGCCAGAGAGCTAGCAGTTGCTTGCGGCACGCCAAAACACAACCGGAAACCTCTGTAAGCGCTTCACTCTGTCTCCCGAAAGGCCGTGCAGTATCGGTGCCGAGTGCGGGATTTTCTGTCGTATGAGACCATTGCGCACTTTGAGCAGAGATGGCGTCGAACTGCCCCAAGACGAATGAGCAAGTCTGCGAAGCGCAGTTACCACTAAGTTCACCTGATGTTCTACAGTATTGAAGTCTGCAGTCCCGTGAAGAGGGAACCACTTCCATCGACGGCGTCTAAGAAGACGTCATAATTAGCTCGGGTCAATAAAGTTGTTTCTCTCTCTCTCTGTCCAAGAGAGTTGTTGGTCGAGTGCTACGCCCAGAGGCGCTGCTTAACAGTAATTAACAGTTGGCCTTCTAGACCGCGATACAAAGCCTTTAGCAGTGTTTGGATTAAAGGCAGCACTGCTGTATTCGCATGAGAAAGCATCACCCCTCTTTTTTTTCAAGAAAATGTCTATGACGTTCAGGCCATTTTTTAAAAATTGGTTGAAAGAAACTCGCAGCTGGGCCAGAAGCCGAAATGCGCACAAGGTACAGGAACACTGCAAACCACGAGGGAGCCTTCGTGGTAAATCCGTCATAACGCCGTTGAAAAGTAAAGGTTTGAGTACGATGCCCTGCGGAGCTGCCCGCATCAGGCTATGTTCTGCACTTTTCTCTTCAGTTGTCTGCATGAAAATTTTTTTCAGGAAGTTGAAATCACTTCCTTCCACTCACAATGATGTCTAGTTAGCTGAGGAGCACATGAACGTGGCGGACAGTGTCAAATGCCCGTGCTGTATCCAAAAATACTGCAACGGTACACTGCCGCTGCTTCACTCGTGCTCCGCGCATGTTAAAATGTTCATGATCGCATCCACTGTGCACCTACGCCAACGAACACCAGTCATGCACTCCCAGAAGACTTCAGTCCCGTCACACCACCAATGAAGCCGGGCTACAGTCAAGTTCTCCATAACTTTACATAAGCAGCCGGTTAGGCCCACGGGAAGAAAAGAGTCAAAAAGAAGGGAAGATTTACACAGCTTTAAGACAAGAATCACACGAGCAATCTTCAATGCTTGGGGCATAGTCTCCTAGACCCACAGGTTGTTAAATATATGTAGCAGTACAACTGTTCCTTTGGGTTCAATGTTGGGCATTTTGCTTCACCGCCCAGAAGTCAAAAGTACCGCCCCCAGACTTGTGGTTGGCTGCGGAAACTTCAGGCCAATGACCAGGATTGGCGTTCTGTGTTCAGCGTGCAACAGCGCTTGAAATGTAATGGACACGCTCTCACGCGCTCTCACGCAGTGCAGATGTGCGCAACACGTGTGCAGTCTGTCTGCTTGCTTGGAGGGACAAAGCGCACTCAGGACACGCACCCAACAAGTTTGTCTAGCCACGCAACCCGCTTCTGCCACTCTGCTATCCTTTCCCGAGCAAACGGCAGCCTGCAAACAATCATTCTGCTGGCGTGCCGTCACGCAGAGGGGCCAGTTCGGCAGTGCGCTGGGCCTCAGTGGGGTTGCGGTGGCCGTGGTAGCGAGAGGCGAGAATGCGCCCGCTCCGTCTTTCTGCGTGCAGGCGCGCCTCGAGATCGTTTTCCCAAAGCCACTCACGCTAATTGCCGCGTCTCTGACGCGGAGCTGGAGTGGAGACAAGCTCCTCTCGACAGCGGAGACCAGCGCCAAACACGCTGCTAGGCTGACGGAATGCGATAGCCAGGCCACTCGAGCAGCGCTGATGAATTTTCGCCGGTCAGGGTAGCAGAAGTGAGGCGTCGTTAGGAAACAAGCAAAAGCGCTCACTGCAGAGCGTGGGCAACCGCGGCGCGCACCATATTTATGCCACTCCGTGGACAGCATGGGTGTCACTCGTGGGTCGCTGATGCGAAAGAAGAGGGGAAAACAGCCGGTTGCTGGCGTCGGCGCAAAATCTGCTTCCCATGCCTCGTGCGGAAGACACTTGCAACCAGACAAAAAAACAACAAATAAAGCAGCCGCTGCGTGGTAATGCTCTCAGAATAGGCCCAAGAAAGAATTGTTGGCCGGGGTTCCTTAGGTGCAGAAGAGAATGCCATCTCTCCCCTGACTTGTTTCTCGCATCATGTGTGGCCTGCTGAACGAAACCGGGTGAGCCTTCTCCGGCAGCTATTAAATCGGTAATATACGAAAACAAAAACAAAACACTACTAATTGCGGATCGCATACTTCGTCGAAACGTTAACACTTATTCCGCCGTAGAACTACGCGAAATAGCAAGAAACTAATAGAGATTTCGTGGCAGCTTTGCAATAGTTGACGATGTTTTTATTATCGATCCTTGGTTGTGTGGTTGTTCCGAACATGAAGACCTCGAGGGTCAGCGGGATCGTGCTTTCGGCGATTTGTTGAGCTGCGAGGTCCTCCCTGTGTTAGATTGTTTCTTTAACTGACTGTAGCCCATCGGCTTTAACGACACACCAACAGGAAACATGCCGGGAATTCCTTAATTTCTGAAGAAAGCTACCTATTCGCAAGGCAGAGCATAAATAAGGAGAGAGAGACATTAGGTCGCACACACTTAAAGCAGTCTACGTGCCACTAACAGCGAAAAGCCAGGAGGGGCGATAAAGGGCACGCTGCAACACGAGCGCTGGCTTCCGCCTTTTTATTTTAACGCGAAAGCTTTAGTAGGCTATGTCGACAAGATTGTGTCCGCAAAACGTGTCCACCGCAGTTGTGAGAAACTTAGAAGAGGTAGCTCCAAACGAATGGTTGTAGTGGAAAGAGGATGATGTGATGTTGAAGTCGAGAAAAAAGAATTATGTCGAGAAGTTCATTAGTCAATTAATTAGTGCCAAAAATGTCCAAAAAATGGGCGGAGTCAGGCCAACGTGTGGCACCAAACCTGAAAAACCGGAATTGTCGGCGGAGCTAACGCGTGGCGCCAAATTTAAAAACGACGCGTGGCGCCAAGTTTAAAACTCAAAATTGGCAATTTATGGGACTTGAATAAGTAAGACAATGAAATGTGGTAATTGGGAAAGTGTACGAATTTGCATCTGACCTTAATTGAGCAAATGTGTGGACAAGGAACAGGGAAGCAAAGAGAGGCAACAAGTGAAGCGAAGAGATGAAAAGAGAGGCAAAGAGAAACGAGGAGGCGTCAATGCTTTCGCATTGCTCCAATGTGGGTTACCGCAGTGACCTCAAATGTCTTTTTTTGCTGAGGCATGGTTTTCGACTACATATGACGCACCAGCAAGAAAAGAAAAAGAATACACAGGATGAGCGAAAAACAGTGATAAATGTCACCCTGTGTTGAAAGAAAGCCCGGCAAAAGCATGGGCACTCTTTTCGATTGCCCTTTGCATTGCATGGCGATTGCATTGCCCAGGGAATGAAAAATGAGCATTTAGTTCTCAGCGGTTTGTATGCAGTAGAAGTAAAAAAAAATGAGTAGACATGATTACTGCATAATAAAACTTAGCAAATTAGAAAATCGTCTCAACATCTAAGAACTACAAAAGTGCGCACTCATATTCAAGTGGGCAGAATAGCGCAATTTAGATGAATTTCATCACCTGCTAATGTACAGGACAGCGCTCATTGAAATCCTTGTTCCTTTTGCGTGTGCAGTTCGCATTATGAGTGGGCAACTTTAGTGCATGCGTTCGTGGTGGAGTCGGACAATCATGATCAACAAAGGGTACTGCGCACAAACAAAAAAGGGTTAGAAGTGTAGAGAACAAGCGCAGTTGTATGCCCTTCTCGCTCTCTGCGCAGTACCCTTTGTTGTTCAGTGATCAAACTCACAGCATCCTTCATGCATCTCTGTCAAGCGACAATCTCGCTTTCGTGCACGTATTAGGAAGGCCGTTCGTGCGATACTCCCAAGGCTTGATATTCTTCAGCGAGCAAACAAGGAAAAGTTCACATTTGAGCACTCTGTATAGTACGTGGTGCGCCTGGTATTAAACATAGTACCGCTAAAGTCTTAAACTTATTAATATGTACAAGCTAATCTATATTGAGTTCAAATCGATGGTGTAACTAACCAGCCTATCCATACTAGTTTCACTAGGTGTAATGATCGTGACAGATCTTTTTTCCTGAACTCGGCACTAATCACGCTAAATGTGCTACCATATTTACGTGCATATCTTTTTGCAATTCTTCAGGTAGCGAAGTTAAATCGTTCTTCGTTGTTCAGTCATTTCATCATCGCACTAAAATGTGTTTAATAAACTTGTTTGGTGAGCATGCTCAAAACTAAATATTTCTTTCTTTATGCTCCCTGTTTTACGTGCTTAAACTGACACAGCCCACATTTTGCACTATTGACAGTTAAGCTTCTATGTATAATTGCTTTTCGTATTAATATTGCACTTTTAGTTTTTATGCTAATAAATCGATATGCTGCTCCCTTAATTTGTAATTTTAAATTACTTACTTTGTTCTACGAGGTTCCCCTGACAGCCCCTACTTTGGTAGCTGCTCCTGAAATATTTTTTACTGTAAAGGCATTTTATTTGTGTAATACAAATACACGAACCTGATATTAATGAAGTTGATATTCCATTTTGTTTAACTGATGAAGTGCTCAAAGGTGATTCGGCGGGCATTGGTGAGGCCATTTTCATATAATATTTATGTGGGTGTCACAAAATTCGGCACATTTTCGAAAAAAAAACCGGCGCTACGCCTAAGCAATCGCGCCCGCGCGCGCTAAAGTAACACACACAAAAAAAACAGCGGGTAAGAACCCTCTGAGAGCGCGTAAACCGTGCGTGGGCTTTTCACTCAGCTCGCCGGCGGGGCCCCAAAGTAAACATAGCGAGCGGCGTCGATTTTTCTCGAATGTCGAAGTTTTTGCTCGTTGTCGACGGAAAAGGGGTAACCTTGACCGCGCCAAAGTGATACACTCTCCCCTTCGCTCCTGCACCGATGACTCAGCGTGCCGTGAATGACCTAGATTGTTCTAGAAGGTGGTTTCCGCATTCGACCAATGGGGTCGCTCGCCGGTGCAAGTAGGAGGAGTTTGTGCGGTTGAAGCTGCGTGTATGTGCGCGCTTGCACTGGCGCGAAGAACAAACAGACGCGGACTGCGCCTATAAATGAGGGGCTGCAACCGCCGTCTGTTAGCCCGAGCCGCCGTTTAAGCTTCCGAGAAGCGCGCCCGCTCGACTCCCGGGAGAACGACACTCGCCCAGCCCGGACCAGCGAGGCAACGTGCGCCAACCTGCGGGACGGCCCCGTCGAGCTCCTCAGTTCGTCGGACTGTCGCTGTGCCCGGTAAACAAATCGTGTTTTGTTTGCTTGTCTCTCTCTGCGTTAGTGCACTATAGGTGCAAAAATTTTGTTGAATTGTAATCCCTCTCGATTGTTACTTTGCATGAGTGGCATTGTATCTGTAAATCACTTTGTATGTGCTAGAGCGAGTGATTGTAAATTCTCCTGTATCGTCTCTTAGCTGTATAAACTGTTTTGTTTGTGAACCTTTGGCTCCGACCCATTCTCTGGCTTGCGACCGTTGAAAGCCGGGCACCAAACGACCAACGTCCTTGTCACTTGGAAGCTGGTCTCTGGCTGAGCTAGCCACGCTGAGTCGAGGGTATCTCCTATGTGACCGAGACCGCTGCCCTCACACGCTCTAAGGGGTCTGGGAGCGCACGCCAAAGTGCGCGAGGAGGTGACAGTGGGGTCTGGGTTGTCCTTCTGTATAGCAAATGCTTTTTCGTTTCAGGACCATACTGACTTCCACTGATTATCAAGCTTACGCTTGATGGCCACACAGAGCAGCTTTTTCAATGTCGGTCAAAGATACACTGCTTCACACACAGTGCCGCTTGCTGCTTCAGTAGAAATGTATTTGACAACGCTGTCTATTTTTTTTTCTTATTTTGCTGCAACACGTTTCACAAGAGAATCAAATTGAACAGTGACGTTTCTCCTGTTGGAATCGCGAGTTGGTTCTAGGCCGCTAATTACGGTATCAGCCAATGCAGTGGGTTCGCATGCATGCGGAGCTGGGACAGGTGCCATGGTTTGACTGGCTGTGTTGACCTGGAGAAACTGGGATAAATGACCAGAGCAGCACGGCGGAAGGAAATACTGAGAAGCGAAATAAGAGAAAAAAACGAGAAGAGAATAGAATATTGTTGGAAAAGTATAAGTAATTTAGAGCAAGCAGCTAGATTCGTTGTTCGAGGTTAACGACTGTTCCCAGGGCATCGAGTTTTTTGGAAGAGGAGGTGGGAAATATTGCGTACTTTTGCATAACTGACTAAAATTTTCTATTTTTTCCTCCTTTTGGGACAACTATATCTTGGTGGAGTGGTTTCGCTAAATGCGAATTAGGTGCCCTAGCTCTTCCGTTTCAGTTCTAGACTCAGTTTATAAGGCCAAACAGACTTCAGACTGTGTTCGGCGAACTCGGACATTAGGCCTTAAGGGTATGACGCGATTGCTTTAGTGGGTTAACGTCCTTATATGTGGAAAATGCCATTCTCTACTTTACATTCATAGATCCCTGGGAGTCCTCATACTACTCCTGGCGGAGTGGTGCAGTGGTTAAGCGATGCGCCATTGCCCTGCGATAGCAGGGGCTTCTGCCAGTGGGGCTTGTGAAACTAGGTGTATAAATGTCATTCTAAAAGAATATTTGGGGGCGTTGTCACCCGACCCACATTCGCACGTGGCCGTACCCTGTACGAACTCTTAAGAAGGAAAAAAGGAAGATAAGAAACAATGCTGCCACCCACTGTTTTCACATGCTAACATCCTTCTCCGCCATGAGGTTCGTATAACACGAGAAGTAAAGAAGGCTTATTTCATCAAAAAATGAGGTCATCAGCCAGCCTTCCGTCTCACTTGCAGACTGTGAATTTCCATACCTGGACAATACGTGAAATTTAATATCAGTGTCATTGACCTGCTTGGAGTTCGCATAGGTACTTTTGTTTGTGCAGTTCGTTGGCTTTTTTGTGTTTGCATTTTGTATTTTAATTGGATTTGATTTATTTGTTTCTTTCTGATGCAGAAAGAGGAGCACGAGCAAAAAGCGAAACGCCTGACGATGGCCCTTGCCCCGCATACAGTTTGGCACAATCGTTAAACATAGCTTTAAAAAAAGTTTAAGCCAAAATCTTTTGGCGGAAATAAGAGAAAAAAAGGTAAAAAATCATGTAACGAAAAATCACAGTATACTACAAACAATATTTCGTACATGCCGACAGAAAATACTTGGTACAAAGATTGCAAATGTAACAAAATTCTGAACATGGTTGTTGCAAGCTTAGCAACAACAAAATAGCAACATAATATTAACAGAACAACAGCAAGATACAAAACGATAATGCACTCCTAAAAAATAGCAATTAGGGACAGAAACTTGGCAGATTATGTGAGTTCTAAGTTATTTTCCAGCAGCAGAGCTCCAAGCGTGTTTTTGGAGACATTAGCACTCATATCTGTTAATTGTTGTATTTTATTTAGAAGGTTAGCTGTTTGATATTCTATGTTGTCGTCCATAATTTGTTCTTATTTTTGGCGGCCGTAAAGTTTCCTTACGGAGTGTGTATGCTAAAGCTGCATTAGATTTTGGTACACTGTAAAGCTTCGCTTTTTCTATGTACTGAAGCAATTTGAAATAATAAATTTGGTTGGCTTTTAACATTTGTATTTAAGGAAAAGTGGCCTTGTCCGCAGTAGTTCCGGTGGGCCGTGATATTGCTCAAATATTCTTAGCACTTTTTTGCAGGCTAATTAATCTTTTGTAACTGTGACTTGCAGTGGTACCCTAGACTAAAACACTGTAGGAAAGCTTGGAGTAAAAGAGTGAGTATTAAATTTTGTAACCATTGAGGGATGAGTGGACAAATTTTAAAGAGGCAGCCAATCGTTTTACTTAGGTCAGCTATGAGGCTGTTAACATGAGAATTCCATAAGTTTTCTTCAAACCACACGCCTAAAATTTTTGGGCCTTCACTTGAGCTATTTCTTTGCCATCAAACAAAATTTATATGGGAGATTTCCTAGGCTTGTTTTGTGGTGCAAACAATATGTATTTCGTTTTCTCAATGTTCAAGCATAATTTATTTAAGTTTAACCAAGTAGAAAGGTGGAACATATAGTTATTGACTGCATGTTCACTATCCGGGAGTGAATGGCTAGGGAAAAATACGTTGGGTTCGTCTGCCTACATGATAAGTTTTGGGGTATTAGGAATACAGCATAAACCATTTACGTATGTTATGAACCGCAAAGGCCCGAGAATAGATCCCAGTAGATTTTCAAGGTCTTTCGTTTCTTCGAGAAAGCTTTACAAACCCTTCCTCTAGAGTCGTTCGGCTTGGAAGATGGACAGGAGGCGTGCTTGTAGATGATGACAGCAGAGCATATATTTACAGCATACATATATAGAGAGTTCAACTGGAAAAAGCAGAACTAAATTTACGAAAGAACAAACTTTCCGCTACTTTACTCGTCGACCCGGCGGGTTAGAGCCTAAGTAGCATCACGTTACATGCTAAGCATGGAGCCCCAGCTCAGACTGGACTGGACTGCATCCATTCACATGCGCTTTTAAGCACTTAATTTACCAAGGACTAAGGGCGGTCATTTTCAGTTGCCTGCCCTGAGCATTAATTCTCCAATCAACAATAACAAGCGAGATAGGGACTACCCCGTGGGTTGGGCTTAGCCTCGAACACAGGGTCTCATTAACGACACAAGCTAAATCAAAAACAAATACGCCATCACTCTCTCTCAAGTGAGAGTATCCACACGCTCTTCCTTCGGAGCTAATCCGACTTGCCTCAGGCACACCGCCACCCATCATCGGTCCGCGTCGCCCGTCAGCAACAGAAGAGAGAGCGAAAGGGCCACGAAGTCAGCTCAACTGGTAGCAGAGTTTTTTTTTTGTTTTGTGTTAAAGTCGGCACATTCAGAGCAAGAAACAAAGTAGTTATTCATGGCGATTGTAGCTGCACAGCCAGACAAGACGACATTCAGCGTTGTAATATGCAAGTCTACACATAGTTTCTGATGATTGGTTAGGCTTCTGACTTCATTCCATATTTTTCGGGGATTGCTTCTTATTTTTGAAAATAGCTGCTCATTATATTGAGTTTTCGCTTGTTTTACCAGCGAGTTCACCATATTTCTATACTTCTTGTTTTCAGTAAACTCTGTCGGGTCACGACATTTAACAAAGGCGTGGTACATCTCGTTCTTTCTATTTATCATCTTCAAAATCGCCTTGCTGATCCATGGATTTCTTATTTGTTTACTGTGCCGCTTCTGTGTCTTTGCTGGTAAAGACTGATCGTAGCACCACATAAGTTTATCGAAAAACACATCATACGACTTGTTCGGGTCTTTTTCACTTAGAACAGGTTGCCAGTCAGTGGTACTGATAAGAGAGCGAAAGATTTCCAGAGCGCGTTCGTTTATGATGCGTGACTCTTTAATTTTTTTAATTATTTTTAAAGTTCGCAAGTGGAATGGAACAAAATGTTGGTATGTGATCGCTTATATCTACTGATAATAATCCAGAGATACTGCCGGGCGGAATCACATTACTGATACAGATATCTAGTAGCGTGGCAGATTCCGCCGTGAGTCGGGTCGGTTTTGTAATAAGGTTCACACATGCAGTGGAATTTATCAGTTCGTTCAGTTGCCTTGCCGGTGGGTTTCCAGAAAGCATGTCGATATTCACGTCACCCATGATTGCAAAGGGAAGCCCTGAGCTACTCAGGTAATGAAGAAGAGCTTCAATGTGTTCAAAAAAGTGTAACTTGTTCCCTGCTGGTGGCCTATAGACTACTACAATCGCAGCTGCATCTAACCGCACCGCGAGGCATTGAACATCATTTGTACCCAATGAAAACTGCGATATGTCGTCATGTTTTTGTGACTGCAGCACGTACACGGCCACGCCACCTCCCTTATTTTTCGAATTAAGCCGTTATACCTGTATTGTTCAAATTGCGGTGGAGACTCACCCACTGAAAGCCAGGTTTCAGAGAAAAGTAGAACATCAATTGAAAATGAGAAGGTATGGCAACAGATCATACAGTTTATCTTGCTTATTGCGAGTACTGCGAGCATTTATATGCAATACTGTCAGGCGATTTTGCGGGCTGTCTAGGAATGAATTAAAAGAGTCAAGATTATGGTATACGCAGTTTATATCTGTGTCCATCTAGGATGCGTGCCATGCAGAAATATTGGACAGTTTGTCTACTCTTCGACGGCTGTCATCTTCTCGAGATCATCCATGCAAGTGATCGTAACGACCGAAGAGCCCTCGTCGTTTCGCGCGAATACCTTGCATCGAGCGGTCCAGAAAAACTTCCATCGCACCTCCTACTTCCTCTTAATCGCCGCGCCAAGCAACTGTTTACAAACCTTCTCAGATGCTCATTTGCATAGACAGGGGAGGAGGTTTCAAACC
This sequence comes from Amblyomma americanum, assembly GCF_052857255.1. Taxonomy (NCBI): domain Eukaryota; kingdom Metazoa; phylum Arthropoda; class Arachnida; order Ixodida; family Ixodidae; genus Amblyomma; species Amblyomma americanum. The sequence continues at coordinate 65,924,344 of NC_135499.1, forward strand.
CAAGTTTTTTTGCATCCATCCTGACTTTCTTGACCTTGTTAAGTATTGCGTTCCTCTTAGTTCTGCGGACAAGCCGAACAACAATGTTTGATTCATCATGACGTGCAGTGGGGACACGACATTGGCATATGTCAATGTCCTGTTCAGTAATTTCCTCTCCAACAATGACGCCAATTTTTTGCATAATAGATAAAGGTTCACCATCCAGTGGAATGCCCTTGATCTCAAGGTTGTTGGAGCGCTGATACTGCTCGAGCTCATCAAGCCTGCATGTGAGTTTGTCATTTTCTGCTTTCAGTTCAGTTTCTGCTTTCAGTACTTGCTGAATTTCATCTTTAAGTTCTGTCATTCCTTGTGTGCCTATCTTTTATAGCTCTCAATTCCACTCTTAGCTCACGCCGCAGGTCTTCGATTGCTTTTACAGTATCGCGGTCGCCTTTTTTATCATTTTACAGCTTTTTTTCTCTTTTATTTAAGTACACCACATTCAACACATCAGTCAGTATAGTTTGGCAGCAGCGCAGAATTTCCACATAATACGCGGGCACTGAAGTTAACAAAAATTCTTCACCTGCAAAAGGCAGATAAGGCACGTTATGTGGTCCCGATGGTACGCTGCTGCCAAACTGCCAAATTCGTTCTGTTTGTCCCAATAAAATTAGTTGTCAGTTGAGTTGAGTTGTATGCTACAGGTGGGATTAGCCTTGCTTATTCTGCCGGCAATTGCTCGACCGTAGCGTCACTTATATGTTAATAATGACCTAAAACCTGTCGGATCTGCCCCGCTATGCGCAAAGTCACTTATAATAGTACATATTCCACTCCCGCAGTCACCATCTATGCACACATTCACTCACAGCAGAACATAGTCCACTTGAGAAGTCGCCATCTATGCACCTATTCAGTCACAGTATAACATAGTCCACTCCAGAAAAACTATCTATGCACACATACAATCACAGTAGACCATAGTTAGTTCTTGCTGTCACCATTTAGAGGCAAGATCAGTGTCCTGCAGAAATGTTAAAAGAAGGCGTGCAGCCTCCTTTCTGCATGTCTAGTTTCCATTCGGGTAGACAATGTCCTGAACTGTATTGAGAAGGGTTCCTGTCTTCTTGAAGGAAGGGAACATCACATACCTTTCCGCGTTGTCCTCTGGACAGTACAAATTATAATGGTCGATATCCCCGCACACGCCCCATAAAGAACATAGCGGAGACGGTGCCATACCCGTCTTATGCATCCAGGCAGGAGTGCGAGCAGAGGCCGTGTGAATTCGATGTAGTAGAGTGGCCTGGGATCATTTCAGTCCCTTAGTCACACATGGTTTGGGGGCGCACTCCCCAGTGTACTAAAATGATCGAGCACTGTTTCTCTGAAGTCTTCTCTCATCTTGAGGGACTTTTTTGATGAATTTCTTGACAGAGCTTTATGGGCGAGACTGTCTTCCACCTCCTTGTTTCTGACTCCTACGTGAGAGGGAACCCATTGGAAGTATAGAGTAAAGCCTATGCTGTGCAGATTCTGCAGCAAGCGTAGAGAGCTTATAGATAAGGCATCAGTAGGGAAACTGCGCTCTAGCCTCTGAAGGGCAGATTTTGAATCAGTTAGGATAACAACAGGTTGAGTCTGCGCATGTCTTGTTCCTTGCGAGGTTAGTCCTTGTCTCCCTTGTAGCGCAGCAACGTTCTTTCAATAACGAGCGAGCACCAACTCGCCCGCCCAACTTGCTGCTTCACTACAGGTTGCTCTTCCCGGGCAACCTCTCGCGGCCAATCGTTAATTGAACTGCCACCTGCCACTGTGAGCCCGATGGACCGCATAGAGTTACAACGGCGAAATCGGGGAGTGGGGGCTGTAGCGCTAGTGCCCTAAAAACAACGGCTAATCTCTCTTCCCAACAGCCTGCCACTGCACTGCGCTCACTGCGACAAAACGGGTGAATCAAACCAACGTGGCGCCGACGACAGTCGTGTTTCCACCCTGGAAAGCAGCGCTGGCCCATTGAGGCACGCTATCTTGAGCGTGTTGAATACTGCCGCATGGCGCTGGAAGGGAACAAGAAATAATAGGGCATGAGCCGAAAGTGGTGCGCCAATGGAATTGAAAGGAATATTGGCAGCTGGTGTTAAAGCAGTCAGGTGGGGTTTGCGAGCCTTCTTCAACAGTAGTAGTAGTAGTAGAAGCAGTAGTAGTAGTAGCAGTAGTGGTAGTAGCAGAAGCAGCAGTATCAGCAGCAGCAGTATCAGCAGCAGCAGAGCAGCAGTAGTAGTAGTAGTAGTAGTAGTAGTAGTAGTAGTAGTAGTGCGAGTGATGCGCAACCAGAAGGTTGCTGCCATGGGAACCCTCCGGAAGTTGGTCACTGTGGACGTAGAATGGTACGGAGAAAGCGAAAAAATACGTAACCGCGGAGGGTTGTTGCCACGAGAGCTACGAACAGACGGGAGGTTTCCGTGAAAGGAGGAGGCTATGGCGAGGGCCAGGAATGCCAACCGGGAGGTCGTTGCCATGGTAACCCTCCGAAGAGAGGCTACCGCAGGTTGAGGAGGGAGAGTGCGGAGGAATGTAGCTCTGTCTGCGGCGGCTGCAGCGAAACGCGCCGCTGGAGGAGACGCTCAGCGGTGGTGGTGCCGTGCTGCAGGAACCGTTGAAATGAGTGCGCTTCTTGACGAACAAGTTTGTGTGGAAAACTACATGCGTGCTCTGTACTTATATATACATGACGCAAACGCGTCGACGGGTCATTCTTATACATTCATAGATCGCTGAGAGTCGTCATACCACTAGTTCCTAGCGCTGTGGCACAGCGGCTATGCCACTGCCTCGGCCGATGGCTGTTTAAAATAGCCGCAGGTGAAGCTTGTGAGACCCGGATTGCTTTTCCCGAGAAACCTCTCGCGACCAATCATTATTTTACCTGCCAGCTTCCACGCTAGGCAGATTGCTCGCTACAATCAGTGAGCGAACTTTGTGAACATTACAGAAAATAAGCAGCCGATTACAATTACAGTTACGCTGTCTAAAACGTTACTGATTGCAGTCGTCAATTACAGCCTCAGAGAAGTAACTGAACAATTACAGATAACTAACCGATTACTATTGCGTTATTTTCTTTCCAGCTTTTAATGCCATCAACACAAATTTACTGAGACCACAATAAACTACTGCAGCAGCTTGCTTGATACTTTGTTACAGTTTAATTTTCAACAGGACTTGTTTTTCGATGTTGTCGCTAATAACCCCACATTTCCCCGTGCAGAGATCAGCAGCTACACTGAACACTCTCTTAATATACGCGCTGGAGACAAAGGCCGTTATTAGGAATGGCCACCAGCTGGTATTAGGATTGGCGCCAGCATGTCTCGAGGATTGCCACCAAGACAATCTCTTGCCATGTGTCTGTGGTATGCATTTACCGCGCTCGCCCGGTGGTATGCATTTACCGCGCTCGCCGCGCTCGCCTGCCAGCCTGACGGGATCCTGGCCGCACACCCCTCTCCCTCGGGCTCAACTTATGCCAGGGGTGTGTCCATGTGTGCGGAGGTGTCTGTTTGTGTGTGATAGCGAAAGTTTTGTCCAGACCCACCACGGCGAGGGCGTCCCCTACCTGGGGAATCTAGGGCAGACGCAGTGTATAAAACTGGACTGCATATGCAGTTGAAGCAGCTAGCTCACTTCTGAACTCAAAAGCTTGTAAATATGTAAAATAAACCAAGTCTTCTTCCTCCACTAACGAATCCTTCACTCAGTGGCACTCCTGTCCTGGACGGAGCGGGCGTCATCTTGACCGAGGTTTTGTCGAGAAGCGACCCCGATTCCCACCTTCAACAACTGGTTGGCAGCGCTTGGGATGGACCAGGTGACATCGTTCTGCATATACGGGTGAGCGCTTTGTCTTTGTTCTATGATTCACCACGCTTTAAACTCTGAGTAAAAAGTTTGAACTGCTGGTAATCGGGTGTCTGTAGCACAGTGCAGTTTGCACAGAACCATAGAACATTAGCGAGTGCGCAAAGCCACCATTTGGGGCAACGATCATGGACTTCAAGAAGGTTGATAGGGAAGAGCTATTGCTGATGTGTGATGAGTTGGATGTGGAAGTGGAGGAAGGAATGAGGAAGGGGACAATTATAAAAGCAATCAATAATAGCGATGCGGACGAAGAAGCGATGCAAATTGCGTGGGAAATGACAAAGCTATAACGGCGAAGAAAGAAAGCAGAGGATGAAAAAAAGAAAGCAGAGGATGAAAGAAACGAAAAGCAAGCCGCAGATTAAATACAACTGAAAATGATGGAGCTCCAACTCCAAAGCCAGCATCTGGCAGCCCAAAACGGGGGAGCAAGCATTAGTGACATTAAACAGGGTATAGTCTCACCGTACATACATTTGAATGTATCCCTACAAGATGGGCAAAGACATCGGTCTGTATCTAATCAACTATGAAAGGGCGTGTCAAAAGAGCAAAATCGCAGAAAATTTGTGGTCACAACACCTGCTAGGTCTTTTACCCTGCGAGGCGGCTAATGTGATCGCCAGGCTCAGCGAACAGGATGCTGAAAATTATGAAAAGGTGAAATCTGCTCTACTGAAGAAATACCGCCTTTCAGGCATTTCGGCAACGTTTTAGAGAAGCAACAAAAAAAAGCAATGAGGATTATGCGGAGTTTGCCTACACATTGAAAAGCAACCTTGTAGAGTGGCTTAAGGGGGCTGGCGTGTATGAAAGCAGGGACAAGGTAGTTGAGTGCTTCTGTCTGGAGCAGTTTTTCCGCAGCACTCCACCGTCCGTAAAACTATGGGTGCAGGACAAAGAAAAGGGAGAGACAGTAGAGCGAGCAGCTCAACTCGCAGGCGAATTCTCGACGCGGAGAAAGGCGACTGCGGAGGAAGGCCAGTCAGAAAGAGGTACTACCTCAAGAAAGTATTTTTCTTCTAGACGCCTGGCTCTAAATGAAAACGTGGGGCAGGGTGTAACACAAAAAAAAAAGTCACCGAAAAGGCTCCAGAGAAGAGCGGCAGTCAAACGAAGGACGAAGGGGTAGAAAAGGCGGGGGAAAAAGACTTCGAGGCCAGGCAACCGTTGCGGTGTTATAACTGCCAAGAAACAGGGCACATCGCTGCAAGATGTAGAAACCAGCGATTGGTGTTCTCCTACGTAAACGGTAGTGATGAAAACCTAGAACTGCTTCGCCCCTACCTTCATGAGTTAGAGGTAAATGGCAAGCCTTGTAAGGTGCTCAGGGACAGTGCGGCTACGATGGATGTAGTGCACCCATCTTATGTTACGTCTGAGGATTTCACGGGAGGAGTAACGTGGATTAAACAGGTGTTGGAGGAGCACAGTGTTTGCTTACCTATGGCAAGGGTTGAAATTTCAGTTCCATTTGGAAAACTGGTGACGGAGGCAGCCGTCTCGAAAACAATTCCGCTGGAATATCCTTATCTGTTCTCAAACCGGTCTGACCGGCGGTTGCGTGAGCGAGGGCAGATCTTTGGAGAAGGAAAAGTGCAGGCACTAACGCGCTCTAAAACCCGCCAGCTCGCCGCTCAGTTAACACAGGACCTGGGACAGGGAGAAGCAGAAATTGGAGCAGAACCTGAAATCATGGAGCCAAACCTAGTGGCTGAACAAGGGGTCGAGATTGTCGCTAGATCAGGCGACATCGACGCAGCTGCGGCGCCAAGCGAACCGCAGGAAATAGAGCCCGTCGGAGCGTCAATATTGGCCCCGACTTCGCGCAGTTTTGAGCGGCTATTGGGAATAGACAGGGATATGCTGAAAGGAGAGCAAAAGAATGACCCTAGTTAGAGGCGCCTGCATGCTACCGCGGAAAAGGGCATAGCGAGGCGTAACATCACGATAATCGAAAAAGGCGGACTGCTGTACAGAAACTACAGAGATCGCAAAGGCAAGACGTTTGATCAGCTGGTGATTCCGGAAAAATACCGGGCGGACCTTCTGAGATTGTGTCATGGGAACAGCTGGTCGGGACATTTCGGGATCAAGAAAACGAAAGAGCGACTTTTAATGGAGTACTACTGGCCAGGGTGCTTCAAAGACGTGGAGCGGTACGTGATGTCGTGTGACGCATGTCAACGAGTCGGGAAACCAGAAAATAAAATGGAAGTGCAGTGGGAGGGTCCGGTGGAAGTTCAGCACAGGCTGTTAGAAACAAACTACGTCCTGAAAAAACCCGACAAGAGAAACGAGGTTACCATCTACCACTGCAATTTGATGAAACCTTATGTAGGCAGGGAGGAGGTGGTAAATATTACCACACTGCTCACATTCTGCGAGCGCCGCCATGCGGCCGAGCGGCATTACTGGGCTCGTGTGGGAGCGAAGAAGAGGACGTTCCCGTTCGAACGCGCGCTGCTGGGTTTCTGGCCTTCGGATTAAAAAAGCCCCTTTTCGTGCCGCCCTACGTTTGTCGGCGACATTTTGGTGGAGCCGCTGGGTATCGTTCCATGAACGCTCACCCCGAGGGCAACTCTGACGCTGATCAGCGACGCTTGGACACAACACCCGTCCACAAAGCGAGCCGCCGCCTGCGAGGCCTGCAACCTGAGAGTCAGCCACTGACGAGGCCGGTGCGTACCATGACGTCTACTACAGGCAGTCAGACAGGCCAGCCTTCCGGCACTGTCCCGCCCGTTGTAGTTCTCACCCTTCGCTGACCACCATCCTTCCACGGCGATCGGTTTGGTGACGTCGAGGACTGGTTGTCCAGCTTTGACCGTGTGGCCACTTTTAACCAGTGGGACGACGACCGAAAACTATGAAACGTCTATTTCTCGTTCCAAGACTCTGCGAAGACATGGTTAGAGAACCATGAGGCATCCTTTACGAACTGGGAAGCGTTCCGCCGTCAGTTGCTGGCTACCTTCAGCACAATCGCACGCAAGGAAAATGCCGAACTCGCCCTTCGCACCAGGTCACAGCAGGCGAACGAAAGCGTCGCTATGTTTATTGAAGACATGGCACGTCTTTTCAATCGGGCTGACCCTGCCATGCCAGAGGCTACCAAGGTGCGCCACCTCATGCGTGGTGTGAAGGAGCAGCTCTTCGCTGGCCTCATATGCGACCCACCAAGAACCGTCGCTGACTTCGCTAAAGAAGCCACAGGCATGGAACGTTCCTTACAGGAACGCAGTGCGCAGTACGGTCGTCTGGGAAGTGTTGCGGCCAGCAACTATTGTGCGTCCCTGCCAGTCGCCGGGGACGAGGCTCTTCGGGAGCTTGTGCGGAGTGTAGTTCGCGAAGAACTGCGCAACCTCCACTTAGATGCTCCACCTGCCAGTGTTGCAGCTGTAGCCGATGCCGTCCGCGAGGAAATTCGGCGAGCAGTCCAGCCACCACCAGCACCACAGCCGGAGCCGTACGCCAGCAGCTACAACGAAGCCCTACGGACACCGCAGCCGGAGCCGTACATCATGAGCTACAGTGAAGCTCTGCGGAGACCTGCGCCAGTTCCACATGCGTTCCGCCGTGCTGCCGAACAAACGCAGGGGTACTTTCCCTCCGCCGAGCTGCGTGACCCGCGCCCTGTTCGAAAAGCTGACGTGTGGCGCACACCCAACAACCGGCCACTATGCTACCACTGCGGGGAGCCCGCTCATATCCTCCGCAACTGCCCCTACCGGCGGATGGGATTAAGAGGATTTCCACCGAGCGCACCTCGACCGCGCTATGGTGAGAGACCGCGAGACATTGAGCAGTACCTGGCCAATAATGTGCTGCCCTCAACGCCTCCACGACGCCAGTCTAGATCGCCGTCTCCAAGACGAGTTCCTCCACCCAGTCATGCACCATCATCTGGCCAATTCAGAGGCACGTCTCCCCGCCGAGAAAACTGAAGACGGCGTCCTCTGGGGGCAGGACCGCCGCTGCCGCAGACAGTGAACAGCCTCCATCCGACGATTTTATGCGACGACCCCACCCGCCGACCTTAAAGACGATCCCACCGCCGACCTCACCGACGACCTCAGCGACGACCCCATCGACGACGGCACCAAAAACCTCGCCGACAAATTGTCAAACAATTGTTTCCGCCGCCGAAATCCTTGTTGCCGCCGATGGCTATGACGTATCTGCACTCGTCGATACCGGAGCCGACTTTTCTGTCATGAGTAGTAACCTAGCCGCAACCCTCAGAAAGGTTCTAACACCTTGGCATGGGCCGCAGATACGCACAGCTGATTGCCATGTGGTAACGCAGGTTGGCGTCTGCACCAGCCGTATAAAGATCCGCGGTGCAACTTTCACTGGCTCCTTCGCCGTGCTTCGAGAGTGCTCTAAAGAACTGATTCTCGGCATGGACTTCCTTAAAGAGTATGGGGCGGTCATCAACCTGCACGAGCAATTGGTATCGTTTTCGACACAGCGAGCCGTTGATACCGACCCCGAGCCGCACAGAGCACCATTACGCATCTCTGATGACCACACAACGATACCGCCGAGAGCAAGCAAGTTTGTCACAGTCCAGTGTGATACCAGCTCCGGTACTCGGGGCATTGCCGAAGCGAATATGTCGCTGCTACTGTCTCGGCAAGTTTGCGTTGCTCGCGCCCTTGTCGACCTTGTTCACGCGCGTACCACGCTCTTAGTGACCAACTTTAGTTGTGAACCCCAACATTTGACGAAAAACACGGTAATTGCCCATTTTGAAGAACTTGGCGAGCATGCCGGCCAATGTGCCTTATCAACAACGGCCCCCGAAATAGCTGAACAGGACACTGCAACAGCCATTAGGACCGACGTGAACCCTGACCTTCTGACCAATCAGAAACGCCGCGTGGAAAGCCTTATTGACTCTTTCCGCGACTGTTTTGCATCAACATCCAAGGTTCGCCAGACGCCAATAACTAAGCACCGTATTATCGTCGACAGTGACCAGAGACCGCTATGTCAGCGTCCTTATCGTGTTTCGTCGAAGGAGCGCGATGCTATCCGCCGCCAAGTTGCCGAAATGCTCCACGCCGACGTCATACAACCATCGACGAGCCCCTGGGCGTCACCTGTTGTTCTCGTCGCAAAGAAGGACGGCAGCCTACGGTTCTGTGTAGATTATAGACGCCTCAATAACGTTACCAATAAAGATGTCTATCCACTGCCACGCATTGATGACTCATTAGACCGCCTCCGCCATGCTACCTACTTTTCGTCACTCGACCTTCGTAGCGGTTGTTGGCAAATCGAGGTCGACGAACGTGACCGAGAAAAGACCGCCTTTGTTACTCCTGACGGACTGTACGAATTTAAGGTGCTTCCTTTCGGCTTGTGTTCAGCCCCTGCGACGTTCCAACGTATGATGGACACCGTACTAACTGACCTGAAGTGGCAGTCCTGCCTTGTCTATCTAGACGACGTCGTGATTTTCTCCGACACGTTCGAGGAGCACCTCAAACGTTTGCGTGCCGTCTTCGAAGCAATTCGTTCTGCGGGTCTGTCTCTCAAGCCTGAAAAGTGCCACTTCGCATTTCGGGAGCTCAAGTTTCTTGGCCACATTGTGAGCACTCAGGTCGTTAGCCCCGACCCAGAAAAGACCGCCGCCGTTGCTGCATTTCCCCAGCCAACAGATAAACGAAGCTTGCGGCGTTTCCTTGGGCTTTGCGCCTATTATCGGAGGTTCGTTCAAAACTTCTCCAAGCTCGCAGAGCCGCCGACTCACCTGACAAAAGACTCCGAACCCTTTTTCTGAGGCCAAGAACAGGAAAAAGCTTTCATAGAGCTTAAGGCCCGCCTCCAATCTACGCCTATCCTTGCCCACTTCGACGAGCAGGCCGACACGGAACTGCACACAGATGCCAGCAATGTGGGCCTCGGTGCGGTGATTGTGCAGTGGCAAGACGGTGTGGAACGCGTGATCGCATACGCAAGTCGCACTTTGTCCCGTTCCGAAGTGAATTATTCCACAACGGAAAAGGAGCGTCTCGCTGTTGTGTGGGCAATCACAAAATTTCGTCCATACCTGTACGGCCGCCCGTTTCGAGTCGTCAGCGATCATCACTCCGTGTGCTGGCTTGCGAACCTCAAAGATCCATCGGGGCGACTTGCACGGTGGAGCCTTCGGTTGCAAGAGTTCGACGTCACCATCGTGTGTAAGTCGGGTCGGCAACATAGCGATGCAGACTGTCTCTCCCGAGCTCCTCTTCCGTGCCCACCAGATGAGTCCGACGACGATTCTGCTTTCCTCGGCGCTGTCACCACATCCGACCTTGCCCACCACCAGAGGGCCGACTGCGAACTGCTGCCTCTAATCGAGTACCTCGAAGGAACCGCTCTGTATCCGCCCAGACTCTTCTCGCGCGGACTTTCGTCGTTTTGCTTAATAGATGGAGTCCTCTACAAGAAAAACTACGGTCCGACCGACACTGCGTATCTCCTCGTTGTCCCAACCGTGCTTCGTAAGGAAGTTCTCGCTGCATGCCACGACGACCTTTCTTCTGGCCACTTCGTTTTTTCCAGATCATTGGGACGCCTCCGCCACAAGTACTACTGGCCACGGCTTGCTGCGGTCGTCCAACGCTACGTTCGAACGTGCCGTGAGTGTCAACGACGGAAGGTACCACCGACAAAACCGGCCGGCCTTCTGAAGCCAACTGATCCACCGCAAATCCCATTCCAACAAGTCGGCATGAACTTACTGGGCCCATTCCCGGTGTCCTCCATGGGAAACCGGTATATTGTTGTTGCCACGGACTACCTAAGCCGCTATTGTGAAACCAAGGCTCTTCCCCGTGGCACCGCGGCTGAAATTGCACAGTTTTTTGTTCACCACATCGTGCTTCGCCACGGCGCCCCCGTGGTTGTATTAACTGACCGGGGAACCGCGTTTACGTCGGCTCTTACACACGAGGTCCTTCGTCTTAGTGGCACCAGTCATAGAAAAACGACTGCTTACCATCCTCAAACGAATGGAGGCTGAACAAGACCATCACAGATATGATGTCTATGTATGTCGACGCTGACCATCGCAACTGGGACGAAATACTTCCCTACATCACGTTTGCGTACAACACCGCCCTCCAAGAAACGACGCGCTTCACCCCCTTCCGTTTGGTGTATGGCCGAGATGCCCTGACCATGCTTGACGCCATGCTGCTCCCAGATTGTACCCCCTCCTCTGTCCCAGGCGCTGACCAATTCGTTCGCGATGCAGAAGCCGCTCGCCACCTTGCTCGACAACGCATTCGCGACCAGCAGACAACTGACGCCCGGCGTTACAACCTCCGCCACAGGGAGGTGATTTACCAACCCGGCGAGCACGTCTGGGTATGGAGCCCTATACGTGTGCGCGGTCGCTCTGAAAAGCTTCTGCGCCGCTACTTCGGCCCCTACGAGGTGCTACGTCAACTCAGCGATGTGAACTATGAAGTGTACCCGCAAGGAGTTGTCCGGTCTTCTCGCCCGCCCAAGTCTGAAGTCGTCCACGTGTCCCGCATGAAACCGTATTACGCCCGTTAGCCCTTCCCGGAGTTCACATTCAGTGCTGCCACCACACGCCATCGCACTTTCGGTGTCTCCACACTATTTATCCCCCTTGCCGGAGGCATCGAGGCGATGCCTCTTGAAAGGAGGGGGGCAATGCCACACTGCTCACATTCTGCGAGCGCCGCCATGCGGCCGAGCGGCATTACTGGGCTCGTGTGGGAGCGAAGAAGAGGACGTTCCCGTTCGAACGCGCGCTGCTGGGTTTCTGGCCTTCGGATTAAAAAAGCCCCTTTTCGTGCCGCCCTACGTTTGTCGGCGACAATATGATGTTAAACGCACCCGAGGAAGTACAGGCTGATCAACCTGAGTTAGCAACAGACCGCGATGCGGATTGCAGCGTCCAGGACATTCTTGCGCGCTCTGCGAGGGCTGATGTTCTTAAAGAGGAACAGGTAGATGAACTTAAGCGTCGTTTGGGGGAATTCAAAGCGATGTTTAGCAGTCGGCCAGGGAAAACTGACCTGATTACTCACGAGATCGAGCTTACCTCCTCCGAACCAATCAGGTCAAAAGCTTATCGAGTGTCACCACGTCAACGGCAGATCTTGGAGACGGAGATTAAGCGAATGCTCGAAATCGGGGTAATCGAACCAACTGAAAGTGATTACACTTCCCCTATGATTCTCGCCGAAGTGCCAGGTAAAGAGCCTCGTCCATGCGTGGACTATCGAAAACTCAATGCAATCACCGGAGACCAGCTCTATCCGATTCCCAATATTGAAGAGAGAGTGGAGCGGGTAAGTGGGGCACAGTTCATCTCTACGTTAGATCTGGTGAGGGGATATTGGCAGGTTCCTCTCTCAGACACCTCGAGCCGCTATGCCGCCTTCATTTCACCCATTGGGACATTCAGACCTCTAGTTTTAAGCTTCGGCCTCAAGAACGCACCGTATAGTGTCTCCAAATTAATGGATATTGTACTTAAAGACATGCAGAGCTATGCAGTCCCGTACTTGAACGACGTAGCCATTTTTCGAACAGCTGGGAGGAGCATATCGCGCATCTGAGAAGCGTGTTGGCAAGGTTGCGGGACGCTGGGCTCACACTGAAGTCTGAAAAGTGTAACTTTTGTTGTTCACAAGTGACCTACCTGGGACACATTGTAGGTCGTGGAACTAGGCAGCCTTCGGAACTTAAAATTAAGCCCATAGCGGACTTTCCAACGCCTCAAACAAAGAAAGACATCCGCTCTTTTCTGGGGCTTGTTGGGTATTATCAGAGGTACATTCCTCGCTATTCTCAACGAGCGAGTCCATTGACAGATGCGCTACGAAAGGGAGAGTCCGAACGGGTTTTTTGGGATGAAGCAAAGGAGAGCACCTTTTTTAAGAGCTCAAGAAAGTACTCATTTCACGGCCCGTATTGCAGACGCCTGACTACGCAAAATAGTTTGTAGTTCAGTGCGATGCGAGTGATAGGGGGATGGGCGTTGTATTGAGTCAGGTCGGAAAAGACAACGAAGAGCATCCCATCCTGTACGCAATCCGGAAACTGACGCTAAGGGAGGAAGCTTACAGCGCCTCAGAAAAAGAATGCGCGTGCTTAGCCTGGGCAGCACAAAAACTGTCATTCTACCTATACGGATAATAATAATAATAATAGGTTTTGGGGGGAAAGGAAATGGCGCAGTATCTGTCAAAATTCGTTTTTGAGACGGATCACTGCCCACTCACGTGGCTGAGGCAGATGTCTCAAAAGAACGGACGCTTGCTGCGGTGGAGCCTCATCCTTCAGGAGTACAACTTCTCTGTGAGGTATAAGAAAGGGAAAATGAATGGCAATGCCGATGGTTTAAGCAGGCTATTCTGAAGTGCTTAAGGTGAAAAGGGTTCTCCAGCTTTTATGAGCGTGTGTGTGTATATGTGTGTGTGTGTGTGTGTGTATTACTAACCGACCTATGTATGTTTTTTTTTCAAGTTTAGTTATCTACTTCGATCCATTTCATGCACGGCTCTGACTTTGTTGTGGCCCAAATATCCATGATACGTTGACTTAGATGGCGGAACCACTCGGAGTCGGAATTTGTTATGTTATTACCTTATCTGATGGGATAAGCCTGGTGGATCAGGGGCACAGACTGGGTGCTTTCGCGTCGTGTGGAGCCTTGTTGCTGGGGCCGAACCGGCCGCTGTTTTGCCATTGTGGGAGGTTTTGGGGTTCTTTTGGTGCTCGCAGAAGATAACCGGTCATCCCATTCCCAAGACCAGCCCATCTCTCATCGGCAAGGGATTGCTACCACTGGCCGAACAAGATTTTCCTGGCCGCGGAGGATTTATTAGGAAGGGCCGCCAGCTGGTATTAGGATTGGCACCAGCATGTCTCGAGGATTGCCACCAAGACAGAATCTCTCGCCATGTGCCTGCGGTATGCATTTACCGCGCTCGCCCGGTCGTTGCTGCGTGGGAGAAGCGGGGAGCAGGGTTCTGCGAAAATCCCGTTAAGGAGTCGCTGCCACGGGCCGCGAAGTGGTTCCGCTGTCTTCCGATTTTCCCCGACGTCTCCACCGACCCGACTACCCCTGGCCTCACGGGCACAGCACCAGCGTGTGAACAGATCGCCACAGTGGCTTGTGTGCAGGCTTCTCCGGCCATGCCTAATGACAGAACCACTGGGGATTATATCCCGACGGGGCTGCGCCTCGGTTTCTTCGAAGTTCAGCGACCGGCGGAGAGCGGGCCGACCACCTGACGTCGCCTGCCAGCCTGACGGGGTCCAGGCTGCACACCCCTCTCCCTCGGGCTCAACTTATGCCAGGGGCGTGTCCATGTGTGCGGAGGTGTCTGTCTGTGTGTGATAGCGAAAGCTTTGTCCACACCCACCACGGCGAGGGCGTCCCCTACCTGGGGAATCTGGGAAGACGCAGTGTATAAAACTGGACTGCAGATGCAGTTGAAGCAGCTAGCTCACTTCTGAACTCAAAAGCTTGTGAATATGTAAAATAAACCAAGTAGTCTTCCTCCACTAACGAATCCTTCACTCAGTGGCACTTCTGTCCTGGACGGAGCGGGTGACAACTTGACCGAGGTTGTGTCGAGAAGCGACCCCGATCCCCACCTTCAACACCGTATTATAACGCATGAACACCTCGAGCACCAGCTCGTAGTGGCCCAGCGCATCGAGGGTATGGTGCCCAAGGCGCCTATGAAGCGCCGCCCTTCGTTGTCGCTCCATGCTTTGTGTGTAAGCCTCAGAGTTGCGTGCAGTGGGAGGCACGCGGTACACCATGTTACAGGATGCGGGGTTCTCTTGAGAGCGGCCACGTAATGTCTCTCGGGAGGAGAACTGCCGTAGTAGACGGCGGTGACTCGGATATGGTCTGTTGTCGCTCTGTCACGAGGGAAACATCCTGGCTAGCACCAGTGTTTGCGTTCAGTTAGGTTCTCGAAGCTGTATCGTTCGTTAGAACTTGATTTTGAAATGATAATGCGACTGATAACCAGTAATCGATTACAGGAAAAAAGTAACTAAATTACCTTGAAATTACCGTTTGAAAAATTAATTGAAGAATGACAATATTAAAAGAAACCGCGGTCGGGCATACTCCTTTTAAAACTGGAATCACTGTGAAATTGTGGGCCCACACTGACTTCACTCTGTAGTTACTTAGGCAACAGAACTCCGTCCGTCTGAATATCTAATACTTAATGCCAACCAATTTCTATTATTCAAAGAGTTCCGCAGGGATCTGTCCTGGGCTCCCTTCTGTTTTTAACTTACACTAATAATGTGCCTAAGTGCTTAGAAAACCCAACTGAATTCTGTATGCTGAAGAAACTACCATATTTTCCTCTAGTGATAACTTACAATCAAAAATTAATCATAAGATCTTTAAATGCAATACATAGGTGCCGAAAGAGCCCTTTAAAAATAATTCCATCTGAAAAGAAGCTGCTAATATATAACTCACAACATAAGCGATTTCTCACCATTCCTGACACATACCTAGATACCTATATACTTCTTCCATCTAGTTCTGTAACATTCCTTGTTGTGACACATCTAAAGCTTAACTTCCATACTAAATCTATGAGCAATAAAGCTGGATTTGGTATACGTGTACTCAATAGAACGCGTTATTATTTTCCGTACTTTTCGTTCACTTTATTATGAATTGATTCAAAGCCACCTCAATTACTGTTTGTCATCATGGGAAAATATGTACTATACCGATCTTTCTTCTGTGTGTCATCGTCAGAACTAGTATGTTACAATAATGACCTTCAGCTCATGCACTGCATCCGATGCTCCCATTCACCTTAGACTCTATTTTTTACCTCTCCTTTGATCAGTGCAGCTGAAACTAAGTTTAGTAATTTATCGCATTCGGCACAATAGCACTACTGTCCCAATTTTTACTGCATTACATCTATCTAAAATAATAATACTAGATTCTGAGAACACCATTATCTCTTACTTCCCAAGGTCAAAACTATTTATTGCGAAAAATCTGCTTCATTGCCAGCAATCACTGTCTGGAAGTGGCTACCCACGATCATCAAATCATCCCGTACCGAAGAATCATTCCAAAAAAACTTGAAAAAGTGCGAACGTTTAAATTACCAAAATTACCCTGCCAATGAACTCAGTATTAATTGTGTACTGCTTTTATTGCTTGAGTGCTTTTATGTAGTATTGTGCTTTGTAAGTAATGTGTTTGTAAAATTCGATATGCTTAACCAATTTTTTGTTGTGTACATGACGGAAGCCAAAAGTTACCGAAATCAAGGAGCGTCGGGGATGTTTTTTGTTATTTGCACTGTTCATCAGTAGGAGAATAATGGGACAATTGTTTTACTTATAATTGATTCGTAAGCAGGCGAATAAACAACCGCACGCCGTTGGTTGGATCAGAACCCACTACCTTCGAACAAACGCAGAGGGTTCTCGCGGAGCTTCCGCCCTCACCGTTACATGACGTTCTTATAGTAACTGTATCATATCACTGAAGTCCTTTGGCGTTAGATATGTAATGCATCTAATTTACTTAGTGCAAATATAATGGTTTATGGTTGATGGGCTTTAACGTCCCAAAGCGCCTCAGCCTATGAGGGGCGCCGTAGTGAAGGGCTCCGGAAGTTTCGACCACCCGTGGTTCTTTAACGTGCATTGACATCACACAGTACACGGGCCTCTAGAAGTTCGCCTACACTGAATTTCGACCGCCCGGCCGGGATCGAACCCGTGCCTTCCGGGTCAGCAGCCGAGCGCCATAAGCACTGTGCCATTGCGGCGGCTATTAAAAATATAAATACGGTATATTAAAGGGCTGGTAATATTAATTTATACACTGTGTTTCGCCTAAGAATTTACAGTTTTTAAAAAGAAAGGAAGAAAGAAGAAAGGAAAGACAGAAAGATATAAAGGAAGAAAGGAAGGAAGAAAGAAAAAACCGAGAAAGAAGGAAGGAAAGAAACGTAGTGTAATTATTTAGCGTAAAGCATGAAATAGAAATACACAAATTTAGGGACCCAACAAAATTTGTTTAAGGGTCCCGGCCACTTTAAACTAATACATATAATGTACGAGTAGACGACAGCAAAAAATAACGCGATTATTTAGCAGTAAACATATTACAGCAGCAGTAATTGGACACTAGTGAAAACATCAAGTAAACATGTTATTTTTAGACAAAAAACACAAACCAAAGCACCAAAGAATATAGACTTGTATGAATTCAGTAGAAATTGTTTTATTTGTTTTGAAAGATTAGAGAGCAAACCAAATATTCAACTCGACTCAAATAAAATCAACTCAAAATTTAGTTTTTGAAAAGCATGAAGAGTAGGTGAAATTTTAACCTTATAATTAAGACTATTCCACAAATGACAACCCATATTATACAAGTGCTTGTCGACCATAATTGGTGTGCATTATAGGAAGCAGGAGCCGATGTCTTCCAGTAGACAAGTTGGTGCGTAGTGAGTGATGAAGACATGGTGTTAAAGTTAGTGAGTTCTGAATGATCTGATAAATTAAGGAAGCGGAACTATAACATACCTGGTCTTACATATTTAGGATACCCAAAACGGCAAATAATTTATCCGGATGTGCATATTGAATATACTGCGCGACAGCTGGAACAGCCCTTTTTGAAAAGCATGTAAGGGCTCCAGGTGTGTTTAATTTGTGCATCCCAAAACAAATATGCAGTAATTAATAAGTGAATGGGCGATGGCGTAATAAGTGTTGACAAGTACATCAACTGGGAGAAATATCGGTATTTAGAAAGTACACATAGGCCGTATGAGGCTTTTTTGTTCACTGATCGAATGTGTGAGCCAATTTTGAGGTGATTATCTATCACAATACCCAAAAATTTGTGTTAATAGCATGCTGAATAGGCCGGTGATATGAATTACATATGTGTGCTCAGAAACTATTCTTTTTCCAGAGTGGAAAACGATAAAAGCGGTTTACTAGGATTATGGTTGATTGCATTCGCCATGCACAATTTATGTGTATTTTCTAATTGTTTATTTACTTTTCAATCTAGGGCACCTTCATTGCGGTTTGCTAATACTAGAGTCCTATCATCAGCATATAATGCAGTTTAGAAATGAGTTAATTGGGAAGCCAAGTCACCGATATAAAACAAAAAAAATTAAAAAAACAGTCCCAAGTCGGAGCCTTGGGGAACCTCATCATTATTATCTTAGCACTGGACTGTGAATTTCCGAAGAAAACAACTTAATGACGGTATTTTAAGTAATTTTCAGTAAATGTTACGTGTGCACTTGACACCATAACCAATTAACTTTTCTTTAAGGATACTGCGGTTTAGAGGACCGAAGGCTTTGGCGAAGTCGATAAATATGCCTGCTGCTATAGGGAACCCGAATCAATAACTTTCCTATGTCTACAAAAGTCGAAACGGCAGATGTTGTAGAATATCCAATCCTAAATTCATATTGGTAGGTTCACGGAATACTATGCGTTTATAGGTGTCTGTTAAGTTTTACTACAAACAGGTTTTCAGTGACCTAGCTGAAAAGCGATAATACTGATATCGGCCTTTAATTCTTGACGTTATTTTTATATTTTGACTTGTGTAATGGAAGAACTTTTGCTACTTTAATTTTAGCGTAACAACGCCTGCCGATGAAATTAAATTGAAAATACGAGCTAGCACTGCAGATATTATATCTCTGATTAGCTTGAAACTTTGGGCTGAAACGTTATAAAAGCCAAAACAAGCATTACGTATGCGAATTATTTCCGTCTTTACCTCTTCACCATCTGTAGGAAAAAGATAAAATGAGCCAGTTGGTTGAACAAGGCATGTGGCACAAGGTTCGATTGGATTTACACTTTCTATTGATGAAAAGTAGTCCCTAAAAGCTGCACAGATATCCTCTGGTGACGTATGCGTTGTGTCATTATGTCGCAGATCCCCGGAGAACACTCGGACCGAAAGAATGGACTAGGCGACAGGTGTACCCACACAGACGCACATTTAATACACCCTACTTGACACAAACATTACAACACAAAATTAACTAGCAAAACTAACACAAACCACGAAGACTACCAATACACACGACCCGGGAACACCCAGTCTGCTAGCGTTCGGCATTCGTGCTCATAGTTCGGTGCTGATGAAGCGTTGCATAGGTCCAGTCAGCGGCATCCAGGTATCCGGCGTCGAGGTGGAGTTCGCAGTGCTCATGCTGGTGTCGCTGGCGGCGTTGCTGGCGGACTCGTACGAGCTCCCGGTCCAAGCGCCCGTAGAGGTGATGCTGGCGAAGTTGGCGTTGGGGGCACCACCCGGATGGGTGGCAACAGCGCTGGAGGCACCCCTGGTCGTAGCAGGTGGTCGTGTCAGCCGCTGCCTCCTTGGAGCGGGCTCAGGAACGGCAGAAAGTCCACTGTGAGGCGCCATAGAACTCCAGATCACCGGAGCAGTAGCCGGCGTTGCTCTCTTCCAGCCGAGGTGTTCTTGACCCGCCAGAACCTCCGCTTCTCTGTTCTCCCCTCCCCACCGTGCTACGATATCCCTAGCGCTTTTTTAACATTCGCATTGGTACACGTCATCCTTGTCGTCGTCGTCTTCGTCTTCTATTCTCCACCAACCATCTCTTCCCACATCACCGAATACTTCATCCTCTTTATTCTTGGGTTAATACACGTCAGGCTTATCGTCATCCTCGTCGTCTTCTCCAAACTTCTTGAGTTCATACATCTATTTCAAACTTCCTATCACATGTGACAAGGGCGCCCTCTCTCAAGAGTTTGTCCATAAAAAACTGCTCACATCAACTCCATCTTCAAGCCTTCCAGCCAACCGACCATCTTCTGTGGTGATTCTGGACCCAGCACACAACACACCGCAGATGCTAAGCACACACCAAAAGCACACCACGGTTCAAGCACACCAAATTCCATTTATGGAACATTGACACACCACCGCCGTTGTCCGTATGGTGTCCTTAATGAACAACACGCTCTCTTGTATAAGCACACAGCAAACACAACAACAAAAAGATACATCCCAGAGATAGCTAAAGCTGTTAAGTTGGCTCTAGTCATGAAGTCCACTTCAATGTTATCTCTGCCTGTAATATATTCCACCTAACATGAGTATTCTTGCAGTGCCAAACTCCAGCTCATGACTTTACTATTGTTCATTTTGGCCTTTGTTAAGCATTCAAGCGGCTGATGATTCGCTTTAATTGTAAAATTTCTCCCATCAAGATAAATGTAGAATTTCTTTACTGCCCACACCAACACCAAACATTCCTTTTCGACAGTGTAGTAGTTGCGTTCATTAACGGATAATCTTTTACTGGCTAAGAATTCCGGATGTAGCATGCGATTCTCTTCTTGCAAAAGTACGGCTCATAATACTCTTTCTGATGCATGAGTGCGAAGAACAAATTCTTTATCCAAATTCAAAGCAAGCAGAACGGGCGGTTTTGCCATATGACTTTTTAAGATAACGGATCCGTTCTAATGTTCAGCAGCCCAATTCCGCTTATTGATTGCACCCTTCTTAGTGAGATCGACAAGCGGATCGGCAATGTGAGCATAATCGGGAATAAAGTCCCTGTAGTATCCCGTTAAACCCTTGAGCGAATCTACTTCTTTCTTGGTCGTCGGTGTCTGGGCTTGCTGTATTTTGACCAAGATGTCGTCTTTCGTCGCGATGCGGCTCATCCCCAGCTTGTGTCCGAGAAAACAAATGGCTTGAAAGCCCACCTCGCATTTTGTCGGTTTTATGGTTAACCTGGCTGGCTGATTTCTGTAAAATAAATTTTCCAGCGTAATTACACGCTCTTCCCACGTATCTGTTGCCACAAGGATGTCATCAAATAGTGCTGTACATTTTGGAGCCCATACAAAACCTTTCTCATCAACTTCGGTGAATAGTGCGGATGCTGCCTTCAAACCAAGAGGCAAACGAATTTAAACTGAAATAAACACGCCGAGCTAGCAAAGGTAGTCGTCTATTTCGACGAATGTTCCATTGGTATGAGCCAATACCCAGAGTTAAATCAAATTTATAAAACCTTTTTGTGAGCCACCTTAACGAATATCACATCCGCTCTTGGAATATGTTCCGCTTCGGGCACTATGAGTTATTTAGCCGACGAAAATCTACCCACAATCAGTTAGCTTCATCGCGCTTTTTGACAATCATGAGAGGCGCATTGTATGCTGACCACAACCTCTCAATCACACCAAGCTCCAAAATATCCCGCACCTCCTTTTCAATTGATTATAGACCTACCAAAGGTAGTGGGTGTTTTTTCACACTGATTGGTATATCTGTAGAGACATCTAATTTGCAACTTATGACATCCGTTTTGCCCGGCACATCCGAAAACACATGCCCTTGCTTTGGAGAAGAGCCTTTAACTCTGATCTTCTGTCTTCATTCAAATTGGGGTTTATTAGCACTTTATCCCATCCTACGTTTTCTTCCCACTGCACATCGGCACCTCGACAACATCATCGATCCCCTCTGCCACTACCGAGCATGGTATACCTTGGGGGCGCACCGTACGGGAACCCTTCGTATTTTTTCAACATGTTTGCACGGAAAACCTTCTTGGTGTTATTTATCAATAATTCATAATCCATGTCATTTTTCGTCTGCGCCACAAGGTAAGAACCCTTCCATTGCATCAGTAACTTATTTTGATCCGTGCGTAGCAGGACGAGAACGCTGTCGCCCGGTTTCAGATTTCTGTGAGTGGCTTTCTTTTCACAGTGGCCCGTACAGCGTTCGTGCGCCTTTTCCAGGCCTTGATGTGCAAGCCTGCATGTTTCCTCCAACCTGTCCGACAACTCAAGAAAGTATGTGCATGTTGTCTTGAGATCTGACGCAATCTCCTTATTAGACCACAGCTCCTTGAGTATTGTAAGTGGACCTCTGATGGTTCTTCCATACAACCTCTCGAAGAACGAGAAACTAAGGCTCATTTGCGGTACTTCGCGGTAAGCGAACAAAAGAGCTGGGAGGTCTCTATCCCAATCACAAGGTCTCTCCTGTCGCATTTTCCTGATCATATTTTTGTTGGTGCCGTTGAAGAGCTCTACAAGCCCATCACACATGGGATGGTACGGCAGTTAGTAACTGCTTTACTGACCGAAGGCGGTTAACCTCATTCATTTGTTCCGACGTGAAGCTCGGGCCCCGGTAACTCAAAATTTACCTCGGGAACCAATAACGCGATAACATCTCTACAAGACTTCCCACCGCTTAGATACTGTCAATTCTCTTCAATAGAATAGCGTCAGGGTAACGAGTGGCCACGCAAATCAAGGGAAGTACATATTTAATGTCTCTGGAGTATAGCAGAGAGATTGCCCCAGAATTTCCGTAGCCACTCTTTGAAACGGTAGGTCGATGGCTGGCATCTTGCCCAGAGGTACGGGATCAATTATTCCCTTTGGAACTGTGCGCTGGCACACGTCACACCAGCGAACAAAGCGTTCAACGTCAATCTGGACACCTGGCCATGAGAACTCCTCGGTGATTCTAGACACTGTTTGGTGAACACCCTGGTGTCCTCCCATAATGGCGTCATGCCCTAAGCGTAACACTGTCTCTCGCATATCTTTGGGTAACACCAGCTGTTGGACCCTCGTTCCCGCGCTAAATATGCATTCGCTGTGGAAAAGACCGTTTATGAATTGATATTCAAATGACGAACGACTCCTCTTTTGTTTTACTTTTTCCCACACTCTTTCGAAGCAGGCTTTCAAGCTCGAGTCTTCGCTTTGCCTAATTTCAATTTCACCCGCTGTTACGATCAGACACATCGTAGTGGGAGTAGGGAGCGGACGCTTGTTTCCTTGGGCTGTCACTTGAGCTCTTGTCTCCACTTCCGACGAGAATCTGACTGCCCCATCGCCGGCCTGAGCTGTCGTGGGCCTTTCCTCTTTTGGGGTTCGTCAACGTCGCGCATCCTCCACTCAGGATCGGGGTCCTCGACACTTCTTGCACCCGTAATGTTTCCCATGATGAAGTCGTAGACTGGTTGTTCTACGCATTTTGCCACTACCTGTCCAGTACTATATGGCGTGGACACTACAATCCTGGATTCAGCAAGGTACCTGACTGTGCTATCTACACGAGTGATCGCCGAAGCTTCCTCTAAGATACTCCTCCTTCAACAGGCTTCTCCGAACCAAAACTGTGTTGGCTACGCTGTCTCTAAGCACCAATATAGGACGGTCCCCTATTTGCCCAACCACCACCAGCATTGCTGCTTTCGACTTGGGTGTTCCACTCACCGCCTCATTTTCCAGCGGCGTTTGTTATCCTTTTAGCTGTGGAACTTTAGGTGTGACAAGTTCTACCCGAGAGTCTTTAACGCATGCAGCTCGGCCCAGCGTTGTATATCGGCACTCATCCACAGTATGTCCTCTCCCTTTACAACCTTGACACACAACCTGTGTCTTTTGGGCAACGCTACTAGTGCGACAGTCAACTGCATGGTGCCCCACCTTGCCACAGAGGATACACCTTACTGGCGCCTCAGATGCACCGCCATAGGCTCTTAGTTTTGTCGCATCTGTCCCTAGGACCTTTTGAGTTTCCTGCTTTGCTTTACTCATATTTCTCAGCCCTTGAGCCACAACGAAGTGGTCTGCAGTGTCAGCAAACTCTTCCAATGAACACAACTTTCTTTCAGCAATAGCGCTAGCTTTGGACTCCAACATGCTAAATACTGCTCTGTCGCCAGCTTGTCACGCACCCCTTCAAAACTCTTTTCTGTCTCTGACCTATCAAACCACATGTCAAAAATGTTGGTAAGCTTACCGGAAAACAGCTTAGCGGTTTCAGAATCCCCAGGTTTCGTGATGCGAAATCTCTCGCGAAAACCATCTGCCGTAAGCCTGAATCTTTAGAAGAGTGCCTTCTTGACTTTCTCGTAGTCCATGGAATCAGCAGCAGGCATCCTCCCAAACACATTCAGCGCCTCCCCGACTAAACACAGGCTCAATGCCGTGGATCATTCACTGCGCTCACAGCCTTGCCCCAAAGCGATCCGCTCGAATCGTTGCAGACATGCGTCCAAATCATTTCTTTTGTCATCAAAAATAACCATCAGCTTTCTTGGACAAACTGTGGCCGCTGTAGGAGGCTCTGTACAGCTAAGAAACGATGATCATCGTCCGTGATCTCCCTCATATCCTCCCGCGACATGCGCCTGTTTACACAAATGAAACTCCTTCTCACGTTCTATCCGTCTTTTGTCCCGTTCTTCTGCCTTGCGAGCTCTTTTAGTCTCCCTCTCTTCTGCCTCGCGAGCGTCTGCGCGTGCTTCCGCACTTACCTCTCTTTGCCTATTTGCCTCCTCTCTCTGCCTCTTTTCTTACTCTTGATAGAGACGCATCGCCTATTCCTTGCTTAACCGCAGCTTGAGAGCCACTTCTAACGTTTTTTGCCAAATCCATACTTTCTGCCGTCTAGACATAGGAAAGATCCGAGACAAAACAGAAAGAAACAAGGAAATGAATCCTGGCAGGCTCGCCACTTTGTCACGGATCCCCGGAGAACACTCGGGCCGAAAGAATGGACTAGGCGACAGGTGTACCCACACAGACGCACATTTAAGACACCCTACGTGACACAAACACTACCACAGAAAAGTAACTAACAAAACTAACACAGTACACAAAGACTACCAATACACGGTCCGGGAACGCCCATTCTATTTGCGCTCGGCGTTCGTGCTCATGGTTCGGTGCTGATGAAGCGTTGCATGGGTCTAGTCAGTGGCATCCAGGCAGCCGGCGTCGAAGTGGGGTTCACAGTGCTCAGGCTGGTGCCGCTGGCGGCGTCGTTCGCGGCGTCGTTTGGCGGGGTCGTGCGAGCTCCCGGTTCAAGTGTCCATGGAGGCGATGCTGGTGATGTTGCTGTTGTGGGCACCACCCGGCTGGGTCGCCGCATCAGGTGGCTGCGTCAGCCGTTGACTCCCCGGAACGGGCTCAGGAACGGCAGCAAGTCCACTCTGCGACGCCGTAAAACTCAAGATCACCGGAGCAGTAGCCGGCGTTGATCTCTTCCAGCCGAGGTGTTCCTGACCCGCCGGGACCTCCACTTTTCTGTTCTTCCGCCCCGTGCCACGCTATGCCTCGCGCTTTTGTAACCTAGGCGTTGGTACACGTCGTCCTTGTCGTTGTCGTCCTCGTCTTTTCTTCTGCACCAACCATCTCTCCCCACTTCACCGCATACTTCTTCGTCTTCTTGATTCTTGCGTTAATACGCGTCAGGCTTATCGTCATCCTCGTCGTCTTCTCTACACTTCTTTAGTTCATACTTCTATTTTAAACTTCCTATCACTTTGACACATTATAGGCTACTTTATCAGGTAAGTGTTGCCTTCTTTCTCTCCCAAGGTACTTTTTCACAAGGCTCCAGTTTTTCTTTGAATCCTTTCCATTAAAACAGACCTGATCACTGAAGTAGGCTTTTTTTGCTGCAAACAGAACATTGCTTAAAAAATCTTGAGTACTCATAATACTGGTGTGTTAATGATGCATTAAAGGGTTGTTTTTTAGTTTTCTATACATACTGTATTTCTGTTTTATGCGATGTAAGACCGAATTCGATACCCAGGGAGCTCGCGGAGTTTTGTGCTTAGCAGTAACATAGTAAGAGGTCGTCGCAGACTTCATTGCTTCTATGTAAGGTTCAAATTGTTTATAGCTATAATTAGCGTAGCTAGATGAATATTTACAAAGGCGCACGATTAAAAAACTCCCTTTTATAATGGTCATAAGAAAATTTCAAATAGTTTGTCATTTTAAACAGCACAGGATAATGATCTGTAATATCAGCCTCTATAACGAAAGAACTACAAACAGGGACACTAGTTAACAAATGATCAATAATTGTAGCACTATGGTCTGTTAATCACGTGGGTGAGTCAACAAGGCACGTATACCCATAAATTGTATAACAAGAAACATATTCATAAAATGGAGGGCAATCGTTATTTCATATATCAGTATTAATATCACCCATAATGATTACTGCACCATTTCCGTCTAAAAAAGAACAAACTATGCGGTCAAAATTAGAACAAAAATCTTGGTATGGTGCTGAAGGCGATCTGTACTCCACAGCAATAATAAGATTCTTGGCAATCTGCAACTGCGATTTTCTCTGCATATCTAAACACTTTTCCAATTATCTGTGAAAAAGACAACATCATTCAGCCGTTTATAGCTTACATTTTTATCGATGTACAAAAGAACACCACCACGGGAAAAATTGGAATCAATATTGTTTTGTAACATTGTGCTTCTTAAAATGTTGCAATTCGTCAGGGCTTAACCAAGTTTCAGAAAAGCGTAGAAAGGCAAAACGAGAATCGATTATGTTTGGGAAGTTGAATATAAAATCTACGTTTTTCCTCAAGCTTCTGGTACTGAAATGCGCACCCAACAGCACATCTTGAGATGCTGTTTTCTGATTGATAATGTCAACAGTCGGGTAACTCAGCGGAATGCTCATTGAGATTATGTACTTGATACTAGCCAGACCATCATCGAAAGTCAATCGAAAAACAGAGCTGCCGGTTGTATTTCGCGCCTCCAGTTGGCCTTGATCTGTCCATACGAACCTACACTCTATCTGGTTTCCTTTTGGCCGCTTCTGCTAAGGGTCTTTTGTTTTCATCACAAACATCAGTTTGTTATCGCCTGAGAAGCACAAGCTCTCATTACCAAGGCGCGCTTTCTTTTTTTCTTGATATAACCCGTTACGCAGCTTCCGAAATACAAAGCGTACAATCAGGTTTCTTTCGTCTGCGCTGTGTCGGAGCGAAACTCGGTGGCAGACGTCGATATCATCGAAAGTGACAGAGCATCCAATTTTTTTTTCCAATTTCTTCTACAATTAGCTCGCAGTTCTCGTTTGTAGTCACCGGTATGCCTTTCAATTCGACATTAGTAGCCCTTGAATACTGTTCCAGTGAATGGACGTGGCTTGTAAACTTACGGTTTCGTTTCTGAAGAAGTTCATTGCTAGCTCTGGGGGATGCGTTCTCGCCAATTAGTTCTTCACATTTGAACTTAGAGTTCATAAACTTCACGCTTTCTTCTACAGCGTCCACGTTTTCTGGCGACTGCCGAAGTTCTTGTGGTTGAAGAACAATGTGGCTTAACTTGGCGTCTACTGAGGGCATATTTTGAAGACTAGAAGTTGATTCCGGTGTAGTATCGTCATTCTGTTGTAGTTCGGCTGTCACCTTGCATGCACTACCTGAACTGCTTCTCAGCCTAGCAGAATAACACGCAGGACGTTTCCACTTTTTCAACTGTTCTTCACTTTAACTTTGAAACCAGCATCAGGCCGCCACGGTGGCTAAGTGTTTATGGCGCTCGGCTGCTGACTCAAAAGACGTGGGTTCGATACCAACTGCGACGGCCGAATTTCGATGGAGGCGGAATTCTAGAGGCCCGCGTACTGTGTGATTTCAGTGCACGTTAAAGATCCGTAGTGGTCTAAATTTCCGGAGCCCTTTAATTCAGTTCAATTTCATTGAATTTATTTTACCAGAAGTTCGGAAGGATATCTGAGCTAAAAGCTGTAAATCACAGCTTGACATGGCCCAGGAAACCTCTACAATGCAGTGCCGACAGAGTTGCTAACAATAGTTAACAGAAACAATGGAAAAATAGAGAATAGCAGATGCTGTACAATAATAACTTTGCGTAGGTTTCAAAATTCAAACAAGCTTAGTTTACAAATATTAGCAGAAATAATACAAGAACACAACATAATACATATTTAAAAAAACTGTAGATTTATACAATCATAAATGAAACCAATAATAGCGTACAGGTACGAGAAATAATAGATCAGTCAAGCAAACATATAAAAAAGCACTACTATTTATAGTTTGGAACATGATTCTTGAAGTTGTTTAAAGCCCTTCACAACGGCGTCAGTCACCTGTGTCTGGGACGTTAACCCCATAAACCAGAGACTAGCGTGAGAAATGCCAGAATTTATTCATAAATGATATAAGTATTCACGCTCACAGCACTTCATCTTGTTACCTACATCAACGCAGCCTTCTTGCAAGCAATGCGCCTTTCACTGGTCATGGTCCCTGTCTTTTAATCACAATGCGGAAAAACAGCTGCAGCAACGGTGAAAATGGTAAGTAGCGCACAATAAAAAGAGGAAGCCAGCAAAGATGCGTTGACAAAATGTGCCATGCCTTAAAAGGAGGAAGAAGAAGAAGGCAATAGGCTTTTGAGTTAAAAGAGCACTTTTCTGGCCTGGAGTTGTAAACGTTTTAATACATCATGATACAGCTAAGAGGTGCTAGGTGCAATAGAAGAGACGTCTGGGCTTGTTGGTACGGTGATATAATGAATAAACAGAGCTAAAGAAGTGGACGAAGAGTAAACAGGACGAGCGCTGACTCACAACTAACGTTTATTGAGGAAAACAAAGAATGTATCCAAGCGAAGCAGCACCAAAACCTCACCATCATTTAAAGCAATGGAATGGTCACTGACACATTCTTCTCCTAATCACAGATATGTCTGGCCTCAATGATTTCCCGGTTTATCTTCACCGGATGGGCACCCAAAATAACAGTCTGTGAAAGAAAAGGAGGGCAGCCTTTACGCCCCTTAGAATGCGTAACCCCTACCAATCTCTAGTGATCTCTCGTGTTCCCGTAACCGAACATTGCTACACCTGCCAGTTTGACACATGTACGCTTTGTCACAAGGTAACGGATATCACGTCCACTTCCCAAGGAACATAAGCATACTCATACTTCCTCACCCGACTAGTGTTTCCTTTTCCGAATTTATTTTCGCTGCTTTGTTCTAAACCATGCTACATATTTTCGACAACTTATTTGGTGCTGAAAAGACCACACCATCATTATACCTTTTGGTCACATTTTTCAAATTATGTGACAGGCTGCGTACATATGGCAGAACCACAAGTCTTCTAGCTTCTCTCTGTCCAACCCTCTCCTGCAGTTGTTGGAAAGCCCAGCTAGTCCGGCAGTTCAACCATCTGGATACCAGGCGTTTTCAACCGAGGCTGCGGCAGGAAGCCAATTATGCGGTTGCTTGAAAGGCGGGAACAGGAGCCCTCAACCGCAACCTTTACCGTTGAGCTAATGGTTCGCCAGTACCTGGAGTTACAATCACCACGAAAAAAAGAATACTCCATTAAAATTCTGGAGCTCTTGTCAGTGCTCCACAGCGCTGTTCTCTGAAGTGGCCAAGAAGTACTTGTGTGTTCCAGCAAGGTCGGTATACCAGCAACGGTCGTATTCACATCGGCTGGACAGATAATTTCATATAGGAGGAGCAGGCTGAAGGGCAAGAAAGTTGTCATGCTTGTGTTCCTTCACCAGAATGCTTGGCTTACGTGTTATAATTAAGTTTACTTTTTGAGTTGTAGCGGACAGGAAGCCGTTACCTGTCTGTGAAACTGCGGTGTTGCAATTATATATTGCATTTTGTGATTTAAAAAGAAAAATATCAACTGAATTTGCTGCTATGGCTTAACTGTTTATATTTGAGTATGCATATTCCGCGTCTTTTAATGCGAATTACACACATTTCGTTCGTCTAGAAGTGAATAATAAATTCATTGACTGAGTATTGCTGATAGTTATCGCAATTGCCTCCGTGGTGGCACGGGAGATTTGCACTGGGCTGCTGACCCCGAAGGTGCAGGTTCCATCCGGGGACGCGGCGGCTGAATTTTGATAATGTCAAAATGCTAAAGGCCTGTGTACTGTACGGTGTCAGTACATGTTAAACAACCACAGGTGGTCGAAATTATCCGAAGACCTCCAGTACGGCGCCCCTCAGCCTGAGCCCCCTTGGGACTTAAGCCTCCTAAAACCATGAAACCCATCAGGTAACGAAAATGTTTTGACAATGTCGCTGGCCAACAGCTGCATAATTATCGATAGTCCTAGTATCGATAGCGGTACTATCTCTAACATTACTGTGGATAGCAATACTATCGATAGTCTTAACGATAATACAATCACTAGTCTATCGACAGTAATACTATCGACAGTTTTTTTTACACTATCGATAGGTTACTATAGGTAGTCAATTTACGCATAGTTTGGACTCCTAGTTCCAAGCCAGAGCGCGGCGCGAGGAGGCTACGCTCTGCCCTGCAGTCGGAGCGGCGCAGATCGAGTCCTTGCGACGTGCGAGTAATGCGTGAGCGCCGATGCTGTTGAGTTCGTCCGCGGTCAATTCCGCTCGCTGTCCGCTCTGTCGCTCTGTTTACAGCTGGTTCCGCGCCGAGCCGAACGATGGCGCCATGACTCCACACGAGGTGTTGAACTCTCGTCTGAGTGATGCTGTAGATGGATGGTTCTGTTTCAACGAGACGAGCCCATGCCTGGCAACGAGATGTTTAGTCGCTAGAATGTGCTTCTCCGGAACTGCAACACACTTCGTGCTTACGTCTGCTCTCGACCTTGAGAGAGAGTCCAGTTTTCCTTCCGCCTCACGAGTCAATATTTTATTTAAACCCTACGAAACCCGTCAACGCGGATTGATCATTCCGAGCATGAGGTCCAAGATGGCGTCGTCATTTCGCATCGGCTCTGCTCAGCAACGGCGGCGTGTTCTTGATGCCGCAGCATCAACACTTGATTTTTCGACAGATTTCTGTGAAAAAGAAAAATTATTCTCGATTTTAGTTCCGGCAGAGATGACTGCCCCGCGCAGCCCGAAATATCAACATGTGCGCGTCTCTAACTTTTGTTTTCGCAGTTACCGAAGATATTCACTGCTTATCGAGCCTCTCAAATGGCCCAGGATCGACAGTGTCACTGCAGTGGGGAGTAACCCAAACCGTTTAACGCGAAATCTATTTTGAATACGCATTTCTGACAAAGTAACGTACATGACGTGTATTCAATATTTTTTATTTTCCGATTTTTTGACTGAATATACTTAATATTGTTACGAAGACGAAGAAGAGGGCAGTGGCGCGGGACGGAGCGCTCGCGCAAGGCCCTGAACCATTAAATTATATCTTCATTTTGTCATCATGCCGTGCTTTCCTCGGCTTGCCACCTCGTAACATTTGGTGTGAGGTGCGGGTTCCTCGTCATCATACTAGTCCCTGGAGCATCGCCGCCTTCTGCTTGCCTTCGTCGTCGGCCGAGGGAACCTGGACTCCACCGCCCGGCTCAACCCCGGCTCGAACTGACCAGAAACGACCCGCCGCTTTTCCCCGCCCCGGCCCCAGCCCCAACCACAAGACACGACGACCAGGACCAGACGCACCATGACTCGACAACGGCCAGAACCAAGACGGTACCCCCGCCCAAGCTGTGCGGCGATTCCTCAACCCTTGACTTTCGGCTGTGGGTGACCGACCGCTGGACCTTAAGGTTCGGTGGCAACCGTCATCAGATCATCTCCTTCATCTTGGTGGCAAGCCTTTCATCTTCTATCCTTTCTGGCCATGCTCATCTTCACGTCACTATTCGTAATTCAAGCAATCGATCGGGACGATCGCTCGGAAAACCCGGGTCATGTTACGAAGACGCAGAAGAGGGCTGTGGCGCGGGACGAAGCGCTTGCGCTAGGCCCTGTTAGGAGTGGGGCTTCTGTCCCGTAGCAGGCCACCGGTATTGGGGGATTGCGCTTCTATCCCACCGCTGCCACCAGTTGTTAGGAGTGGGACTCCAACCCCATAGCAGGAAACCGGTGTTGGGGGATTGCGCTTCGTATCCCACCGCTGCCACCAGTTGTTAGATGCGGGCCCCTGGTTCGCCTGTGCCGTCTCTCGCCATGGTCGGTGTCCCCGGGTTCCGGATCGGGAGACTGCTGTTGTGGGGTGACGAAGAGATGAGACGGTCTTCGAGGTAGAGAAGGGACTGAAACGGTTTATTTACATTTTTACATATTTCGAAAAAGTGAATCGGGAGCTGGCTGATCACACGCCAGATCGCTGCTTAATTAGGGTCCGCTGTCCCCAGGTCGCTAGTTGGGGAATTTAGTTAATTAAAAATGCGTCGAATCACTGTGATGTCGATCACGTGTCCAGTCTTTAGGGTCCGCCTTCCAGGACGCCCCCAACCACACACTCTTGCCACTTCTGGCAGATTAGGGTCCGCGCTGTCCAGGCAACAGTGATGAATAGCCCGAAGGGGGTCCCATGGCAGCGTCGAACGTCAGTCACCTGCCCTCCACAGCGGTAGCGTGAGAACTAAAGGTTGCCACTGCAGTTTGCAGAAGGTTCCACGTATAGGGAAAAGCACTTAGTCTGAGAAGAGGTTGTTTCCAAAGCACGAGGATTCCGGCGTCGTTGGCTTAGTCAACCACGGCCGCATTTGCCACGGCTCATTTGCAGCCCCGCCGCTCGCCGGCTCTCCCCGCCGTCCCCTCCGGGAGAAAGACGTCGCTATGTTCCGGGTAGGTCCGCCGTTCAGAACAAACGACAGGTTAACCAAAGCCGTTCTCAGGCAGCGGAAGGCCGTTTCACCCCGTAAACAGCAGGGGGGAGGGGGCAAGGCCCCCTGTAGACGCCACCACCTGCACTCGTGGCGCTGCAACCACGTCGGCGGCACTTTGAAGCCTCCGTCGATTGATGCTTCTCAGTGGCTTGAATATTCTTGGCATGTTGGCGTCTCCAAACGTAACAGCTCCTCCGCGGCCAGGACAATCTCGATCGGCCAGTGGACACAATCACTGGTCGAGGAGAGATGACTTGAGTTGTAGCGTGGGAGGCCATTCTTCATCTTGTCTGCAAGCACAGAGTAGAGTCCTAAACCTCGGACAACGGAGGCATTAGTCGAAACCAGCCACTCAACATGGCGCCACTCCCCAGGCAGTGCACGAAATTCACCCGAGAGCCGCCAGGCTGTTATGCAATACTACTGCATTGTCAATATAAACGTAAGTACAAAATTTTGTAGCTGGCAGCAATAATCTCGGCTACTAAGAACAGCTTCCATGTCTGCCAAATTCGCTGCCAAAGCCCGATTCGCCGAACACGACTTGAAGAGAGGTTGCTAATTTGGAAGCAAAAGAAAGAGAATAACATGACGCCATGTCAAAACAAAGCTAACTAGTACCTAAAAAAATACGAAAAGGCACCGAATTGCCACCGAACGGATACGCCAATTATGGGAATAACCTGCTCAATCCGTCGGCATTGCCATGACATTAGCCCCATTTTGTATCGCACAGAAAAGTTATACTGCTGGAGGGCTAGACTCCATCGTAGCAAGCGGCCATTCTTGGGCGACATTTGACGCAGCCATGCAAGCGGACAATGATCTGTCTGGAAAGTAAATTTCGCCCCGTAAACATAACAGGCTAGCTTCTGGGCGGCCCAAACCAGACAAGCGCATTCCTTTTCCGAAGCGCTGTAGGCTTCTTCTTTTACGGTTAACTTCCTGCTGGCATAAAGGATAGGGTGCTCCTCATTGTCGCCTCCGACTTGGCTTAATTTCGACACCCATACCGCGGTCGCTGGCGTCACACTGGACCACGAATTCCTTGCTGTAGTCCGGCGCGCGTAACACGGGCCGCGAAACCAGCACGCCCTTCAAGCTCTGAAACGACATTTCTTTTGCTGCGTCCCAGATAACGCTATTCGGCTTTTCTTTGCAAAGCGCATCGGTCAAAGGACTTGCTAGCTGTGAATGGTTGGGTATGTACCTTTGGAAGTACCCCAGAAGACCGAGAAATGAACGTACATCCGTCTTAGTTCGGGGCTGCGGGAATTCAGCGATAGGGGCTATCTTGAAGTCTGACGGCCTCCTCGTCCCTCTACCGACAACATGACCAAGATAGGTGACATGTGAGCAGCCAAAACTATATTTTTCGGCCTTAATGGTTAGCCCAGAGTCCCTCAAACTCGTCAGTACCCTCCTGAGATGGGAAACATGGTCTTCCCACGAGTTAGAAAAAATAGCCACATCGTCAAGGTAAGGCAGCGCGAAATACTGCATGTCCTTGAGGATGATGTGATGGAGCCCCACCTCTAACAACCCTAAGCTATTAAATCATTTCTTCATTCTGTCATCATATCGTGCTTTCATTGGCTTGCCACCTCGTAACAATATTTTGGATGTGGAAGCATGTACTGTAATCTTCCGTCCCGCACTCGTCCTCGCTCCAGGGAACGAAGAGCAGACAAGGCGTTTACGCTGAGATACCATTTATTACACGTGTGAATAATACACAGGGCGGGCCAGCTAGCTACGAACCATCCACAAGGCATTCCTCGGAAGTAAGAAGGGCTTCCGACTTACCGGCTGGAGCAGGGACGAGACTGGGGATATCGGCGGCGAACGCTTGTACGCGTCGAGAATGGCGGCTCGGTCTTTCCGGTCGCGCCACATTCATGTGGCAAAGCCATCCTTGGGCATTTGCCAATCGATGTGGCAAGAGCGCGCGTATGCTGCGCTCGCTTCGCTTCTTTGAACCAAAAGTCCGGCGGCGGGGCGCGACGGACCACCCGAGTGCCTGCCGCAGGAGGCGACGATATCACTAGAGCATGCGGCCACAACGCTCATGCCGCTGGCCTGAACCCGAAGGGTCTCCCCCGGCTGCGCGGAGTTCCGCATAGCATTCTAAGTAGCGCTCCCGTCGCTGCTTCCGCTTCACCATTGAGAAGCTTACCCTTCATAATGTAAAAAAATATACTGCGAAGAAACACCACAGACGGACAGGACGACGGAGATAAGCGCTAATCGAAACCGAGGCTGATTGCTGAATATACCATATTATACATGGCACTATGAAAAACAAGAAAAACATGAAACCAAGAGGTTTCCCTCGGGATCCGAGTCAAAGGTTAAAAAGGAACGCACGCAGCACCTGCTACTCATCGCTTCGGGATGGGAAATGAGCGTAAAGGCTCTTTATGAGTAACCTTGCAAGGCGGAGATTAAAGAATAATATTCACAATCTGTCATGGCGACAGAGGGCTAGGCTGATGTCGAAGGTGGGTGAGCTCTCTTCGATTATCTAAACTTCTGTAAATCGGTCGGAGGGACTGAAGGCGTCTCGAACGTAGGATAGTTCGCCTAAGAAAGCGATCGTCATTCCTATGTTCAAGTGTCGGTGTTCTTCGCTGAAGGTTGAGGTTGAGGTGTTGAATGCTACAGGTGGGGTTAGCCTTGCTTTATGTGCCGGCAATTGCTCCACCGCAGCGTCCCTTCGATATCAACAATGCCGCATCTACCCCGCTAAGCGCACAGTCTCTAATAATAGCACATTCTCTCCCGCAGTCACCATCTATGCACACAATCAATCCACACAGTTCACATCACAGTCCGCTCCAGAAGTCGCCATCTATGCACACATTCAGTCACAGTAGAACATAGGCCATTGTAGTGCCACACTCCATACACACATTCACTCACAGTATAAAGTAGTCCACTCCGGAAGACACCATCTACGCACACATTCAATCACAGTAGGCCATAGTCCGTTCCTGCTGTCACCATTTAAAAACAAGATCCGTGTTCTGCAGAAATGTTAAAAGAAGGCGTGCAGCCTCCCTTCTGCATGTTTGGTTTCCACTCGGGTAGACAATGTCCTGCACGTGCTGTGACGGGTTCCTGTCTTCTTGAAGGAAGCGAACATCACCTGCCTTTCCGCGTTGTACTCTGGGCAGTACATAATATAATGTTCGATATCCCCGCACACACCACATAAAGAGCAGAGCGGAGACGATGCTATGCCGGTCTTATGCATCCATGCAGGAGTGCGAGCAGAGGCCGTGTGAATTCGATGTAGAAGGGTCGCCTGAGATCTTCTCAGTCCCTTGGTCACACATGGCTTGTGGGACGCACTCCACAGGGTACTGAAGTGATCGAGCACCGTTTTCCTGCAGAGACTTTTCCCATCTTGAGGTACTTTTTTTGATGGAATCCTTGAGAGAGCTTTATGGGCGAGACTGTCTGCCACCACATTACCGTTGACACCTATGGGAGAGGGCACCCACTGGAAATGTAAAGCCTCTGCTGTACAGATTCTGCACCAAGCGCAGATAGCTTAGAGACAAGGTGTCAGTAGGGAATCCGCGCTCTAACCTCTGAAGGGCAGATTTTCAATCAGTTAGGATGACAACAGGTTGAGCCGGACAAGACCCTGACTTCCGTAAAGCCGCCTCAATAGCAACACTTTCAGCCGTTGTGGAGGATACGACAGCAGTACAGCGTACGGACCACTTACAGTCCAAAGAAGGAATGTAAAAAGTCGCTGCGCTAGCTTGTTTGACCTTGTCCACAGAACCATCCGTGAAAATTTGAAGATGGCAGGCATACTCTGTCTCCAAGTATTCCAGTACAAGCGAACGCGTTGCTGCCAAAGGAGAGCTGCGCTTTGCGCTCACATGGTGAATTGTGACCTTACAGTCGAGGGTCGGAAAAGACCAGGGGGGTTTCAGCCGTTTCCTTTGCCTTCAGACATTAATGCCTAAAGAACTAAGAGTATTGAGTGCCAAGTAAGCCTTCGACTCATATCTCTTGCAGAGCCGCTGGAGAAGGGATCGCCCAGCTACCATCTCTCCTAAGCGGTCAAGATGCATTAATAATCTCTGAGAAGCGATAATGCTAAGAGGTTTCGATAGGGACTCATGAAGTACCGCCTTGTTCGCAGCCGCCTGGGGAACTCCAATTGCTCTGCTTAGGCACTTTCTGTGGACAACTACGAGACGCTCAAGTTGTGATGCCGAGGGGGAAATTAAAGGTAATTGATACATTATCCGGCTGACCACCATCGCTTCATGAAGTTTGACCATTGAAGAAGGATGGTTTCCCCATTGCTCACGTGCAGTTCTACGGATCAAATTGAGACGAGAAGATAAAGATGAAACAATCGCGTCTACAGCTTTTCGCCACTGTAGACGGGAGTCAATAATGACGCCCAGGAAACGCGCGTGGTTGAATTGACGGATGCAAGAGTGACCGAGGTCTATCTTCAACCGCGCTTGACGTCTTCCTACACCTGGAAAAAAAATAAAGCCGGATTTGTCCACTGACAGAGACAACCCCACACCTTGAAGGTAAGCTTGTGCCGAAAGTAGAGCCTGTCGAGCTATCAGGGCTCATCGCTTGTGTTGGAAGCCAGTAATCCAAAATACAGATGTCGTCAGCATAAATTGACATACGCACTTGCCTGCAACTTTTTTTCAACGAATCGGGTAGGCCAGCCATTATGGCGTTAAAGAGCGTGGGGGAAAGAACACTTCCTTGAGGAACACCTCGTGATAGAACCTTTTCGGTGCTTAACGTACTCCCTAACCGTACACGAACCGCGCGATCACTTATAAACTTGTAAATGAATCTTAACATATGGCCCTGTATGCCCATGCTTTGCAAACTGTTTAGAATTGAGCTCTGAAGCACGCTGTCGTAAGCTTTCGCAACATCAAGAAAAATGGCTAAGGTGGAAAGGCCGAAAGCTCTCTGGTGTTCAATGTGACTGATCAAGTCTAAGACGCTATCTTGGGCACTACGACCTCGGCGGAATCCTGTCATACATGATGGCAGTGCCTTGCTGTCCTCAAGCCACCATGATAAGCGTTCATTTACCAGCTTCTCCATCAATGTGGCTACACAGGAGGTCAATGACACAGGGCGATACGAGGCAAGGTCTGTCATGTCTTTTCCAGGCTTCAGTACCGGAACTACATGTGCCACCTTCCATGACGAAGGAACATCGCCAGTCTTCCAGACTCGATTGATGAAGTTGAGGAGCTCCTTTCTGAGTTGCAAGGGCAGATTATTCAGCATTTGATTGGTGATGCCGTCGGGGCCTGGTGAACACCGGCGCCGCAGGCCACTGAGCGCAGTCTGAAGCTCACGAAGCGTGAACGGGACGTCCATGATAGACCTGGAGGAAGCAGGTGGTGAATATATATCTATTCCAGAATCAGCGCGTACGAGTGCGTCTGCAAACTCCTCTGCCAAGCACGCGATAGGTTTTTCCTTGCGTATTGCAAGAGCTTCAAAAGGTTTCGAAGGGCGAGATTCTCCAGCAAGGCTGCCAATAACTCGCCATATTCTCGTCATCGGTAAGAACACAGTCAAACTAGCACAGAATGAGGCCCATTGCGACCTGTGCAGCTGGTTTGTGTGCCGTCTAATAGCAGAATTCAGCCTATTGAAGGTCGTCTTCATTTGCCTGTCGTCCTTTTTCCGCACGAGTTGGCGCTCTGCCCTTCTCGCTGCGCAAAGGTTCCTGAGTTTGAAATCCGGGGCCGGAAAATGAAAAGGTAACTTGACCGCCGTAGTTGCTGCTAGCTTACTAGAAATAATTTTGTCTACAACATCACCAGAAACACGTTCTAGGTGCTTTCTGTACTTGTCCCAGTTGACCACGTTGCTAATTTTAGGACCATGCATACGAAAGTCGGCAGCAAACACAAAAATCGGATAGTGATCACTTCCCATGCGGTCAGGCGCTGTTGACCAACTCACGCGGACGTCACTTGAATGCAGTGTCAGGTCTATAGCTGTCGCTGAGGCTGGAGGCCGGAAAAAAGTGGGACTTCCGTCATTGGCAACACACAGGTCCAAACTGTCATTAACCTCTACAAGTTTGCGTCCACGGGAATCCGTGTTCCTGTCACCCCAAACGGCATGATGGGCATTGAAAGCACCGCAGATGATTCTAGGTGCTGGGCAGCGGTCGCAGAGCTGCTGTAGAAACAAATCTAATGCTAACTTCTTCCGCGGAGACACGTACACGGATGAAATAGAAAGGGTTCGAGAGCCGAGCTGTATTCTCACAGCCGCTGCCTCAATGTCATCCGTGCAAAGAGCGGCAACGCTTAGAGAAACATGTGAAATTTCTCTTCTTATGTAAAGCGCAGCACTTCCTGCAGGAAATGACTTTATGGTGCAGTTTTTATGGGCGACATATCCAGTCAGACATCTCCCGCTTGGCAGGCCAGCTTCTGACAGGGCCAATACTGGAACACAATTCTCTTTCAAGAATAGTTCAGCTAACCGACTTAAAATCTCAGCGCAGTTCCACTGCAATATAAACGGCACTTTTCGGTGCATATGAGATCCACGAGGTTTAGCCCCATCCATTTTAGTTCGCAAGGAAGTTTGCTGCGAACGTGGAAATTAGGGACTCAAAAGAAAGCACCAGCTGTAGGAAGTTCTTCAGGTTACCAGGCGCCGTCGCTGGAACATGTGAACGCAGTGCCCCAAACAAAACATGAAGAAGGTCAGACATACCTTGATTTTTGAGCTCCTTATTTTGCGCAACGCACTCACTTACAACATCGACAAAAGATGCCGACGGGGACACACTCTTCGCCGCAGTAGCTGGTTTTTTGTCACTTGTGCATATGGGGGTCCCCCTTGCCGTGGAGTCTGGCTGTGATCCCTGCCGCTCAGGAACATGGACACTTTTTTCTGGAGGTCGAACAGTCGATTCGCGCGCTCTGGGCCTTGGTGTCTTGCTGGACTCAGGTGTCTTAGGGACATTGTTGGGCAACGCAACATCATCGGACTCCAATACTGGGAACTCGTCTAATCCTGGGAGAGGCGTCTCAGTCGGTGGGGTTTTTGGGCAAGCAGTAAAGGACATCCGATGGTGCAGAGCGCTCACACGGAAGGGGCAACCTCCGAAACTCGCTGGATGATCGCCACCGCAATTGGCGCAAGCAAAATCTGCCCTGCAGGTTTTAAAGTCGTGGTCGCCTCCGCACCGCATACAGCGTCGATCCTTTGTGCAAACTTTGGCCACGTGCCCAAACCGTTGGCATCCAAAACACCGTGGAGGAGCTTCAGTGAAATCTGCAACTGCGTGTTTTGTGAATCCCAGATCAATTTTTTCGGGGCGCTCTGAGTTGGGAGCGAATGTCAACACGATAGAGTTGGTAGGTTTCGCAGCCCATTCTTTTCCTGGAGACTTCACACGGCGCACAAGTCGTTTCACGTGCAGCACACCTTGTGGTTTCAGATAATCAAGTAGGTCGCGTTCTGCATACCACTTTGGTACACCCTTAATAGCACAGGTGTTCTTCATGTAGGAATGGGGCAACCGCACGTTAACTTTGATGCCAAAAATCTGAGAGCTCTGCAGGAGCTTGTCAACCTGCACTTCCGTCGAGACATCCAGCTGAAGAGCCCCGTGCATGGTGAACCGACTTCGAATTGGAGCTGATCCCAGCAGTGATGGAATGGCCGCGAAATGTAATATGGGATTCTTCTCTCTTAAATCAAGCCCCTTTCTGTGGGCTCAACCACTACCGGGATCCCTACCGTTCGTTGCTTGCGATGACTCACCAACTTGAAGCCCTCGTTGTCCACGTCAGCCATATCGGCCACTGACTCGTCACCGTCCACGATCGTTGACTAAGCCCCACTAAGCGATGAGGTCTCGCTGGACGGGTGGTCGAGTCCATGTTCTGGTCGCTCCATAGCTTGGGAAACCATGGCCGCCTCTTCCGAGCCAGCCTCCTTTGAATGGCGTGGTCCCTTTAGGCTTACCGGCGCCGGAGCAGCCGTACTCTTCCCGTAGAGACAGTACCGCTTTGAAGATGCTGCCGTCCTCGAATATTCAAATAAAACTAGGTAAATTAGGAAAAATTAGCTAAATAAACAGAGCTGAGGCGACAGGCGATCGAACAACGTCTTCGTCTTCCTCCTCTTCGCTGAAGTTGGTCACGAGCACTGCGGCCCGCCCATTCCTGAAACGAGCGATGTCTCTTGCGATGCCCAGTCCACGAGCTAGACGCTTGAGCGTGGTGGGACGTCCACTTGTTCATCTTAAACACTCAGGCGAACGTGATGTTTTCATTATTCATTTATTTTACTTTCACATAATGCAACCCCTATTGTGCCTTTTACAGGAGTTGGGTTACAGGAGTATACACACCTATGTTTTGGGTGCGTGTTTTTCTTGTTTGCAACGATGCGTAAGACATTATTATACCCGTATGCCATCTGCTATTATCCTCAGAATGCTAAATAATTTATAATCGAATTTCTTTCTCATGCTGTTTCGGTTTCGGTTCCAACAGGCGAATGAGGACTGTGACTTCAAAGAGTGGTTTTATGTCACGTGAAGCACGAAAAAACTGCAATATTGTTACGAAGACAACGATGCTGCCAGTGGCGCAGTACGGAGCGCTCGTGCGAGGCCAGATGCCATTAAATCATATCTATACCATCATTTATCGCGCCTCATTCTTCGGCTGACTGCCACGTTACATTTGGTTGAGGTGCGGAGATCATCCCCATCCTGGTCCTGGAGCTTCGGTGCATGCGTTAGCCGTGGTCGTTGGTAGTGAGTTCTTCGCCTGCGTCACCCAGCCGCACCGCAGCCTTTCAGACCTGATCCGACCTTGCCGCTCATCCCCCCCCCCCCTCCCGTACCGTTTTCCGCCCCGACCAC
Source organism: Amblyomma americanum (assembly GCF_052857255.1). Taxonomy (NCBI): domain Eukaryota; kingdom Metazoa; phylum Arthropoda; class Arachnida; order Ixodida; family Ixodidae; genus Amblyomma; species Amblyomma americanum. Next base: position 65,965,693 of record NC_135499.1, read on the forward strand.
CTGATACGACGAACTTAGCGGGCGCAATGACCAATCGATGGATGGATGATAGGTAGTACTTTTGTTGATGTCAATTCTCGTACACCACAAATCAGTCCTACCAAAGCCTCAAAGGGTTTGAGTGGCAGCGCCTGGCCGACAGTGAACATTGGCAAAGCAAAGGAAAATAGATAAATTGCAATGAACTTGACATAAAGAAAACTTAACGACACAGCGAGACAAATATAGAGACATAACTATCACAACATCAAGAGGGATGACAGTAATTTGAAACAAAGACAGTAACATTTGTTGAACAAATTATCGGGTAGGAAGGAGCAAGGAATGAAGCAACGGTATTTTGGTTTTAAATCACGTGCAGGAACATATCAAATTGTGAACTGACCGTACCAGAAATGTTTTAGCACAATAGTTTCTGTTAACAAAGCGTTAAAACTTAGAAGCTTTAATTTTCTAAATATATCAATGTCATTACCAATAGACAAATCGTAGGCATTATTCTTTAGATGGGAACGCCGAAGTGATTTCACCCTGTGCTGCCAACGAACCGTGCAGTGACCATAAACAGTGATTCCATATCTGAGAAGCTTGTAGGCTAGAGCATGTGTAACACATTTACGGACAGGAAAAAGGCCTAAATTTCTAATATTATACAGCACACACGATAGAGCACGAAGTCTTTGGCAAACAAAAGAAATGTGTGAGTTCCAAGAGAGATCGCTGTCGAAGATCAGGCCAAGATATTTGACCGACTGCGGATATTTTACTAGTACACAGTTGCACTGAAGACAGGAGGAAGTATGCTAATAAACAGGATGACTCAACTCAAATTGTTTTATTGGGCTATGAAAACATACAAGTTGCGTTTTAGAAGTATTAACATTGATAAGGTTCGACTTGAACCAGTCCATGGCTTTAACAGCTGCCACCTGTAATGCTGTAACTGCATCAGTTTATCTCTTTGCGCGTTAAACAATAACAGTGCCGTCAGAACAATGAAACAATAAAGCAGGCACATTGTTAGCAGGATCATTAATGTATAGATTGTATACCAAAGGACTCAACATGGAACCTGCGGGACCCCGGATGTAATTGCCATGAAATCGCTGTGGAAACTTGAAATCGACACATATTGGCGCCTATCTTGTAAAAAGGTAGTAAGCAATTGCAAAAGTGAGCGTCGAAATTCAAGTGCAAAAAGCTTATCAAGCAAAAGAACGTGGCCGATGGTCTCAAAAGCCTTACTCATGTCATGAAAAAGAGAACATACGAATTTACTCTTATCGAAAGCGGAATTTAGCACGGCAGAGAATTCTTCTAGAAGGACTGTTGATAAATGATCCATTTATCACCGAATTATCACCTCATGCGTCGGCTAGAGCGGTGACTTTGCGACTGTCGATAGCGGGATGTCCTCGCTCTCGCATTGCACGTCGTCCTTGAAGTCGAGTCACGGCTTCGTCGGGTATGTGAATCATGTGCAGGGCGTGCCGCCGGAGCTTTTCTGGGAGGCGGCGTCATTATAAAGTCGTGTCGCATCCTGGTCGACGTTGTTGTTTTGTGCGGTGTTGGTGTATTGGCGGCAGCGTCATCATGCGTCGTGGGGGTGAAGGATTTTCGGCGTTTCAGTGGTCAGCAACGTCACCTACAGTGGTTGCTGTCTTTTGATTTCCCTACGGGGACTGGGAGACCGCACTCGAGCGATCGCTGCTTGGCTGCGACGTGGGGATGGAAACCGCGCATTGGCGTGGTCGAAGACCTTGATGGGCGGCTATGCCTGTAGTTGACTGGATGCAAGTATTCCTCTATTGCCATTGGACGCTGGCTGGGGTGTTGTTTTGGCGAGTCGTAGGCGAAACTGCGGAGGCCCATTTTTCTGTATGGATGGTGCCGCAAATTGTGGCTGGGCTCACCGCAGTGGAAGCATACTGAGCGGCGTTGATCGGGGGTCCTGGCTGAAAACTGCGCGGGCGACTTCACATACACATATAATCTCTCGTAAGTGCTCGCTGCTTGCAAGTGTGGTTTCCGGATGAATTACAGAGACATCAGTTGGGCTGTTGTATTGGCGGGCTTGGGCATCGAGGGTCATTTCTATTGTAGAGTCTTCTTGGAAGAATTCGTGAATAATTTTTGGAATATTGTGAACGGGACCAACAATCAGATGCTTTTTGACATCTCGCATCAACAGCCTTATTTCCTTTCCCTCCGTCAACTCATGGTCCGCGCACCGAAAGAGGCGTTTAATTTCCTCGGCGTACATTGTGACGAACTCATTGGGCTTTTGGATGCTAGAGTCCAGCAGCAGCTCGGACCTCTTTTTGCGTACGAGACTCGTGGAGGCCTTCACTATAGCTTCCTTTTGAATCGATCCCACATAGCCAAGGATGTTTCGTTGTTTTATTAACCACTGTTTAAGCAGAACGCTCGAGGGCGAATAAAACTTATCAGAGCTTCATGTCATCCACCCGTTTCTTTAATGATGCCACAAGTTAGAATTGGTTGAGCCATTCTTCAGGGTTGTCACCAGGGGTGCCAGTTACAATTGAGGTACCCGGAGCTGCTTCAGGATGAGTGGTGTCGGCGCTGCTGGCGGGCTCATGGTAGATGTCGTTACTTCTTTTCTTTCCGCTGCCTCGAGCGCTCCAACGGGATCCCTATCTAAGGTAGCTCCCCCTCCAGACGACGGCCCGCTCAATGGACTGGTGACCGGTCCTCCGCTGAGAGACGAAGAGGGCAAGCGTCACGGCTTGCAGGGGGTTTCTGGTACATAGACTGCCTCACAGCACCTCCACCAGATGTCACGTAGTGTTCATGGCAGTCGGGCAGTCAGGAAGAAGGCGAAAAGTCTTTGAATAGAAACTTTTTATTGTGGCTTACTTGCGCACACAAAGGACTGCATGACTCGGCGGCGGCGTTAGCAGGTAGCGTGTTCAGCGGTCGTCGAACAGAATGCCTGCCACTCTTTGAGCTGGCATAGAACCGGGCTGGCAAGCTGGCAAGGAACCATAGAGATAAGGTACCAAAGGAACTACAACAATCTCGAACAATGAAGAAGCATCATCAAGCGATCATGCGAGATAAGTCTGGTTGCATCTCACGCCACCATCGTTGGGCGTGAACAAACAAACAGTACAAATATTCATGGCAATATATCTATTCTTTTCGTTAATAATGTTACACAAAGTTTTGTTGACACTGACTGCCTTGTAATGATTAACTGGGTCATGTCAAGTTGTGATTTACAGTTTTTCGCCCAGGAACTGTTCAGGAGTACTTGCCAAATAAAACTGAACGGCTTTGAATTGGTGGTCGGACAAGGAGAGGGACAGCTAACGTTTCGATGAGCGGCATCTTGGGTGTCGAATGAGTGGTTGAGCGGTTTAGGTGAAAGTCCGGTGCTGTATTATTTTCTCAAGAGCTCGCACCGCTTTCCTGAGTGCGGCTTGTGTGCGGGATGTTTTTGCGAATTAAAATAGACGTGATAGATTGCATTGGTTTTTCGTCCGCACCAGGTAGAATTCATGGTATTCAGGTGGCATGAGAGAAGAGGTGTCACAATGGAAGCGTGACACGGCTGCTGGCCATCGACTTCAGGCTAGAGTTACCAACTCCCAATTGAAGGAAGTCGGGACGGGATGGAGGATAGCGGAGGGTTTACGTTTGTAAAATAGCTACTCTTTATTTTCTTATTCACCGCCAATCTCCTTAAAACTGTACATCAGCTGACACCTCGCAGCTTCCAGAACATGATTTCTCTTCAAGATCTTGAACTTCATGTCGAGGTTCAGCTTCATCTGCAGCTCTGCCTGTAGCAGCTCAGCGCGCATCCTGTTCCTTTCATACAATCACAAATTCTTCGTTATGGAGAACAACCCATCCTCCGCGACGCGTGAAGGCTTATGGGAAATGCGTGTACACACCGGCAGCCTCCCACGCAGGGTCTCGAAGATCGTTCCTCAGCGATGCTCTGCCTACAGCCGGCACCACTCTTTGCCACCACGCAGCGGTGTCTGAGCGCTGCTTATTGGCTCGTTAAACTTCATGTTTGCACCAGAAACGAGAAAGAGCCACGTTGTCAGAAAGACTGCCTGTGAGCCGACAGCTTCGAATCATTTCTTCCTGTCCTGTCGCGGATTCGGTTGTCTCTGGAAACTTTTCCTGCAAATTCCTCGCAAAAATGAGGCTTCTCTTTGCCATTCCTCATTATGTTTTTCTTTGACGTCACTCACCGGGGCTGCAGCAACCTGACAGCTCGCTGCGCAGTTCACAAATTGATTTTTGCCTTTGGAAGACTTTCTCTGTTAAATGCGCCGATCTCGCGCTTCAACTTTCCTTTTCTTCTTCCTTTTCAGTTCCGCCTGTTTCTTCTTGTTGAGTAGGGTATTCTTGCTTTTTTTTTTTGTCTCGACAAAATCATGCGCACTATCCGCTGTCTTTGATGCTTCCCTGTGTGGCTAAGTACCTTCTTGGGTGTGAGCCATTTCCCAAGGGCGCAAACAAACAGACTGCCTGCTATACTCAAGCCATTACAAAGCGTGCGTGGGCAAATGCCGAGCTTTCCGCAACAATGGCACCCGTGGGCGCGCCGGCGACGAACTGCACTGCTCCCTGGCTGCGCCCGTCATCGCTGGGCCTAGCCTGTTCCGCGTCGAAGCCGCAACGAATGCCGCTTCGAGACTGGCTGGCGCTGTAATTAAAGCACTATTCTTGTAACCGCTTTTGTCTGATCCCAATCTCGTTACAAAACAATGACATAGTCCATTTATGCGGCGCTTTCAGCAAAGGTGCTAGCAGAAGTCAGATGAGCTCCACCGGGCAGCAGCAGTGATCTTGCTGTTGGAAGAGGTTTGCTTGAATCACAATTATCACTTCTACCAACAACTCGGTATCGGCCATCCATCCTCGAAAAGTATTTATCTTAACGCGACAGCATTAGTATCAACATGCCGATAAAAATTGTTCGGCGTCGGCGGTGCTGACCATTTGAAGCCTCCCATCCTTACAAAAATTACTTTAGACAGTCTATAGATAGTGCATAGACTTCTGTCTATAGCGTTTATAGGCTGTCTATAGACAAACCTTAGAGAACAGTCTATAGGCAATACAAATCCTCTCCACAGTTTATAGACAATCTACAGATTTATGGCCATACACATTTAAGATAGACATTCGACTATGGACATTCAATAGGCTGTGAATAGACATTTTTTTTACTTTTTATGCGAAAACTGTGCTAAAAATGTTTTGCAGTGCTTTTTATGCTGTGTTATGTTTGTTTCTATCTTATTTCCCACTCCTGCCTGAGGCCTCAAATAAGGCTGGCAGTATCTTCGAAATAAATAAATAAATATAGGAAGGCAACAGTCTATAGGAAGTATATGGACAGTCTACAGACCGTTTTTATTAGGGTGAGCCGGAGCACGTAGATGGAATGTGCCGCCTGCCGAATATGTGACGTGACTTCGGGATGACAACTTTCCCACCATGGTAGGTGAGGACCTGCCCTCCTGATTGTGAGCAAACTGCCCACCGTGACAGGTAAATGAACGATTTATCGGGAGAGATTACTCGGCAAGAACAACCAGGGTCCGAGAAGCCCCATCGATGGCTGTGGTTGAAACAGCCACCAGCCGAGGAAGTGGCGCATCTGTTCACCGCTGCACCACTGCGCCAGGAGTTGCATGAGAACTCCCAGCGATATAGGAATGTAAACACCAAATGCCCAATTCTCATTAAAGCTACTCGTCACACCCTTAAGGCGGGGCTTAAGTCTCCTCTCCAGTTTTTTCTTGTTCATGTTCCTTAATCTCAAGGCTTATTATTTTTGCGATCAACAAGTTTAGCGCATTTTTCTGACGCGGGCGGCAGATATCCTGGGTTGTACCGTTTGTATGCCTCGGTAGAAAACAGTTCTTCCACGGCCTTAAAACGAAAAGCACTGTTGGATGCAGCACGTACTGCGATTGGGATAACTCGGTCGCAAGGAGCACTTCCTCTGCCTAACGCTGCGCTAAACACTTGTCCGCTCGTCGGTTGCCACGTATAACCTGTACCTTTTATACTGTTTCCTGGGATTTCCAGAAAAAGTTCTCTCGTGAGAATGCAAAACATTTATTGTAATTCTTGTAGTTTACAGTAATTTTAGTTTATCGTCTTCCGTGTTACCTCACCTTCATCAAAAATCAAAGCAGAATCAGTGCCACCATGGGCCACTTGATCAGATGCTGTCAAATGACTGACATTTTTAGTCATATCGATTTTATTTTCAGTGGGCATCTGCCATATAATGCTCCAAAATACTCAATAATTTAAAAACTACTCGTTACTGTCAACCAAAATTTTGCAAATACAAAACATTTATTGCAACTATCAATTCTTAAGGTAAAAAACAGTGAGTCAAGAGATGCGAAAAGCTTGGTGCAAATAAATGCGCAAATCTGTTTTGAGTAGCAGTTGGCATGTAAAGCTGCCCAACACTGAACCATTCAGTAATAGCCTGTTTCTGTGAATTTCAGCCATGAAAAAATATTGTTTGGAATTTTTTTCTGCAATGAAGTTTACACTCATTGATAGCCACTTATACCTCGTGGTACTCCTCCCCATTTGTTAGAGTTGCAAAGAGCACGAGCCACATCAACTCAACGCACATGACTCCATAAGTTTTACCTTGGCTTATGATGTGCTTTACAAAGCAGCGAATCCATGAGCCATCAAAGGCTTGCTTAATGCTCTAGTATTCACATGGTGTATACAAGATGCACCCGTACATTTATTTTAGTGTGAGTGATAAGCATTACCACCACGGCGCAGCCATAATGATGCAGGTTGGCTTTAAGGTAATGTTTCTGCCATAGCAGCGCAACGGCACACGGCGAAAGAATAGAGGCTGAAGAAGGACACTAAACATGGAGCTGTATTTCGTCATTTCTACTCATTCTTCAGCTTCTCTTCTTTGGCCGATTGCCCTTGATCTTAAACCTGCAGTGCCAACAAGCCTAAGAATTCACTGTTATAAATCAGATTTGTTTCATCTGTTAATTTGGGTAAATTGGTATCATATGCGTAGCCATGCATATGAATAGAGTCGGCACCATATTAACTTATAAGGGCACAAGAATGGAACAGTGATTTACCTCTGCTTTTTGGAACACGCTGCTGCCTTTCAGGGACTTCAGGACGAGCCGATCAGTAGGCAGATATGAAAGGCACATAGTCAGGATGTGACCTGAGTCACACTTGCTCCCCTGAAATCAAGACTGCTTCAAATTCTCAGCGCAAATCATGCCGCGGTAACTCTTTACGACCAAGGCGAGGGCAGCCGGTGATTTCCAACGAGCTCCTACTTCGTGACCCGTGCACAGCCCTAAAAAACGTGTTCGAGTGGTAACCATACCACCAGGATCAGAAGCGAACCCAGCGCTGTCGTAACTGTCGCAAGAAGATATGATGAGAAGCTAAGGTTAGGAGACCGGAAGTGGGCAGAGCGGGTGAAGGCACAAACGCTGGTCAATCACATCATAGTCAAAATCAAGAGGATTAAATGGGCTTGGGCAGGGCATGTGATGCGCAGGCAAGATAACCGCTGGTCCTTAAGGGTAACGGAGTGGATTCCAAAAGAAGGCAAGCGTAGCAGGGGACGGCAGATAGTTAGGTGGGCGGATCAGATTAAGCACTTTGCGGGCATACGGTTAGCGAAGGTGGCAAAGGACCGCGTTAATTGTAGATACATGGGCGAGGTCTTTGCCCTGAAGTGGGCGTAGTCAGGCTGATGATGGCGAACATGATTAGAAGCGCGATATTGTAGCTATATGAATACAATCTGGGGAATTCTTATGAGACGAAAATATTTATTTATGATCAATACCTCAAATGCCCCAGGAATGGGTATTACATGAGGGATGGGCTGAGTGTGTCACTAATGGGAGATTGGATGGCAGCCTTGAAGTGCAGTGGATCGGAGTGGTGCACGGAGTCGAATGGCAGGCCGTTCCAGTCTCGAGCAGTTGGCACGAAGAATGAGCGAAGATGAGCTGTAGTCTGTGCTGGGGGAGGGTAGACTGTTTTGGGATGGTTGGTGCGGCTTGATAAGCGATGAGCTGGCAGGATAGCTGAAACATCAAGTTGGCTGTGATAAAATTTATGAAAGAGGCAGAGCCGAAAGATGCAACGTCTGGACTCGAGATTAGTAAGATTAGCCTGAGATTTAAGTGCAGTGACGCTGGTGTGATACGAGTAGTCCGAAAAAATAAATCTTGCTGCGCGATTCTGAACTGATTCGAGGGTGTTTGAAAGGTTAGATTGATGAGGGTCCCAGACTGAGCATGCGTACTCCAACTTCGGCCGGACAAATGTGAGGTATGTTAACGTTTTAATAGAAGCAGAAGCGAGTCGCAAGTTCCTACGGAGGAAGCCAAGAGTGCGATTGGCTTCGTTTGTTATGTTTGTTATGTGCGCTGACCAATTAAGTGTGTTAGAAAATGTCATGCCGAGATATTTATACGATTGAACAGATGCTATTTCAGATGCACTAATTTCGTACTTGAAGGGTTGATAGTTTTGACGCCGATGGAAAGAAAGCAATGACGTTTTGTTAGTGTTTAAGGACATTAACCAAGCGTTGCACCAGGCTTCAACACGTTTAAGGTCGTCTTGAAGTAAGCGAGAGTCCGAGGTGTTATGGATGGGGCGGTAGATTACACAGTCGTCTGCAAATAGGCGGATATGAGAAGTGATATTATTAGGCAGGTCGTTAATATAGATTAGAAAAAGCAAAGGCCCAAGCACAGTGCCTTGGGGGACACCGGAAAGGACCGGGGAGCAAGATGACGAAAGTTTATTAGCATACACAAATTGTTTCCGGTTAGTGAGAAAATTGCGTATCCAATCTAATACAAGGAGGTTAATGTGTAAGCTTGAAAGTTTAAGTAGAAGTCTTTGATGGGGAACCATGTCAAATGCCTTTTCAAAATCCAAAAAGAGAGCGTCCACCGGAATGTTTAAATCGAGATTAGAGCTTATGTCGTTAATGAATAAAGCGAGTTGAGTATCACATGATAGCCCTTTGCGAAACCCATGCTGATTAGGATGAAAAAAAGTGACAGATATCAGGAATTTTACTATGTGAGAGTAAAGCACATGCTCCATTAGTTTTGAACAAACGCTAGTTAGTGAAATGGGACGATAACTAGAACATAAAGATGGAGGACCTTTTTTCGGGACTGGAACAACCTTGCCTACTCTCCAATCTTCCGGCACCACTCCTGATGACAATGATTGCTGGAAAATATGGCATAAAATCACACTGACAGTGTTTTTCGTATGTTTTAGTACCTTGGTGTTAATGCCATCGACACCTGCAGAAGATGAAAGCCTTAATGAGTCAATGATTTTCACAATACCGGGAGGATTAAAAGTGATCTCAGGCACAACAGTGTGATCGTAATGGGGAAAATCTGGAATTGTTAGCAGGTTCTTGTGTGAAAACAGAAGTGAATGCACGGTTTAGTTCTTCGGCTGTTTGACTTGCAGGAATCGGGCGATTGCAGTGATCGTGTAATTGTAATGGTTGCGAGCGTTTAGGGTTTATAGTGCTCCAAAATTTTTTAGGGTCATTTTTTAACATGGCTGGCAAAACTGATGAATAGAAAATACGCTTTGTTTTGTTAGCAAGTGACTCAAACTCCTTTTCCGCAGTGTAATACTTTTTCCATGAGCATTCGTTGTTAATTCGTTTAGCAGTGCGAAAGAGTCTTTTCTTTATGTTGTTGAGATGTTTCAGCGTGCGGTTGAACCATGGCGATGATTGTTTATCGGTTACAGTGATAGTGGGTATGTACGTCTTTATCAGCTCATGCATTTTATCCTTAAAAAGTAACCAGTTAGTCTCAGCGGAACGTTTAGAAAGGTCCTCAAGAAGCCAGACGGAAAATTCCTCAAGTGCAGTATTGATTGCGGAATAGTTTCCTTTGTCATATAATGTTATTGTTTTCATTATTGTTGTTGTACCCGGTAGATGGCAATGAAACGAACCGTGCATGATGGAATGGTCACTAAGACCTGGTAAAGATGTGAGCGAAGAGAGCTTATCGGAGTCAGAGGTAAGGATCAGATCGAGTGTATTAGACGAATTGCTGCTATGACGTGTTGGTTGGGCGACTACTTGCGTTAGTCCAAAGGTTAGACACGTGTTTACGAAGTCACTTTCAATGTTATTCTTTGATAGTGTTTTAGCGAGATTAGACCACGTAATAGCAGGAAAGTTAAAGTCTCCGAACAGCAGAATAGGTGACTGACGGTGCGTTGCAGTTACGCATTGAAGAACTGCGTGGAATTCGGCGACAAAAGAAGCGTTGGCGTCGGGGGGGGGCGATAACAGGCGCCGAATATTATAGGCGGGTAAGAGGCATTGGAAATAACAAATATAATTTTTAGGGGCGATGATATTTTTAATTCGATGCATTGGAGATTTCGGTGGGCTGCTATCAGTACGCCACCCCCACGCTTGTCGGTTCGATCCCGCCGGAAAATATTTAAGTCGGAAGAAAGCGAGAGAATTTCAGAGTCGGTGATTTATGATGTGAGCCACGTCTCGGTAAGAACAACAAGGTTAGACTCTGTTGTGTGAATTATATTGCTGAGAGGATCAAGTTTAGGCAAAAGGCTTCTGATATTAGTATATATAAAGGATAAGTAAGAACGGCTAGGTTTCAGACAAGTGTTTCCTACGTGTGTAAAGGGTGGGGGACAACCATCTGATTACTGCGGTCGAAAGTGTAAGTTTTCTTTCCGATGGTTACTTTGTCATGTCTGAGTTTGAATTTAGTTTCTTCCTGTGCCTTCGCGAATTCCACAAGGCGCTTTCTAGCGCCTTGTGGAATTCCTCAGAAATACTGTAACTTGTGCCTTTCAGTTTTTTGGCACATGAAAGAACCTTTTCTTTAACCTTAAAATGCGCAAATTTAACAATTATTGGTCGGTTTCGGTGCGCCCCAAACTTTCCCATCCTGTGAGCTCTCTCGATATCTAGGGGAGCAAGAGTGGTGTCGAACTGCTCGCTGCAGTGTTGGATAATAAGGGCCTCTGACTGCGCCCACGTTTCCCGTTCGTCATCTTTATGGCAAAAAAAAAAACAGGTTTGATCTGCGCGACCTGTCGTCCGAATCATCAAGTCTGCTTTTAATAGCAGCAACCTGCTCAGAGTTCTGTTCGGAGAGCGCCTGTACTTCGTTCACTTGTTTCTTTACAGCTGTTATCGATGAACAGTCGGCTTCAATTTTTGCCAGTCGGTTTTTAATTTCTTCAAATGCTTTGTCACTTTGGGAAAGCCTGACGCGGATAGCCTTCATTTCTGCGAGAAGTGAGGCTTGGCCGGCTCGGATTTCGTCCAGTGCTTCGAAAATGCCATTTTCACCGGAACGAAGGGTGGGGGGACCGGGGTTTAGCTCAATATCGCCTGATAAGATTAGTAACTGCTTTATGACATGGTAACAATCAGAGGCAATATGAATGCAACACATTGGACTTGGCAGCACCAGTAAACCAGCATACCGCGTGCGTCGCGCAAATAAGCAGTATTGAGAATTTACCTGCAGCAAGAACAAGCGTCGAAGGTGAGAAGCGGTCGTCATGGTTGGGGTGCTGCCAAGCCCATAGAGCGCGGCGGTGGCTAGTGTCGCGATTATACATCGGTCAGGTGGGGAGGAGGTTGATCGCTGGCGAATCATCATCGGAAGTAGCGGTGATAGACAGGGGGCGTTTCCATCCGGTGGTGGTGCCGGGCACTGCCGCAACGCTGTCGCTGACGTGGGGGTGGCGGGCGTGATGCAGTGCTGCCGCACATGTTGGGCACCGCGCCGTTCCGGCGTCCAGGCCGGCATCCATGAGGGCCTTCCGGCATCCTTCCAGTCGTCGCAGTGGGCGTCGCACCGTAAAAGGCAGATGGACACCTGCAGCAAGAACAAGCGTCGAAGGTGAGAAGCGGTCGTCATGGTTGGGGTGCTGCCAAGCCCATAGAGCGCGGCGGTGGCTAGTGTCGCGATTATACATCGGTCAGGTGGGGAGGAGTTTGATCGCTGGCGAATCATCATCGGAAGTAGCGGTGATAGACAGGGGGCGTTTCCATCCGGTGGTGGTGCCGGGCACTGGCGCAACGCTGTCGCTGACGTGGGGGTGGCGGGCGTGATGCAATGCTGCCGCACATGTTGGGCACCGCGCCGTTCCGGCGTCTAGGCCGGCATCCATGAGGGCCTTCCGGCATCCTTCCAGTCGTCGCAGTGGGCGTCGCACCGTAAAAGGCAGATGGACACCTGCAGCAAGAACAAGCGCCGAAGGTGAGAAGCGGTCGTCATGGTTGGGGTGCTGCCAAGCCCATAGAGCGCGGCGGTGGCTAGTGTCGCGTTTATACATCGGTCAGGTGGGGAGGAGGTTGATCGCTGGCGAATCATAATCGGAAGTAGCGGTGATAGACAGGGGGCGTTTCCATCCGGTGGTGGTGCCGGGCACTGGCGCAACGCTGTCGCTGACGTGGGGGTGGCGGGCGTGATGCAGTGCTGCCGCACATGTTGGGCACCGCGCCGTTCCGGCGTCCAGGCCGGCATCCATGAGGGCCTTCCGGCATCCTTCCAGTCGTCGCAGTGGGCGTCGCACCGTAAAAGTCAGATGGACACCTGCAGCAAGAACAAGCGTCGAAGGTGAGAAGCCGTCGTCATGGTTGGGGTGCTGCCAAGCCGAAAAAACATATTCGACCGAAAAAACCGAAAAACATATTCCGAAATATATACCGAAAAAACATATTCGACGTACGCACTTGTGTAGCAGTGCTTGCTACATACCCCTGCGCGCTTCGTCGGCCGCCACGGTGATTCATCTGTATTTTCCCGACGAACAGCAGCAACCCACTGTATCCTGCGAAGCTTGTGGCACTTTTCCGACGGGAAGCGGAAAAACCCTGAGCTTACTCACGCGTTCACGCTGTCTTTGGCTGCCGACCGAACAGCACGTTTCCGGCGTACCGTATGTCTTACTGTATACGAGAGCTTGCACCTACGCAGTCCAAGTTTTACCACAACAGTGTAGAGCACAACGTGACTGAGCTCGTTTGTTGCATCGTTGGGAAACGAAGCGCTGAACATACGCACACACGTAGCCAAGCAAGTGCAGCGTCTTATCCCCGCAAAACTGGCGTCGAACGTTAATCTTTTTTTTAATGTGTTATGCTTATCAGTGGGATAATAATACATAGATTAATAAATCGCTTAAATAAAATTACTTATAAAGCAGCAGAAAAAACAACCGCCGCTATGGTCGAGGATGGCGCTGGTGAACACTCTCAAGGCTCGTTTACACCCAGTAAACATAAATACCCACGAGAGCAGCAGATTGGACAGCCGTCGCCGTAGCTCAGTTGGTAAGAGCACCGGACGCGATATTCGGAGGTCGTGGGTCCGGATCCCACCGGCGGCATGGTTGTTTTTTCTGCTGCTTTATAAGTAATTTTCTTTAAGCGATTTATTAATCTAAGTATTATTATCCCACTGATAAGCATAACACATTAAGAAAAAGATTAACGCTCCTCTATGCACCTTTGATTTCGGTGACTGTTGGCTTCCTTCATAAATTTGTCAAACGGGCCCCTCATTTCCTTTAACTTGTCTGCGAATATATATATATATATATATATATATATATATATATATATATATATATATATATATATATATATATATATATATATATATATATATATATATATATCCGCCGCTATGGTCGAGGGTGGCGCTGGTGAATACTCTCAAGGTTCGCGTGCACTAAATAAACATAAATACCACATAAATAAACATAAATAAGCACAGCACATTAAAACAAAAAAATAACGTTCCCCTATGCGCCTTGGTTTCGGTGACTGTTGGCTTAATTCATAAGTGTGTGTGTATATATATATCCGCCACTGCTATCCGTCAACCGGAATGTTTCCCTCACCACGTTCGTGTACTTATAAGAGCTGTGCCTTTCGCCTGTATCATAAGGCCAGACCTTGGTCGAAATACTAGAATAATGATCGCTACTTTTTCCACCATGTGCCAACTCTATTCAAACGATATATATATATATATATATATATATATATATATATATATATATATATATATATATATATATATATATATATATATATATATACATAGGTCCCCTAGTCGCTCTCCTCTTTTTTACCTTCCTCTCTGGATACTTGTTCGCTCTTCTCTGTGGCAGTTCATTGTCTTTTGTGAATAAATTAATGTGCACAGAAGATTTGCGGTGTACGCATAGCTTATCTTCACCACTCGGCTGGTCCAGACCTGGCCCCCACGCGTTCAATCTCGAACTGGAAGTTCCCAGAACTAAATCTGCGGGCGTCTGAACGGGCCGACCGTGAGGTGATTACGCACGCTTGTGCCCAGCGATGACCAGCGGTCCCAAACAGTGCTTGTTTCTCTTGACACGGCGGCTATCGCTCTTCGTCAGCAGCCTCGAAACAGTGACACGAGCTTGGAGCGTGTTCCAGTGCGCTGTGGTCGGTGGTCGATAGTTGCCACAAGTGTCATGCGCTGGGCAGAAGAAAACAAAACAAACCGATACCTTCGTTAAGCTCCGGCTCCCTCCTGTTTTGTATCTATTTCTCCTTTTATTTTCTTCTCGGACAGACCCCTTAAATTTAAAAAGAGACATTTCCGCAACGCCACCGACGCAGGATTGCTTTTTGTGCCAAAGGAAGCTCCTTCCCAAGCGAAGGAGCTCTCTTCTTTATGGCTAAAATATATTCGGGCACTGAGGAGAGCGAATTCACCAGAGCTCGGGAATTTAGCGAACAGGCCTGTTTTAGAGAAAGGGGTGGCAAATGCATGACGCCTGCTCAGCCTGCGCATTGCAGCCCCTTTCTACAAGAACTCCTCTGCAATCAGAAACTGGAGAATCAGGCGCGAGATAAAGATGCTGAATTATCTGACATTTAAGGCACCGTAGCTAGCGGACAGAATAACATAGACCATGCTTCGGTGGTCCATATGTTCTCATGCGTTATATAGTGCAAATCAAGGGATATTTTAATTTACACAAATAAATGTTGCATGTGCGCCTGCGCATAAATTTTATAAAACCGTTTCATTTTACTTGCTCAACTCGAGGGCAGAGATTGAACAACGAAGCGTGCTCTCTCTCATTTTTTCTCTGATTGTACGTGCATTAGGAATTCGTCTTTACGATCTTTAGTAAGAAATAAAACATTGGAAGCACTTAAATTATACTATTAGGATTTTTGGTTCTTTTTGTGTGAGGACTCTCTCACTCTGTTTTCTTAAACTAAGCTTGCGCACATGCCTTTTTATCCAGGGGCGTTGAGCCACGTATTTCTTTGCGGATCAGGATAGCATCCTGTTGGGCTAGTTGGTGCTGCATGATGTGAAGAAGTCAGTGCAAAAACTAGACGAGGGACCGAAGAGAAACGCCGGTGAGTCTAATATGTCTTCTCTTCTGTCCCTCTCCTAGTTTTCGCGCTGTGCCGATATACATGTATGTCTGCGCTGTTTTCAGTAAAGATACATACGGCGACCTCCGTGCAGTCGTTTTTTCGGCGTCGGTCTGAGCTCTTTCGCGGCAGCTATAGGTTGTGCCAAAACTATGGCCCCCATTGCGTCATGGCGAAGCTCCGTCAAATGAATTACAACTTCCAGTCCGTTTCTGTGGCTTTGTTTGTGTAGGCACTGACCGGCCGCGTGAGATTTAAAATATTTATTTCTGATTCATCATCAGCCTTACTACACCCACTGCAGGGCAAAGGCCTCTCCCATGTCTCTCCAATTAACCCTATCCTTTGCCAGCTGCATCCACCCTTTGCCTGCAAACTTCTTAATCTCATCCGCCCATCTAACCTTCTGCCGCCCCCTGCTACGCTTACTTTCTCTTGGAACCCACTCCGTTACCCTTAAAGACCAGCGGTTATCTTGCCTTCGCATTACATGCCCTGCCCAAGCCCATTTCTTTGTCTTGATTTCGACTAGGATGTCATTAACCCGTGTTTGTTCCCTCACCCACTCTGCCCGCTTCCGATCTCTTAACGTTACACCTATCATTTTTCTTTCCATGGCTCGTTGCGTTGTCCTTAACTTAAGCTGAACTCTTTTCGTTAGCCTCCACGTTTCTGCCCCCTTGGTGAGTACCGGTAAGATTATGCTGTTGTACACTTTCCTCTTGAGGGAAATTGGTAAACTGCCACTCATGATCTGCGAGAATTTGCCATATGCGCTCCACCCCATTCTTATCCTTCTAGTTATCTCCCTCTCATGATCCGGATCAGCTGTCACTACCTGTCCTAAGTAGACGTATTCCGGCACAATTTCTAGGCTCTCGCTGCCAATTGTGAACTGTTGTTCCCTTGCTAGGCTGTTGAACATTACCTTGGTTTTCTGCATGTTAATTTTTAGACCCATCGATCTGCTCTGCCTGTCTAACTCGTTGATCATGATTTGCAGTTCACCTCCTGAGTGACTCAGCAAGGCAATGTGATCAGCAAATCTCAGATTATTTAGGTATTCTCCATTTATTCTTATTCCCAACTGTTCCCAATTCAGGCCTCGAAATACCTCCTGCAAACATGCGGTGAACAGCATTGGCGAGATCGTGTCTCCTTGCCTGACGCCCTTCCTTATTGGAATTTTATTGCTGACTTTATGGAGGACTATAGTAGCTGTGCAGTTGCTATATATATCTTCCAGTATTTTGACATAAGGCTCTTCTACTCCCTGATTACGCAATGCCTGTATGACTGCTGAGGTTTCCACTGAGTCGAATGCTTTCTCGTAATCAATGAAAGCTATATATAGAGGTTGGTTATATTCTGCGCATTTCTCTATCACCTGATTGATAGTGTGAATATGATCTATTGTGGAATATCCTTTACGAAAGCCTGCCTGATCATTTGGTTGATTAAAGTGTAACGTTGCCCTGACTCTATTAGCGACTACCTTAGTAAACACTTTGTAGGCAACGGATAGTAAGCTGATCGGCCTGTAATTTTTCAAGTCCTTGGCGTCTCCCTTCTTATGAATTAAGATGATGTTTGCATTCTTCCAAGCTTCTGGTACAGTCGAGGTCATAAGGCATTGCGTATACAGGGTGGCTAGCTTTTCTAGCACGATGTCCCCTCCGTCCTTCAACAGATCTGCTGTTACCTGATCCTCCCCAGCTGCTTTTCCCCTTTTCATTGCTTCTAAGGCTTTCTTTACTTCATCTTTCGTTACTGGCGGGATGACGCATTGCTGTGCACTGCTGTCTTTATCATTAGCGCTCTGATTACATTGGCTACTGTACAGGTCTGTGTAGAACTCTTCGGCTACGTTAACTATCTTATCCATATTGCTAATGACATTGCCCTGCTTGTCTCTTAATGCATACATCTGGTTTTTACCTAAGCCTAGTTTCCTGTTCACTGTTTTTAGGCTACCCCCGTTCTTTAATGCATGCTCGATTCTCTCCATATTAAACTTCCTTATGTCGGCTACCTTGCGCTTATTTATTAACTTTGATAGCTCCGTTATTTCTATTCTATCGGTAGTGTTAGATGCCTTCATGCTTTGGCGCTTCTTAATCAGATCTTTCGTCACCTGAGATAGCTTCCCTGTATCTTTTCGAACTGTCCTACCGCCTACTTCTACTGCGCACTCCGTAATTATTGATGTCAGGTTATCGTGCACTGAATGAACATCAAGATCATCTTCCTCAGTTAAAGCCGAGTATCTGTTTTGCAGCGCTATCCTAAACTCCTGTGCCTTCCCTCTTACGGCTAACTCGTTAATGGTCTTCTTCGCTAGCTTCTTCCGTTCTCTCTTCAAGTCTAAGCTAATTCTAGACCTTACCATTCTACGGTCGCTGCAACGCACCCTTCCGAGGACGGCCACATCCTGAATGATGCCAGGTTTAGCGCATAGTATGAAGTCGATTCCATTTTTAATCTCACCATTGGGGCTCTTCCAGGTCCACTTCCTGTTTTCTCGTTTGCGGAAGAAGGTATTCATGATCCGTAAATTATTTCTATCCGCGAATTCGACTAATAACTCTCCCCTGCTATTTCTAGAGCCTATCCTATAGTCACCTACCGCGTGGTCGTCAGCCTGCTTCTTGCCCACCTTCGCATTGAAGTCGCCCATCAGTACAGTGTACTGCGATTTTACTCTATTCATTGCTGATTCTACGTCCTCATAGAAGCTTTCAACGGTCTGGTCATCATGGCTGGATGTGGGTGCGTAGGCCTGCACCACTTTCAGCTTGTACCTCCTATTCAGCCTAATTACTATAACTGCTACCCTCTCGTTAATACTGTAGAACTCCTCTACGTTGCCAGCTATATCCTTATTAATGAGGAAACCCACACCTAGTTCTCGTCTATCCTCTAACCCGCGATAGCACAGTATGTGTCCGTCCTTTAGTACTGTATACGCCTCACCTGTCCTCCTAACTTCGCTAAGCCCTATCACATCCCATTTAATTCCCGCTAGTTCCTCGAACAGCACTGCTAGGCTAGCCTCACTAGCTAAAGTTCTCGCGTTAAACGTTGCCAGGTTCAGATTCCAATGGCGGCCTGTCCGGAGCCAGAGATTCTTAGCACCCTCCGCTGCGTCACAGGTCTGACCGCCGCCGTGGTCAGTTGCTCTGCAGCCGCTGGGGACTGAGGGCCGAGGGTTAATTGGTTTGATCATAGAAGGTTGTGGCCAAGTACTACACCAGGGTGGCCAAATCCTGCTCTGGTGAGAGAGTGCGTTGTCGGTTCTGGTCACCGAGTTAAGGCCGCACTCCAGGCCTGGTTATGCAATTCCATCGACACGCGGATTTTTTATTATTTTTTTTAAACCCGGTGGAGAATTACGCGGCACCAGGATTTGAACCCCGGTCCTCTTGCACGCGAGGCGGATGTTCTACCTCTACGCCATCGCAGCTGCCTTTATTTCTGATTAAGCTCACGCAACTTACAGAATAGTACGTTGAGCTGCTTTCAATTGCAGCAACTCTGCCAAAACGGTGTTGTATTTGCTGTACCGTGCGACAGAGAGCGGCGAAAGCAGTGGGCCGTTGCTATTCGCCAGCAGACAGCTGACGACAAGCTGTTGATGCTCACCGACCACTCTCGGCATTGCTCCGAACATTTCTTTAGTGGTACATATTTGAGTTTTTTGCCGAAGCAATGCATTTTGGTTAGATGGGTTCTGGCCTTTTCTTCCACTTCAGGAGCATTAAGTGTTGACCCGAACAACATCTGTCATGAGCCTCAGTTTCTTAATCGACTAGCGACGCCAGCACAGCTCGGGCGTTTCGCGTCTTGAAAAGGTTGGCACAAATGCGGTATTGGATCTCCATCACTGCAGCGTTTAGAAACGTTATACTCCTTTAAATACTGTTTTTGATCAGTCGCCTGCGTTAGAACCAGGCTGGTGCAGTTTGGAACCAGCATATGGGGATTATGCCGCCACTACCGGCAGCTGCAGGAACTCCAACACTAGGCACGGCGTGGTTAGCAGCAGACTGCTCAGCCAGCACTAGCAGTGTGGCAGTACCGGAACAGGGTACTGCAGAGGAAATTGGCGGCCCGCTCGAGGGTTTTTAGATTAACTGTGCTACTGGAGGCAGGCTGAGTTATCCATAGAAAAGGCCTTGCACTTTATTTCCAGTATTAGGCAACTTTAATTGGATCCAAAAGAAATTATTCATCTGGATATCAATGGCTTGTTGAGACCCTGATTAAATACGATTGATTTCTATACTAATTTAGAAATAAATTCATTTGAGTTAGAGCACATAGATGCACTGAACTCATATTTTTACAACACTGAAAACTTTTAGCTGCGCTTTTGACATAAGTTTCAAGTTCCCGTTGACATTTTGTGTGTGGCTGCATTATTAACTCTGTTTTCTGTTTTAACAACTGAGACCGGGGCTGCCCTTTGCACTATTTGCAACGAGGTAAGCTCTGAATGTGAGAAACTGAGAAAATGGCTATCTGCTTTGAGCAGAGCGAAACATGCGGCTAATGTAGCAAGAGGCCACGGATGGACACGTGGCGGCAATGACCGAGGCTAAGGTTACATATTACACCGGCATGTGTACGGTTTTTTCCTAATAAATGTGTTTCCGCACATTTATGTGCACAATGTGCCAGCTTCTACATTGCCATGGTATGAGCCTTAAAGCATAAAATCATACACAGATGATTCTAAATTAGAATATTATGCGTAAATGCAACTCTCATCTCGGCTTCGAACCAGTTAATGTCGTGGCGTTGCACACTATTGCTGAAAATAATTTTATTCCATCTTTTCTGCAGTGTAATAGGGCATTTATAGTTTCCCACTTCGTATCTGCTGCGGCAGGCCGGCCTCGTTGCGATATAACGGTGCCACAAAGAACTCAGCTATATACATCGTCATGCATGTGAGGGAAACATTTCCTACACAGGACCTGGCCTATCGTTTCTACTTGTCCCGCAGTGCTGTGACAGCACTTTTAAAGCTCTGGCGCAGACCTTCCGAGGCCTGACAGTTGTTCCTAGGGCTGACTGTAGCTCAGTCATGGCTGGTGGCTAAGGAACGACACTCCTTGCCCAAGCTGCAGTACATCAATAACTGCACAGAAGTTGCATGCACTGTGAAGGTACGGCCTTTTCACCAAGCACTTCCAAATTTTCAAGAGCGCTCTGTAACTGGTTTGCTGACTTAGTGGCTAGTACTGGAACAAGTTTTTTGCTTACAGGCCATTCAGACTGAACCCACAAAAAGAAGTGGGGAGCAGTTGCAAACAAAATTCAACAGTGATATTTCTTGTTTGTGTCAATCTGAGTGGTACAGTTCGGTCCTTACCTCGGTGTACGAAGGGAGAGTGACAGGCAAGCAGGTCGCACTAAAAAGTGGCAAGAGATTATTTTTGTGATCATTTCCATGCTTTAAAGAAACTTTAGTCATCAAAGTTAAAATTTAAACAGCAGCAGTTTATCCCCTTTATTTGTACAGCACATATCAACGTCGACATATCAGGCAGGTGGTATTGAATGGAATTATTTCTGTGAACCGAAACCTTTGAAAATTCTCGTTTTTGAACTTCGCATGAGCTGAACATTAACATGACGTAAATTAATAGCTTCATTTGGATTGTTTGTGTGACGCACTGCGTGCTTGTGAATGGGTGTATTGCTTAGACGAAGTTAGTTCGACATTCTCATTTCAAAGGTCTGCTGGACATGCTTCTATAAGAGACCACGCGCAGGCCGACAGGGGTTCCTTTCAGGAAAAGTAGAAAGCAGTTCTTAGAGATGGAGGTGACCAAGTCAAGGCGTGTATCCTCGTCGAGACCATCCTCGAGAAACCCAACTGGAAAAGTTGAAAATGCTATAGAGAACCTTCCCGTACAATATTGCCCTAATCTTTGAGGACGTCGTAACCATCACTGCTGGTCTGACAAAGACAGCCCCATCCCTAGCAGAAAAGATGTGTACCTTTTGTAAGACGGGGGTGTATTGAAAGGAGCTGGGAGGACGGGAGCAGCGCTGAAAACAGTCCGAGTTCAGACAGGTGGAGAACAGACATTCGTGGCGATAGAAATACGGCTTAAACGCAGAGCAATCTTCGTCTTGGTAAAGAGTGTGCGCCTTCTTCTTTACACTTTATTTATTTGGATTTGTACATACGTGTGGCGGCTAGAAACTGCACAGCATCGGCACACTAATCTTGCAAAAAAATTGGTACGGTTAAGCATAGCGGCTTCGCACATAATCAGCGTGAGCTGCTTGACATTAGCGGTCGAAATGACTTGAGTGGTACAAGTTTCCGGTACGGCCGCCTCAGGGTTTTCCGCAGCTATGCCGGGAGCACAGATGGCGGCTTTGCCCTGTTTTTCCTCACGCGGTTTTCGGGGGCCAGTGCTCTCACGCAGAGCACTGCACCTAAAACAGTGTTGCTGAAAGCGCCAGCAGTGCGGTGTGGCTGTCCAAGCAGCTCGGGTCAGGACCCCGGTCGACGGATTCGAAGGTCCCGGTGCGACCGAATACCAACCCTCTCCAACCTCAAGAAAGGTGGCCCTTCTCCGCTCTCCGGCGACTGGCCAAAGATGCAGCGGGGCAGAACGCATGTTCCGGAAAGGTTTCGTGGCGACGCAGCCACTCGCAGGCGGCCGCGTCACGGCGTCGTGGGACATAACAGTGGTCGGCAGGCAGAGCGCGCGCATTGGAAGCACCTCTCCTTCTCCCCCGCCCCCTGGGGAGGAGAGGTGTCCTCCGAAAAAGGGCTAAAGAGCTCCTGAGACAAAGTGTTTATGAAATATTACTTCTCACTTCCGCAACCAGCGGTTCCAATTTCCAGCCGTGCTAACAGTTAGAGAAACTTGCCTTTCGCCGTTCCCAATAAGACTTCAGACATGAAAAGGAAGGATTGTTGGGCCAGTTGGTTCATGATTCAATACTGAAAACGGCGCGAAAAACGGGACAAGGTAAAGAGAAGCAACACACACAGCACCAACATCAATAGCTTCAACTGCTTTGTTTGCTCTCGTTGTTTTTCTCGTTCCTGGCTTTCTGTGCCTCTTGTGGAGCGAGTACCGAAGCTCTGCTGCAGGATTTGGATCCAGTTGATCAAGAGTTCATGCGACAAGTTGCGAAGTGCAGCGCTTTCATAAAAAAGCTTGAATAAGGGTAACTCACTGGAAGCTCATATTTTGCCTATGCACAAGCGAGGAATAAGTTGGCAATTTTTCTGTATTTACACATAGAAGCATTTCTACCCTTTTCAGCTGAGGTGCCACCGTTGCCTTTGGACTTCTGCACGCGCAGTGGTGGGCTGCTCGTTATCCCTTAACTACGCTTGCTATTCCAAGCACACAGCACGGCAATGATTGCAGGCTTTGCTCTCTTTTGAGGAGGAGCAAGACAGGCATCGCATATTTTCAAGAATCAGCTACAAGCATTATGAAGCACCATTGCGCGAGATAGAGATCTTAAACTAAATAGTCGTGGCCCCTTCTTCCCTGCAGAATTAAACATGCAGCAAGTAGCGTCCGGAAATCAAGCACAGCAATTAATACTTCAGGTCGGATGCAATTACACACTTTTGGCATGCGATGTCCCACACCGCATGCTGATCGTGATACTTAAGTTTCAGTGCATGACTGTGCGTGGTTAATTTCATGTATATAGTGAATCTCTAGCTGTTTATACAGCCAGTGAAACGCTGTTACATAGCATTTCTATGCTTTGAACTGCAACCTTCTTTCCCTGTGCACTATAGTTCATAAATCAAGTTTGCCTGAAAGCTATGCAAAAATATGAACTATGTAGAGAGGGGGCTACGGCAGTTGTAGTTCGTTTCTGTAGTGTGGCTTGTCATAGTTTGTCCTCTCCTCTGTCATTGAATCGTTTGATTAAGTGTCAGAGGGGCGGAAAAAGAAACTAACAGAATTTCTTTTAAATCTCTAAATTCGCTTGCTGCTAAAGCTGACGTGCTATCGAAAGAGTATTGTATCTGAAGTTTAAGGCACCATTTCTTATGTATTCAGTCAGCGGGGATTTAATGACGGTTGCCCTGGTCTGCCTTCTTAAAGTTGTATTCCGGGTGCTTTATTTGGCATTGCATGAGGATGAAATTTCTTCCATGTGTGCGCCACAGCTTTCCGGATATTTTCAGCGTGTAAGTCATGATATTCGCCACATGGCGTACAATTTCTTCTTCCATTACAGCCCTCTCATTGCACACTGTTTTCAAAAAACCTTGTCCTCCGCACAAAATGGAGTGGTGTGTGACAGACTGCGACATTGTTCTTTCATTGGAGCTTTATTAGTAATCATACCATCAGTGCAGTTTCATAAGACTCCTTTGATGCTGGGATATAGTGACATGGCTGTTTATTTTGGTTCTAAGGAGTGTGTGAATATGACACATATGCGACTTGTAGATAGTCTTTCTTTGTTTTGAGTGATGTGAAGCTGCAGTGATGATTGACCCGTGTGTTAGGAAAGTGCTTTGTTATGGTTTAGGTTAGTCTACTTGGCTATGATTCAAATTGTAGATAAGTGTTCGTGCCTCGGTGTGATTTTAGTGTAGAACTTTTTTAATCAGGAACATTAGGCACTTAAAGAGTGTAGTGTGGAGAATGGTGCTAGTTTATTGCTCTGGTGGCGTGGTGAAGACTTGCGCTTGCGGTTCCGTCAGCAGTGGGATCCAAAAATGAAACGGCAGTTTTTTTGGAAATAAACGCTTAACTGGGAATCAGCTGTCAAGAGACAGTTGGCAAGGCTTGGCAGAGTAATAAAAAAGATACGGAAGAAGCCAAATTATACAAATAGCCAGAAGAGCAATATAAATATAAAAGAAAATTTGAGGAGGAGGAGGAGGAACAACTTTATTTACGTCATGGCCTAATGGCATCATGACCTAATGGCGCCGTGACGGGGGCCCAGGCGGCAACTCAGCGGAGGATCTGAGGCCTTTGTCGCTCAAGAGCCGCCGAGACCTGCTGGACGGCCCAGGTTTGCACGTCACGGTCAGAGCATTCCGCCGCAGCCGCGAGTCGCGGCCACAGAAAAAGTGGAATGTCCAACAGAAATAAAAAAACAATTGCTATAGAAAGATGTGTACGTAGCAGCGGTGCATAATTTTGTAGTCATGGTTAACGAGGCTGCAAGCTGGATTCATTGCCTCCCTCCCGAGACCACACGACTGCGCATGGACACCACCAGCTGCTGCTTTGTTCGTGTTGCGCACGGCACACCACTCGTCAATGCCTTTGGAATCGAGCGTGCTTAATTGGAGTGATATAGGAGAGGCCTTTGCTCTACGGTGGGTGAAGCAATGCTGATGCTGATAATAGCGATGGTGATGTCTTCTCGTGCATTGCCAGCTTTACGACGGGTCAACGCAGATGGAGCGTGTAACTTATGCAGATGTATAAGGTACCTTTCCTTCTTAAAGGGCAGTTATGTATCAATTTGACATCTTCGGCATCTACGACCACGCTGATGAGCTTAGAGAAGCTGGTTTTGCGGTTTTAGGAGATAATGGATATTACTGAGATGACTTTTATATTTGTGCCTGTGTATTCAGACCCTCTTATGAAGTACTTTGTTTTATACCCAGCTGCCTAGCTCACTCTACTTCTCTCGTGCAAAACGTTACGAACTCGGAAAGATCGGCAATTTGAACTGCATCACATATCTTAATCTTTTGCACACTCTGCTTATTTCTCTGTCAGTGACAGGCTAAAATATAGCTTCTTGTCAACGTTTTTAAGTTTCATACATCTGGGTGCTATTCACGTCACAAGTGCGAAAGGCGTCCCCTGATTGCTCCTGGAGCCACCGATTGGTTTCCGAAATTGCTCAACCTGACTCTAGATAAAACTGCTTGCATACAATGTGGTTCTATTCACATAAACATATGACCAATTTGATTATATTTCCTCACTGTATTCCTGAAAAATGTAAACACAGCATCATGGACTCAAGTTTCTTCTTGGCATTTGCGTAGAATACTTTGGTCTTCGAGGCGTGTTCTGAAACAGTGAAAAAACTTCGTGTTGATCGTTTGACGCTTGTGGCATCCCGGAAAATTTTTACCTACATCTATAATCTTTCTTCTTTTTACCTGAGGAAGTTATCTTAGCACTTTTAATGGTATTGAACCAAAGTAGTACGAGAGAATTTCGTTACGAGCAATTAAAGTCATGAAGCGATTTCGCTCCTTCTTGATCTCATTCTGCCCACATATAAATGCTACAAGGCGCTCCAATGCCTTGGTGCACATTAGTACAGTATTTAAGCTCTGTAGCTACGTGCACGGACAGCTTTTATTATTTATAATTGTTGATTAAACGGAAAAGTTTACCTGATGCCCAAATCTCTTAAATCAATGACCACGAGTACGGTATTAGGAAATCGTCTAGAGAGGAAGCTCTGTGCTGGCAGCGTGAAAAGTGGCCTTGTAATGGAGGACGCGGTTTTTGTGTCCGTTTGCTCGCATGAATAGAAATGAAAACAGGATATTTAGTATGTCATACTCACCGAAGCCAGGTACGTGCGGTACTTGGGAAAATGCTTTAAGCTGAAATTTTTGAGCATTTCAGGAAACCTGACCTTAAAATTGAATTTAGCACTGACACTGAACAAAATTGCCTCTCACGATAGGGTTAACAGGAAACAAAGGAAAGGCCTCTGTCCTTGAGTGGGCGTATTTAAGCTCATGAGAGCTATGGTGCAAGAGTTTCCAAAATTTATGGTCAGCTCGATCGCAGCGAACTGTAATAATGTAGTTGCCACGATTAAGCAATACTTACACTTTGTTTTATCAGATAGCCACGTTTCTCTTAGTAGAGTTACTTCAGGGCCGTTAATGAGTGCGTGGAGACTGTCCTTGCAGAGACTGCGAATTCTATAGTATAAATCGATCGCGTACGACGCTGGTCCTCTGGATTAAAAAAAAGACAAGCGTTGCAGGGAGCGGAAAAATGTTAGGTGGACGGATTAGATCAGAATGTTTGTGAGGGTAAGGTGGCTTCACCCCACTCACAGCCGTCTTAATTGGAGTGATATCGGAGAGGCCTTTGCTCTACGGTGGGCGAAGTAATGCTGATGATGATAATAATGATGGTGATATTTCCTCGTGCATTGCCAGCTTTACGACGGGTAAACGCGGTTGGAGCGTGTAGCCTTTGCAGATGTGCAGTTATCTTTTAGTGTTTAGTTTCTGGGTGGCGTCTTGTTAATGGCTTGATCAAGTGAATCCAAATGTAACATCTGCCACCTGCAAGAAGCTTCCTGTAGCCTAGGTTGTATTTACTATTGAGAGATTTCCCGTACTCATATAGATTAGGTAAAGCTTGGCGGGCAGCCACACAAAAATTATTGCTTATGCTGACGTCACTACCATGATAACCGGACCGCTTGGAAAGAAAACAATCGCTGTTACGTAACCTGGAAAACTGGCGATAAATGGCCATTTGCTTCGCGATGTGAATCGACCAGTTATATTAGCAAGCGCTGCCGCACCTGTCGTCAGATGGGGTCAAATGTCCGCAAAAAGAGAAAAAAAATGTCTCTGCGATCTTGCAGTGTTTCATAACTATAACAGTTTTTGCCAACAAGCTGAGACTACGTGGTGGGAGAGACAGAGAGAGAAAAAACTTTATTGGTGCCAAATATTGGTCGATTCAGCGGGACCCGGGTGTCTTGATGTTGAAGTTCCGAGTCTTCCAGGGGTGGTTCCCTTATTCCAGGGCCCCACTGAGTCTTGCTACCTCATACGCATGCTGGACCAGTCCTTTTTGGACCGCCAGCACGCTGCTGGTGAGCAGGCTCTCCCACTGTTCCGCATTGGGCTCTTTTAGTTTATGGAATGAATAATTGTTTTCACACTCCCATGTAATATGGTATAAAGTGGAGGTGGCTCCACACCACTTGCATGTGTCCGCGCACTGGTTCGGAAACATTTTGTGAAGTATATGTAAGTTATGAAAGCTTCTTGTTTGCAGTCTACGCCAACCGACTGCCTCGTATTGCGTTAATAGCTGGTGTGGTGGATGATACGCTATCCTCTGTCCTCTGTAGTGATTTAGGATTTCCGCGTACGATGGTTCCATCGTTGTGGTGGGCTCAGGGTCACTTGATGTATCTGCTCGTTTGGTAAGCTCGCGAGCTAGATCGTCGGCCCTCTGATTCCCAGTCACCCCGGTGTGCCCCGGCACCCAGAAAATTTTTTGCTGAATTTCTTTGTTCGGGGCTCCCGCATGGAGGATGATGCGTAGCGCTCCCTTGCTGATCCTACCATTAGTGTAGTGCCTGCATGCTTCTTTGGAGTCAGTGATTATTGTGAGCGATTTATTTCTGCGGTATCCTTCAGCTACTGCTAGCGCAACAGCAGCTTCTCCCCCCTCGGATACTTTGCAGCCGCTCTGTGATATACTGGTGACAAGGTCCCCTTGATGGTTTACCACCACCGATACTACTCTGTGTTCCTTCGTGTTTCTGTTCCATCGATGCAAAGCCGCATCTGCGTATACTACATTTGCTTTTCACCTAAGGGCTTTTCTACCCTTCCACCTTGGTGTGACGTGGAGTAACGTGGTGTGGTGGCACATTCGTGCGACAGTCCTACGCCTGGTTTTTTCTGCGCCTGGCTTTGCAAGCCACTGACAAGAAAGATATCGAAGAACATTAATACATTATTGTTTGCTGCCCATCTTTTGCCGGATGAGGTCGCCACGGGTCCTGTTGACCTGCAAGCTATAAAAGGGATCATCGAGGACGCGCCCATCACACCGGCAGCAGCGGCAGCGGCAAGCAGTTTGAACGATCAAAGCTCGCGCTTCAGTACTGTTGCAGGCGGCACGCTGGTGTGACGTGGAGTAACGTGGTGTGGTGGCACGTTCGTGTGACAGTTCTACGCCTGGTTCTTTCTGCGCCTGGCTTTGCAAGCCACTGAGAAGAAAGAGATCGAAGAACATTAATACATTAATGTTAGCTGCCCGTCTTTTGCCGGATGATGCCACCACGGGCCCTGTTTGCCTGCAGGCTATAGAAGGGATCATCGAGGACGCGCCCATCAAACCGGCAGCAGCGGCAGCAGCATGAAGTTTCAACACTCCAAGCTCGCGCTTCTTTTCTGTTGCAGGTCAGTAACTACATGATTGGGTAAATTTTTACCTTTGCTATTTGCTGCTGTTGCAGCTGGCACGGTGTGACATGTCTCCAGTAGAGCAATGCAAAGTGTGGGAAAATGGATGTACCGATCCCGTGAAATCAATAACATGCAGTGAATGTGGTTGCAGGTACCATACCGGAAGGTGTGCTGGCATTTCTGATGCCACAGTAAAATCTAAGGGTGAAGCGTATAAACAAGCATGGCGATGCACGACATGCCGGCGTTCTAAGCCTCGCTAACAGTAACAAAATGTGGTGAAAGTGCCTGAGGCGCAGGACGACGTACGCGTGTGGTTGAAAGTAATTAACAATAAGCTGGACCTGTTTCTACCACTGAAAGAAACAGTTGAGGGTCTAGAGGACGCAGTTAACTTCATGAGCGGACAATATGATCATCTCCTGGCACATACTGAAAAGAATGAGCGCGATGTCGCCGATATGAAGAGCAGACTGGGTATGCTTGAACCACGGGATGAGGTCACACAACTGAAAGCTGATGTTGACAATTTGGAATGGCAAAGCCGTAAGCTAAACCTGGAATTCCACGGAATTCAAGACATAGAGAACGAATATTTACTGGAAAAATAAACGTGCTAGCAGCTAAGGCCCAACTTCCACAACTCCTGCAAGATAACGTTGTAACGATCCACCGACTTCCAGCAAAGAAACACAAAACGCCAGGCATAATTTGCCGTTTTGCGAAAGATATAAAGCGAAGTGAATGGTGCCAGAACAGGAAAAAGCTGAGCAGTGTGCATGATCAGGTGTATTTGCAGGAAAATATAACAAAGCTAACACGTGCTCTTGTTTTCGCAGTGAAAAATTGGGCTAAGATCAATGGTTTCAAGTTGGTGTGGCACCACAATGGACGGGTCCTTGTGCGAAAAGCTGAGGGAGAGTCAGCGACGGTCGTTTCAAGTGTTTGTGACTTGGATAAGCTACAGTATGAACCACGGCATTTTTAACAGATGACTAAGCTGATAGTCATGGCTGGAGCCGATGGTGAACGTTACGTACTGCCACACGGACTTCAAAGGCACCTAGGTCAAGCATATATGAAACCTTTGAAATGTGTTCACCTCAACAAACGATCAGTAAAGCATAAAGAATCTGAACTTGGCCTCTTTTTTGAGCAACATGATAACTTGTTTGATGTGATAATGCTCACAGAAACATGGTACAGAGATGATACAAATGTTTTTAGTTTACCTTCCTACCAGACATTTTACGTATATAGGGCAACTGGTCGCGGTGGTGGAGTGTGCCTCTTGGTAAAAAATGATTTCCCATAATAATAATAATAATAATTGGTTTTTGGGGAAAGGAAATGGAGCAGTATCTGTCATATATCGTTGGACACCTGAACCGCGCCGTATGGCAAGGGATAAGGGAGGGAGTGAAAGAAGAAAGGAAGAAATAGTTGCCGTAGTGGAGGGCTCCGGAATAATTTCGACCACCTGGGGATCTTTAACGTGCACTGACATCGCACAGCACACGGGCGCTTCAGCGTTTTTCCTCCTTAAAAACGCAGCCGCCGCGGTCGGGTTCGAACCCGGGAACTCCGGCTCAATAGTCGAGCGCCCTAACCACTGAGCCACCGCGGCGGGTCTGTGAACTACTCGAAACTTTCTTTACAAGTGACTGTGAATTTATGGCACTGAAATTACAAAACACTGTACTTGCCATTGGTTATCGACCTCCGAATGGAGTGGTGACCCCGTTTTTAAATTACTTAAAAATTTTTTGAATTTTTAACAATTCTCACTTTGACCTCATTTTTGATGGCGACGTGAATATAAACATGTTAAGCAATGATTCATGAAAACAGAAACTGGATGGTCTGTTAAGGGCGAATGGTGTTACAATTGTCACAAATCTCCCAACAAGAGTGACACTAAATACTTCAACATTAATACATATTTTCGTTACAAATTTAACTCCGGAGAGAATCAGAGCAGGAGTAATTATGGTTAAGTTGAGTGATCATTTGCCTATTTTTTGTGCTGTACCAAAAAGGTCAACACAAAGAAAAAATCGCCTGCAAGTTTAATACAGCGTATTTCACAAGAAAACCTTTACACATTTCAGGAAAAAGATTCAATCGCATCGTGGGATAGTGTGTACAAAAAAAAAACAGATGCTAGCGCAGCTTACGAAGAACTGCTTAATAACCTCTGTATGCAGATATTTTCCTTTTGTGCGATTGCAAGTTAACACAAAAATCCGTAAACCATGGATAACCCCCGACCTGGAGGCGAAAATACGTGAGAAAAATACACTGTTTAGTAGGTTTATCAACAACAAGGATCCAGACGCATTGAAGAAGCTTAGAACTTACCGCAATCGTTTAGATAAAGAGCTGAAAAGAGCACGAAAACAGCATTTTAACAACTTATTCACTTCTCTTTCTGGATGCACACAGGCTCTGCGGAAGAACCTGCGTTGAGTATTAAACTATAATGTTAAGAATGACTCAGTTCGTAAAAGAACATACAATGGTACCGAGTTGTCAGGCAAAGCCTTAGCCAATTCCTTCAATAACCACATTGTGAATACTGCTGGTCAAATCACAGTGAATAATAATCTACACTATGTTCATTGCAATAGTAGTTAAGTTTTTCTTGATCCAGTTAGCGAAGCCAAAGTGACGGAAGTAATAAAAAGCCTTAAAAACAGCACAGCTATTGATATTGTTTGGATGCAAGTGAAACCTTTGAAACACGTAATCTGTTTTCTTGCTCCCTGAATAAGTTACGTGTTCAACTTCTGCCTTGAAAAAGCAGTATTTACACACCAAATGCGTTTCTCGCGCGAAGGTATTGTACAAGAAAGGCGATAAGAATGATATGGGGAATTATCGGCTTGTTTTCATATTACCTGTCCTATAAAAGGCATATGAAAAAATCGTTCGGAAGCAAGTTTCAAAATTTGAAGAGAAACATAACCTGATAGCTGATTGCCAGTATGGCTTCCGAAAGGAAGTTAGCATCGCGTCGGCACTTCTTGCCCAAAAAAAGTACACTTTAGACCATATTGAAGAAGAAAACGTAATATTAGGCATATTTATAGATTTTTCAAGGGCCTTTGACCCCATAAATCATCAGCTACTCATCGGGAAGCTAGAAAGAAATGTTTTATTAGGGTGTCGCTGCTTCGTTAATCTGATCATATTTATACAATAGGAAGCAAATTGTAGATATAAAAGGAGCTTGTTCGGACTCGCTGGCAGTTCATCGTGGCATGCCGCAAGGCAGTATTTTGGGGTCATTCCTTTTCAATCTCTACGTGAATGACATAGTAAGCGTTAGTCCAGCTACAAAATTCATCATTTACGCAGACGATACGTGTCTATTCTTTTCAGCAAATGATACTGATGAAGTAATTCGCCATGCCAATGAAAGCCTAGCTAAGCTAGAGAAATGGACTGAAGAAAACCTTTTAAGAATAAACATACAAAAAACAAAGGCAGTTTTATTTCACGCCAGAAATAAACCTATAACAACTAGCCAAACTGCCTTGCTCAAATCAAATGGTGCCTTGTTTTAAAATATTAGGTGTTATATTGCACGAGACCTTATCTTGGGATGCACATATTAATTCCTTAAGAATAAAACTGTCGCAAGTAGTCGGCCTCGTATACCGAAATGCAAGTGTACTACCGCGTAATGTAATGATGCTACTGTATAATGCCTTGTTTTGTTCAAGACTTAATTATTGCCATTTAGTTTGGGCCTCTACGACGCAAAACAATAAACACAAGATTCATGTTATGCAAACAAAGTTTCTACGTGCCGTTGCAAGTGTCCCCATGTGCTATCTCTCAGAACGATTATTTCTCATGTATAACGTGATGCCTGTTACGAAGACTTATGATTATCGTCTGTGCAAACAATACAAACAACAGATAAAAATGGAACTTGTTTCTTGCGCCAGATAGCCAACCTAAGAAATCATCCCAACACATACAACATAAAACACGCGAAAATTTGAAAGATGGGAAGTTGAAACATGTAGTACAACTTGTGGCTAGGAATGTCAAAAAAGCGGTTACCAAGACTTTTAAATACGTTGCATAAGAAGAAAATACAACCCAATATGATGACTGCGTAAGTGCTCCGTCAATTCTGCTCTCACAAAAAGAGATGTCCTATCTTTTATCGTTCAAGTGTGACGCTCGATGACTGTCATCTATATTTCACTACTCTGTGGTAATGCCTTGCAGGCATTATCGAGAGTATAAAATTCTGTTTCTTGTATGTAATAAAGATCAGTTGGAAGTGAGCGCTCGTGTTGTGTGTCTTATTCTACGTCCTTGTTTTTTGCGCTTTTACGTTAGGTAGGTAACATACCAACCCGAGAATATTAATTTCAAGAAACTTCGTCACCACTTTAGGAACTAAAACAATCATCAAAACAACAAAATAGTCTAGCAACATTCTATCTCAAACCATCACTTTCGTTTGATATGTCGTCTTTTATATCTCCGGCGATGAGATTTGTTGAAATTGTGTGCCCTCTTGTTACAGTCAGGTTTTGTGGAAATTTACTTTTTTGAATGTATTAACTTTTGCTTGCTGTTTCACACTTTGTTGTATATATTTGTTCATGACTGCTGACCGCTACGTGTAGTTGCCAGTTCGGGGGCCTGCGGCATTGTCAAGCTGCCTTAATGACAGCTTTTTCTGCAGGCTTCCGGCATCATGTGCGTTTGATGCAAATTATGTTATTATTATTATTATTATTATTATTATTATTATTAATATTGTTATTATTATTATTATTATTATTATTATTAGACTGCAAAGCCAAGGGGAGGGAAGCCACCGAGGCTACGTGCAACCCGTTGAGAGCAGATACCCATGGGAAATCCCAGCATGCGGCATAATGCGCCTTTACCCAAGATCGCCCAAAGGAAACCGCTACTTATTAGTGGTGACGGACCATTTCTCGAGATGGGTAGAATTGTACCCGCTGCGGAAACTGGACGCAAAAATAATCTCGGATAAGCTGTTAGACACATTCACTCGTTCTAGTTTCTCTGCACAACCTATCAGGGACAACGCGACTTATTTTACCGGCAGGGTATTCGCTGATTCCTGTGAGGCTTTAGGCCTCCAGCACAAAACAAAAACGGCGTCCTACGATCCTCAAGCCAACATCACTGAGAATGTCAATAGAAATCCTAAGAAGATGCTGGTGGCGTTCCCGGAACGTCATAAGGACTAGGATGCGCGGATCCAGGAAATGACCTTTGCCTCAAGGACAACGATCAACCGGTCCACTGTTTTTACGCCTGCAGTTATGCTTCTACAGATTGCGAACAACCGAAGAAAAATACCTACTCGAGTTTTGCACAGTCCTGCCTACCTAACAATGCTAAGACGGTTGAGAGCTGTAGAGCACTGGTAGCAGGACTTCTTATCTATTGAGTACTTAAGTAATGGGCAAATATTCGTACATAAGAGTTTCAAACTTGTAAAGACTGCCAAAACTGCGGGAACGCTCTAGAGAACGTATTGTTTAAGCTAGACCTTCGTTTTCTAGACCCTCTCCTAGGCCGTTTCGGCAAGGAACTTTTCTTTAAATACTAGCCATAATTTGGTGATACAGTGCCCCACATGGACGTTCCTTTGAATTATGGAATTGCGTACGGCGCCAGCTGTGTTATCGTCTCGTCTATCATTCGGTCACACGCTCTCTTTGTGAACCTCCCTCTGCCAGAAAATCAGTTGTGCTTTCCGCTTTCTCTGTCCGTTCCACACAGCTCGCGTACGTTTGCGTAATCTATATCACAGGCATGCGCAGGGTGCGTGTACTCACCCTAGCAACGAAGTAATAGGCACGCGTTGCGCAATGGTAGCTTTTTCTCATTTTAGTGCGGAATCACTGTTCCGATGGGTAAACCCCGACCAAGATCTCGCGGTGTCTGTATGTTTAGGTATGTGCGTTTGTGCCAAGTGACATAAAAATAAATATCCGCGGCAGGCATTCGAACCCGCGGTGGCATAAACAGATCAGCTTTGCTGACCACTGCGGGAAAGCACTGGGCTATGGCCGCTTTTTAATTTTATCATTTTTTTTGCAGCCGAACACGCCTTGTGTTAAAGTGGGATGCGTTCTCGCGCTATGCATTACACATTGTCTTCTTCATCAACTTATACTGCCATCCAACTAACATTCGAGCTTTGAGCTATGTGGTGGTAGTGACAGAGCGACGTGGTCTGCACACGTTGCCGTTGAGAATGTTGGGACAGAAACACTGCACTAGACCAATACGCGGTGGCGTTGACAGCACTGCTACATAAAGGCGGCACTGGAGCATTGGGCACCTGCGTACAATGGGTAATTTGGCATAGACGATGAAAAAGTTGAAGGCGCGTATTCCTGGCTCCCTGGGTCAGTGGACAGACACATCATCGTGCTTTCAGGTACTACGTGGCGGCGGCGTCCGTCTGAAAAAAGCTGTGGTTTCGCACAATATCTCGTGCTTAGCAATGCTAAATCACCAGGCATTTTTACCGGGCTTTCTTCCCTTTTCTGTGGCTGCTTCTATGTTCTTTGGCACTCCTCAATAAAGGGTACCCACGTGATAACGCGCGCCACCAAATATTTTGGTGGGTGGTCCAAGTGCTTTCGTCGTGATATCAGCAACTTTTTTTTCTATCTTCCCCTTGCCCTTACGTTCCAATCGCAGAAAAATGTTGCACTGTATTAAACCCGTAGTAATTAGGCACGCTCAGCCGGCATGCGCTTAAAACACAATGAAAGCTTTCAGGCCAGTTGGAACAGGAGGATATCGATTGCGTCAAGTGAGTGAGCTTATCTCTTATCAAGAAGTGTGGACACTCTTTCACTTGGAAAATGTGCGAGGTAGGGTGCGAGAAAAAGTGCGAGGTGGAGTGGAACTTGCGTTTACGCTTCCATGTATAAAGTACCCATTCATGAGGTAGAGGGATAAAACTTGGGCAGCGTTCATTACACCGGTCGTCACATCAAAGCCCGTCGGATGTGAGGAAATTCCCCGATTTCGAAATGGCGCTCAACACTTAAGATGGCGGGAAAAGTTGTATATAACGGCAGCGCGGCGGTACGAGCGGCAGTGGCATGCTGCTCTCTCTCGGTCGAGCGAAGACGTGTCACAGCTTATTGCGGAACAGCCCCATAACAAAGCGGGTTCCTTCGCTTACAAAAGAATAATGGCACTAGAGTCGCTTCCAAGTGGGACGACGACTGCAAGGGCACCTGAAGAGAATTCTGCACCCTCTACTGCACCTACAGGCGGGGGCAAAAATGTCGGGGATGGCCTAGGGTGCACGCTGTCGTTGAAGCACTAAGTCAAAGGCGACGCTTTAATGCTATCGTATTTCTTCCTAAGGACTCCTTGAGTGGCGCCGTAGTTTTTTCTTTGCTTCTGTTCTCCGCAGGTGGACCTTAGAAGATATGTTAATGGCGCAGATATCCATAAAGCCGTTCTTTATATGATACCCTTGTGCGCGCCCAACCGTGAGCACTGTTTTTTCTCATGTTTCTTGGAGCACGTGTTTGACCATGTGAATAACCCTGCCTACCCTAAAAATTAAAGCGCCTATTCAGCTCTTCTGTTTACTGCTTAGAAGCGTTTGAGAACGAACCTTTATAGCAGTGCTATTGTGGGTGTTTGTCGCAGATGCGTCAACTTTTGACTATGTCGGCCGCAAACCGATATCGAAGCGGAAAATACCATTAAATGGGCCTTCTAGCCAATGACATGACAAGATTATTATGAAATTGTCTTTAATGTTTAAATAAGTTCCTTGAACCTGCCAGCTCCCGCGATCGTGCGCTAGCTGATGCAGGAGATGAACCAGGACAATCCGTCGATTGCATAGGCTGGAGGGCTTCCTTTGAGGGGCAACAGACTGTTTGTCTGCCACTGCCGCAGCCGCTGCAGTGTAGCTCGAGAGTCGTAGTTTTAAGTGCAATGCGGTATTCTGGAATTTAAATGCCTGATAATTATGTCAGTGCCGTTATGAACACTACCGGCGCGTAGTTATAGCCTCGATCGCTACGCCTTCAATATTACACCTATATTTTGGGGAAGCGAGAAAACAAATTTTCGCGATATCATTTCATGACGCGAAGCCTGCGATCTTTACTGAAGGGAACGCTGAACGTTCAGTACTACATCAGTGAGCGTACTATGCTTCTGGACTTTAAACCGGAAATGCTTTCCCACGCAACGGCCGATGAGGAAACGCTTCAACTATTCGGTTATTTGGGTGTCTTGTTTCCACCGCACATTTAAGAACAAAGCTTGCGGCCCAGATATTCTTCAATTTATTTCTGTTCAAGTGCACCTTA
This sequence comes from Amblyomma americanum, assembly GCF_052857255.1. NCBI lineage: Eukaryota > Metazoa > Arthropoda > Arachnida > Ixodida > Ixodidae > Amblyomma > Amblyomma americanum. The sequence goes on from NC_135499.1 coordinate 66,002,732, forward strand.
ACGTCAAGGTCTATGGCGCAGATATCAAAAAAACTTTTGTTGGTCCACAGAAACAAAAGCAGACAAGCGCGCTGAGAGCTCCGGTTAAAAGCACCATCAAGTAAGCTTGAACGGAAGAAAAAGAGAAGCAAAAATGTACTCACGGAGAAACTTGTCTTGAGAAGTTCACCCTAAGAAGGAAGTTAATATTTTATTGGTGCGCATATCGAGGGATTGCGTTGTTCTGTCTAAAAAAAAAACAATAATCTATTCATTTTTTAAACGTCACGCTTTGATCCACACCGCTCCATGAGCCAGATATACGCCGAAATTTTGTGACTAATTGGAACAAGACACGTCCAGACTCGAAACTTCACATCTGCTTATAAATTTTCTCGGAATTATTACGCGCAAGTAACAAACATAGCAAATTAAAAATGTCCGTCGGAATGCAGGAATTTATGCAATTTAAGGAAATGTCATTGGCCGGGTGTCATACCTGCAGGGCTCTGAATGTGAATAATGCATGCTTCCACAACGCCTGTTTTGGCGGACGAAAGAAAGCGGTCGGTTCTGCGCTGGTTTTAAATTTACAAGAATTTCCTGAATTCACTAGAAAAGAAAAGAGGCTAAAGTTCTCCTTGCGCACCCAGTATTCTGCGGCTTGATAGCTAAGCGGTAATCGTGGTTGTAGACCTAAATTTTTCTCGTCCCCTCTTAGGAACACAAAATCAATGCACAATGTTCGACACCATTGGGCGTTCTTCCTCTTTGAATGTTGAATGCATTTACTAGTAAAACATCCGTGGGTTCAAATTAATTTCGCAGTTATTTTTATCTAATTATTCATAAATACTTGGGACCGCTGTTAAGAAATTACTAAGCAGCCGATGTACCATGGAATACTTGTCTGGCTGAATCAAAAAATGTATTTATTGCCATGAGCTTCATTTGAACCCCCACAACCTGCATAGCTGTGAAACACAGAACTCGTACTATTTCTGTAGCCATTATTTGCTATATGAAATCTTTTCCCCAACATAGTTCAATTTGAAAGAGTCAGATGTCGGAAAGAGTGGCGTTAGATTTGAGAAGATTACTTTCTCTGCAACTAGAAAACTGTTAAAAACTATAAAAACTAGTTTGCTTTTGCTTTGTAAATTTATTGACTTAAAAGCTTTCTCTGTGCATTGCCCTTTACACGTTTGTTTTATTCAGGGGCTCTGCATAAAGAAAAAAAAATTCAGAGATAATTTAAAAGTGCTTTTTTAAGTTTAGTATCGGTACACACACAAGATACTCTGCAATAGACCATATATACAGAATCAGTCAGGAGATCGCGAAAGGCGCAGGATATAACCAATTCCTATATATAGCCTTCAATGATTACGAGAAAGCATTTGACTTAATGGAAACCTCAGCACTCATACAGGGAATACGGAGTCAGGGTGTAGAAGTGTCTTATGTGAAAATACTGCAAGATATTAGTAAACGAGTGCACAACTGCCATAGTCCTCCACAAAGTCAGCAATGAAATTCAGCCAAGGAAGGCTGTCAGGCAGGGAGACTCGATCTCGCCAATGCTATTCATCGCCTTTTTACAGGAGGTATTTCGAGGCATGGATTGGGAACAGTTGGAGATAAAAGTTAAGCCATTAAGGACCATCGCACTTTAAAAAGTACTGTTAAATTTGGAAAGATTTCAAAACCAAAGACTGAGTGTTGCTTTTCAAGCGGGTCATGCTTTTTTCGCCGGAGGGTACGCCGACTACCTTTAACTATATATGAAGGTGCGTTCCCTGCCCTTCAGAATGTCCTCTCTCCACAGAGCAAGTTCAGGATAGTCGTTTTGCGCCAAGTACAGCGCTGGTCGCTTGCTTATGTTTTCTTGTGAGTTTATGTACATGTTATGCTAGTCTTAAGTATACAGCAGCCCGAAAGACAACAGCAAATAGGGGTGCTTTGAATTTCCCCCATCTTTCACTTCATTTGCGCTATGATGAAGTATATGCTGCTGTAGTTTTTGTAGAATGCTGGGTCTTCCTAAGGCCACAAAGGCGACTATCTATTCCAGGTCGTTGATCTTACGGTTGCTTCCAATTTTTTTAAAGAAACAAATCTGTCTCCCAAGGAGGCCTGAGAGCTTGTTTTACTTGTCGCTAGCTACCCTGATTACCACGTTGATGTAGTGTTATTAGTTATAATAAAGTTTAGGTTATAAGAACTGCATGTGGTGCAGTGTAAACGGTTATTATTCATATGACAAACACACCGTGGAAAGTTCTCGAGTTCAGTAAAGAAATTTCTAGAAGCGCGCGTTCTATCGTTGGCTGAGGTGGTTTATTAATTAATTAATTAATTAATTAATTAATTTATTTATTTATTTATTTATTTATTTATTTATTTATTTATTTATTTATTTATTTATTTATTTATTTATTTATTTATTATCTATTACAGTACCCTCAGGGCCCGCAGGGCGTTATAGAGGGGGTGGGTGAAAAAAAGAAAAAATGCATAGTAAAAAGTACAGGTTAAAGGCCAAAAAAGGCAAAAATCTTGATGCCAATGTTTGTTCGATGATATACTTGGTGATAAGTGGTTTGAAGGATGACCGGTCTTCAGTGCATGCGATATGGGGTGGAAGGTGGCTCCACTCAGTGGTAGTCTTCGGTAGGAAAGAATTAAAAAGCACATTCGTTTCGCAGGTTGGGATGGCAACTTTATGCGGATGATCAACACGTGATGATACGTATGATGATATAGAAGAGAAAAAATCTCCTGTTTTAGTATCTTGTTATGAAAGAAAATGCTGTAGAAAAGACTGGGGCGTGACATATTTCTACGAACTGCGAGATCAGTCACACCAAGTTTAGATTTCTTTAAAGAAACAATAGCCGTGCAAGAATAATTGGAAAAAATGAAGCGAGCTGACAGATTCTGAACAGATTGTATAGCATCGATTAAGGTGATTTGTGCGGGGTCCCATATTTACGATGCGTATTCTAGCTTTGGCCGTATTAGTGTTTGATGCAAAAGTAATTTCATATGGGATTGAGTATGAAAGAAGTTTGTGTATGAAACCAAGGGCACGGCTTGCATTGTTAATAACATAATCTATGTGTATGACTCAGGAAAAGTTGTTAGTGATGTGAACACCCAGATATTTATAAGGCAATACGTTCTCTAATTAAACTGCATCAATCTTGTAATCGAACGTTTTAGAAGGGTTAAATTGGCGTGAGACGGACATAATTTTGCACTTTGATGGATTGAGAACTATAGACCATCTTTGATACCAAATTAAGACATTATTAAGATCGGACTGAAGGAGGGAACTGTCGTAAACATTATGTATCACACGAAAAAGAATGCAGTCGTCAGCAAAAAGGTTAAGGGAAGAGTTAATGCCAATCGGAAGGTCATTTATATATATCAAGAAGAGTAATAATAATAGACCCAGAACCCGGACCCAGAAGGACCCAGAACCGAACCTTGGGGAACAACAGATGTTATGGCACATGGGTATGATAGAAAGTCGTTAGCTGATACAAACTGGGTGCGGTTAGTCAAAAAACATTCAATCCACTTAAGACGGCTAGGGTCAATGTTCAGGGAAGTCATTTAAGAAGGAGTAAGTGATGCGATACCTTATCGAAGTCAAGAAAGATGCAGTCGGTTAGTCAACCACTATTCTAAAGACAACGCTACGATATTAGTGAAAGAAAAAAGATGAGTCACGCAAGAAATTTCTTTCCGGAACCCGCGCTTTGAGGAGCTTATGAAAGAGCTACTTTCCAAAAAAGAGGTGAGGTCAGAATATAAAATACGCTCCAGAAGTTTAAAAGGAATGCTTGTTAATGAAATATGTCTGTAGTAAAGGAGAGAATTCTGATTACCTTGCTTGAAGAGTGGAACCACCCTCGCTACCTTCCATTCACCTGGCATTGTGGCGTGTTCGACAGACTGGGTGAAAAGGTGCGCTAAATATATGCTGGAGTATGCAGAAGTGTTCTTCAAAAGCTCGGAATTAATGCTGTCGACACCGCAACTGGATGATAACTTGAGGCTCTGGATTAACGTCACAATGGCAGCAAAATAGATGACAATGGGGTTCATCAGAAAGAAATCGTACTTAAGCACTTGTGGAGCGACATCGAAGGAACAACCGGAAAATGATTTTGCAAAGGCAAGGTTTAAGGCAGTACAACATTCTTCACTTGGCACTGCATTCCCAGCACTAGCAGAAAGTTGAATGACTGTTCGTTCTTTGGGCCTGATAATGTTCCAGAACTTAGATGGTTTAGTAGAAAGGAGTGATGGCAGTGTGGTATTTAGGAACAAGCGCTTGGCTTCTTTGATAGCTAGTCGGCAAGTCGGCAAGAGAACACCACCGTATGCCGACCAACGGTCCGCAGCGTTTACACGTTTTGCAAGGCGAAAGAAGCGATCTTATTGAAAACTCGTTTCATGGCGACGGCGAATCACTGTGATCGGGATTTTTTTTTAATTTGGCGCATTGGGACGTACTTACCGACTAGCAACGAGACTGTATTCTGAAACAAAGCTAAATTTTGGTCAACAGGTCTCTCTCGAAGAAGGTAGGCATGCAGTTATCTATGAAGAGTGCTAGTTCCCTGTTAATTGATGTGTATTCACCCCTGGAATAGTCTCTAATTGTCCTGATGCTACTGACATTTTGAGTAGTAAGCGCCGTTATTTCGACGTGAATAAGACAATGATCACACAAAACGGGCATGTAGGTTACACGGTGTAGAAGATCAGGTGCAGTGGTAAGAATTAAGTCTAATAGGTTAGATGTACCAGAACCAAACCTTGTAGGCTCTGAAACAAGCTGTGTAAGGTTAAACTGCATGCATATGTTCAAAAAGGATTGGCTGACTGCGGAAGTATCTCTGACAATTTGAAACAGACCGGACCAATCTATTTGGGGAAAATTAAAATCTCCTAACAGAAATAAAGGCAGCGAAGTGGATTGTATGACCGAAACATTCAATACATCGTGTAAGTCATCACAAAAAGATAGTGCCGCATTCGGCGGCCAATAGCACACACAGAATAATGCACCTTGGTAGTGAATGTTTATGCGGACACAAAGCATTTCAAGGGCAGTAGGGACAATGACTATGTCTGATACGAGGTAGTCAGCAACAGCAATCAGTACACTACCTCCGTGTTTTGCAGCCCTGTCTTGGCGGTAGATGGTGTAATATTTTTCACAGCCAAGCAATCCTGCAATGTGTATAGCGTTTTAAAGCCAAGTTTTCGTTAACACCACCACATCGGCAGCGCATGCATCAATTACAGACGGTAGATCATGGCGTTTGTTCACAACACTCCCGAGGTTTGTGAAGACAAACGATAGATTCCGACGAGCGAATTTAGGAGCACGTTTTTGGGTTAGGATAAAGATGTATCGGAGTCGGTGCGGGTAGTGCCAGACGAAGAGCCGGCTGGACTCCTGTCACTGAATGGCCCCATTTCGCACACACTGTCGGTGTCCTAAGTTAAACCTAAGTTAAACGCAGTATTCATTCAGAACAGAGCAGATTTTTTTTTGTTCGGATTCGGCCCATTTCTGTTGACAACTGTCGTGGATACCGTGGGATATTAGGTTCTATCGGCGTGAAAGATCTTCAAATTCGTTCAGTCTCCGATAAAGTGCTTGGACATGAGCAACACTTTCCACCTGCGGCGCCTTAGATGTGCGAGCAATGTTTTCCACTGCAGTGAGACGACAATATCTGCAGTCTGCAGCCTCATTGAATTTTGGGCCGCCTTAACTTCATTAGATGCGGTCATAACTTCGTCGTGTCTAGAATCAATTTTATCATGTAAATGTTTTATTAGTGACAATAATTCACTGTATTGCTGGGAAGACTCCTCCTTAGAGGGTCCAGGATTCAACTCACTATCACCGGACAGTATTAACAACTTCGCGACGTGAATGCAATCACAAGTCAAAGCGAGCAACACTTGTAAGAATGGAAGTATTAGAAAAAAAATATCGTTAGATTTTTTGCAAAATAGTTCAGGATTTGAACTTAACTGCACCATGAAACGAAATGGCGTTTGATGCATGTTCGCTGTTGCCGTACTTCCATGCCCACTAAGAGGAATCCAGGGGCACCCACTTCTTAAGAGATGATGCATCAGTCGATGCCGATGTCTTGTCCAAGGTGGGTTCCAGTAAGTAGTCTTCAAAAGGGGGGGGGGGGGGGGGGGCGTTCCCTCGCAGCGAAGCGGTCCGGCTGGCGGTGAGTCGGAAAGCTGGAGGCTGTCATCCGGCGTCAGCAGCAATGGACGTAACGGCGCAGTCGTGGAGCCGAGACGATGACTGCACGGGGCAAGCAGCCTCAAGATCTGCATCAAGAAACGAAATAATGTTTGATGCATGTTCGCTGTTGCCGTACTTCCATGCCCACTAAGAGGGTTCCAGTTGCGCCGATTTCTTAAGTAGTGTGCCGGAGATGATGCATCAATCGATGCCGATATCTTGCCCAAGGTGGGTTGCAGTAAGTAGTCTTCAAAAGGGGGGCCGTTCCCTCGCAGCGAAGCGGTCCGGCTGGCGGTGAGTCGGAAAGCTGGAGGCTGTCATCCGGCGTTAGCAGCAATGGACGTAACGGCGCAGTGGTGGAGCCGAGACGATGACTGCACGGGGCAAGCAGCCTCAAGATCTGCATCAAGAAACGAAATGGCGTTTGATGCATGTTCGCTGTCGCCGTACTTCCATGCCCACTAAGAGGATTCCAGGGGCGCCGACTTCTTAAGTAGTGTGCCGGAGATGATGCATCAGTCGATGCCGATGTATTGTCCAAGGTCGGTTGCAGTAAGTAGTCTTCAAAAGGGGGGGGGGGGGGGGGGTTCCCTCGCAGCGAAGCTGGAGGCTGTCATCCGGCGTTAGCAGCAATGGACGTAACGGCGCAGTCGTGGAGCCGAGACGATGACTGCACGGGGCAAGCAGCCTCAAGATCTGCATCAAGAAACGAAATGGCGTTTGATGCATGTTCGCTGTCGCCGTACTTCCATGCCCACTAAGAGGATTCCAGGGGCGCCGACTTCTTAAGTAGTGTGCCGGAGATGATGCATCAGTCGATGCCGATGTATTGTCCAAGGTCGGTTGCAGTAAGTAGTCTTCAAAAGGGGGGGGGGGTGTTCCCTCGCAGCGAAGCTGGAGGCTGTCATCCGGCGTTAGCAGCAATGGACGTAACGGCGCAGTCGTGGAGCCGAGACGATGACTGCACGGGGCAAGCAGCCTCAAGATCTGCATCAAGAAACGAAATAATGTTTGATGCATGTTCGCTGTTGCCGTACTTCCATGCCCACTAAGAGGGTTCCAGTTGCGCCGATTTCTTAAGTAGTGTGCCGGAGATGATGCATCAATCGATGCCGATATCTTGCCCAAGGTGGGTTGCAGTAAGTAGTCTTCAAAAGGAGGGCCGTTCCCTCGCAGCGAAGCGGTCCGGCTGGCGGTGAGTCGGAAAGCTGGAGGCTGTCATCCGGCGTTAGCAGCAATGGACGTAACGGCGCAGTGGTGGAGCCGAGACGATGACTGCACGGGGCAAGCAGCCTCAAGATCTGCATCAAGAAACGAAATGGCGTTTGATGCATGTTCGCTGTCGCCGTACTTCCATGCCCACTAAGAGGATTCCAGGGGCGCCGACTTCTTAAGTAGTGTGCCGGAGATGATGCATCAGTCGATGCCGATGTATTGTCCAAGGTCGGTTGCAGTAAGTAGTCTTCAAAAGGGGGGGGGGGGGGGTGTTCCCTCGCAGCGAAGCTGGAGGCTGTCATCCGGCGTTAGCAGCAATGGACGTAACGGCGCAGTCGTGGAGCCGAGACGATGACTGCACGGGGCAAGCAGCCTCAAGATCTGCATCAAGAAACGAAATAGTGCTTGATGCATGTTCGCTGTTGCCGTACTTCCATGCCCACTAAGGGCCCTGTCACACTAGCCCGACACGCCGCCGACGCCGACCCGACAAAGACATCAAAGATCGGCCAACCCGGTCGGCAGACCTTGTCTGTGGCAGACCAAGCTGTCACACTAGGCCGACAACGACACCAACTCGTCCGACGACCAGATGTCTTCGTAGTGTGACATGCTTTGACGCCCGCGACGCCGACAAAACCGGTCTACCGACCGTGTCGTCGCGAGATCGGTCGCCGAGCAAAAACATTCACGAGACACGAACACGATTTCGCTATAGTACTGTTTGTTTATGTTCATAACAAGCTCTGGGATAGATGAATGTCCAAAAAGGTATAATTACTGAGGATCGTTGGCCAATGCCAAGGTGCTGGTTGAAGTGATAGCTACGATACAAGCAAATTTCATCCTATCGCCGCCTGCTGCTGCTGCTGCTGCTGCTGCTTCGTGCGGCTCGCCTGACGTCTGCTAGATCCGCTGCTGAAGCCATCGCGGAAATCGAGCATAACTTTATTTTATTATGGGACAGGTTGGTGTGACTATAGGAGTTCCTTTATTACTGCGCTGGCTAGTTCGAAAGCTCCCTGAGCTGCGGCATCGATGCGAAACCAGCTAGGCTTAGCGACGAGTACGGCAGCCGGGAAGCAGCGCAGTTCGTCGCCCTGGCGCTCCCGCAGGCGTCGCCGTTGCCGAAAGCGCGGCTGTTGCGCAGGCATGGTGTCGTTGCTCGAATATAGCATGTGGCCTTTCTGATAGCATGGCTGTTTCGTTTTTTTTTCTTGTGCGAACGTGAAGTAAACCGAGCCTGCTTTCGCCGGCAGGACAGCATGGATCCCGTCCGCCGCCGTAATAAAAATCAGCTTAAGATTGTTTTTGACGTAAGCAATAAACGCTGAGACTGAAAAATGTGACAAATGTATCATTTCTGAGGATCTTTGATCAACACCGAGTTGCTGGTAAAAGCAACAACTTTGATAAGAGCAAAATATCTCGCCAGAATCGCCCCGCAAGCTGCCGCTGGCCCGCCGTTCCCTAGTAGCACAAATTGTTGCTGAAACATTGTACCAATATTACCTTTTTAGGTTGCACCAACGTGGCTAGCGTCCTCCTTTGGCCATGTCAAGACAACATACATACAGAAACATTGCTGCGACGTTGTCTACAACATTGCATCCATATTTAGGATATGTACAACAACATTGCAGCAAAGTTTCATCCACATTCACAAAACATTAAAATCAAACATTATTCACGCCGCCACAACATTCAGGGGACATGCTTGTGCAGCACACATGCAGTTCATACTAGACGAAGTTCCATAAAATATGCTGCACTAAAAGACAAGACTAAAGGAGGGCATGTAGAAACATTGTAGCTGCAGTTTAGTATTCTTTTTTATGGCAGTTCTTTTTACATAATGCAGTGTTCTCAGTAAAATGGCAGGAAGCAGTAAAATGATAGCTAGTTTAAAAAGGTGCTTGGGCTATAAGAGACGCCATAGTTGAGTTCCCTGCATAATTTCAACCACCTGAAGTTCTTTAATGTGCACTGACATTGCGCAGTACATAGGACATTGCATTTTGCCTCCATCGGAATGTGGCTCTTGTAGTTCGGATTGAGCCCACATCTTCGGGATCAGCATCCAAGTGCCCTAACCACAGCTGCAGGGTGGTATGTAAAGTACACTTTGCTGGAAAAAAATATTTTTATCATGAACAAGTTTTTCCTGTCAGTTATGAAATATAAAACGCATGAATAATGCTTTTCTGATCTCAACCACACTTTCATACAAAGTGGGACAAGCAAGGTGTAATTGTAGCAGAGAAAGGTTTGGTTTGTGGGGGTTTAACATCCCAAAGCATCTCGAGCTATGAGAGAGGCCGCATGAAGGGCTTCAGAAATTTCAACCACCTGGGGTTCTTTAACGCGCACTGACACCGCACAGCACACAGGCCTCTGGAATTTCGCTTCCATCGAAAAGCGGCCGCCGCAGCCAGGAATCGATCCCGCATCCTTGGGCACAGTAGTCGAGCGCCTAACCACTGCACCACCCCGGCGGGGCTGTAGCAGAGAAAGACTGACATACAAACAAAAATATTTATTACTAAAAAAAAATGTTTGGCACTTAACAAATACAAAGATCAGAACAATACCAACAAACTGTGTCATTGAAAGTTAAAAGCTGGTGAAGAACACAAGGAAAAAGATGACGTCACAGTAAAACTAAAGCTCTCATTTAGTTGCATGAGAAGTGCTGGTAAAACAATGCATACACCAAGTAATGAAATGCAAAATTCAAGGTGACACTGGCTGACAGAACCATTACAAATACAGGTTACGGTAAACAAACCATGCATTGAAGCTGGCAAAATGTAGCTTGGTAGCAATTTGCCATGTTGTAGACATATGCCTAATACAGCTCCAATCACAATGCTACATTCACTAGGAAACAAAGCATGGCAAAATTTCTCAACACCAAGTGTGAGTCCGAGAAGCTACTGGCATTTCAAAATACTGATAACAAGAACAGTATAAGCAATGATCAATTCAAACAGAAAGCAATGAAATTGCTGAAGCATGAAATTCTGACTGCTTTACTACAGTGAGTTTGATGGTGATGTAGTGTAGGAAGCACGAGTGCAGGGGACGGGGCCAGTAGAGCCAGACAACTACATCACTGCACCGTCGTCGGGCGGTGTTTCGGACCAATAAAAATGATGAGGACCCTTTTTTTACCTGCCAGCCAGCATGTCACTATCCTACACAAAGAGCTCCCCAACAGTTATCTCATTCCAGACGCTACTGGCAGATAGCTTGGCAATGCAGCTTTGCAAGGCTCTATCGGCCACTGAGTGGCATACACCACTTTTGTTCTTGACAGTATGTTAAAATGTTCAATGTGCAAAGTCATCAGACAAAATATTACTGTTTTAACTGCCCAGGTTCCTAAAAAAGTGAAAAAAAAGAAAGATACAAGCTTGGTTTAAAAGAAAAGCAATAAAAAGCACACAAACAGCATAGTATAAAGGGGTAATAATAAATAAATATTGCAATGATACCAGTTCACTACACCGGTTAAATATTGCTTCTAAAGACTAGAGGCAGCGACTAGCAGCACATACAAAGAGAACAATTAAGATTCTTCTTTTATGAAAAGAATACAAGCTTGCCTGCACGTGGCAGAGCAGACAGAAACAACGGATTAGTATGCGAATAGTGCAGCGTGAAATAGAAACAGTAAACATTAACTGCAACAACACTGATTCACCACAACAATGAAATATTGCTGGCAGGAACTAAAGGTAGTGATAGCAAGTAGGCACATTGATAAAAAATCTAAACAAAGCTGGCTTAAACAATGAACAGCATACAGACAGCACAGCATGAAGTGGTAATAACAAATAAATGCTGTAATGATACCAGTTGACCACACCAGGTAAATATTGCTGCCAGGGACTCGAGGCAGTGAGCACACTTAGAAAACTTGTGATCAATGTTTCATGAATAAAAAGATGCAAGCCTGCTTCCAGAAAGCACAGTGAAGCAGAAACAATAAACAGTACATGAACAGTAATAACAAATCTTATCGGCAATAACAGTTTCATCACACCAGTTATATAGTGCTGCTAAGGAATAGAGGTAGCAACATTGCCTGCATAAACCTTAACATTGATGTACTGCTCTTCATTCCACTGGTTCCATGTCAGCTTCAGCCCTTACCAATCTGGCGATCTCCCTGAAACATAAAGGAAACAAGCTGCTTCTTGAAAGAAATGATGCTTTCTGTGACACCAAGAATTAACACGTATACCTCATTTTAAGCTCTGAAAGGTAACCAGAGAAAACTAGCTTTATCATTAAGCACTTGAGGTGCAACATATACCACAATATATATAGTAGCCTATGAAAGTCACCATAAATTTACTTTTCTGACCATGCTGCAAAACGTGGATTCAAATGTAAACAGCAAGAGCATGTTTACATTTTCTTTACAACTAAATATGCCCTGTTAAATACCATTGACAGAATGTACTGTTGGTAATGCCACAGAAAGAAATACAAGAAATGCTCAGTGTATTTGCGGCCTTTAGGAAGTATGCACACACCCTTCAGTCTGGTGCATGGCTTAAATGAGCTTGCAGCTTGGGTTCTTTTGGTCCAACATGAATGCCGCAAAGAGGTGACAGCAAGAGAAAAGAAAACACGAATAGCCTCTATTTGTTGTTTGAACGAGAACAACATACACTCTGTCATTCTTTTAAACAGCCTGTCATGAAACGTCTGCTTCGCGAAAAGTTTGTCTTAATATAAAACAGCATGACTTCTCGACTTATCTATTACTTATGCAGACCATTCACAAGCAATTACTTCTTCATGCTGTGTGGCAAGTGGGTAAGCAGCATATAGTGGAAGCTCATTAATTAGCCAGTGCCATGACAAGCAATGCGGCGGCTGCCTCCTCTCTGCTCCGCATGACCTTCAAGACATGCAACTACAGTAAAAGCTCATTATTTCAACCCCCATTAATTCAAATATCTGAGTAATTCAAATTGTCAGCACTGCCCCACAGCCAACACCCATCTACTATGTCTCAAATGCTTGCCAATTCAGGCATTACAGGTCTCGCAATGATTAATCCCAATGGGATCCCAAAAGCAGGTCACATTTAGGTATTATTCACACAGAACTGATTGTGAAAATGGCTTTTTTCAATCATGAACTGCATTCTGCAGAGATGACTATGCATCTCTGAGATATGCACAACAGCAAGAGTGACAAATGGATGGCCTTAATTATGACCCAAAGTATGCCAAACACTTAATTTCGGCTTCACTTTTAAAAGCTTCGGCTGCTGGCTGCGCATCAGCAAGCCAACCAAGCCTAGCTGCATGCCATTTTGGATGCTCACCGACAGCCATGTTGGTGGCATTGATTATTTCCATTGCTTCCACCCGCATGGTTCTTTCATTACACCGACACTGTGTGTTTAAGTGCCAGCCAGATGCTGTGCAGTCAAGCCTCCTCAAACTAGGTGAAGCTCCTTTGAGACTTGCACCATTTTAGAGCAGTTTTGCACTCATGCTCTCCATAGTGTGCGCACGACACAGCATAAATGCAAATGCAAAAAATTGCTATTGTCATGCTGTTCTCCAGCAGGTGACGATTTCCAAGTCTTTTACCAAATAAATATATTTTGATGCAAGCAGTTCTTGTAAATTTTTTTAGCTTATTGGATAATTCAAACTTCTAATAAGTCAGATATTTTTTTCCAGCCTCTTAAGTTTAAATTATTAAACCTTACTGCATACAAATGATTATAAGGTGAAGGCAATAAGCCCTAGAACTATTCTTAAGAAAAAGCAACGACAGAGAGGCAGAATTTGTGAAACCATACAGTGTGGTAGAACACTAAAGAAATGTGCAAACGCCAGCATTTATCTTAATTTGCTGTAAGGAGCTATGAAAAAGAAAAAAAACTGAAAAAAATTTCATACCGCTTTTTGCATCTAGAAGGAGCATACCGCAGCCATTCTGCTACGCACATCTGAATCTGGCAGTCCGTTGCTTTCGGAAATGAGCTTCGAAGTGTCTCTGCAAGAAATAGCACAATTTAATTGCTTCCAGAGACCTCTGGAGTACTTGCACTCCATTACAAATACTTGCACAGGTGAGTATTACAATGGTCCAATTTTGGCCACTTTCAAAAGAAAACATACTATTCAGAAATGTAAAGCGTTAAGAAACAGTCAGAAACAAACAATTTATTTTACTCTAATATCAAAGCTACTTACTGAGTGCTCAGAATGGTGTTTTCTGTCCACAATATGCCTATACTGCTCAATGGCAGCAAAACATACTGTGTGCAATTTTTTTTCATGAAAGTTTTTCATCAATAACACGCCTATTTTGGAACACTATAAGGTGAACCTGGTTTTGCGTGCTTGTAGCAAATATAACAGCAACTGTACATGCACTTAGGTAGAAAGTTTGTGATCATTCTGGTAAAGCAGTGGCAGCCAACATGAGGCGAGTGCATTTGCTAAAAGGAAGACAGTGTGCAGTGTGACATCCCTACATACAGAACTAATTTGCATGCCTCATGTGAAGTGCCCTGCACATTTCTAGCATGATTTTTGGCAGATGCAATAAAGCAACATAAACAGCATGTAGACATGCTCTAGGCACGTTTGTTTCACACGAAAAAAGATTCCTTATATTTTTTTTGGATACATGAAAGACCAGACGACCTAGACCCCAAGGCTGCTATCATTAAATGCAGGTAAGCCCTATGAGAACACATTCTAACTTCATTTGTTTGCTCTTTTTATACTAGCAAGCTGCAATGTACAGACTCATTCTTCACAACAAGATGCCACAGATTAGATAACAGAGCTATGTAAACAACTCACAAGGTTTTGTGCCAGTAATAACTGACATGCCAAATAGTTTTGTGTACAGATGCATGAGTAGACTGTGGTTGTTAAAATTCTGAGCCGACAGACTGGCAAATATTAAACATTTGCCCAGAGCACATAAATAAAAGTAGAGCAAAGAGTACTTGTTACGACAAGAAGCAGCTGAAGGCCAATAAATGACCGCTTCCCTTTTCTTCCGGTCAGCGAGAAGTCTCGTGCCAAGCTGTCACAAATGCACTTTTTCATAACCTGACGTAAGCCATCTTTAAGTGATGATCCCCCTATGAGTGAGAGGTGTGCCACCTTAAAATAGAAACGTGCACAATGGTGAAATAGTGACAACAAAAAGAAAGGGTACTTAAGAATTGCGAAAAAACCTAAAGGCTAATGACTCTAGCACTATGCTTCTACGGAATGGAAGGTTGGATGAGTTGGAAGCTGCTCATGATGAAAAAGGGGGGGGGGGCCGCAAACAAAACGGAGACAAGGAAAGAAGACAACAGGACGAGCGCCCTGTTGTCTCCTTTCCTTGTCTCCGTTTTGTTTGCGGCCCCCCCCCCCCCCCCCTTTTTATCATGGACCATGCTTCTAAAACCGAGGAAGCTTGCAATAAACTATTGCAGTATAGAACTACTGACTACACATTCAAGTTCAAATGCCACTGTGACTTTGCAATACTTAACAGTTGTTCATCTGAGTTATAAATGGTTAGGAACATCATTTACAAGTGATTTCAATGCTGCACTCACTAGGTCAGATCTCTTTTTTGCAACACAGAGGTGCTGCTCAAGTTGTTCAAGGCTTGAGTGCGTTGAAAGAGGAAGCAAGTCGAGAACAGTGCTATCCACGGGTTCTGCTGCTGCTGTCGATGGCTGCAAATGCAGCACGATGGTGTTCTGTAGGTTCTTAAGTATTTTCAGCTGCTCATTCATCAAGACTCATTTCCTTCAGCATTCTGATGGTCTTCAGCTGCAATGCTAAAAGATGTGAACAACAAATCTCCATTAGAAAAACAGAACATTACCATCACTGGAAGCTCATTAATATTTGCTAAGCGAATTTCTAAAGTGCTCAGAATGCCTGTAAAGTGTTAAGGAACACAAACACTGCAGTGACAAATCATGAAAATTAGGGGCTGCCTGATCATTATCATTAAGCAAACATTCTTTGTTGACAAGCACATTGTAACTTTAAAGCAATGCCCTGACACATACTACGTCAAAAATATGCCACTGCAGATGTAAGTTTATTATGTATTAAGTTACATCTGTTTATCTACTGTGCTCTCAAGACTGCCTTGAAATGAACCTCCATGATGCTATCATTCTGCATATATGCAATTGTGATAAACACTCCTGCTGCTAAGGCAAGCAAGTTATCAGATTTGCAATGGTATTATGATCATATGATGTGCACATTATCACATAATTTATGAATAATGACTGCAGCACTCACAGTTTCTATGTGATTTGCCTTGCTGGGGTGCTTGACTGTCTTCGGTAGGTTGCTGCAAGATGGTCGCAGGAGACCGTCTGATTGAAGAAGCTGTAGCCGCTAGTGGAGATAAGGCATGCTCCTTGGATTTAGCTATTTTCGGCGGCGGTGGCTGCGGAACAAAAATAGGGCTTGGATGTGGCAAGTCTGCAAAAGGCACATCATAAGTATTTCCTTCACTGTCACTTTCATCCGAAGAAATCAGGCGTTGCACTGGCCTCCTCTTCCTTTTCTGCCGCACATTTTCAGGTTCAGAACCCAGGTCAGATGTCAGCGTAGCTTGTAATTCCTTCTTTCTTGCCAGATCGTAGTTATCTAGTAAACATTAAACAGTGCAAAATCAAAATATCACCAAATGCTTTGTCATCTTGCAAAGAATACAAAAAACCTAGATACTAAAAAATACTGGCTTAAATGACAGTACAGTAAGTAGCCTTTACTTGTCAACTTTCAGAGTAATATAAACTGAAAGCTAAATGACTAAATACCAAAACTCATAATATAGAAAAAAAAGCAGGTAACCTATAATCAGTTCTACACACGCTTTTAGCGGGGAAGTGGAAGGGAAATGAGGGGCTCGTTATGAAACATGAATGAAACAAACCAACAGTTGGCAAGGCCAAGGAAAGCGTAGGGGATTTCTTTTTAAATTTTGGTTTTTGCTATAGACCAGAATTAGTGCTGTAATCATTTTGGAAACAAAGGTAATTAACCACAAAGTAGAAGGAAAAACAACACGCCAGTGGTGGGAACCAAACCCACGACCTCCGAATATCACGTTGAGTGCTCTTCCAACTGAGCCACATCAACGGCTCTTGCTACTCTTTAGGGTATTAATGTTGCCTGTAAACAAACCTCGAGAGTGTTCACCAGCACCACCCTTCTTTCAGTTCCCTGCTAATAGCTAACGAGGGTCTCGATTCTGGCAGTCTTGAAGCCATAGGCAGCATAAGAGGGTTCTCGCACAGTTTCCGCCCTCTCTGTCGATCACGCTCTACATGAAGCTGGCAGTAACACAAGACGTTCCATGTCCACTGCTAAGGAGAAGGGTGGCACTGCTAACACTCTCAAGGTTTGTTTACAGGCAGCATTAATACCCAAACAAGTAGCAGGTTGGACAGTCGTTGATGTAGCTCTCGGAAAAGCAACGGACACGATATTCACAGGTCGTGCGTTCGGTTCCCACTATAGGCGTGTTGTTTTTCCTTGTACTTTGTAGTTAATCACCTTTCTTTCCAAAATGATTAAAGCACTAATTCTGGTCTATAGCAAGAACCAAAATTTAAAAAAAAACCTGCGCTTTCCTTGGCCTCACCAACTGCGGGGTTCTTTCATTCTACACAGGTTGACACACATAGCTATGTACAAGCTACAGAATTGTGACACTACAGCCTATGCTACCCAGATTTGCACTGATCAGCAGCTGTACACACAGAATTACTAAAATTGTATATTTCTGTGAAGCCTACCTGAGAATATTTCAGGCTAGGCTACAGGCATAAAAATAATCCCATTTTGAGTGTGTAACTAACATACGTATGATGCTTACAAGTATTTCAAATAGTGCTTACCACAAGTCCACAACACTCTACATCTGTACTTCTTCCAATGGTCAGATGGCTTTTCATTGCTCTGTACTGCCTCATTTATTCTGCGCGAATTTTTGTGAGGCGGCCACGCAACAGTATTTTCGGCAATTATCCATGAAGATGGAACGACAGAAACTTCCTCCTGATCTTGGAAATGTACAACGCTGAACAATTTAGAACCTGAAAGCACACATTAAAAAACACAAATCTTGAAACCCCCAAACCAAAAGTACAAATAACATGCTAAAACACCAAATGTTATCAAGAAAGCTGCAATTCTTGCACGCTGATGGAGCTTTAAAATACATTTGTAATAAGTGTCTACCCCTTCCTGATATCCTCTTCAGATTTAGGCACTTTTGCATGCGTGCAGAAGAGGGAAAACTGCATATGAATTTGGTCCATTTGGGAGGCACACACACTTATGCTGAATGTCATCCACATTCCAAACTGAAATATTCCGCGAAAGTCCTTTTGCAGAGACAATCATCAATTCTGATGATGGAAGAGGGTTCAGAAAAAGGTTGCCTAAAGTTGTGAAAAAATGTCCACAGATGTAAATACTTCCTGACGAGCACAAAAAGTTAGTTATTAAAACAATGTGACCATTTTTCAAGCGAACGCAGTTGTCACGTTTGCCGAGTTTCAACACTGTGTCCTTCGTTTCCAGCATGGAGTACTGTATGCCTTCAAATCCTGGAGGCACAGCTGATCCATCACAGTGCTGTCCAGACAGTTTAACTGGCACATCCAGTGAACATGAGCTTGCTTGGCTCACACTCCTCCTCTCACTGAGGCGTCGAATAACTTGCTGAAGAGCACGCGCATGTGATTTCAGCAGCAGTTTGACTTGATAGAGGAAGTTCTCAAAAGGAAAGGCTGAAAACTCATCCAGAGGGCCAAACCTTCGAACATCATCAGTGATATGCAAAAGAGAGTGAAGATTGTAGACATAAATGCCTTTGTCATACAATGACCCAGCTTCAGTAACGAATTCATGAAGAAGACGTTCGGCAGTATTTGCATGAACCATGCTGTGCTTTGGGCAGACAAGAATGGTAATGGCAATGCTGAGTTTCATGAAGTGCTTGAAGTATTTTTCTTCCAAATTTCCTTTCAGTGCAACAGGACCATAGTATATCAGAAAATTCCTGAATTCTACCGCTTTCCACTGCTCTAAAAAGCGAAGTCCTCGTGGTCTTCTTTTCATATTGCTAGGAGCAAAGGAAGCAAAATTTTCCAGCCTCCCAGAAACACTCAGCTTCGATGCATGGTTCATCTTAGAAAAGCAAGGCCTCGTAGATGTCCAGTGCTGCACAAGCAGCCTTTTCATGACGCCTAGACATACCATGTGCATGTAATCCAGTGGAAATTGGCTAACAAGGCCAATTCCCAGGCACTGAAGAGGGGACTGACCCCGGTGATGATCACTGTGCACCTGGTTCTTAAAGCTTTCGTCTGTGCGCAAAGGGCTGTCATGTTCAGTGAAAATGACCTTCCTGTCCAACTCGGAGTATGTGCCCTTTTGCACACACTTTTCACAGCCAAAGTATGCTGCATGCCCTTTTATGCATTTGATATAAGCTCTTGCAGGGGCATCACAGATGAAAGCATGGAGCCTCACTGTAAATGACCTGCCACAGTACACAAGTCCACTCTCTAGCAGCCCCATCATTTCACTAACGAAGTCCTTCAAATATAAGTTCAAGTCCTCAGGTTTGCCATCTCCCTCAAAGAGTGCAGCAATGAAAGGAGAATGGTTTGAACTTTCTCTGACCAGTACAAGTATAGGCCAGAACTGTCGCCGAGAGCTGCGAGAAATAGGGAGGCCGTCTACATTTACAACTAAGGACAGTGTGTCCAACCCTTCCGGAACATGATTGGAAATATGGTCAATCAGGTTGGGCGTCACTCCAAAGTAGTGGTACTGGCCGCCACACATGGACACAAGCTCCGTCTTCCTCTGCGTCTTCAAGAGTGTTCTGGCATCCAGCGGTAGTTCAGGATGGTAAGCACTGAGAATTTTCAGCAGTGAATTTAGGTGCGAGGCAGGTACGTTATTCTCGAGGGCCCATGTTCGCAGATCGCGCTCGAGAGACGGTGAGGTATCGGAAGGCAATACGCTAGACGCATTTGTGTCCTGACTGCTGCCAACGTGAGATGACACACTCTCCGCTTCAGATGTGTCGAGCTCAGCAAAGCTCATGTCCGAGGAGTCATAGCGGCCGCCGACCGTGCTCGCGCCAAAGTCGCTGCATGCAGCGAATTGGTCAGCTGAAGGTGCTGAATTCTGCAGAGAACTTCCACTTGAACCTCCAGGTCTTACCTGTACTTCAGAGTCTACAAAACCTTCCGTAATGTCGCTAACTGACCCACTGCTATCAGTAACTTCACCCTGATCGCTCTCGTCGGCATTTTCCAGCTCTTTCTCGATGGCACTAGCTATTCTCCGTCGCCTCTGTCGGTTGCTGACATCGCTGAATGAGTTCTTGACTCTCTTCATTTTGACAGTGAACAATATTCCTGACCATAACGCGTTAGTACAGAAAAATGAGTGCACGCTATTTCGCGACACTAAAACACCGACGTACCATAACACGTTAGCACAGAAAAATGTGCCTCCGCTTTGCTACACTGAAGCAATGAAAGTTCCCACCACTGGTACAATGAAGGTGAATAAATATCAGCAAAGGCACTCACCGTTACAGTTATTCGCCGGCACACTTCCACCGCGGACAGACATGATGTCGTTTGGCGGCATAGAGCTATTTAGGCGGGAAACATGGCGGGAAATCACTATTGATGATGTCGCTTGTGATTAGACTGACTAGCTAGTCGTTTTTTTCATTGATCTCCACTCAGTGCTTTTTTCCAGTGGTTTTTTTATGCAAACGCAGAAAGTATATCTTAAAAAAATATGACACAATTAAGTCTAGGTGCTTAGAAATGCATCGAAGTAACAAAATCTTTTTGTTAAGTCAATAACTTTTAGAAAAAAAAAGAACAGGTTCCGGTTTCGAGTGATTGATATGGCTTCCGCGAATTTCTTGACGAGTTTACCAAACAAACCTCCGTTCTCAGTGCAAGAAAGCAGGGTGTGAAGAAAAGTGCCTTTCGCAGTGTGCATGCAACTTGACGGCACATTATATATATATATACACACACACGCACAATCACGGAGTGCAGGCATGGATTCTAATGTTGTTTACGTGTGTAATGGCGCAACGTTGCTCTGCGATGTTGTTCGAACGATGACAGATGGTATGTTATGCTTACCAACTTCTGATAATGTGACTGCAACATTGGCAGATAGTGTGTTATTTTAACCAACTTATGGACACATTGCTACAACGTTGTAGTATGTTGCACAACATTAGAAAACATTGGGAGTATTGTTGCAACGTTGAGGCGACATTTTGTGCTACTAGGGTTGTGGTCCGGCTCGCCTGTCGCCCGCAGCGGTCCGCTAGCTCCGCAGCCGAAGGTGTCGCGGAAATTGACCATAATTTTAGTTCATGGTGCGATTATACTGTTAACAGCCAAGCGATATTAAGAGATATAGCGCAGGCTACTTGCGAAGCGGCGTCCGCTGCGCCAGGCAGCAGCACAGTTCGTCGCCTGGCGGGACCGCGGGCGGTGCCGTTGCCGAAAGCTCGCTACTAGCGCAAGCATGCTTCGTCGCTGCTCGTGTATAGCAGGCGGTCTTTCTGATAATATGGCTATTTTGTCTTTTCTGGTGCGAACTTCAACACCAAGCCAAGCAGTAATCAGACCGCTGCGGGTGGCAAAGCGTACACTTTGAGCTCGAGTGCTTGAGTCAAGCGGCGCAGCGATGCTTGCTGCTCCGTGTGTCCTTGCTTGCAGTGGGGCTGCAATTTGCAAGCAGCGACCGGTGCAGCGCGCCTGCCGAGTTTTCGCACATGGGTCGCCTACTTTTCTTCTGTCGCGACTGCCACACTACGGAGTGCTTATCAGCACCTCTGAAGGCAGGGAGTTACTCTGTTCTCTATGGCGTCGTGAGTATGGCAGTAGCTTCGCATTCCAGAGGTTCCTAGTTCGAATACGCGTGGCCTGAATTTTTTTCTTTTTATTATTTTAGCCTTAAATAACCCCTCCCGTCCTGTTTACCCGCGAGCGACTGAATTTATTTTACGAGCCATGCCTTTCTGACCCAGCAATAAGTGCCGCTCAGTACTGGGCTGCCCTCAACCTAGGTTCATAATCAAGATTGTTAAAGAGTTTGTTTTACTATGGTGGGATTTATTTAAAAGAGTGCAAAATGAAGTGTCCCGGCCCATGAATTTCGCATAGCAGGAAATGACAAAAGAGTGAGAACGAGAAAGGGCCAAGTCGGCGGGAGGTCTCGCACGCTGTCTCGCTAGTGTGACATGGGAGTTGGCGGACCATCGGCCAACTGCCGTCTTGTGGGAGATATGGCGCCGACGCCGACAGTCGGCCGACTGTTATAGTCGGCGCAGTGTGACATAGAGCCAGACATCACTACGACATGGTTTTGGCAGACCAAATCGGCCGACTGTTGGCCTAGTGTGACAGGCCCTTAAGAGGATTCCAGGGGCGCCGACTTCTTAAGTAGTGTGCCGGAGATGATGCATCAGTCGATGCCGATGTCCTGTCCAAGGTGGGTGTCAGTAAGTAGTCTTCAAAAGGGGGGGCCGTTCCCTCGCAGCGAAGCGGTCCGGCTGGCGGTGAGTCGGAAAGCTGGAGGCTGTCATCCGGCGTCAGCAGCAATGGACGTAACGGCGCAGTCGTGGCGCCGAGTCGATGACTGCACGGGGCTAGCAGGATCAAGATCTGCACCAAGAAACGAAACGGCGTTTGATGCATGTTCCCTGTCGCCGTGCTTCCATGCCCACGCTTACTGTCCATTTCGTCTTTTTTGGTAATTTTTTACCAGTCAAGAGATTTGAATGCACCGCCGGATGGAATTTCGAGCTACAATAAACATTCGCCAAAACTGGCTTGGGAACTGTCCACTCGGCCCAAAGAAAGAAATGAAATAGAAACGGCGAGAATAAATTGGCACTTGTTTGAATCGCGTAAGTTACGTGTTTTTACTGAAGTTTAAGGACAACCGCGTAGTCGCTATGAGCAGCAAATATGGCAGCACTGGGCCTCCATGTTTTCAAAAGCGCTGGCCGCATACAGCGCACGAAAAATGCACTTTTGGCCGCCAAGTGTTTCTTTTTTCTTTTTGCAATACTCGCATGGCAGGGGTCGAATTTCCAGTTCAAGCTGTCAACTGCTATTAGATCGGCATCAAGGTGAAATGTGGTGGTGGCTATTGTCGACACGAAAGCTCAAGTTTTAAAATCTGGACGCCTGGAGAAGGTACCATATTGCTAGAGACGAGCATGGTGAACATTTTTGCTTTATTAGAAGTGTTGTTCGTCATTTGTACGTCTGGACATAGAGCAACCAGCCAGCCGTTCGCAGACATTGTAACTCACTCATTAGATGCTGCTTTGAAAAACGTGGAAATTTCGAGCTCAAATTAGAGAAAACAGCGGCGCCATTAGAGCCAGAAAAGATTCATGAGGGCCTGAGAGAAGTGTTACATCACCCTATGAAAAAATCCGGGATATTTAAAGAAATCACGCCGAGAAGTAGAACTAGAGCGAAGTAGCCGCTTGTGCTATGGGGAAGACCCAGCGTACTATAAAAAGTACACCTCCGTAACTTCGAAACCAATAAAGGAATTTTGACGAAATTTCAGAAATCTGTTTTGCATTATAGGGCAGGGTTATGTGCGACAAATAAAAAAAATCCCGCCGTTAGATTATTCTTCGTCCCCGATCGGTTAATGGAAAATACCTAAGTAATCTGCAATTTGTTGAGAACATTGCCTTGCTATGTAACTCAGGAAATGAACTGCAGAGCGGAACGGTTGGTCTAAAAATTAACACATCCGGATCCGGATCATGGGATCATGGGATCCGGATCTGGGATCCGTATCTCATGATCCGGATTTTAGATCCGCATCCTGAGGGGGAAATAATTAGAAGAATTGGTTGGAGCGCATATGGCAGGCTCTCAGGCCATGATTTGCAGTTCACCAATATTCATCAAGAGAAGAGTATATTTGTAGTAATTTGTGAATTAAAATAATAAAAAAAGGAAGGAAACTATTTTTGCTAGCCCCGGCATTTGCCATCGACACCGAAGCACCTGAGCTGGGGCAGCGGGAATAAAGGATAGCAGGCAGAATGGAGAAATGAAATGAAAGAGGTGAGGCGATAGATAGAAATTATAGATAGAAAGGCACAAAACGCAAACAGGCTATACGCAAATAATATGCATGTTGGACGCGTGTTAAGTTCATAATGAAGAGAGAAAGCACACGCGCACAACGCTATGTACACTAAAAGCATATAGCAGCTGTATCTTGCCCATACACACCTATGGGGCAGAAACTTGGAGGCTAACGAAAAGGGTTCAGCTTAAGTTAAGGACAACGCAGCGAGCTACGAAAAGTAAAATGTTAGTTGGAACGTTAAGAGACCGGGAACGGGCATAGTGGGAGAGCGAACGCGGGTTGATGACATCCTAGTCCATATCAAGAGGAAGAAATGGGCTTGCAAGGGCGCGTAGTGCGAAGGTAAGATAACCGATGGTCCTTGAGAGTAACGGAATATATTTCAAGAGAAAGTAAGCGTAGCAAGGAAGCGGCAGAAAGTTAAGTGGCCAGATGAGATTAAGAAATTGTCGGGGTTACGGTGGCCGCAGGTGGCACAGGGCAGTGTTAATTGCAGAGACATTTGCTTTTGCCGTGCAGTGGGCGTAGTCAGGCTGATGATGGCGATGATGACACACACAAGCGCTTCCCATCAATAACGGCACACTGTTCTTCCTCATGTGGAATGCTGCTGCCATGCTAAGCACCTCTATTGTGTTAGCTCGGTGTAAAAATTGAAGGACGACGACGACGAGGAAAGGCAAGGAGGTTAACCGGAAGAATAACCGGTTTTCTGCCCTGCACGGGGGGAAAGGGGTGAGGGGATAAAAAGATGAAGGATTGGTAATGCTATGCCACCTACGGGCAAAAGGCGCTTGGAAAACTGCTCAGTGTTTCGTAGGCACACGTAACTCAGACTTGAGAATGAGCACTATATGCCAGCAAGCGACTAATAAGGATGGCTCCCTTCTGAATCTAACTGAGCACTTCATTATAGCTAAGGACACTTCAGCAGTAGCAAGTACCCATTTCCTGAAGCGCTCTACGAAGATATTAAGGACACGGCTCTTTTCGCCCAAATCGGTCAAAAATTGCTTTTTTTTGGGCTTTTCATTTTCCCGGTCCTGAGGTCATTGCGCAGGTATCTACGAATTTTTATTGAAAAATATCGCCTAATTCATGTGTTACAGCGTTCCAAAGACGGTAAGGCGCGCGCGCGGCCCTCTAAACTGAGGTCGAATCGCACCAAACTTTGATCGCCCGCAATTGAGAAATACGCGCTTCGCGGTATCATTTTGGCTTCGTTTGAAAGGTCGCGATTCAGGCTACTCACATATTCCGGTTGGCAACCATGAGCAAACTCTCGAAGCGTTAAACAAACAAAATTCTGCAGAACGCGCGCTGCGGTTGTTTTTTTTTTTTTCAAATCACGCGACCAAAATAGGGACTTTTGGTTGGCTGGCGGCGTCGACCGCTTGCAACCCGGCGCCATTTTGAGTTGGTCGCGCTGTCCAACTGACAAGGAGATGGCCATGGCCAAGCGAGGTGTGCGAAGCATCTCGATTCGAGCAAGTCTTACGCCTGGAGGCACTGCAAGGGAGCGAAAGGGAGAGGTCCGAAGGTCGCTGGGTGCGCTGCATTATCGCATTCCGGTGTCTACGAGTAAGCGAGAAAGCGCCGCCTCTCCAGTGAATGCGCCGTGTCCGGCGGTGCTTACGTCGACAGCGAGTGGTGAACACAGCAGATATCCTCAGGGAGCGAAAGGTAGAGTTCCGAAAAGGGCTGGGTCGATGGTTGGGTACGCAGCATCGTCGCATCCCGTTATCTACAATTAGCGACGAGCGCCGACGCTTCGCGATGGCCCGATGGCGCCGTAGCCTGGGGCGCTCGCCGCGACAGAGTGGACTCAAAACGGATCTCAGGGCAATTCCTGTCGCGTACAGGCAGCCTTACCGTGACTGTTCAGATGGAGAAGCCATATCTAAGCGGCTTTCGTTGGCAGCCAGCAACGGCGCGATAGCTCGAGCTTTGCGGTAAAGCTGGTGGCGTGGAGCCTGCGGCGGTAGCGAAACAGCGCTGCGCAACGCGCAGAATAGGAAACCTTAAAGAAATAAAGTTGCTTCTATATGTTCTGAAGTGCAAGATGAGCAAATTATCGTTTGCTAGGGCCTTACTGCGATCCCAACGCCTTTGTGAGATACAATCACGCGCCGCAACTTCGGGAAGATCGCTGTGCAAAGGCACCCGTCTTGCATTCCAGTCTCCGTAATGTGCCGTCTGTTCGCGGGCAATTTCTTTGTTTAAAACACAATTATGTCGACGGGAAAAAGTGCTTCTACATCAGAAACCAGTCAGAACTCACTTTAGTGCTTTCTATTTAGCCTTGCTGCCATAGAAATATTCCAAAGACGTTTTTGCCTGATTTCTGAAAAGTACACTTGTGACACAATAATATTTTTGATCAGCGATATCTCCAGCTTTATATCAGCTATTATTACATTTCTTTTTGTGCTAGAAAGATACTTGGACAGGTTTTGCATTAATGCCAACTATAAACCGCTGCTTCTTTAGAACAATTTCCAAATAACTTCTTTGTCACAGTCGCCAAATGACCTCTTTCTTTGTCAAGTTTCACCAGCTGTAACTTTTGTCAAAATTGTTCTAGAATGCTGATTTATGCCTTATTGCAGTCCTTGGTGAATAAGGATAATTTGTGAAAGAAAATAGACTCCACAAGTTATTATGTTTATTAAGTACGCTTCCTCCAAACATAAGACACTCTTTTCATGACAATTCTATAACTGCCTGCTACAAGAGGAAGCCGTTTGCAGTTTTGGAGTCAGCAGACGAAAATACGCAGTGAAAATTTGATGAAAATCTGTCCATAAAAAAAATAGTTCTAAGAGCGGTGTCCCCCCTAAAGGAAGGGAGCTATTTTCGAAGACTGTCATAATAAAGCACCCACAAACTCTACGCCGGCATCGCACTGCCTCCTAAGCAGCTCGGCCAAGTTGTCACCCTGGCTGTAGATGATATCCGCCGTCTTTCCTTTGAGCTGTGAGGAAAATAATGCATTACAAGCTTCGGAGGCAGCGACAGAACATTAAGAAATAGCTTATGCATTATATCTCCACAGCGTGCTTATGGTTGTCGGAAAGAGGAATACTCAGTCTTATTAATTGATAGTAGCTCTGAGTTAATGCTTTCTCCCATTCACTTAAGCATTTCCTTGATCTAGTCGTTGTTCAGCCCTGCTAAGCGAAAAAAGGTCAAAATAATAAAATGTGCTATCTGGTTGCATCGAGCTACGAGTATGTGATGCTGCCTTTTGCTGAAACAGCCAACGACCGCCGGGGTTCCTATATCACTGCGACTCAGTGGCCAATGCGTGTGTACCTGTCAGTATTTAATTCTCGAAGCGAAAGAATGAATCTGACCCTGCGCAGATTACGGTTTAATTGCAAAACTTGGATACATGAATGCAATGTCGAGAGAAAAAGTTCTGAATCGTCTTGGATCAAAAAAAAAGGTAAAGCTAATTACGAATCGTTTCCTCTCCAAAACCTAAGAAAAGTTGGTGCATTAAGGTTAGTCGATATCTGTACACCACCAAAACTACCTTATATTCTGGACAAATGAACCCGCTCGCGTAATGAACGCATCCCCTAGTCAGGCTGCCAAAAAATCTTTTTTTTTCTTCTCGCGTAATAGCCGCACCTCTTCCTTTTAGCATGCAGCCTGCCGATAATGATAGCGAATGCTAGCAAACGCCCTATTACATTTAAAGCCGCAGCAACCATGCAATATCGTAAAGCGCTCTATGTAGTATTTCTGGACTCCTATACCTCACCCTATATGACGAATAATTAATAAGGATGTTATCCGAGCATTTCGAGAACCAGTAGAAACCATGCGTGGTAACAAAGTGTTTCAGAATTTCCAGAATTGTCCGCAAGAGTTATAGTGTCGTCATCTTTTTGGATAATGACGCACCAGAATTTCTTGCTGTCATAGTAGGACGGGAGCGTGGGACATGAAATATTTTCTGTGACGTTCTTCAGCGCTGATACATAATTAGCTGCGAACTAAGTTGTAACCACTCCAACGAGCCTCACTTGAAAAAAGCTTGTCTTACGTTTACAATCACTTCTTTTTATTTCATAGGCGTCTCTTAGCGACAAACCAAGGAGTGGACGGTATGTTGTTTACAACACGAAGAGTACTGTACTAGTTTGTTAGGTAAGAAACTTTTCCTACAAGCGTAGTCCAGTTCGTTTCTACTGTTCGATTGCCAAACTCCTCCAGTAAAACGTCTAGTAAGTAACACAAATCTTTTGACATAATTAGGGTGTGATACATTTAAGTGAAAAGAAAGAAAAGAGGTGTGTGTGTGTGAGTGTATGTGTGTGTGTGTGCGTGCGTGTGTGTGTGTGTGTGTGTATGCGTGTGCGTGTGCGTGTGTGTGTGTGTGGGGGGGGGGGTATGGGGATTTAACGTCCCAAAGCGACTCAGGCTATGAGAGACGCCGTAGTGCAGGGCTCCGGAAATTTCGACCACCTGGGATTCTTGAACTTGCATTGACATCGCACACTACACGGGCCTCTAGAATTTCGCCTCCATCGAAATTCGACCGCCGCGGCCGTAATCGAGCCCGTGTCTTTCGGGCCAGCAGCCAAGCGCCATAACCATTCAGCCACCGCGGCGGCTTAGGGTAACAGGAAGAAACGACGTCAATAACATCAAGAATTGAGTAACGAAGTTTTGTATATATTTAGGGGACCGGTTGCAGAAGAAAATATTTTTTTTTATTATTTGAAACGACGCATGCCCGAAGAGTCTCTAAAGGGGTGTTCACGTAAGTGCATGTAAAAGCAGAACTCCTCCTCATGTCGTCCAACGCGACTAGGTCTAGGTTGATACTGCGATATCAGCGCAGCAGGTGCAGACGCCTGAGTTAGGGCAGTCATGTTTAACATACGCCGTATGTTACTAAAAAGAAAAGGACTTATTGTGAAGTTCAAAAATTTCACAACGATTTGGCGCTGTTTGTCTGGCGAGTACTGTCATAGGTGATAAACGTTTTGAAAGATGGAGTCTGGTAGGGTGTCCACTGCGCCAGTTGAAACTGCTTTCATTTTCTGTTCCGACTGTTCCCCCAGTTCGCGGCAGTCGTCTATTTCATAAAATTAATGGTGCAGCGCCTTGATCGATCTGCAAGCTCCGAAGCCGTGACTGCAAGCATGCAGAATTAACTGGCAGTGTTTGAACTGAGGTTTGGATGGTTGCTATTTCGTGGTCATTCTTGTCGAGGGAGTTTGTTTTATCTTCCAGGTCATCTGTTTGATAATTTGCTGAATATGATCTAGAGCACTGAAATAAAGCTGACGAGTGGGTTTTGCTTTCTTTTAGGCAGTCATATCGGGTGAAGCAAATAATAATTCACCCAGTATATTTTTTGTCCCGTTGTTTGTTTTTATTTTTTAGGGTTTAATATCCGAATGCGTTTCAGGCTATCAAGGACGTCATAGCGGAAGGCTCCGGAAAATTTCGACCACCTAGGGTTCTTTAACATGCACTCACATCGCACAGCACATGGGTCGCCTCCATCGAAATCCAACCGCCGCGGCCGGGATGGAGCCCGCGTCTTTCGGGTCAGCAGCCGAACACCGTAACCACTAAGCTACCGCAGCGGCTGTGCCCCGTTCTTAAACCTTCACATTAAAAAAAAATAATTTCCCTAGCGTACTGAAGTCTACTCCAAGTTTTCGAAAATTTTTGAGTAAAACCGTGCATTAAGTCAGTAAGTACGGTATCAACCCGACGTCTTCACAACAGCGCAAAAGGCATGAAATCTTCGTACGTTGCACGTTTTAAAATATGTACCCGAAAAAGTGTGAGCCTTAGTCCAGAGTTATTGCACCTAGCGCACAGTGTAAACGATTTCAGATCCGCCGTCGGGAATTCCCGATGCAAGGGCTCATATTAATTGCCCCGGTTACTTGGACACAAATTGTTGCAGCCATAGTCTGTTGCGCCCCAAGCACGAGTTTCCGTACAGGTTCGCCCGTATCTAACTCAGGTTTTCACTGGTCGCGCTGTGTGGCGTTGTACACAGCGCTTATTTCAGTGCGAAAGCGCTACTTCATGGGGTCAAACCCAGCCAAGAATCTTGCGACGTCCCAGACCTTGAGGGTGCATATATGAAATATATACATACGCGACTGGGTTTCGAACCTGCCGCGGCACGAACAGGGCAGCTTCGCTGGCCACTGCACGAAAGCACTTTATATGCTATCGCCGCAGCTGATCCTGCCTCGTGTTTTGTGCAACACACTCTCACGCTGTGCATTGCACATTGTTGTCTTCAACATCCATGTACGGCGCGAAGGGATGAGACCAACTTAACCTCGATCTGAGCTTAGCCGACGACCCAGCAACGCAATGAGCCAAGCAGGATAAACACATGCTTTCGCCCGTCTACTCGGTTTAACTGCCTTAAAAGCCCACCATTTTTTTACGGAATCAGCTGCATCGGCGGCGGCCGCGTCACTCATTCTACCATTATTCGTCGACGGCGATTTAGATGAGCACGATGATGCGGTGGCTCAGCGGTTAGGCCGCTCGGGTAATGAGCCGGACAACTCGGGAAAGCAAAATGTGGCTGTGTGCTGTTCGATGTCAGCTCGCGTTGAAGAATCCCAGCTGGTCTAAACTAATCCGGAGTCCAACACTACGCAGTTCCTCATAGGCCATGTGTTGCTTCCGGACGTTAAACCCAACAATTTACAATTTACATCTTTGATGCGCAGCCTTACAAGCACACACCTAAGCATCCAACGGCTTCCTGGCGGCTCGGCAGCGGTCGCCGACGGTCTAGGCGCGGCCTATAAACCTCGCACGAAGACACCGGCTGCCGGTTGCGGCGTTCGCGCTCACCGGTGGCATCTGTGCTGATCCGCGTAGGTTCGGCAGCGTACACGTAAAGACCATCCCTGAGCGGAATGTTGCAGTGTCGCTGCTATTTTTTGTTTGATACGCGCTCCCAAGGTTTGCGTAGTTCTGTTAGAAATCAGATGGTTCGGAGCAACGAGAGCAGCCGCTGCGGCCTCTTGCTTTTCCTTCGGTTGCTATTGCTGCGCCTCGCAGAGCAGATAGCGCGAGGCGCTACCTCTGTTGTCGTTGGGTGCCCGGAAATTCCACCTAGATTGCCTGGGGAACGCACTTTTCCGTGATCACGTGAGCACCCACACAGGCCGTGTCGTCAGGACATGTAAAGCGGCCTGACGGAGTTACGCATTGGCGCGTAACACAATTCCTCTCATAAAGATTTCACTCTGCAACTGTCAGGGTGATAATGGTGAAAGTATTTATGGAAGTACAGTTAGAGGATGGGGAAGAGGAGAGTGGTGTCCTTAGTCCGGGGCTCCTTTGGCGGAAGTGCTGCCCTTGCTCGTTCGATGAGCTGACGCTGACGTACTTCGTCCGAGCTAGACAGTGCCAGTTTGACTTTATTTATTGCCAGCTACAGAGAACAGTGGGCTTAAGAAAAAAAAATGCTGCAGCTTAAAAGGGCAACGTCAGTGTCCCTGATATATTGGGGAAAAGCGGAAGGTATGTGTTATTTTTTTATCACCTGAACGCTTATTGGCTTCTTCAGTTGTATTTACCGTGTAAGCAGGGGCCATTTGCCTTTTTTCGTACTTGAAAACTTCTTTCGCTCATCAATGCAACCAATTATATCCTTTTACCAGCAGCAGTGCATTCAACTGCCTAATAATGATTAGTAAATAATATAAAGAAAAGCCAGATGCAGGGGAAAAAAACTGAGGACCCTGGCTGCTTTCTCCTAGCGCCCGAGGTCTGGTAACTGTGGCTCAGGGGTCTTCTCCCCGCTAATAGCAATAAAAGCTTAGCATAGCTTTTGTGCGCATCGTTGACCTCATGCGGTTGACGCACAGACAGCGCGCACTCTAAGATGTCGGAAAAAAATTAATATTTAGATTCATATAGTGTTGCAAGAAATTAAATTACTTACTAAGCAATAAAATGCGTTCAGGAGATCATTGAAGTTATTGTTGTCTTTACTGAAATCATAAGTGAGAAAAATTGGAAATCAATGAAAGATTTATGAGTTGTCCAGCAGTTGCAAAGCTTTAGGGCTCTTCGAAGACTGTGAAATGATAAGTGAGAAAAATTGGAAATCAATGAAAGATTTATGAGTTGTCCAGCAGTTGCAAAGCTTTAGGGCTCTTCGAAGACTGTGTGGAGAAAGTTTAGACGGAAAGTTTATTTGCCTTGATTTTTTAATAGGACCTAGAACCTTCCTCTAGAAAGGAGTAGCAGCATCTACATCCACGGACAGAGCATATGGACCAGGCTCCGACGTTCAGCATCTTCTGACGCCTTACGTATCAGTAACTAGTAGATTTTTGATGCATATCCAAGTGATATATACTTTAGCTTGCGCATAAAAGCAGCAAACATCTCTATTTTTCTTATGCAACGCGACAGAAAAGCTGAAACACAGAGAAGTGTTCCACACTATTCTGTCCGCGACTCTACAGGCATTAGTAAATCACGCGTTTCTTTTGCAATGGGAGGTCGGTATTGCATCTTCAGATCTGCAACCTCCTAAAATCCTCCCGGCCCTGAGCCAAAAAGAAATAAAAAGTAAGTGGTTGAGCGATGTTAAGGGCATTTTGTCGTTTGATAACGAATTTTCGTCGAAAGTAACATAATCCATCTAAAGAATTTGGTTTTTGGCATTGCAGAGCTCATGATTTACTCTAGAAGCATCACAAAAGTGGAGATTATAACGAGGCAAAAGAGCTTAAATTTCCATTCATGGCCGGGAAGTGGCCTCAAACACCAAGTAATAGGTTGCCGGTGGTGTTGGTCCGGTGATTTCCAGAAACTGGATGCACCGCTTGAAGGCTTCGCGATGATTTGACTTGCAGGCGAAGCGATTTAGTGAGAAACGAACTTTTATACAGGCTATTTACAGATGGGTACAAACAAACGTCAGTACACGTCCACAACTATCCGCGGCCGGCCTAGCCGACCGCCTGCACAGAGGCGACGGGCGCCGCGTCCCAACAGTCAAACTGACGCGCCTTGCACCAGCTCTCAACGGACGCTCCCTCCGCGCTCGGCCAGACCGAGCGCCTGCCCGCTAGGAGTAGCTAGAGACCAAAGCACACGGGCGCGGCTCCCTTCGCGGGTACACCCCGAAGATGCCCGCCCCCTTTCCACACGTAAAAATAAACTCTAACTGCGGCTCATCAGTTTTGACGAATAGGAAAGCTCAGAACTGATGTCAGCGTTTTCTCTTACCCCCGAGTTCCTCACTAGGTGGTCTCGCAATCCTTCGCAAAGGGGACAGGGGTCCAAGGTCGAGGCCGGCAGATAGCCCCGCCGTCCGGAGCGGCGAAGGAAACCGCAAGGACGAATGGGGAGACTAACCAAAAAGGCATGAGTCCCCTTCTAACGGCGTGCACCAAAGCAAAACAAAATAAAAAAAACGGACGCGCAGCCCAGGTCACTGCCTTCTCGCGGAATATTCGCAACACATGTACAAAAAGATGCGACAGCGCGCCGAACCCTACAGACCACCACTATTATGTTGGCCGAATGGAAATTCTTGCGAAGTTGCGTTACAGCGATCTCGCTCAAGCGAATCTTCGTACAAGCAGTGTCTACTAAAATGGCGTCGGATGGTGAATATATTTTCAGCGCAGTGGATGTGAAGGCTAAATGCAGTAAGCGGAAGGAATATTGTGACGTACATGAAACATGCCCCAGAATAACTCCTTGCCCATTTGTATCGTTTCGATGTATCGACTAATGCATCCAACTTCTTTTTAAATAATAGCTTAGTAGTACAGATGCTAAAATACGAAGAAATAAACTGTTTAATAGGATCTCCACATAGAGCGACGCCAAGAAGCAGACAGACAAGATGGACTGAATGAATAGCCTGATTAATGAACACGTCCGAGCAGCATGGCTCATAGAACTGCGCTGTCTACAACAAAGCCCAAATATGGTTCCAAATGTCATCGTGACAGGTTAGATACGCAAACAAAATCTAACAGTGGTGCCGAAATGTTTGAAAGTCAGAAAAAATGTAGGCTTGCTTACCGCACAGTCCATGGGGGCACACTTGACAACGAAGGCCCCAGCCACGATAAGTGAACAGATGAAAAGCACCTTCAGGTCTTAATGACTGAAAATCTACGACTGAGCAACGAGAAGATGAGGATTGCAAAGAGCAAGCCCTCATCAATAACCGCACTCCGACATCCTTTATATAAGCGCACACTCTCTGTCCCAGTGGCCCTGGGGCAAGATGAAAAACATCAAGCAACCCTTATGATGTATTTCACAATGTTTTGCAATATTTAGCACCCTTGCTAAAGTAAAGAAAGAACAAGGCTGTTGTCTGTCCAGAGACGCCGGAGCGTCATGTAACAGGAAACTTTGGCACGCCTTTTGATCATCGGCCGGTTTCATTGGGCCTTCCTGGTATTCCCCTCTGTTTTTGTCGTGATCTAGTCACGCCCTTTTGGATCGATGTCATTCGCGCGGAGATGCAAATCTAGCTCGTGACCATTGCGCATTGAGCCGCTTCTCTTCACCTCTCTCCTGCCGCTATAACATTCCTGGAGCGGACGACTTCGCACCTGCGGGTTCGCGAGCAGCGGTTGTCAGAGCATCGGGCACCGCTCCTCTCCGCCTGCACGCCTACACTCCCTCTGCCTTGAGTGCGCTCAGGGACTCGCTGTTGCGTATACGTTTACCAAGAGATTACATACACTACTCTCAATAGACTGCCGACCACAAGAACGATAAGTCATGTGATATACGTAAAGACTTGGCGCCAAGGTCGCGTGACTTTTCAATGTGTCAGCTCATCCATTTCGATCAAAACACAGCGGATGTGCGCCGAGAAAGAAAAGCAGAAAAAAGGAATACAAGAGGTAAAAAATGTTACCTAGCTTTCAGAAACAGGGTCAAGATCACCTACGAATGTCTGTTGCTTGCTCAATGTTGCTTTACTAGTCAGTTGAGGTTTTCGCTCTCATCAATCCGCTGCCAAATACAACACTGCCGTCAAAGGAGGAGCATATCACAAAGCAGTTTCACTTATTTACCGGCTAGATCGAAGTGTCCTCTAGGTCAAATTAGATTGCGAACTCTACTCCGGAGGGCATACGGGAAGTCGCTTCCTGTGTTAAAAACTCAACAAGACCCATGTAAACATAGAGCGGAAAAAACGCAGAAGTTTGCTACACACATATCGGATTAAAGATTTTCAGGACATTTTGCTCTTCATGCTTGTATGTAAAATGATGTAGCGCAATAATTAGGAGTTATAGTTTTGTAACAACTTAGATCGAAAGATTGTGTTTCGCGCTGATATGTGAAACATCGTACTTAGTTGCTACAAATACGAGGCACATTTTCCTTCTGTTGCCAAAAGCACACCTTGTTGACTACTCTCAACCTGAGCTAGATTTCCACCGTAGTCTCCTCGTTCTCGTAGTATACGCATATGCACCGATATCCAAATAAATACTGTAGTGATTCACGTTATTATCACATTACCCAAGATTCCTTGTATTTTTATGAGGAGCATATTAAGACCTCCCAACCTCAGTGGGTTTATTTTGCTGAGTCACTTATATTTCAGGACCGCCGACAAGTATTTTTTCTTCCTGAAACCAAGCTCACCATTCATAAGCGGGCACTTAGGCACTACCGCAGAATATTTAGCACAGGGATTTGCAATATCAAGAAACACCGCCCGATTTCCAAAGGCTCTGATGATCCCCCACGTGTCTTGGCTTCCATGTATGCCGGAGTAAAATGCTGGCTTAAAAGCACATGCAGGCACACAGCCCCCCAAAAGCCCAAATTGAATTATGACCGGCTGTAAGAACCAACTGCGGTAAGTGGATAGTTGCAATGCACTATTACACCCAAAAGAAAGGTAAAGAAAGGGCGGGGATAGAAGATGTAAGAGCCTGAAGGAACTAAAAAGCGCCCAAAGGAACCCAAATTTTTAACAGAGCCAAGATTTGGGAACCACTGTTATTAACGTGTTTTTTTTTGTAGAAAGGGGGCGCTATAGATAGCTTTTTGACTCCTTGAACGTAGTCCAGTACATATTTCTCTGTTTTTAAAATCAATTCAGTTCAAGTTATTGTTATTTGAGGGTACATCTTCTGCTATATAATGTCGAATTTATCCATAGTCGAAGGCTAGATTCGGATCTAGCTGACCTAAGCATGAAGAGCGGGGCGGAAATGAGCACGCACGAACGCAAGAATCCAAACAAGGAAAGGCACAAAAATATTACACATCTCATGCAATCAATAAAATAAAGATGTTACCAAGCTTTTCTTCATAGCATGGACAATATTGCATATTTGACGCTGTTATGCAAAGGTAACATTTTCACAACTATTAGGGATCAGAATAATACACTTTCAAGAACAATAACAATAACAATAGAATACGAAATATGATATACATTGCACCAGATGTGTTAACAAATATATTGACTTAACTTGTGACCGTGTATATTTATTTTACTCATTGCATTAAAACGCAATGGTGGACAAACATGTGCAAAATATTTTTTGTATCCTACTATGTTTGATTTATAAAAGGCAGGCAGAACACCCTGGGGAAGGTTGTTCATGCCTTCACAAGAGTGTGCCGCGGGCGCCACTGGCCATAGTGATTGGAATTAGGAATTTCTCTTCGGAAGCAGCACGTGAAATTCCTTGAGGGCAAGTAAACATAGTAGACGGAAAGTGTGTTTGGTTATGTAATATTTTATATGCAGTAGTAAAATGCTGCGGTAATCACGCAGTTAAAGTAGGAGCATTGTTTTGGAGTTTATGAACAGTGCTCGTTATGGTGTGCCAGCTGCTCTCGAGTTAATAAACAGTAGAGCTCTCTTCTGTAATATCATGAAAGCTTCCAGATAAGTTCCATATGTGAGTCCCCAAGCCTCAATGTAGTATGCGATGTGTGACTGAAATATGCAAACGTAAATTGTCCTTACCGTTGTCATGTCAAACTATTTTTGTGCTTTCAACAGAACGAAGCATGAATATGACAGTTTTTTGCGGAGGTTGTCTAAATGTGGTTAAGCTTAATTCACTGCCGAGTGTAATGCCTGGGTAAAAAGTTGTTTATACTTGTTGCAATTCCTTCCTGCCTATCTGTATATTACTAGGTTACATATCCCTGCGCTTACAAGCTGATTTAAAGATGATGTATTTCATTTTTGCCAATATTTAAAGATAATCTGTTTGACAGAAACCATTCACTAAACTTCTGAAGCTCCCTGCTTATAGTGAGTTCCGCCAGAGTTTCACTTTGTGAGGTTACTAATTTAGCTGTATCGTCAGCGTTCATTACTGCAAGGGCACTTGCTAAACAAACCGGCATGTCTTTTATATAAAGAGTAAAAAGCAAAGGGCCCCGAACTGAGCCTTGTTGTACCCATATACTTATACGCAGAAGGCTGGAAACTTCACCGTCTACAATTACGCACTGTCTACGATCACAAAAATAGCTCTTTAAAAATTCAAACACTATATCCCTGAATTCAAATATCTCAAATTTCTGACAGAAGATATAATGATCTACACTATCAAATGCTTTCTTAATATCTAAAAATACATAAATTGTAATGTTGTGGCTGTCAAGACCCGTGTTAATAGTTTCGCACACAGATAATATAGCAGTAGGCGTTGATATGTTACTTCGAAAACCATGTTGGTTAGGGTAAAGAAGGTTATTCTTATCTAGGAACTTCTTGATACGACGAGCTAGTAATTTCTCAATAGAGAGTGTTAACGCAACTGAGAATAGAGATCACTCTAAGTTTCACAGTTCATCAGGGTCGCCACCTTTAAATCAACAACTTTGGCCACATTTAATGCGTCAGGGTAGGTAGCAGAGTGAAATGCTTTATTGATCACTGAGGCCAAAGTTCGGCCAAGAGTGTGGATGTTGTACATAATAAGTGACATAGAAATTTCATCGATGCCCGTCGCCTTTCCTGACTCAATTTGTTTCTCAGTATTTATGACCTCGTCAACTGTTACATCTTCGCTAACGAAGATTTAACAAACAAAGGTGTAAGACCTAAGATGTAACACGTAAGGTCTTGTTTGCCTCCATCGCTAAATTGTACCCAAAGAGTCTGTTCAGAACACAATTTGGACGGGAAATAGCGCAGCACGCTGTCTTCTAGCAGAAATGACGACCTGATAACTCTGCCATTGCCTCGTAAGTCTTGTGGCTCGCATAGGTCATAACTGTCCTTGTACTTAGCTCATTTTTGATTCAGAACGAATTCTTTGCAACGATTTGCTCTCCTTAAATTGGCTCAATTGGAACTAGCGCTGACATTGGTAGTACCCAATTAGGCGCATTTATAACTGCCACAAATCCCTCACAGTTTCGATTTAGGGATTGGGCTAGCAATGAAAAAAAAATCGGCTCAGTTTCTTTATTTCTTTCAAGCTTCCCTTTTCTAGCGTGGTTTATACCAACATAAATCGCTTAGTAATGCGCCGTGACGTAGCGCCGCAAGTATCCTGCGATGAAGTTAACAGTTAAATTTAGCACGTGGCCCATGTCAGAGGTAGTTCAGTTAAAGATAATTAAAGTACGAAAGTGGTGTTTTACGCGCTTGTGAATATCAATATGTGTACACTGAACAAAGCTTATGCAAGCTTTGATTTGAATCATCAAAGCATTCCAGCGGAACGAGCACTCTTTGTGTGCGTGAAAGTTTCCAGCTAGCAGGTTTTAAAATCCAGACTCACACCTCTATCTTTCACCTAGAAAGAGAGTACTAATAAATCAAGAAGCGTTCTGTTTATTAGTTGAGGAGCACCTGCGCCAGTCCCTGTTCGCGCGGTTTTCCCCACATGAAAGAAGGTTATCAATATCGTATGTCCCTTGCTCTGTACAAGAAAGGTATTAGCCTTACAGTAATCATGCCTGCAAAGTCTACTTCTGTGTTTCGCAGTTGAAGCGAAGTGTACCTCCCAACCCAGTCCAATAAAGTTAGCAGCACCAAACAACTCAAAGTATCCTCTCGGGTGGTGGACCTAAAGAGAACACAACGCGAATGACTCTGCTCACTGGTGCATTCGGTCTCCGTGAACTGCGCAGCAATGTCTCCCCCGAGTCAGGAAAAAGCATCTGTCTCTGGCACCCTCGCATTTTTTTTTCTCTACTGTAGCACAATGAGTGCATTTCTGCGGGGGCCCGTACCATAAAACAAATCAAATGTTTGCAAGGACGTCACATCAGAACAAACAATTGGGGAGAAAGAACAAATTAAAAGTGGCCGCCGTGCACCACTGTGCGCAGCAGAATGAGCAAAACGTATTTCTCTTGAACGCGCTTTTGCTGGCTGGATGACAAAGCGGGAAGGGAAACGGATCGTGGTGCTGCGACCGCCGAACCGACGTCTTGCTTGCTTGGCTGTGCGCTCCTCCCCTCCCCCTCCGTTTCTCGGCCGTTGCTGCGCTTGCAGCGGCACTGGGCATGGACGCCACCGCGTTGCGCATGTATGTTGGAAATTACATATATGTAAATCAAGGCCTATCATCCACTATTGACACTTCTGAGATGCCAGTACGATTTTAGGATCTCGCACATCAATTCTCGTTCAGTGAGCGAGCCCTTGCGTGGTTTTTACAGAGGTTTTGCTGGCGCATGCAGCGCATGTCGGCAACAAAATAAAGCATTACGTCGTCTGAAATTTCGCCAAACTCGAAATGAACTAACACCTTCTTAATGCAAGACATGAACGTTTCCTCCTCGCGCTCAATTAAGGTCATAGATAGTACCCGGTGTCTCCGACGCTCATCTGGCGAGCCAACGCCATCGGCATAGATGAGCGCACTCGCAATCTCAACTCGAGAGTGAGGCCAGCTAGCTGAAAATGGCTTCCGTGGACGGCTGTCGCGTCTCGCAATAAAAAATTCCCTCGAGGCGTTTGCTTTACCGTGACACAAGACGTATACGCAGGGCTGCTATACACTATGCCCCGACTTCTGCGCTTGGCCGAGTTTTTCCCCGAATTTGTGCGACGGAAGGCTGAAAACGAAGATAGTGCTGGACGCGCAAAAGCAGCAGTAAACAAAGTGTCGAAATGAAGCCACATATGTCAACGCAGGCGCAGACTACTTGTGCCCCGTCCACGTTTCCAATACACTGGACGGCGCAATGTAGAGCGCTAGCGGTTCTTATTGTTATGAATGCAATATTGAAAATCGTAATATCGAGACATATCCACTATCGATCTGCAGACTTGCCGGCAGCCGTTAGCCACGTCTCTTCTGGGTGCGTCAAAGGCGTGTCTTGTGTTTCGGGCATTATATGGCTATCAACCGTCCAATACGAACAAGCCCTTTCGCGTCTTACGATTACAGCACGGCCATGCCAACTACAGAGCACCGCTTTGTCACTTCACCATCCGTGGCTAACGACTCGCAACAAGTGGCAGTGGTGTGCCGACAGCATTTTGGTGTGTGCTACGTGGTTAAAATGTCAATTATAGTGCTTTTATGCGATTGAAGTCCGAGATATGAAATGAACGAACGTTGACGCGTTATATTTTTTGTTCTTCTTTGCATCTCTTTTATTTAGATGCTCAAGATGATTGGTGTCAGTCAGAATGGCTTTTGTGCAGCCAACAAGCACGCTGGGTGTGGCCCAACAGTAGCGTGCACGCGCATAGGAATTACACGCCAGGCCTAAGGCATGAAATGTGGTTTTCATCGACAGGCGGACACGGGATAAACTCGTGCATGGCGAAAGCCCCAGAACTCGAGAACTCGGGACTGTCACGGCAGTGGAAGCAGCAGCTTGGGCCCATCGCTGCGAGCGGCGGTAAATACCAATGGAAAAGTACTGGCCTTATTTCCGCCTGCCGAAAACGTCGGTGCCCTGGCTGTGCGGCAAGCTAGGCGACGACCCACGTATGTGCAGACTGCGTGGCGGGCCTCAGTCGCTGATAGCCGAAGAGCAGGTCCTCTGTGCCCTCTGCAGGACTACGGTTTTAAAGGGAAGCGTCTGCTCAGACCGATACAGCGGTGACTCACTTTTCTTAAGACTGTGACCGAGCGTGCTTATGTTAAGGAACGTTTCCATTTTTGCAACATTACAAACGTCGTGAGGTTTCACAGACGTCGTAAGGCGACGTCACGTGCATTGAAGCAGAGTCTAAAGCACGCCTGATCAAGTAACCAACGAGATTATCGTGCGTAGGCTAGGAAAACTACGACAAGAGGAGCAGCCATGCACGTTCTCTGGCTAAAAAGCTTGAGAAATCCATGGAAAGGGAATCAAAGCAACATTTATCGCAGCGATGAATTATTTAGATATTGAAAATAATTAGCCATTCACCGCAAATTATGTAATTCATCTTTAACTAGAAATAAATTTGGGCTCTAAAAACGATATAGGCACAAATTAAATATCGGTTTGTTTAGGGCTGCTGATCTTGCTATTTAGAAGAACTTTTGTTGGGCTAGATGTTGCATGCTGTAACAAAAGAACTGTAGCGCAACCAAGACGAATACAAGACAGAGGCACACAGGACTAGCGCTAAGTCCGGTGTGCCTCTGTCTTGTGTTCGTCTTGGTTGCGCTACAGTTTTTTTGTTACGATTTACGATCTTGCTATCTTTACTCTGGAAGTTTATTTTGTGATGAAGGTATGTGCTAAGGCACAGTTGTTTTGCCCAATAATTCTACAGTCCTAGAAAAGGATGCACAAGGGTATACCTACCTGGAAAACAGCTAGGAAGTGCCATTTAGATGATTTGACCTGGCATTAATTGCTCAAATCTTCTGTCATTCTGCATATCGCTGTTTTGCGTAACGTTGAAAGTTCAGCGTTACCGCTGAAAGGTGTAATATGTAGCTCAGAAGTATTTAGTTCAGGCGGTATAGCCCTAACCCATACTATCAATCCCACATGAGGAAATTGGCTCTAATCAGTTTAGTTAATCCTACGCAACCTTAATTTTCTTGACCTTTGTAAAGTATTCAAATCAACAACCCCTAAGCTCAGGATCTTGTCCCAGAAGTGCTAAGAAGCGGCGAATAGTACTAAGCGCGATGAGCAGAGCCCAACAGGCATATTGTGCCATTTAGGATTGGACTGCTGAAGTTAAAACATGCATGCGAACTTCACGGTGGAGGATTGCCAAATTCCCACCGATATATTTTCGTGGCATTGATGCAGAATGCAAAAGTGCTCGCCTTTGACAAAATACCAAACTTCAGTGCAGCTCTGCTCAAACAAAATAAAACGCAACGAGGTGCACAGAACCGGACATTTCAGTTCAATGTCAATTTTCAATTCAATTAATTTAGTTCTTTCATTAACGAAGCAAAGCAAGAATAAGAAAAAAAGCTGCTAAGAAGCAGCTTGACAACGTTCTTACCCTGTCTCCTGGCAACGGATTGTTCATGCCTACAGTAGTACTAAAGCATTTAATGGAACATTTTTGCAGCAATGAACATACAGTGAGAATAATGTTATCCAATAGGAAGCGACGTGGATTAAAAAAAGGTACAATGCCATGCAGTACAGAGAATATACGATATAAAGCGATAGGGATCGCAAACAAATAGTGCCTTCAGAGAATAATGAAATTAACACGTATTAATTCGTGACCTTAAAGGCCAAGGGCAATGGCTGATGACGTACGCCTTCAAGAGCATGGTCACGGATCCCCGTTCAAAACACGGGCCGAAAGAATGGACTAGGCGAGAGGTGTACGCACATAGACGCACATTTAATACACCCTACGTGACAAGAACACTAGCTCATAAAACTAGCAAACCTAACACAAACCACAAAGACTACCAATACACACGACCCGGGAACACCCAGTCTACTAGCGTTCGGCGTTCATGCTCACGGTTCGGTGCTGATGAAGCTTTCCCTGGGCAGAAGACCGTTTGCCAATTGATATTTGAATGGCGCGCGACTCCTCTTTCTTTTCACCTTTTCCCCGACTCTTTCGAAGCAGGTTTTCAAGCTCGCGTCTTCTGTTTCCCTAATTGAAATTTCGCCCGCTATTACGCTCAGACACATCGTAACGGGATTAGGGAGCGGACGCTGCGTTGCTCGGGCTGTCATTTAAGCGGAGGCTGCGTTGCTCGGGATGTCGCTTGAGCTCTTGTCTCCACTGCCGACGAGAAACTGACTGCACCCGTCTGAGCTGTCGCGGGCCTTTCCTCCTTTGGATGTTCTTCAACGTCGAGCATCCTCCACTCGGGATCGGGGCCCTCAACACTTCTTGCGCCCGTAATATTCTTGAACCCTTCTTGCACTTTAATCCTGGCTTCAGGAAGGTACCTCACTGCGCTATCTACAAGTGTGACGGCCGGCGCTTGCCCTGTAAGGTCCTCGTCCTTCACCGGGATTCTGCGAACCAAATCTGTGTTGGCTCCGCTGTCTCTAAGCACCAATATAGGACGGTGCCCTATTTGCCCAACCATCACCGGCATTGCTGCTTTTGACTTGGGTGTTCCAATCACCGCCTCGTTTACCAGCGGCGTTTGCTCTCCTTTGAGCTGTGGACCTTCGGGTGGCGTGACAAGTTCTACACTAGAGTCGACAACGCATGCAGCTCGGTACTGCGTTCTGTATCGGCACTCATCCAGAGTAGGACCTCTCCTCTTACACCTTGACACCAAACCTTTGTCTTTTGGGATGTGGCATTAAATGAATAAAGTTGACATGCGATACTGCAACCAATTCTTTCCACGATTCGCGAGTGAAAACGGAACTAACCATATCTCTCTTGTCCTGATATCGTAAATTATTTCTGGTGGTTTCGAAAAATTGCATAAACGTACAAAAGGCACGCGATTATACTCCAAGGAACAGTTATATTTTAACAAAGCATTTAACATGTAGACATGTGTGATTGGAAGTATATTAAGGGAGGAAAATAACTCCTTTGTGTGAGCGTCATAAGCCACACCTGCTATGTGACAAATTGCTTTTTTGTGGAA
The DNA here is from genome assembly GCF_052857255.1 of Amblyomma americanum. Lineage (NCBI taxonomy): Eukaryota > Metazoa > Arthropoda > Arachnida > Ixodida > Ixodidae > Amblyomma > Amblyomma americanum. The sequence goes on from NC_135499.1 coordinate 66,046,429, forward strand.
GAAAGAGCTCATGCAAGTTTGTGCACGAAATGGTCCCCCAGACTAGATTAAAATAATTGAGACGAGAAGCAAAATTAGCATAAAATAGGAGCAGTTCGCCCTTGTTTGGTGTTAGCTCTTTAAATCAGCGAAGTATCCTACAAGCCCTAGACAAGCATGCCATGACATGATCTACGTGCATATCACACATCGTTTTCGTTGAATGTTACCCCAAGAATTTTCACTTTGTTATTTCTATTCTCTCAGCGCCCATGCACAGGTTAAGGTCACGTTGAATAGATTTTTGTGATGGTGCAAATAAAACAGTCTTCGTTTTCTTGTAATTTTTCTCTAAAGAAATAATTCTGCTACATTCTGACAATTTATTCGGAACACTATTTTCTAATTTCTCGACTTCGCTATTATCTTTACACTGAATGAAAACGCTAGCATCATCACCGTATTTTGTAAAAAAGGCTTTTTCAGACACTTGTGTTATTTCGTTAATGTAGAGGTTGAAGAGCACTGGCCCAAGGACACTGCCCTGTGGCACACCTGACGTAATGCTTCGTAGCGCGGACTGTTCTTCACTGATAGAAACGGACTGTTTCCTATGTCCTAAATATGATTTTATTAGTGCTAGAGGAATGCCACAAAAATCAGTGTTCTAATTTAGCAACTAGGGTATTATGATTAATTCTGTCGAAAGCTTTTGAAAAGTCAATTACACACATAACGTTAATTTACTGTGTTCGAATCTTTTGATGATGAACTCTTTCTGGGTCAGAAGGGCTAATTCCATGGACATGTTTTTGCGAAAGCCGGACCGGTGCTCTTACAATATGTTATGCTTATCACAAAATGAAGTGGTTCTTTTACAGATAATTTTTTCAAGTCCTTTTGAAATGACTTCTACAACTAATACTGGGCAATAATTAGAAAGATCATTTCTGTTTCGCGATTTGTGTGAAATCGCCACTTTAGCTCGTTGCATGTTCTTGGAAAACGTTCAGGTATTCAAGCAGAGATTGAAAATATGGGCAATAACATCTGCCAGCAGGTCCATTACAAACTTGACAGGCCTGATCTCGACCCCATGTATATCCAGCGCCTCGCTGTTCTTACAAAACATGAAAACTGAATGAACTTCCTTTGACTTAACAAGTTAAAAAAATGCAATGTTCGTGTTTGATGTGCCCAAAAAACTTAAGGCATTTTCGTTACGGTCATTGTTTCAGAGTGACCATAGTGACTATTATTTCACCCCTCCTCCGCCGCCGCCGTAGGCGCTGCGTCACCTTCGTTCACACATGACTGCACAGTGCTAACCTTCTGAACCACCGCTTCATTAAAATACGCACTCTGTCTGCCAGGTGACGTGAATAGTGAAATCTCCGCACCCCCCGCAGGATGCTCCAAGTTTCGCCAAACTCGGAGCATCCTGCATAGCGCCGCTGGTCTCTGTTTTTGCTCTCACGGATTCCTTCCGCACGTCGCACTAAAATGATATTTGAATAGCCGCATTACCGTGCCATCCGGAACGAGAATTTGCGTCAGCTGCCTGCCCTGACCGGGAAAATTTGTTATATAACCTGGGAGTGTAAGCGAAACGACACGTTCCACCAAGACAAAACCCCGAGTGCGGAGCAGTGGGAGAGCCGGCTCACAAGCTGCGAGCTCGCCGCCCAAAGGGCAATGGTGCAGCACGCAACCGAAGCAGCGCGACTCAGTGGAGCCCTGGACTAGGGGCCCAATCCTGCTTTGAAGGTCAAGAGTCTGCAGCAGTGAGAACGAAGACCGAACGCTAAACCCTTAATGGACCAAATAAAGTTTTTCTCTATATGGGGCTATTTTCTTGTAAACATTAAATGTCCGTATTCAAGCATAGCAGCGATATTATGCACCCGAGAACGCATACTAACACAGCCCCCCGAAGTGCCAAACTTTTGTTTCTAAAACCGACCTACAAAAATCTTAAAACCCTATAATGTTTTGAGAAATACTAAACCAACAGTGACCACTGCCATTATTCTTACTAATCCCTGGAATGAAGAGATCAGTGACGCTCACTGGGCCGACCATTTCAATTGCTTTGTTGCTACGGTTTTCACGACAGAAACTGACCAATCGATGCCCAGCCTATCTACCACATTGTTTTCAGCAATGTACCCTGTTAACATCAATGCCCATGACATCAAGATCCTCATTCACAAAATTAAGCTTTCATCATCTGCTGAGGCTGAGTACATAAATTCCAAAATCTTAAAAACAATAACGAAACATACTCTGTATATCTGTCCCTATTATTCTCGCAGTCTCTTTAACAGGAACGCCAACGGACGACAGCAAGAGGGGGGAGGTTTCCCTGTCCAGAAGTCAGGTACAAAAGAATCCCGATTAAACTATGGCCCCATCTTCCTAACGAGCGTGCCATGCAAATTCATAAAACACGTCATCTACTCCCACATCATCAACTTCCTAGATTCAAACGACTTCTTTCATCGTGCGCAACATGGCTTCTGAAAGGGCCTCTCGCGCGAGACACATCTAGCAGTCTTTACTTCTGACCTGTACACTAATCTTGATCGCAACCTGCAAACGGATTCAATATTCTTAGATTTTGCAAAGGCTTTTGACAAAGTAAAGCACCAACGCTTTGTACTGAAACGCGCCGCTCTCAGTTTGCATCCCATCATCCTGAACCGAATTATGAAACTCCTCACTAACCGCTCACAGTTCGTTTATGTTAACAAGAAAAGCTCAAACACAATCCTTGTAACATCTAGTGTCCCACAGGGATCTGTACTCGCATCTTTCCTGTTTCTAATGTGCGAAGTGTTTCAGCGAACACTTTCAAAAATCTCTGAAAATATTGAGTTTATTATAGAAAAAAAAACTACGTGTAGGATCACACTCTCTGTCTCGGCGGACACAGTATGCTGCGAACGCCTCTAATTATCTTAGCAATTAGCAAAAACGCACTGATTCATTTTTAATTACCGTAGCTGGCTGGTTTAAGAAAAGTTGAATTTTATATCCCTGCAACGCGAAGAAATCGGACGCCTTACCCGCACGCGACTGAAACTGAGCTCTGTTGGGGATGGCGCTTCTATCCCACCGCTGCCACCAGTTGCTCGATGGGGTCTCGGAGTCGCTCTCGACGGGACCACGGGTCAGGAACGACGCTTGCTCCGTCCGACCATCACCACCGCCGCCAGGACAGGACTGCCGACGAGTTAAAGGAGTTGAAGAACGGCAGATTGGGCGAGTCGGAAATGCTCCATAATGTTAAAACAGCGCTAAGCAACAAGGACAAAGAAAGAAGGGAACACACACAAAGGCGCTGATCTTACAACTAAATTTTATTTGAAGTAAGCAGGTTAATTTATACGTGCACAAGAACTGCGCACATGCGCATGGTCAAACACTGATGTACTCATTTAAAAATGCGAATAAAAACACACCGAATCAAAGGCTCGTGCAGTTATCGCCGGAAAGGAGTTGGATGATGGGAGGAAGGTTACTATAGTGGGTTTATTTACATTATTTACATAGAGATCAAAAGTGAACTCTCCGAAGAGAGGGTCTTAATGCAAAAATATAATAAAAGGAGCACAATGAGCATCCAAAAAGGAGCATCGAGGATGATCCATAAATGGAGCACTAAAAGGGAGCACACAAGAGGACCATGATTCACTGCACCCGCCGTCTAGTTCTTATGCAGTTCTCCGTCCCTAGATTCCCCTTGGTTGAGGACGTCTCCGCCAGGGTGGGAGTGGCTTAAAACTTGCATTATCGCGCACAAACACGCACCACCGCACACAGGGAAACGCCCTCGTCACGTGTCGAGCCAGAGAGAGAGGAGGATGCTCTCGGGTCCACTCCGACTACGGAGGGGATGATCTCGATCGTAGCCAGCCGAAAGATCCCACGCACCGCCGACGCCTCTTCTTTAGATGTCAGCCGACGCGCCGGGCAAGATCGCACGGTGGTCATTCGCCATGCCTGCGAAGATTAGCGGACGACGACCTCCAGCTCGCTTCCGTATCCCCATGCTCAACGTCTTCTACCGGGAATGAGGCCACATTAGTACTCTCAGCTTAGTCACGGGCATTTGGGAAAAATATCTGCCGCTGGTTCGTTGCGGCGGCCTCTCCGCTTCGCCCGGAGTCCGCCCGGGCGACGCTTTTAGCTAAGGGTACTCGGGTCGGTAACGTGGGAGCGATTCTTATCGCGTGGCTCGGGACAATCACGAAGAAGCTTACCCCCGTATTCACAAACCGACCTTTACCTTCCCTTTCGAGGTCCTTACCTTTACGGCTCCTTTCCGGGTTTCAGAAACGAACCTTTCCCTTAAAGTGCACCTTTAGCCGCCCTTTCGGCCTCGGAAAGGGCGCGTCGCAAAGGTAGCCCCTGGCCTACCTTTAGCAGTTCCTTTCGTCTATTAAACATGGCAACCGAGTACGATCGGCGACCGCTTTTCTGATTTATCAAGTTCACAGAGTTAATGGAAGAAATCGATCAGGTGCCCCATCGCGCGAAGCCGGCACGGCGAGTGCTGAGGGATCGCCAGTGCCCGATGGAGCTGTTCGACGATCAGCTTCTCGCGAGGTGCCGCTTTTCGAAGCCTGCCGTGCTGGAACTCTTGTCTGTGCTGCCGCTGCACCGCTGCCCTAACGGACGAGGTTGCCCCGTGCCGCTGCGACTGCTTACCACCCTTCGCTTTTACGGTGCGGGAACTTTCCAAATTGTCGGCTACCCTGTCGATGTCGATGTATCTTTACCGGTGGTATCGATTGTATCCGCCGTAATCGTAGCAACATTGTTTCCGGCACTGGTCAAGTTTCCCCGAACCGAAGATATGCAAAAACTAAAGCAGGAGAGACATGTGCGAAAACTTCGTCGGTGCGCCGCGCTGGTCGCCACTTGCGAACTGCCGCCCCACTGCAAGCAGGGAAACACCGATCGGCAAGCATCGATGCGCAGCTCGGCTCAAGCGCTGCCCACGGCCGGTGTCACGCTTTGAAGTTCGCACCAGAAAAGACAAAACATCTATATTATCAGAAAGACTGCCTGCTATCGTCGAGCAGCGACAAAGCATGCATGAGCAAGTAGCCAGCTTTCGGCTACAGCACCACCCGCGGGCACGCCGCGCTACGAACTGCGCCCGGCTGCCCTGATCGCCACTAGGCCTATAGCCTGTTTCGCATCAATGCAGCAGCGCACAGCGCTTCGGAAGTCGCCTGCGCTGTAATAATGGCGCACTATTTATATCACTGTGCTGTCAACAGCTACATCTCGCAATAAACTAAAAATATGGCCGATTTGCACTACGCCATCGGCACCGGAGCTGGCGGACGCCAAGCGAGCCGGACCGCAACGGCGGGCCAACGGGAGCTGCGGGACGGTTCCCGCAAGAAATTTGTTTGCATCTCAGTTGTCACTTTTACCAGCAACTCAGTATTGGCCAGTACTCCACAAAAATTATACATTGTTGACATTTTTCTATCCCATGTTTTATTATTTACGTCAAGAACAGCTCATTTTTTGACGCCGGCGCACGGGATTCAGCTAGGCCGGCCGGCCAGCCGGCTTGGTGTACTTCACGTTCGCACCAGAAAAAACAAAACAGCCATGGTATCGGAAAGTCGGTCTGCAATATTCGAGCAATAACAGCATGCCTGCACAAGAGCCCACCTTCCGGCAGCGACACCGCCTACGGGCGCGCCGGGCGACGGACTACGCTGCTTCCTGACTGCCCTACTCGTCGCTAAGCCTAGCTAGTTTCGCATCGATGCCGTAGCTGAGGGCGCTTCGGAACAGGCCAGCGCTATAATAAAAATACTACTCTCGTCCCCCCTTCACTGTGAACCCGTCCCATAATAAGATATGCACGATTTCCGCGACGCCTTCAGCAGTGGATCTTGCAGAAACCAAGGCCGAGCCGCACAAGGCAGCAGCAGCAGCAGCAGCAGCAAAGCGGCTATGGGATGAAGTTTCCTTGTATCGCAGTTGTAACTTCTACCAGCATCTCCGTATTGGCCAACAATCCTCAGAAAAGGTACATTTCTGATGCTCAGCCCAAAACAACAAACGCGCACAAGCACAAGACACCACGATCGAGGCACGCGAAAATAAACACCGACGTCGACTCAACAAAGCTTCTTGTATCGACGGCTGCCTATCACTGTGGCTAGACCAAGAGGAAACATGCGTAAAAATTTGAGTCAGGCTAGTTAATATCGTCTACTGAATGATAATGACCGCTCCAGTATATGTTTAACTGCTTCCTATAGTATACGAAACAAGTCATCAGTACATCCACTGATGCGACAAGCATTATTATTTCTTTAGCCTCGTTACCATACCTCTTACTTCTGGGGGTAAGGGCACTTTCCATAAGGCTGCCGAAAGGTGGCTTTCTGAAACACAGCTTGGCCTTTCCCTTACCTTTCACTTTCAGTAACCTTTCTGAAAGGCGCCCTTCGAGTTAAAGTAAGGTAAAGGTAAGGCCAGTTTATGAATACGGGGGTTAGTGTTGGTTTCCAGCAGGTGAGCCTTGCCGACCACGCCGGAAATACAGGCGGGCGGACGCCTGAATGTAACAGCGCACGAGGAGCGCCGGAAGTATGGCGTAAGCAAAGCGTCTTCTGGTGACGTGTCGTAAGGAATGCAGCGCCCAATTCGAAACGCGTGTACTAGCTTTCCTCCCTAGAGAACCTCAGCGCTCAGCTCAACCGCGGCCGGCGTTATCGACTGCTTCATCGCTCGGAGTAAGAAAAATTATAGTCGTCTGCTACGTGGCTGGCGCTTTCAGGGACACTGAAAAGCATACATGGTGCTCTGCTTGTATAGTAAACTCCACAAAGAATTTTTAAAATCTTTTTTATTTCCGTCACTAGCTTCGTGAAAGGGATAAAGGTACTCTTCTCGAACAGTGTGCACATTACTGTTTAACGCTAATTAGTGCCGGTATATCAACATGCATTGCATTATTTCTGACAAGCCTCTATTTCATTTATGAGGAATCGGTTGGAATGCTACAATAAATGAGAATGACTTTGTAGATGAAAAGATTCTCACTAAAAACATTGCAATTTTAGCAATAAGGTGCTCCGTACTGGCTGGCTCAATACGGTTGCTGTGTGTCGGATTAGACATGTCCCGTGCTGTAAGAAGTGCTAGTACTTAATTAGGAGACCTTGTCCTCACATGCTTAGCACCGTTCAGTTGTATAACAGACAGGAAAGAATTAAATATGTACCTTTTATGGATTTAGTTTGTGTCAGCCTTACTTGGACACTCCACGAAAGAACTGGTACATGGGATGAAAAGAAGCCATTTTCACATCACGCGTTCAAATTGTTAGCTTTCCATTTCGATGCACAGTAGAATTCGGTCTTTGATTGAATTCAGAGTAGGAATGAGCATATCTCGGGGAATATTTTCAATTGATATCTTCATACGCTCCTTCAGGTCTTCGAGCTTCGCTGGCTCCGTATTGAAAACTTCGTTCTTAACGTATCCCGAGAGGAAGGCATCCATATTGTGGACCAGCGCAAAACGGACAACGGACCTAGGAAAGAGAAGACGACACGGGCGCTGGGGTAAACTTTCCTAGATCCGTTGTCCGTTTTGCGCTGGTCCACAATATGAATCAATTCCAACTTGCCGAACACAACGTACCGTTAAATTAGAAGGTATCCAGTGGTGACAAATCGGGCGATCTTGGAGGCCATGCCGTTGTTCCCCGATCGCTTAATACAGTAGTTGGGAAAGGTGCTCACTAGGAACTGCACCGTGGAACAAAAAAAATGTGGCGGGGCTCCGTCATGCTCAAGCCACTTTTTTTTTTTTTTCAACCTGGCCAGTGTTGGCTCTTAGACAAATTCAGAGACGGCGACTTTTCGGACGCAGTCTGTTACTTTTTCCCCGTGAGGTTGAACTGAGGTTCCCAGTGAGGATGAAGTAAGGACCGAAAATACGGCCGTCATAAATGCTACACCAAATATTTGCTAACCATCTTACCTGGTGCTTGTACTGACGTAGCGAATGTGGGTTCTTCTCGCACCAATGATGCACATTGTGCAAGTTGACATTGGAGTCCCTAGAAAATCGGGCCTCGTCTGTCCAAAGCACTTTGTGCAGGAGTTCCGGATTTTCATCACATTTAATTAGGCACCAGAGCCAGAAATCGAACCGTTTCTGAAAGTCTTTCGGTGTCAGTTCCTGGCGAAGACACACATAGTAGGGGTGGTAGCTGTGTCTTGATGGTGACCTCCAAGCTGATGCCGGACTGGCTCCGGCCACATTGGCGATTTCTCTGACACTTGCTTCTGGCCTGACAGAAACGTACGCGAGGACATCAATGTCAAAATCGTCGGTTGCGCTCCCGGATCTCTTCCTTTTCTGAACATAAACTGTAGACTTAAATCTTTACAATATAGATACGAACGTAGGACGAGTCGGCACACGACGACTAGCAAGTTGGGCAGCATACAGTCTAGATGACAGCTCCGCGTTCATTTGCGCGCTGCACATAAGCGATCACAATGTCCGCCTTCTCGGCAATGGAGTATTGGAGTTGCGTTGGCGCGGTCATTCTCACAATTCACACAATGCGGAGTGACATTTTAATCCGAGGTGGCACTTTCACACATGCAAGTGATTTGGAAACGCTGGCGTTGCAATGGCCTAGTCACACGCGCACCTCCAAGACAAGCACTTTATTATTATTATTATTATTATTATTATTATTATTATTATTATTATTATTATTATTATCGATACCTCAAGGGCCCTTGAGAGCTTTACATGAGGGGCTTTAAATGCAAACGACTGCGCTCTATTGGCAAACTGAAGCTTACAACGCTAACACAACCGCAAGAACAACTGCCCGATAGCACACAGCCACTGCCGCGCAAGCTCTCCTGGACACGCTGACAAAGCTTTTCTTTCTCGGACACTGTTCCTGATGTGCAGCGAATATAAGAAAACAGAATATGAACCTAGTGAGTAAACGAATTCATGTTGAAATGAATGCAGATTTTTTTGTTTTACATTATTATCAATCGGTAACTGCATGACTAAACTATATGCAATATACTGACTTTTTATTGTTATTTTTCTTCTTCTCTTTGCAATGAATAACAGTTAAGCACTTTAAGCATTTTGTATTGAACGCGCATTGTTGTGACTGCCGTGTCCCGCCCACAAGCGCTCGCGCTTCTGCGGGCACACGCTCTGTATTGCATATATATATATATATATATATATATATATATATATATATATATATATATATATCTTGCAATAAAATTCCTGTATGAATGTGTGTATGTATGTATGTATGTATGTATGTATGTATGTATGTATGTATGATGACACGCAAAAACGAGCCCATCAGGCAGCCATACCACAAGTGGCGCGCGCGCACGCACGCACACACACACACACACACACACACACACACACACACACACACACACACACACACACACACACACACACACACACACACACACACACACACACACACACACACACACACGCACACAAATTATAAAATGACTGCGGTACCCGCATTGGAGGAATGCGTAAGCATTGACGCTTCCATGCCCCTCTTTTTCGCTGTTTGCCTAAATAATCAAGTTCCATCATTGCCCATTATAAGTTTTGAAACTTAGCGCCACGCTTCCACACTTCCACTTTTTTTTTCAAATTTGGCGCCACGCTGTAGCTCCGCCCACTTCTGGTGCTTTCAAATTTGGCGCTACTTTCGCTCCGGCACCGCCCTCTTTTGGACATTTTTGGCTCTAATTAAGTAACTAATTACCCCATATGCACCTCAAATTTCCCCTGCGAGATTTTTTGATGTTCTATCTAATGCAACCATTAGTTCTCTTATAACCCAGTTCGTTCAAACGTTGTCGCGAAGACAAGCTCGTGATGACACAAAACCGCAAACATAGCCATAGAATGCTTATGAATTCAAAAACACCTGCAGATGCGCCTATCAGGGCTCTCATAATCGACGTTCCCCAGATTGACGACGACTATAATTTTCCTTACTCCGAGCGACGAAGCAGTCGATAACGGCGGCCACGGTCTAAGCTGAGCGACGAGTCTCTCTAGCAAGGAAAGTTAGCGCACGCGTTTCTAATTGGGTGCTGCATTCTTTACGACACGTCATTAGCGGACGCTTCGCTTACGACATACTTCCGGCGCTCCTCGTGCGCTCAGATTCGGTCGCGTGCGGGAAGAAAGCGTCAGATTTCTTCGCGCTGCAGGGCTCCAGAAATTGAGTTTTTGTGCGATGTCAGTGCACGTTAAAGATGCCCAGGTGGTCGAAATTATTCCGGAGCCCTCCACTACGGCACCTCTCCTTCCTTTCCTCTTTCAATCTCTCCTTTATCCCTTGCTTTACGGCGCGGTTCAGGTGTCGAGCGATATATGAGACAGATACCGCGCCATTTCCTTCCCCGAAAAAAACCAATTAAGCAATTATTATTCGTTTCAGAAACTGATACGACATCGTCTTGTTCACGGCATCAAACTCCCATTTGAGACTAACCACCCTGCTACGGTAACTAACAAATAATTAGTGAGTTTTTGTTAATTACCTGGATAATTATAGGGTGTTTTCAGCATACTGTGTGCGCCGGGGCAGAGAGTGCGATCCTACATCTATTTTTTCCTATATTGAACCCAATATTTGTAGGAATTTTTGAAAGTGTTCGCATAAACACCCGGTATATAAATGACCTACCTCTTCATGTGCACTGTCAGATAAATATTTTTGCCGACGACTGCGTTATCTATTGTAAGATTACAACATATCTGACAAAACAGCCCTGCAGCATGATTTATACCAAGTTCAAGAATGCTGTGAAATCTGGTTAATAATTTTAAAGGCCAAAAAATGTAAACTCCTCTCTTTTTGTCCCCAGCGTAACCCCCTTGGCTGATTCCAGTGCCTACAGCTACTCCTCACAGTTGCATTCACTCCGAGAAAGTGAACCGGTGTGAATACCTGTGATGACAACCGCATGCCCTCGAGTTCCTCGTTGAAAACTGCTGTTTTCAGCTGAAGTCATGGTTGCGGTTTGAGTTCGCAACCAGATGTGAAATGCGCATGAAAAAGTGTGAGCTGCACGGAGAATAGGAATGAGTAAAGGTTTATTCTGCTCTGCAGTGATGAAGGAGGTCAGTATAATTTAGGCATTGCGCTCGATATCAGGCATAATATATTATGAAGAGTACGTGACTTTGCTTGAAGCCTCTCCTGCATGCTTAGTATTTGAATTCTTATACTGGTCGTCAAGCTTAACCGCAAGTTTTCTATTAGTTCAAGAATGGCGCGGCAGGTAAATACGAGGACTACAGGTACAACACACACGCCTGAGCCAACTGTCAAATTTATTGTATGGCCTTCGAGCTTCTGAATATATACAAGACGACACGCCCGTCAAAAAAGAAATTTCTAGAGAACGAATAACAGTTAGACGGTCAATATTGCCGCGAATATTTGCAGTTTGTTCGTTTTTCAAATCTGCCGCCACAACACTTTATCGCTTTGTTTGCGACGCAAGACGCGCCCAGATTTATCTCGATTGATCGCAGTCAGGCAGAGCTGATTCTGCGTTGTTCCGGAATGTTCTAGTAACTTTTCACTCTTTATCTCGAAAGTTTGCTATCAGCTTTAAATTGAACACGGCCGACAGCGGCGGGCATTCTGTTCGACGACCGCCGAGCACGCTTGTCGCTTCGCCGCCGCCGAGTGATTCAGTCTATTTTGGGTGCAAGTCAGCCCAATAAACAGTTTTATTTTAGAAGACCTTTGTCCGTCTTAATCGCTGCTTCGACCGCTGTCACCACTACGTGACATAGGCAAGACGGTGATCATGAGTACTGGCATGATGCAATGACCCACAACGGAAAAGGCGAATACCTAACTCCGAATGAAGGACATTTATACATGAAGGAAAAGGAAAAAATGAAAAGTCCAGCAAGCGAACCCGAAAAGGCGAGGAGAACGTAAAGAAGAAAACCGAAAACGCACAATCGAAAAAATGAGAGACGACTTTAAAACTCAAAAGGTACCGCACGCGGAATAGGGGCGAACAAGTGAAAGCAGAAAAAGAACAACGAGGAGAGCTGCGTCCAAAGATGAACAAACCCAAGAAAACATACTAAAACAACATAAAATGCACGAGAATACAACATAAAACGCCAATAGAAACACTTCAAGAGATAAAACCATAAAAAACGACCTAATAACCGGGCACGGATCCAAACATAAGAACCTAAAAAGGCCAACAGTAACACGGCAAGAGATGTGATAAAAGGAAACCAAAGAAAAATACTAAAAGCTAAAAACTAAAACCTTTCTAAAATAAGCCCGGACCTTGCTAGAGAAGGAAAAACCAAAATTATTGCGTCTGTTTCTTCGAGAGCGCTCAAGTTCGGCAAACAACTAAGTTATTTGTTGCCAGTCAGACTGAGGCCACGCTGACGAACTTCTAGCCGGCAAGTTCAATTTCTTGCGCATCGACGATCTCACGGGTGAGCTACTTTCAGTGTTTGTATAACAGAGCAATGCTTAAGTAATGCTGTGCATTTGGAGGACTTGCAGTGTTGGGCAATGCGGACTTCATTCCCTTGGCGGAGGTTTCTGCGACGTTCGCATAGACGCTCATTTACGCACTTGCGAGTCCGGCCTATGTAGCAGGCGCCACACGTTAGGGGAGTCTTATAGACGACACCTTCAGAGCAGGCTCTGACTTTCGCGCATGCTCCGATGTTTTTTCGGTTGTACGAAACCGTGTGAAGTAAAGAACTACAGCTACTTGACTTGCTTGAGCTCCTCGCTTTCCTTGGCCTTGAGTTGATCTTTTTGTTCAGCACTCATACAAGCCTTCCTTTTTTGTTTCGCGTGTAGGACTTCTGCTATCGATACTAACGAAAGATCCGGCTAGCCTGATTTCTTGAGGCGCTAACCTGGATGCTGAGGCTCCCGCTCATGAAATGAGGGGCATGACTTCCTGACAGCGTCGGTGAAACAGTGTCGCGCAACTGCCCAGTTTACCAATTTCAAGTGGGCGAACTCGTATGGACGAGCCTTTTGTTTGCCCTCGGCTCGAAGCACCATCAGATGTGGTGATCTGTGAACGTAAGCCGGAGGTCCAGTAACGTAATGGATCGTTCTGCGGGAAACTCATGAGTTAATTCCCGTGGTTCTAGGCCAGTCTAACTTTCTTAGTGGGCTGTCAACTAGAGCATCACGCTGCGATTCCGCGATCACTAAGTAATCATCTAGATGTTTGTCCAGGGACTAGTCACTGCGAGCAAGAACAAGGTCGCTAAGAGCCGGGGCAATGTAGCCTCCGTGGTGGCTCAGTGGTTATGGCACTCGGCTGTTGACCCGAAAGACGCGGAATCAATCCTAACCGCGGCGGTTGAATTTCGATGGAGGCGAAATTCTAGAGGCCCTTGTACTGTGCGATGTCAGATCACGTAAAGAACGCCAGGTGGCCGAAACTTCCGGAGCCCTTCACTACGGCATCCCTCACAACCTGAGTCTCTTTGGGGCGTCAAATTCCCAGAAAACCAAACCAAACCGGTGCGATGCACGACCCAATGCAGATTCCCTGCCGACCAGTGACCTAGCTCTGGCTCGCAGGGACTCGACCCCGCTGGTCTCATGATCAGCTTTCTTTGCTTCAGATCGATCTTGCAAAGGCATTTTACCGTGTTCGCCATACATCTCCGTTTCCTCTTAAAGAACTAGCACATATTGGGCCTACTGCACTTAAAGGGGTGCAACTTTGCTACAGGAATCGTTCGACTCCCTTAATTGTTAATGGTAACTTGTTAAACTCTGTGCCAATCACTGTTTTGTAAGGCAAGACTGTCTAGATGCGAGTGTAAACTGAGACGGCTGAATGGCGCGATGTGCAACAATGGTGTTTGTCAACGATGTGCGCGTCCTGGTAATAGGAAGACTGGAAAGATGCTGAGAGGGAACTCGGGAGATATGTCGAAAATGTGTTCTCAGTGCATCAACTGTTAGGTATAGCAGTCACTAGCCGCACCTGGGCGATCAGTACGGTTGCGGCCGTAGGGGCACATTTCGGCAATCCTAGGCAGGTCAGGAGAGCTTGAGCGTGAACGTTTTGTAGGCTTGATATGTTTGTTTTCCGAATGTTTCCAAGTGCAGGGAGGCAGTAGCGAAGAAATCTCATGAATAAGGCGTTGTAGAGCTGCCTCATCGACCGCACTGACACTCCCCACGACTTTATCCAAGAAAGGCGAGAACGTGAGCAATCGCGGTCAGCCTCCTCTTCATGTATGGAATATGGGGGGGGGGGGGGGGGGGGTCGATCACAGATTTTGGTCGATGATCAGTCCCAGAAACCGATGGCTTCTTTCGTAGGGTATTGCTGTGCCGTCTATGCATAAAATGTAATGGGATATGCTCTTGCATGTAAATGCTACAAGCGGACACTTATCGGTTGAAATATGAACGCCTTCCAGGTGGAAGTAGTCCGCAAGAATACTTGATGCCTTTTGAAGCCTGGCTTGAACTTGTAGGAGCGTATCTCCAGATGCCGAGATACAGATGTAGTCCGCATAGATTGAGAGTTGCGCCGACTGCGGTAGTAAGTTGACAAGGCCGACAAGTGTAAGGGTGAACAGCGTTGGGCTTAGCACTCCACCCCGTCGGACTCCACGAGAAGTGAATTGAGATGTTAAGCCATCCTCAGTTTGCGCAAAGAGAGATCTACTGGATAAAATAACTGCGTATACAGCAGTATACACGACCACCAAGTTCGACAGCTTGCAGAGCGTCCAAAATATCCCGCTGAGTTATATTGTAATATGCGCCTTTTATATAGAGGAACAAGGGCGTGGTCAAGCGCTTCAGATATTTTTTGGCGCTGGACGGATGACACCAGGTCGACCACGTTGTCAATGGAAGAGCGCCCACGTTGAAACCCAGACATTACAGCCGAATATATATACGGTACCGCTCCAGGGGCTGCATTCCGAGTTTGTGTCATAATAAAAAGCGTCATACTCTGCCTCAGCGGCCACACCAGATTGGTCGAAACGCCTGAAGCGGATGTCGGTTCGGTTGCGAGTGTGAGCGGCGGCAGGATGTCACTGCGTTGCGGTTGTCGCAGCGTAACTTCAAGCGTCGTTATTACTCTTTGGCGAGAAATGGAATGCTTTGAGAACCACGCGTTAGTGTAGGTAAATGTACTAGTGGTTTGTTTTTAGGTCTAAAAAGTACAGCTTTAGTTTTGGTAGCGTTAATTTTCAATAAAGATTCAGCGCTCCTTTCCACGAATTTGCGCAGAGTTTCATTAGCGTTTAATGTCAAGCCAATAACTGTTTTAGCAATAAAAAATATACTGACGTCATCTGCGTACTTTGCACATTTAGCGCTGTTGTCAATGTTCACAATGTCGTTAATATTGATGTGAGACAGTGTAGGTCCAAGCATACTGCCTTGCGGCACGCCGGAATGAATGGATTTTAAGTGTGATGAAGAATTGTTTATTACAATCCGTTGCTGGCGGTGCTCTATATATGTTAATAAAAGCTGAAGGAATGTGCCACGAAATCCATAGTACTCAAGTTTAAGGAATAATATTTTGTGATTTATGGAGTCGAATGCTTTGGAAAAATGCACAAAACCCCGAGAGTTAGTTCTTTTTCTTCAAATGACTCTAATATAATTTCCTTCATGATTAAAAACGCTGTTTCTGTTGATTTTCTTGCGACAAGACCAAACTGGGAAGCTGATATGACTGTGTTTGTTAATAAAGCTTGTAATGCGCACTTGTAGAAGCTTTTCAACGCATTTCGAAAAAACTGGCAAGATTGATATAGGTGGTGGTGGTGAAAACATTTATTACGGATGAATAGGAGGTATGTTTGGATCAGCCCGTAAGGGACCGATCCGTACAAGCACTAGGTGGGGGTCCCTAGTATGGGACCCCAGTGGCGGTTGCCGCCGCCCGGGCGCGCCCGACTAAGGCTTGTTGGGCCTGTAAGTCGTGGCAGCCGAGCAGGGTCGCCTCCCAGTCCTCCCGGGTTGGGTTGGGGATGGGGGGAATAGCGGGGTTGGAGGGGCAGGCCCAAACCATGTGATAGGTGTCAGAGGACACTGCACTACAGTGTGGGCAGTTGCCACTAAAGGAGGGGTCAAAATATTTTAGCGCTGCCGGAGATGGGGCGGAGGTTATCTGTGTCAATTGGTTTGCCAGCTTTAGGAATAAAAGTCACCAAAGCCGTTTTCCATTCGATTGGCAGGGGGGTGTCCCCGCGCCAAATCGCATTGACGTATTCCAGGAGGGACTGGTATGCCAAGTCGGGCAGGTTCGTCAAAAGCTTGACGGTGACCTTATCCCGTCCTGGCGCAGTGCCCCGTTTCATTTTGGCGAGAGCCGCCCGCAGATCATGGAGCTGGAAAGGTTGATCCAGCTCCGTGTTCTCTCTGCCTGCATAAGAGTACGCAGATCCACGGGGGTCTTGGGCTGTACACAGATACTGGTCCCGAAGTTTCTGTGCCAGTTGAGTCGTGTTGCCAGGAAAATGGTGCATGGCTCGCTGCAAATGTTTTTGTGTTTCGGTTCGTGTTTGGGTTGGGTCGAGTAGGGCTCGAAAGAGACGCCAAGTGTTTCGGCTGGACATTTGTCGCGCGGCCGTGTTGCATCTATCTACCCAGTTGGAGTCGGCGAGTTGGGCCGCGTACTCTGCCGCTTTCTGGGTAAGCTCGGCAATTCGAGCTTTAAGCTTTCTGTTGTGTTTCTGGCGTCGCCAACGGCGGACGAGGCTGCGACGGGCTTCCCAGAGGTGTAGAAGGTGGTTATCCACGTCCGTGACCGCCTCTGAGAGCTGGATGTGTGTTTCATGCGAGGAAAGGTGTGCCAGCAGCTGTTGGGACCATGCTGTGTAGCCTTGCGCGGAAATGGGTGTATTATCAAGTGAGTTAAAATTTTGCCTGAATTTCGTCCAATCTGGGATATGGGCTTGTGTTCTGGGACGCTTGAGGGGGCGTGTGCGTAGTGTAGTGTTAATGATGCAGTGGTCGCTACCGAGGGTCTCCTTGGTGTTGAGCCAGTCTGCGTGTTGTATGTTGCGAGTGAAGGTTAAGTCCGGACACGTATCCCGTGTCACGGAATTTCCTAGCCGGGTTGGGTGGACAGGGTCCGTGTGGAGGGTGAGGCCCAACGTGGACGCAAGCTCCGCCAGCTTACGCCCGCGTGACTCCTCCTTGCGATACCCCCATTGCTGACTGGGAGCGTTAAAGTCGCCCACAATAAGCAGGGGATCGCGGCCCGCTACTCTTAGCGCGCGGCTAAAGAGGTCCGCAAAAGTCACTCGCTTTAGTTTGGGAGAGCAGTACACGTTGAGTATATGCAACGGTGGGTCCCTGCGGCGGACTGGTAGGAGTGTCACCATTACATAAGAGTACTCTAGTGGGAGGTCGAGATCCACTAGATTTGCTGTGTAGTCTGTGGACAAGAAGACAAGACGCGGGATCCTGTTGGAACGTCGTGTAATTTGAAATTGTGGCGCCCAGGCCTGGCTCTTGGAGGGCAACCACGGCTGGTAAGGACTCGAAATTTTCAAGGTAGAGGCGGAAATTGGCCCGCTTAGTGCGGTCCTTAAAGCCTCTACAGTTCCACTGTGTTATTGAAGTTGACATGGAGGAGGGATTGGCTGCCTCAGAGCCAGCTACTTGCGCCATCAAGGGGGTGATGACGGAAGGAGCGGGGCAGTTGTCCTCATTGTCCGAATCAATAATCAGACGGGTGAATTTTGAAGGGCGGGATACGTCCCTAATGGGTCCCGTCCGACAGAGGAGGCGGGGGTTGTCCGAGATGTGTTTTGAGACCACCGCGGGGACGGCAGATTTGACCTTTGTCAAGATCTGGTCCATGGCGGTCTCGATCATATATCGCAATTTAGAGGTTAAGCGCTCCTCCATCGCAGAGATGGCTGTCACGAGGGCAGGCGAGATCTCCGCGTCGCTCTCCATTGCGTCCGAGTTCTGCGGGCTCGGTGCGGCGGACGCCAATTTTGATTCTAAATTTTGAATTTTGTTGAGCAAAAGCTCATTCTGTGCTCGGAGCACGTCTATCTGTTTTTTGTATTCCGCGTCGAGTGCGGAGACGGTTACGGGGGAGGGTGAGGGATGGGAGGAAGAGGAGGTGATCTCAACCCAGCTGCTCACCTGTTTGTGGTGTTGAGGCGCTGATGCCCGGGCGTCGGCAGCGCCAATTGTCTTGAGGGCCGGGAAGTGGCCAGTGTCTCTGCCGCTGGGCGGTGGAGGCGCCGTCTTCTTCCCGGGCGCTGGTTTCACCGACGGTGAAGAAGGTGACGATGTCTTGTGGTCGGTGCCGTGAGCACCACGCGGCGTTCCGCCACCGGCACCTGGTTTTGAATGATTTGGCTGCTTGCCAGGTCGCTGGTTTTTTGGCACCTCTGGGCGCTTAGCTTTGGGGCCATGCACCTTGAGCTGCCGGAATTTTCCCGTGCAGTCGCGGGAGTTGGTAGCGTGGGCTTGTCCACAGACTGCACAGGACAGACTGCATTCATGCTGCGCCTTGACTCCGTCGACGGTCGGCGCCGTTTGGCCACACAGGCCGCACTTTTCATCCGGGCAGGGGCAGGTGTCTGCTCGGTGGCCCACAGTGCCGCACCGCACGCAGGCCGGAATGGTTCTCTTGTACGGACGCACAAGGGTCACCTCAGAGTTGTAATGCACATATCGCGGCACCACTTTTCCCAAGAAGGTGAGCGACATGACGTCGGATTTGCCAAGCTTGCGGATATCGGCAAGCTCTCCAGCACGCCACTGGATCTTGTTTTGGAGGGACTCACTGGTCTCGTGCTTGGCCACGGTGATGACGCCGCGGCACACGTCTCCAGTGAGTTTCAACTGGCCGTACATGGAGAGCTGGCCCTTCGGTGATGTTAGTTGAAAATCCCGCAGAAGCTTGTCCGCGACGTGCGGCTCTCTGGTGCCTGCGACGATCAGGTTTTGCTCCCATGTGGGGAGCAGGCTGAGGGATGCTGCGGCCTTGGCGCCCAGGTAGTCCGCGAACGCTGCTCCCAGCTCGCCATGTTGGTAGACATCCCTGAGAGCGACGGTCACCCGGGGCTTCAGGATGATGACGATGTCTTCTGGATGAAGACGCGGCAGTGGCTTTGGTTTCCAAGAGGGTCCGGTCTTAGACTGGGCCCCTCCGTGAAGCGCTGCAGCGCCCGCAGCAGCGCTGTGCCGTGTTGAGCGGCCTGCCGACGTGGCGTCCGCTTTCTTGGAGGCGGCGTCCCGCTTGCGGGAGAGGCGTTCCACTAGTTTGAAGAGCCTGGGGTTCTCGATGGGCGCAGAATCCGGACTCTCAGGTGTTGGAGCTGAAGGAACCTCGGACCAGGCCATGGCGTCCGGGTTGTAGCCGCGTTGTACTTTTTGGGCAGCCATCTTGACACGGGTGGGCGACTCACTCACGGCCGAGCGTCGGCGTAGGCGTTAGGCCTAGCGCCGTCGCCACAAAACGCAAGTGAGGATCGGCCCTAAAATGCGTAAATGTTGCCCCACCTGTGTGTGAGTGGTGTCCACAGGTAGCTGTAGACTTCGCGAACACAGACGCGGCTGTGTTGACGGGGTTCCGGCCGAGGAACCGTGGCTCCAGCCAAAAGTTGGTGGAGACGATGCGCTGTATATCCACTCGCTTCGCGCGCTCACAGCGCCCCCCTTGATATAGGTCGATAGTTGGAGAAATTATTTTCGTCTCCTCCTTTAAAAATTATGGTAATCTTGGCAATCTGTCGCTTTTTGAGGAAAGTTCCTGAGGAAAATGCCAAGTTTATTGTGTATTCTAACATCGGTGCAAGTATGTGGGATGTGTACTTCGCTGGCAATATTTGGAGGTTGTCAATGTCCTTACTTTTACTATTTTTCAGCGACTTGAGGACCGACAGAACTTCGTTAGTTGTAACAGGGGTTAAAAACGCGGTTTCGCTAACCTTTTGACTCATGCTGTTAAGGTATTGGTTAGGCTGCATGCCCTCTGCAATGGACACGCAGAAATTATTAAAAGCATCTACTAGTCGACAACCGGACAAATGAGTGGCATGTGTGACTATTTAATCTAATAACGTCTTCTCTTTTAGGTTCAGCAAATTATTGAGCCTCCCGCAAACAATAACTGAGTGCTTCATTACTTCATCGTTAAATTGGTTACTCACATAGTTTCTTTTGGCTTAGCGATCGATATTGTTAGCTTTATATCTCGCAGCCTTAAACTTCTTCAGATCGTCAATATTTTTTGTTTTAAAAAGCGCTTAAAGGCATGTTTTTAATTCGTATCACCTTTAGGCATTCCTTAGTTATCCACGGCTTACGCACCTTCTAAGCTCGGACTCTTGTTTTGTATGAAAAAGACTCACAATACAGCTGCTTGTAGATGGAAATAAAAATACCATAATGGTCATCAACATTGGTTTCCTCATAGACGCTGCTCCAGTTTACTTGCGACAGTTTATCATAAAACGTTCGTAGAGTAGTCAGGGTTATGTCTTGAACACGCATAGCAAACCTTTTTGCAGGTTTGTTAAGAGGGACTGTGAGATTTGTAATTAAATAAATTGGCAGGTGATCACTAAGATCAGCTGCCAGTGCACCGGATATTGACAATTCATCACATGCATTAGTAGGGAAGGTGTCTAGTAACGTTGATATTTCGGGCGTAATGCGTTTTGGTTGATTTATGATATTGAAAAATGCGTTGGAGGAGGAAGAATTGGAGGAGGAAGAATTGAAGGAAGCTAGTTAAGTCCAGTCCGTACGCCATCGCCGCTGCTGTCCAACGAAATCAAAAACAGGCCAAATTTACCGTCCATCTGATTTGTTATAGGCAAGATAAGACGAAGCGAAAGCCCCGTACCCAGTTTATAGCCGGTTCACGTGCCGAAAAACGCAGTAACTTCGACGAGTTCACTTCGAAGAGAGAGGCTCCGCTTCAAAGCGTGCCGCCATGTTGGCTGTCCTTGAGCATCTGCTGCTATGCATTTGGCGTCACGACGTAGGTTTTTTTCGACCCCTTACGCTGCAACCGAATCACCACATACGCTTCCGGCGTTTCGACTAATCAGGTGTGGCCGCTCCGCCAGATTATGAAGGTTTTATTACTACACAAACTCGGAATACGTCCCCAGGTACCACTCAGTACGTGTTATCACCATAGAGGAAGGAAAAAATAGAGGCATGGAATTTTTCCTTCGTCCATGAGTAGAGGCGAGGCGGTCACGTGAAATTTTTGAAGCCGAAAACGAGCTCGGCGCCATGTTGTCCTGGCGCGCTCTTGTTTATTTTTCCCGTGGAGGAAAAAAAAAAACTGAGGAGGAAGCATCCTGGCGAGAGACTTGAAGCCTAGTCGTGAAAAGAAGAAATGCATTAAAAACAAAGAGTCGGTCCCCCCCGTGACCACGCCACGTGATAGCGTGCGGTGATATCCAAGGCGGATTTAAAGTGGTGGCGAAGGCTGGGCCGAAAAGTGGTTTAGCGCGACTGCAGCACAACCAGAGGATGGGGGGCAAAACACTCATATAAAGAAATGATAAAGCTACAAAATTGGAATGTAATCTGCCAATAGAAAAGAAAAAATATATTAGCACCTTGTTTTATGAAAGAGGTAAGTCATTTTATTAAAACCTGGCAAATTTTGTATTTTTGCAACACTCTTGACCTGCCCCCTATTCATGAGTGTGCGGTGCATTACAGCGCGTCTTTGCAGGCCTTGTTTCGATACCCGGCTAACCCGGCCACAGTGGCGGCAAGGCGGATCATGAATGCTTCGCCAGTGTCTGGAAGTGTTGCTGCCTTTCTATGCTGCCCCTCCTTTACCAGTCACTTTCATTGCGTTCCCAATTGCACATTAACAAGGGCATAACTAGCAGGAACTCGAGCACATTTGACTGGCAAAGGTTGGGGCGCGCTGAAAGGCAGCAACCTTCGAGATGTACGGGCTCGAAAACGCGGATTCTACAGAAAGACCGCTTTATAATTCGGTCCAAAAGCATACGTATGCGTGACGTCATTCTACGTCACGTTTGCGTAGTTTGCCCCCCAAAATCCAGGGGGCGCTGGAGTGCCCACGAGCCGCCATTTTTTGGACCAATGGGCGTCTATGGAGCCTTCGCTACCAGTGTACATCTACCTTGTGATATCTAGCGCCGTTGCAGGCGCGCGCATGCGCGGACTAGCGCGGCAGACAGACTGTAGATCAACCTCCTTGCTGTAGACGCCCGCGCCACGGGCCGCGCAGACGAGCAAACTAAAACACACCAACCGCAAAATACTGACTGGGAGAGCGAAAAAACGGGGGAGGGAGTGGCTTCACGAGCGCTTGGCGTCGCGCTCCTTGCAAAGTTTTTTTTCCTCCATGATTTTTCTCCGCGCCCTGGTTTACGTTTCTTCAGGCGCGCGTTTCGAACCACGCGAAGGAGCTGGTCTAAAGAGACTCCAGTGCGAGTGGCGCTTGGCTTCTGGCCGTTGTTCATGTACGGGAGACCTCGGAAATATTGGCGCGAGACATTCGGCTGCTTCCAGTTATTGCTCTCGGCCGCGTCGTCTCCGCGCCATCCCCGCTCTCTCGTTCGAACGAAACAGTCCGGCCTTGCAAGGCCATAATCAAGTAGCATTCGGCGAAGACACTTTTCACAACTGCAGTAAGCGCGGGAATGAACTTTCACTTATTGCGGTGGGCCACCATCGTACGCAGTGTCCGCTTTTGTCTGCGTCGGTTTGAGACGTTGGAGGCATGTGTCCCTGGGTTCCTTCCAGGCTGCACTTGGCGAAATATACTGATGTACTTACATCCGGTTCATCCCGGTCTCGTGTTAGTCGCAGGACTAGAATATTAATTTCACCAGATGAGGTGAAGGGCACAAAATCTTACTTCATTGAAGTCGTGTAGAAATATGCAGCTGCGGCCAAAATATAGCAGAAGAAAAGAGAACCAAATATAGCATACACTATGAAGACCATGCTTGTATTCTCTCTTTTTGTGCTGATATAAACTGTTACACATAGTGCCACTGAATTATAACTTGTTACTTTGTGCTATGCATCATCTTTCATTTCTTTTTTTTAGCAGTGTGTCTTGGTTCGCGCTGTGTATTTCATTATGCTTCCGAACCAACTATCTCACCTTAATTTAGTGTAAAGTACTGTGTTGTGCTGTGTTGGGTTATATGGCACATACGCGACTCAGGCATCATACGCCGTACTCAAGGTAACGAACATTATTTTCTGCAGACTTTTTATAAATAATAAGTATCGGTGGAGTAGAGGGCGTAATACATTGTTTTGCATTGCCTAATGATGAAGGACGAAAGAAATTTTACAAATGGCTAATATTAACTGCTCTGAAGAATGTCGGGTAGTCTCAGCAGGCATCCTTGGCTGGGCAAGGATGTTCAGCCTCCCAACCGATAAAACAAAACCGCACCCTTCTCAGAAATGAGAAGGTGGCTGAGGTGTATAAAAAAATGAAGCGAATCAATGGGTAAACATTTAGAGTTTGCTGCGAAATCCTTGTTCTCTTAAAAAGCTAAAAACTCATGTCGTGTCAACAATTGCGTCTTCACTCAATAGAAACATTGGGTGTAAAGGAAAGTGTTCATTACAAAACTGAGTAAATATTTTTCCTAACTTTTTTGTTTTGTGCTTGAGTATGAAACGCGACGAAATGTTAGCCCATCTCCACATTTGTCGCAAATTGTTTTGTCTTCTTTTGTCAACAGAAAATTTTGTGAGATGTGCGTGTGGCCTATACAGAGACGACATAAAATAACTTCAATTAAATGCTCCTAGTGCAAACATGACTTCTATCCACCTAGAACTGTCTTTGCCAAGTGTAGTTTGTTGTTTACATCATTGTTCCAACCTGTCTGCCATTTTTTCTGTATTTCCTTAGTACTAAGCTAATGCAATCCTAAAGGGTATATTTACGTTCTTTATTTCCTTGCCACGAGCTTGAGTCGTGCACAAATCAGCTCTCTCTTTGCATTATATTCCAACATGACTCGGGACCCAGCACAGTTTTATATTTTGTCCTAGAGCTGTGGCTGTTACAGTGTTGTGTATGATGTCACCACTCATAGAAGTGATTGCATTTCTAGATTGGAGAGCAGTAAATAAACTTAAGGAGTCTCTGTAAATAATATTGTTTTTGAGGTTCTCGTAACTTATTTGTTCAATGGCTACACAGACGGCCTAACATTCGGCACTGAAATCTGATGCGCACTGTGGAAGCCTACTTCATTCAAATTCTCTTTTATCACTTTGCTTCCAAAGTCAATATCTGTTTTTGAGCCATCTGTAGAAAAAGGTGTGAAAGTACTGTATTTTTTCTCAAATGCAAGAAATTCTTGTGTTATATGTTGCTGTGGAGTTTATTTTTTTACGGATCTGTGTAAGAGTAAATTCACAGATTGTAGGGAAATGATATCATGGAGGCAGTGCCTCTGTTATTCGAGCAATGCCAGGTAATGTTAGCGTAAAGTACTGTCTTTAAACTAAAGATCCCTCAAAATTTTAGTACATGGCTTTCGCTGGAAGCTTGCCGTGTCCAGCTTGCTGGCAGGAGGCATATATTTAAATGCCCGTCTGCAACACTTTGTATTTGAGAGCATAATGATTTTTGAATGGACAGCTGTGAACTGTGCTGATGAGGCTGTGAAAGGTTGTAAAAAATCTGTCTTTGCTAGAATGAATTTAGAGCTTCATGCGTGACGTTCCTCAGCAAGGTTTTTTATGTCAGGTTGTTTGCTTCCTATGCTCGCATAAAAGTGGCCACGTACTGGCCGCACTTTAATCACGCTCTCTCATGGATATCAAAACCCTCTCAGATTTATGCTGAATGAGCGTGCACATGTTTTCTTTTGGCTGAGTCGTGTACAATGCTGCCATGCGTGGTCACACCCCCGCTTAGTGTTCAGCCTGCCTTGTAATGCTGCTCTTGTTATTGAATGTTGCGACCTGTCTCCATTGCGTATGTTCGGCCAGCTGGCTGTGTCAGGAGGGCTTTCTGCTGCAGCAGTGAGGATAAAAAAAAAATCCTGCAGCATTTTGTTTTTGATCTCGAATACTGTATCTATCTGTATAACACGCTTTCGTGCGGCTGCCCATGCCAGGAATGGTTTCTCATACAGCAGTGAGGATGGGCAAATATACTAAAAAGTTCGAGTTCTTGACCTTGAATGCAAAATCTAGTATCAAAACATGTTCATAGAGGCGACCGTGCGAACAATGACATTTGATTCACCGCTCCAAGAGCCATTCATAGAGGTGACAGAAACAGCGAGGGCCGAAGTGCCTAGGGTAGCACGGTAGGGGAGTATATATGGCGGTGGGGGTGTCACCCCCTTCCCAAAGCCAGAAATTTTACTTAGGAAAACCATGCTGAACCCGTTTTCTCAACGAGAACAGTACAAGTAATACATGTTTCGAATATGACCGGCCATCTTTAAGAATGATCCATTAATCCACCCTTTGTAGCACTGCAACATAGCATGTTTTACATCCACAGATCTAGTTTGGTACATAATATATATGACCGTACTTTTTCAGATTGCTTCTAGAAGTTTATAAGTACCCAGTGGTTGTAGTATAAGTTTCACAATGCTGTGCATAATTTCAATGCTGTATTTCATGTTTAACGTGCAGAGCTGCAGCTGTGCGGACCAATTTGCTCTACCTGATGAAATACTAGCTTGTAATGTCGCTGCATAGTAGCACACTTTACTTGTGATCGGCAATACAGGCAATGAAAGTGAATTTATTGTACATAATGAACTCGTGAAATCATTTTTCTTCAAAATAACCACAAGCATCATTGAAATTCAATGCATATGTGGATCTTCATTTCACTAAGTGCATTTTACCACAAATAAAACTATCACTGTCACTATAACACTATCACAGAATATGGGAACAATAAACACGTGTGAGAGAAGGCCTCCAAATTCAGTTGGAGCTCCGCCGTTGTCGCACTTCTTGATCATGACCTCAGCCAGAAAAGCAATTGCAATTCCTGCTACAGAAATCTGGTCTAAAAATATCACGCGATCAAACATACAGACTTGACGGCAAGCCGCAGAGACAAATAGCTCCCTAGATGCTTCAGACGTTACACGCTTCAAACGGGCATGGAACGAAGTTTCTCTATACTAAGAACAAAGCGAGCGCAGCTGCTTCATTAACAATAGCACTCTCCTTCCGTGTCATGGCCCCCAGCGCTCACACAAGCGCAATTTCCGAAAAACGAAATTTGCAGTTCTATTAAAATTAACACCAGTTGCACTCGCTGGAGAGTGCCAAGGACACGAGGTTTCACTGCCGATGGAAACAGGAGCGCGAATGGCACGCGCACACTGCACGCACAAGAAACGAAACGTTCTCACTACCCGTGGACGAAGACCCTGCAGCGCACGTCGTACTGAACCACTGCTGAACGAACGGAGCGAATGCTCCTCAGTGAACAGAGGGGGGTCTCCCGACGGCTCCGAGCAGTGTCGCAGTAGACGAAATGCCCTGTACTAGCGTTGTCGCCGAGCGCGTTCGAATCCGTGTGCGCAAAATAATTTATGGGCTAAATTCCACCTTGTGATATGGACGAACGCCGTCCACGCCAGCCTGTGAGCACCACCAAAAACAGAAACTCGAGCAGTTAAGGAAAGTACGCCTACGCCGCAACTCAAATGGTACGCCGCGGCCCGCTGCTGCCGCCCGTTTTGTAAACAGCAACTACGACGCCGTTGGTAAGCTACCCCTACAAGGTGGCCTGCCGATCGTGAAAAAATCACGTGATTTACTCCACACTTTTCTCCCATGCTTTTGCATGGGAAGAGCCTCTCCTCAGTTTTCCTTCCTCCACGGTTAGCACCATCCTTTCCAGCACTTTGCAGACGCAGTTATTCAGTGCAATTTGGCGGTATGATGTCAGTTCAAGGGGAGATTTGCCTGGTTTCAGGAGTGGAACTAGACGGCTGGGATACCACTCGTCTGGAACTATGCCCTCATTCCATGATTTGTTGAAATGCTCCAAAACGGCACGCCTAGCTTCTTGTCCAAGGTTTGCAAGTGCAGAGTACCGCACACTGTAGGGTCCCGGCGATGATGACCGTCTACAACAAGCCAGCGCGGCGCCAAGTTGCTCCACGGAGACGGGAATGTCTATTCGTGAATCCTGAGAAGCAGAAACAACGCTGCAATGCAGCGTTGCGGATGGGGCTGATGGTCCCTAGAGCAGAAGTCTTCAGCTACCTCACCCTCGCCACGTCGTTGATAGAGTGTGAGAGACTTAAATAGGAGCAGCTGTTGTGGGGATGTTCGGAGGCTGCGAACGACAGTACAGATGCATGGAATAGGCTTCCGTGGATCAAGCGTTTTCTATAATGACCTCCAACGTTGTGCCTTAAGAGCTTGAATTCTGCACTAATTTACTTTTGCATGCGCCTCGCATCTCTGAAGTGAAAGCAGAGTTTTGTGCGTCGGTATCTACGCTCTTCCCTCCGTCGCAGCGATTGCAGGCGCTGCAGTTCCATATCAAATTCCGTGTACTTTGTAATTGTAATATTACCTTGCAAATCATCGGAGAAGCCTTCTCTGCAAGCATCTTTCATAAGAGCTTGAAACGCTGACCAATCAATGCGTCGCATATGTGTGCCAGAGATGCATGTTGAAAGGACAGTAATGATCAGATATGTAGGGATATGGTCGCTGCCGTGGGTTTCTGTATCCGAAAACCACCGGACGTTGCTGGTAAGGCATCGAGCAACGAAAGCCAGGTCAAGGCAGCTGCTCTAAGTTGCCCTTCGAATATAGGTCGGGGAGCTATCATTTGGACACTGAAGGTGACGGTCAAAAGCGACCGACACAAGCTTTTGTCTCCTAATGTTCATTCTAACGCCTCCCCACGTGGTGCGGTGAGCGTTAAAGTCGCCTATATCAGTCCAAGGGCCAGGTGTAACCGCCATTAAGTCACTTAATTATGCGGCGCCAAGTCAACTTGATGGCGAGATATACGCACCCACAGGTGTAAACGTGAGATTGCGCCTCTTCACTGTTAGGCAAACATGCTAGTTGTAGTTATTGGGGGAACCGGATGGAGCACATAAGCAGCGCGTATTGCTATCACCTGCAGCTCTTGGCCATGGTCCAGATTCTGGCCTTTCTCTGGATTGGCTGTTTGTGCAGAGCATTGGGATCGCAATAAATTTCCTAGCCCAGTGGCCGTGCTGTGTTTCGGCAGTGATGGCCAGGTCAGGTCTGAATCAGGAAGTCAGGCTTCACCATCCGTCGGGATCCCTTGATTTAGTACAGCAGGTGGAGGAGGAGGGCAAGATGGAGTAGTGCTCGAGCCCTCCCTACCAAAATTAACTGCTTGCTTAGAAGTCATTCGGTAACGAGAAAGACGTCGACGGAAGTTATAAATTCAAGTGGCAATGATAATTGCAGGTATATTTTGGACTCGAGCGTCAAGTTAACTAACAAAGCCCGCGCTAAACTCCTCGCTTACACAATCGTGAATGCCTGACATTCTTCGTCTGCGTTTAAGTAGTTCATTACTAGCAATGTTAATTTCCGGAATAATTTTCTTCAATGAATATTGGTAGAGTGACCCAATGCCGTGGTTGGACGTTTCTTGATGCCCATCCTTTTTTTACTGTGACCAGGAGTGCGATGCATTAACACTAATCTTAAGTCGGCATGAACTTGGGCGCTTTGCAGAGTAACATGGTTAAACTGAAAACAAAAGAGACTGTCCCAGGTGACCAGACAGGAGCAATGTACAGAGGACGAGCGCAGACTTTCAGCTGAAGTTTCCTAGTTGAAAATCTGTGCTCGTCCTGTCTACTTCTGTTTTTTCTACACGCGCAGTTTTGTTTTTTTACCATAGAAGCTGGTCCCTCATAACACTCTCATTGGAACCGTAGAGCTTGAACCACTGGATCATAGCCGTGGTGGGTGGATGCAAATTTTTATTCCAAACTACACAACGAAGCAAAAGTAATCTAAACCAGAAAAGAACAATGAGAAATGCATATGAATAAAGCTTGCACATATCCCAGGTAGAATTGCTATGCAGCATATCTTTAAGCAGAGAGGTTGGTACACCTTAAACAGGAACCAAAACGTAAAATCGATGACTTGTGCAACGTTGCAGATGTCCACCCTGAAACTCAAGAAGGAATGAAGGTTATTTGTTCTAAGCATGAATACATAGTTAGGGTCCGGGCAAAACGCATAGCAAGCCTGACGAGGCTCATTAACTTTGGTGCATTTGACACAGCGACGTTAGCATAAGCGCAGGGATATAATATGTGCAAAGTATCAAATATTAAAAAGGCAAATTATACGCGTTAAGATGAATGAAATAATAAATAATGTATCCATCGGTGACAAGGAAAGATTTCAACACTGCACATTTATCGGAGTTTTGCGAACAATGTCTAATTTTTTTACAGAATACGCTCTAACCTGTACATTTATGAAACAGATATTTTACTTCCATGCTTCAGTTTAGAAGAACCAAGATATACTATAGTTTACTCGGAGAAAATTAGTTTCTTCTTATTCTGGGCGCCCCCGTCGAAGAGTGCTAAGCTTGTATATTGTTGTTCAGGGTGCGTAATGTGTGAAAGTGTTCTGTAAAATATGTGGTGGGCATGAAGGGACAGACGCAGCGTATTTAGGTTATAAATAATTAAGATTGCTACGTGACGGCAAGCCGGTGAAGACATCATCATCATTATCATCATTATCAGCCTTACTACACCCATTGCAGGGCAAAGGCCTCTCCCATGTCTCTCCAATTAACCCTATCTTTTGCCAGCTGCATCCACCCTTTGCCTGCAAACTTCTTAATCTCATCCGCCCACCTAACCTTCTGCCGCCCCCTGCTACACTTACTTTCTCTTGGAATCCACTCCGTTACCCTTAAGGACCAGCGGATATCTTGCCTTCGCATTACATGCCCTGCCCAAGCCCATTTTTTTCTCTTGATTTCGACTAGGATGTCATTAACCCGTGTTTGTTCCCTCACCCACTCTGCCGCTTCCGGTCTCTTAACGTTACACCTATCATTTTTCTTTCCATAGCTCGCTGCGTTTTCCTTAACTTAAGCTGAATTCTTTTCGTTAGCCTCCACGTTTCTGCCCCGTAGGTGAGTACCGGTAAGATTAAGCTGTTGTACACTTTCCTCTTGAGAGAAATTGGTAAACTGCCACTCATGATCTGCGAGAATTTGCCATATGCGCTCCACCTCATTCTTATCCTTCTAGTTATCTCCCTCTCATGATCCGGATCAGCTGTCACTACCTGCCCTAAGTAGACCTATTCCGCCACAACTTCTGGGCTCTCGCTGCCAATTGTGAACTGTTGTTCCCTTGCTAGGCAGTTGAACATTACCTTGGTTTTCTGCATGTTAATTTTTATACCCATCGATCAGGATCAGACCCGGACAGGCCGCCATTGGAATCTGAACCTGGCAACGTTTAACGCAAGAACTTTATCTAGTGAGGCTAGCTTAGCAGTGCTGTTCGAGTAACTAGCGGGAATTAAATGGGATGTGATAGGGCTTAGCGAAGTTAGGAGGACAGGTGAGGCGTATACAGTACTAAAGGACGGACACATACTGTGCTATGGCGGATTAGAGGATAGACGAGAACTAGGTGTGGGATTCCTCATTAATAAGGACATAGCTGGGAACGTAGAGGAGTTCTATAGTATCAACGAGAGGGTAGCAGCTATAGTAATTAGGCTGAAGAGGACGTACAAGCTGAAAGTGGTGCAGGCCTACGCACCCACATCCAGCCATGATGTCTAGACCGTTGAAAGTTTCTGTGAGGATGTAGAATCGGCAATGAATAAAGTAATATCGCAGTGCACTGTACTGATGGGCGACTTCAATGCGAAGGTGGGCAAGAAGCAGGCTGACGACCACGCGGTAGGTGACTACGGGATAGGCTCTAGAAATAACAGGGGAGAGTTATTAGTCGAATTCGAGGATAGAAATTATTTACGGATCATGAATACCTTCTTCCGCAAACGAGAAAACAGGAAGCGGACCTGGAAGAGCCCCAATAGTGAAACTAAAAATGAAATCGACTTCATACTATGCGCTAAACCTGGCATCATTCAGGATGTGGCCGTCCTCGGAAAGGTGCTTTGTAGCGACCACAGAATGGTAAGGTCTAGAATTAGCTTAGACTTGAAGAGGGAACGGAAGAAGCTAGTGAAGAAGAAGATCATTAACGAGTTAGCCATAAGAGGGAAAGCACAGGAGTTTAGGATAGCGCTGCAAAACAGATATTCGGCTTTAACTGAGGAAGGCGATCTTGATGTTCATTCAATGCACGATAATATGACATGAATAATTACGGAGTGCGCAGTAGAAGTAGGCGGTAGGACAATTCGAAAGGATTCCGGGAAGCTATCTCAGGTGACGAAAGATCTGATTAAGAAGCGCCAAAGCATGGGGGCGTCTAACCCTACCGATAGAACAGAACTAACGGAGCTATCAAAGTTAATAAATAAGCGCAAGGTAGCCGACATAAGGACGTTTAATATGGAGAGAATCGAGCATGCTCTAAAGAACGGAGGTAGCCTAAAAGCAGTGAAGAGGAAACTAGGCATAAGTAAAAACCAGATGTATGCATTAAGAGGCAAGCATGGCAATGTCATTAGCAATATCGATAAGATAGTTAACGTAGCCGAAGAGTTCTACACAGACCTGTACAGTAGCCAATGTAATCAGAGCGTTAATGTGAAAGACAGCAGTGCACAGCAATGCGTCATCCCGCCAGTAACGAAAGATGAAGTAAACAAAGCCTTAGAAGCAATGTAAAGGGGAAAAGCAGCTGGGGAGGATCAGGTAACAGCAGATCTGTTGAAGGATGGAGGGGACATCGTGCTAGAAAAACTAGCCACCCTGTATACGCAATGCCTTCTGACCACGACTGTACCAAAAGCTTGGAAGGATGCAACCATTATCTTAATTCATAAGAAGGAAGACGCCCAGGACTTGAAAAATTACAGGCCGATCTGCTTACTATCCGTTGCCTACAAAGTATTTACTAAGGTAATCGCTAATAGAGTGAGGGCAACGTTAGACTTTAATCAACCAAATGATCAGGCAGACTTTCGTAAAGGATATTCCACAATAGATCATATTCACACTATCAATCAGGTGATAGAGAAATGCGCAGAATATAACCAACCTCTATATATAGCTTTCATTGATTACGAGGAAGATTCGACTCAGTGGAAACCTGAGCAGTCATACAGGCATTGCGTAATCAGTGAGTAGAAGAGCCTTATGTCAAAATACTGGAAGATATATATAGCAACTGCACAGCTACTATAGTCCTGCATAAAGTCAGCAATAAAATTACAATAAGGAAGGGCGTCAGGCAAGGAGACTTTATCTCGCCAATGCTGTTCACCGCATGTTTACAGGAGGTATTTCGAGGCCTGAATTAGGAACAGTTGGGAATAAGAATAAATGGAGAATACCTAAATAATCTGCGATTTGCTGATGACGTTGCCTTGCTGAGTCACTCAGGAAGTGAACTGCAAATCATGATCAATGAGTTAGACAGGCAGAGCAGATCGATGGGTGAAGACAGGACTACATGACAAATGGCGATGGAATGATTTAATGCCGGTGGGCCTTGCGCGAGCGCTCGGTGCCGGTCCACTGCCCACTTTGTCGTCTTCTAGTCCGTGACACCACCCGGGGCCGCTGAGCGATCGTCGCTATCGCGTGAACTAGAAGAACGGCAGTGACAATAAAACGCAGGACGTGACGATGGGCGTGACATGAGGGATGAACACAGAAGAAAAGAATATGCAGGGCTTGCCGTCACGATGAAAGAGATGAGAAGATGAAGATCGGATGAGTGCTGGTCCTGAAAGCTTCTGAGCCACAGGCCACCTTGAGCCGACAGCCGAAGCCCATAACACACCGAACGGCATGGCCGGGTGCTGTGTTCGAACATGGTGGTGGGATCTAGGGTCGGTGGGGTCATGGGTTGGAGTTGCGGTGGCGTCGTTATATTGTTGTGTCTTCTGGTCGGGGCGGGGGACGCGGCTGGCGTGAACGGCGTGGCCGGTTCTGGTCTGTCCGGCTGGGGACAGCCGGGCGGTGCGGACAGGAACACACGACCGACGAAACACGGCACACGCACAACAAATGTTTCATGACGGCAAGCCGGTGAAGACAGGAATACATGGCAGGTGGTGATGGAATGATTTAATGGGGGTGGCCCTAGCGCGAGGGGTCCTTGCAGCGCCACTGCACACTTTGTCGTCTGCCCCTGACAATATGTCTGAGCTACACAAATATAGAACTGTGTTCTGAAAATGTGGAATGTCAGTAATAACAATAAATTCTTTTTTGGAACAGGAAAAGTGCTCTCAAATTCCTGTCTGATGTGCAGTCCTAAACAAGAAGGCAATATTGGAGATGCGATTGCACAAGTGGAAAATAAAGTTGGCTTTTTAACTGAAGTGGAAGAATGAACCTAAATTTATTCATGATGCCAATGAGGGGTGGGACGTTTAAGCGGACAGACTTACGGACTCGCGCCACAAGGTTTTTGTGAAATATAAATTACAGAAAACTTACTTACTCGGCACGCAGGATAATAATGTTTCTAAGAATATTTTCTTTTATATCTAAAACTGTGTTTTTTGGTCGAAGGACTACACACTTCGCTTTGCTTAAATTTAATATTATTTAGTGATGATTAAAGAAACAGTGAGGCCATTCAGCCACTCATTGCAATTTTTAGCTGTTGGTTGACTATTTTCCGCACTAAAAGCACACGAGTATCGTCCGCGTGCTGCATTATTTCAGGAGCGTCCGCAAGATTGACAAGGCAATAAATATGCGACCTGAAGAGAAGTTGTCCCTGAATGGAACCTTGTGGAACGCCGGTATGTATTATACCATATTGAGAGAGGATACCATTAACAGGGCTGGTGTATTCTAGAAGCCAAGTATCTAAAGCAAAAATTGGAACAAAAGGCTAATGTTAACGTAAGATCTGTTGCACTGTGCAGTCCTTTAAAATGTAGGAAACTATTCTGCACACAAGACGATCGTTTTCTTCAAAAACGTCTAGCTCACATAAGACTGTTGTAAGTCTGCCTAAGCGATAGTCAATAACGTGTTTTTCTTTACTATCTCTTGAGTGTCTTTTCTTTTTTTCAAAGGAGAACTTGGTGTCAGTCCACCGAGACTGTTTCACCGATATCGCAGTAGTAAATTCAAGGTGGTTCTTTGCGTTTCCTCGGAGGGGCACAGGACCTCTCGAAACGTGAATTCGACGGTGTTGAAGGAGCAGACGATGATTGATGCCAGATGCTGGAGACAGAGAAAATATATTTACAGGATGTACATTGGCAAACTGCGTTACAAGTTGAGTCACAAAGACAGCCAAACTGTAACTTACAAAGACAATTCCCACACTGAGAAACACTCTCTACAAGCCCTTGCTCATCGACCAGAGGTTAGAGTCTAGGGTTATCGAATTACGTGCCACTGCACAGAGCCTCTAGCATAACTAGACAGGACTGCCCTCCAATGATTTTACATGCAATTTTAAAGCTTTTTCAAACAAAGAAGTTAGGGCGGTCATATTTCGAGGCCCGCCCTAAGCTTCGATAGCCAATGGAGGAAGCCACCGCCCCTTAAGGTTGGACCCAACTTCGAGCCCGGGGCTTGGCTACAAAAAAAGAAACACATACAGAAAACATTCTGCAAACCCTCTCCCCGGGGGGGGGGGGGGGGAGTTTCGCCCTTATAGCTTGAGGCTTTCCCCTTCCCTGCCGCACCCGCGCGTCGCCTCTCGAGGGATGAAACGTTCTTTTTTGGCTAATTGGCGGCACCACTAATCCACTGGCTCGCCGCAGGAATGTCAGACGGCGGAGACCGACCGGCGACGCTTCGGTGCCATCGAGAATGCCAAAAAAGAAAAAACGGGGCCCATCGCGGAATGCGAGGTGGTTCGCATATTTCCGCAGACGCGCAGTATAGGGGTCTGCCGCCGTGGGAATGCTGCGTAAGACCAAGCCGCAACACGTGCTCGTTGTGCGCGCCTCGCATGCTTGCTTGGCGCGCCTAACAAAGCGAGGTGTCTTCGGCCGTCACAGCGGTGCTGTCAAGCAGCCGGTGCCTCCTGCGCCTTTGCCACCGCTTGCGCGGGGGGGGGGGGGGGGGGGGGGGGGCACGTAGGTAGGCGGGAGCTCGGAGCTTTACTGAGAGCTCTCCACGTAGACCAGAGGCCCGCAGTGACCGCAAGCTAGGGGAGTAATAAAAAAAAACCTACGTGTTGATGAAGCGCGGTCTTAAGGCAGTCGTATAACAAATGCTGTGTTGCAACAAGGTGGGGGACCTCCTCGCTTCCCATTCCCGGTGCGTACAGGGATCTTTCAAACAAAACGCAAAGGAGCATGGGTCGTAGGAACGCAAAAGAGATAAGGAGAATAATTGCTCACTGGCCTCCATCCAAGCGCTGCCATACAGCTAAAAAGGATAGCTATACAGCCTCCGCAGACTCTTCGTAGTTCAAGAAAAATTTGATGAATGGCAAAACTATTGTGAAGCAAGCAGCAATGCGATACAAATGAATGGCAGCAGGCGTACAGACATTCCGCAAATTTTCGCTTAACCAAACTACTAACTTGATGGCGATAGTGAACCTCATCCGAGAGGCCGGCCGTTCACGCGCGGAGTGCTCCTTTACCA
The DNA here is from genome assembly GCF_052857255.1 of Amblyomma americanum. Classification (NCBI taxonomy): domain Eukaryota; kingdom Metazoa; phylum Arthropoda; class Arachnida; order Ixodida; family Ixodidae; genus Amblyomma; species Amblyomma americanum. Next base: position 66,082,245 of record NC_135499.1, read on the forward strand.
ATTTTCCACCAACGTGTCAAGATGCTAGAACCGATCAGGCGTTTTTCGGTAGTACATCTCAAAGTATTCTCGCCTTCCGCGATCAGGAGCGGCATCTCCAGAGCACATATGTAGAAACGCATGCTAGGCGAAACTAAGATCAGTGTACAATTTAGAATACACTTACTCTTGTCCCACATTTTACGCTCCCGCCACCGCGTCGTGCTTGCAAGCAGCTTCTTTGTCTCAAGGAGAATGCACTCCTCGAGTACATGCAGCCGGAGATGCTCAAGCCAGAACGAAGTGGTGACCGCCGGCGTATCGCAAGCATCATTATCACTGACGCTGCCAACGTGAATAGCGAAAGGATCACTTTTTCTGGCAGGCCATATTGCCACGAAGTGGTGACTGCAGGCCGGAGAGCATAAAGGCTGCGAAAATGGTCTCTGAACAAAGCTCTTTATTTGGGCTGACTTGCGCCCACAATGAGCTAAATCACTCGGCGGCGGCGAAGCGACAAGCGTGCTCGGCGGTCGTCGAACAGAACGCCCGCCGCTTTCGGCCGCGCTCAGTTCAAAGCTGATAGCGAACTTTCGAGATAAAGCGTGCAAAGTTACTAGAACATTCCGAAACAACGTAGAATCAGCTCTGCAAACAAAGCGATGAAGTGGCGTGCCAGTAGCTTTGAAGAATGAACAAACACTGCAAAGATTCACGGCAGTACTCCCCTCTCAAAGAAGCCTCGACCCGAAGCATTAAAATAAATAATGCGACTAGTAAGAGAAAAACGCATCTTGCGAAAATAGAGCATAGAAATGCAGCGGCCTTTAGCGCGCATAATACGGCTTCAGACGGACTACATGGACAACTTCTGGTCGTACCCGGCGTCGCTGGGATGCAATCATAGCGTCAGGGATGACCTCATAATCCAGTTCACCTAGCCGACGAAGAAACTTGTACGGACCGAAATAGCGGCGCAAAAGCTTTTCACTCAATCCACGGCGGCGAATGGGCGTCCACACCCAGACTTCGTCTCCTGGCTTGTATTCCGCGTTGAGACTTCATAGGTTGTAGCGTCTGGCGTCGGTCCGCTGCTGGTCTTTAATCCGTAATAGGGCAAGTCTTCTAGCTGCTTCTGCGCGTTGAAGTCAGGCGGCGACGTCGTCGTTCTCTTCTTCGGTAACGTTCGGCAACATGACGTCTAGCGTGGTCGTTGCCTCTCTGCCATGGACGAGCCTAAAAGACGTCTTCTCGGTGGTCTCCTGCACTGCGGTGTTGTAGGCGAAGACGACGTAAGGCAGGATGACATCCCAGGTTTTGTGTTCGGCATCGACATACATAGCGAGCATATCGGCGATGGTTTTGTTCAGGCGCTCGGTCAGCCCGTTGGACAGCGTATGGTATGCAGTTGTCCTCCGGTGGCTGGTTTGGCTGTAGCGCAGGATGGCTTGCATTAGTTCCGCCGTGAAAGCTGTTCCTCTGTCCGTGATGAACAAATTGGGGGCGCCGTGTCGCAGAAGAATGCACTCCACGAAAAATTTGGCGACTGCTGCTGCTGTTCCGTTCGGTAGGGCTTTCGCCTCGGCGTAGTGGGTCAGGTAGTCGGTCGCTATGATGATCCACTTATTTCCAGACGTTGACTTTAGGAAAGAACCAAGCAAGTCCATGCCGATCGACTCAAAGGACCTTGAGAGGGGTTAAATGGGGTTAAGATATCCTGCTGGTGTAGTGGGAAGGGTTTTTCATCCCTGACAGTCTCGGCAGCTTTTCACATAATGTGTGACATCGGCAGACAGTCGGGGCCAGTAATACTTGTCTTGAATGCTGCGCATGGTGGGAGTAAACCCGAGATATCCACCTGTGGGCTCATCGTGTGAAGCCTGTAGAACTTCTTCGCGGAGACAAGCAGGTTCATCAACGAGGTAGGCTGTTTTGTTCGCTGCGAAGTTCTTCTTCATGAGGACATCATTCTGCACACAGATGGATGAAAGTCCTGTCTTGAACGAGGCGGGGGGTGAAGAAACTTTGCTTTCCAATTACTCGATGGGGCGCGTTAGGTCGGGGTGCGAGCGTTGCTGCTGTGCAAACGAGGTGGGGCTGATGGGTCCCAGGAAGCCGTCCCCATCGTCGTCCGGCGGCGGTGCATCTACAGGGGCTCGTGAGAGGCAATCGGCGTCAGAGTGTTCGCGTCCAAACTTGTAAACGACGGTGACGTCAAACTCCTGCAGGCGCAGACTCCATCGCGCGAGGCGCACAGGGGCCCTTCAAATTGGCAAGCCAGCACAGCGCGCGGTGATCGCTGACTACCTTGAACTTTCGTTCGTACAGGTTGGGGGGGGGGGGGGGGGAATTTCGGCGTAGCCGAGATGATGGCAAGGCACACCTTCTCAGTCGTCGAATAGTTAGCCTCGGCATTGGAAAGGGAACGGCTAGCGTATGCGATGATTTTTTCCAGCCTGTCACTTCTTTGAACGATTACGCCGCCTAGGCCGACGCTTCTCGCGTCGGTATGAACTTCAGTATCGGTGGTTTCATCAAAATGCAAAAGGATCGGTGGGGACTGTAAACGACACTGAAGTTCCTTGAAGGCTTCTGCTTGCGGCGCTTCCCATTTAAACGGCACGTCTGCCTTCGTCAGGTGAATAGCCACCCGATTCTTGGCCGATCCTCCAGTGTGGGTATATGCCATCTTTTGATAGACTAACAACAACAACAGTTGGGTCAGGGGCTCGGCGATGCGCGAAAAGCTTTTCACAAATCATGGGTAATATGAGCACAGTCAGAGTATTCTGCGCACTGCTTTATCGCGCGGCGGTTGAAACTGTTGAACAGCAGCTGTTTTCTTCGGGTCTGGGCGTGCGCCTTCATTGCTAACGATGTGGCCTAGAAACAGCAGCTCGTCATAGGCAACTAGGGGCTTCTCTGCTTTCAAGGTTAGGTCAGATGACATGATGGCGTCTAGTACTGTTAGAAGTTTTTTGAGGTGCTCTTTTAAGTTCGAGGCGAAAACAACGACGTCATCTAAATTTACCGAGACAAGTTTGCCACTTCGTCGTCGTGTCCGTACGGATTGCAAAGACAGAGGAAGGGCGGTTGTACTGCCGAGCCCAGACGTCGAGGGTCTTTTTGATCGTGCCAGCTTCTTGCATGAATTCGTGTACTGTTTTTTGCGGCTGGCGGATGAGGCTGCGAAAGAGTTGTTCCTTTACGCCGCGCGTTAAAAACTGAACTTTCTTTTCCTCGGTCATTCCGAGGTCGGCGCGGTGAAAGAGGCGCTTCATTTCTTCAACGTAACCGCAGACGGGCTCATTCGGAAGCTGGATCCTGGACTAGAAGAGTCGTTCGGCTCTTTCTTTCCTCACGACACTGGTGAATACCTTCAATAGTTCTCTCTTGAAAAGCTCCCATTTCGTAAGGGACGACTCGTAGTTTTCGTACCACGTGCGTGCGGAGCCAACCTGTGAGAAGAACACGTGTTCAATTTTTGCCGCATCAGTCTTTGATCAGGGATGCATTCATTGCGTCAGGGATGACTTCATAATTCAGTTCACCCAGCCGACGAAGAACCTTGTACGGGCCGAAATAGCGGCGCAAAAGCTTTTCACTCAATCCACGGCGGCGAATGGGCGTCCACACCCAGACTTGGTCTCCTGGCTTGTATTCCGCATTGCGTCTTCGTAGGTTGTAGCGTCTGGCGTCGGACCGCTGCTGATCTTTGATCCGCAATCGGGCAAGCCTTCGAGCTTCTGCGCGTTGAAGGTTGGCGGCAACGTCGACGTTCTCTTCTTCTGTAACGTTGGGCAGCATGGCGTCTAGCGTGGTCGTGGCCTCCCTGCCATGGACGAGCCTAAAAGGCGTCATCTGGGTGGTCTCCTGCACTGCGGTGTTGTAGGCGAAGACGACGTAAGGCAGGATGACATCCCAGGTTTTGTGTTCGGCATCGACGTACATAGCGAGCATATCGGCGGTGGTTTTGTTCAGGCGCTCGGTCAGTCCGTTGGTCTGCGCATGGTATGCAGTTGTCCACCGGTGGCTGGTTTGGCTGTAGCGCAGGATGGCTTGCGTTAGTTCCGCCGTGAATGCTATTCCTCTGTCCGTGATGAGCACATCGGGGGCGCCGTGTAGAAGAATGCACTCCACAAAAAATTTGGGGACTTCTGCTGCTGCTCCGTTCGGTAGAGCTTTCGCCTCGGCGTAGCGGGTCAGGTTATGATGATCCACTTATTTCCAGATGTTGACGTTGGAAAAGGGCCAAGCAAGTCCATGCCAATCTGCTGAAAGGGCCTTGAGGGAGGTTCAATGGGGCTCAGAAATCCTGCTGGTCGTGTAGGAGGAGTCTTTCGTCGCTGACAATTTCGGCAGGTTTTCACATAGTGTGCGACATCGGCAGACAGTCGGGGCCAGTAATACTTGTCTTGAATGCGGCGGAGGGTGCGAGTAAACCCGAGATGTCCAGCTGTCGGCTCGTCGTGTGAAGCCTGTAGAACTTCTTCGCGGAGACAAGTAGGTACAACAAGGAGGTAGGCTGTTTTGTTCGCTGTAAAGTTCTTCTTCATAAGGACCTCATTCTGCACACAGAAGGAAGACAGCCCTCGCTTGAATGAAGCGGGGGGTGAAGAAACCTTGCCTTCCAGGTACTTGATAAGGCCTTTTAGGTTGGGGTCCGGGTGTTGCTGCTGAGCAAAAGAGCTTGCGCTGATGGGTCCCAGGAAGGCGCCCTCATCGTCGTCCGGCGGCGGTGCTACTACAGGGGCTCGTGGGAGGCAATCGGCGTCAGAGTGCTTGCGTCCGGACTTGTAAACGACGGTGACGTCAAATTCCTGGAGACGCAGACTCCATCGAGCGAGTCGGCCAGAGGGGTCCTTAAAATTGGCAAGCCAGCAGAGCCAGCAGGCCTGCCAGCACTGTATCCATTACTCGCTGAAACGTCGCTGGTGCGGAACAGAGACCAAATGGCATCACTTTGAACTCGAAGAGCCCATCCGGATTGATGAATGCCGTCTTCTTGCGATCTGTTTTGTCGACCTCAATTTGCTAGTAGCCGCTCTTGAGGTCCATCGGTGAGAAATACTTGGCGTGGCAGAGCCGGCCCAGTGTGACGTTGATGCGGGGGAGGGGGTAGACGTTCTTCTTTGTTATGTTGTTCAAGCGGCGGTAATTTACATAGAATCGAAGTGCGCCGTCTTTCTTTCTCACTAGAACAACCGGTGCCGCCCATGGGCTGTTTGATGACTGGATGACGTCTGCGAGAAGCATTTCTTGCACTTGATCCCGGATGGTTTGTCGTTCTCGCGGTGACACACGGTAGGGGCTTTGACGGAGAGGTCGGATGTGTTGATCCGTTATAATGCGATGCTTGGCAATTGGCGTCTGTCGCACCTTCGGCGATGTGGAAAAACACACACTGCAGCTTTGAAGCAGATTGCGGATCTGGTCTTGTCCGTACCGGTGCAGGGCTGGGTTGATGTCGAAAGTGGGCGAGTTCTCTTGGTCAGGCGAATCTTCTGCGGAGGGGTCGGAGAGGGCGAAGGAGTGTCGTACATCAGATATTTCGTCCAAGAAAGCAATCGTCGCTCTTCTGTTAATGTGCCGGTATTCTTCGCTGAAGTTAGTCAGCAGTAATTCGGCCTGGCCATTGCGCAAATGTGCGATGCCTCTAGCGATGCTGATTCCTCGGTCTAGGAGCAACTGCATGTTGCCCTCGATGATGGCTTCAGCGTTAATGGCTTTCGTGGCGCCTACGGTCAGGATAACGCTTGATCGGGGTGGGACGCTCACTTCTTCCTCCAGGACACTCAGGACAACGTGATTTTCCCGAGTTTTCATCGAAGCGATGGCTTCGTCCGTCGAAAGCGTGATCAGCTTGGATCTCAGGTCGTTGATCGCCTAATGCTCATTAAGGAAATCCACACCCAAGATCACTTCGCGGGATCATTGCTGTTGCACAACAAAGGTCGCAGGATAGGTATGTCCTTTGACAGTCACTCGCGCTGTGCATCGTCCTGATGGCGTAACGAGGTGGCCCCCTGCGGTGCGAATTTGTGGGCCGTCCCAAGCCGTTGTGACTTTTCTCAGCTGCGCAGCGAATGTTCCATTCATCACCGAGTAATCGGCTCCTGTGTCGACTAGAGCGGTAACTTTCCGGCCGTCGATAGTCACTTCTAAGTCAGAGGTCCTGGCTCTTGCATTGCACGTCGTTCTTGGCGTCGGGTCACGGCTTCGTCGCGTATGCGAGTCGCGGGTGGGGCGTGTGGTCGAAGCTCGTTTGGGTGGCGGCGTCATTTTCAAGGCAGCCTGCGTCGTGGTCGGGGTTCTCATTGTGTGCGGCGTCGGTGCAGCGAGTGCCGGTTCTTCATGCGGCGTCGCGGCTGGAGCGTCTTCATGGGGCGTGGTCGGGGGAGGATCTTCGGCGTTTCGCTCTTGAGCAAACTCACCTCCAGAGGTTGCTGCCTTCAGTTTCCCCTACGGGGGCTGGGAGATCTTCCTCGTACCGCGGCTGCGTAGCTGCGGCGTGGCGACGCAAAGAGCGAGGTTGACGGCGATGGTGAGCGCGAAAAGCGGTTCGGCGTGTACTCTTCTCGACGCAGGTACTCGTCGATTTCCTGCGGACGTTGCCCGAAGCGTGGTCGGGGGGCGTTAATGGCAAATCCTCGAAGACCGATACGTCGGTACGGGCAGTGACGAAGAATATGGCCGGCCTCACCGCAATGGAATCACAACGGCCGGTTGTCGGAAGTCCTCCAGGCGTCGCATTTCCTGGGGCTTGAGCGTCGGTCATAGGCTGGGCGGGCGGGGGCTGGGAGGCGGCGTTGTGGTACAAGTGGCTCATCTCGGGCAGGACGTGGGAGTTGTCGTTGGGGCTGAGCAGTCCTTACTGCAGCGGCGTAGGTCATGGCCTGGGGTTTTGTGGCCGTCGGGGTGCCAAGTGCCTGTTGCACTTCTTCCCGTACCACGACCATCAGAGTCGCTGCTTGTGGCTGTGGGGAGGATGGCAGTAATCGGCGTAGCTCCTCTCGGACGATTTCACGGATAACTTCCCGCAGGCTGTCACTGGTGGTGGCCGGCGTGTCCGAACGTATTGCACAGGCAGAGGAATGGCGATTGTACTGCCCAGCTCGGACGTCGAGGGTCTTCTCAATCGTGCAGGCTTCTTGCATGAATTCCTCGACTGACGTTGGCGGCTGGCGGACGAGGCTGCCAAACAGTTGTTATTTTACGCCGCGCATTAAAAACTGAACTTTCTTTTCCTCGGTGATCCCGGGGTAGGCACGGCGAAATAGGCGCTTCATCTCCTCGACGTAACCGCAGACGGGCTCATTCGGAAGCTGGATCCTGGACTCGAGGAGTCGTTCGGCTCTTTCTTTCCTCACGACACTGGTGAATACCTTCAAGAGTTCTCTCTTGAATAGCTCCCATGTAGTGAGGGACGACTCGTAGTTTTCGTACCACGTGCGTGCGGAGCCATCCAGTGAGAAGAACACGTGTTCAATTTTTGCCGCATTATCCCACTTGTTGAATGACGCCACACGCTCAAATTGATCCAACCATTCTTCAGGGTCTTCGCCTAGGGATCCATTGAAAGTTGGCGGCACCCGCGGCTGCTGTAGTATGATCGGTGTCGACATTTTCGGCGAGGTTGCGGTGCTCGTAGCAGCGTCTTTTCGCTGTCTGGCGCGGTCCGGCAGTTTCCCGACCTCAGGCTCCTCTCCCTGGAGATGTCGGCTGGTTCGCTGAGCTGCTGGCTCGTCCTCGGGTGCGAATCGCTGAGGGCTGGCTTCACGACTTGAAGGGGGCGTCAGGAACATGGAAGGCCACCCCGCACCTCCACCAGATGTCACGTAGTGGTGACGGCAGTCTAAGCAGCGATGAAGACGGACGAAAGGGTCTTCTAAAAGAAAATTGTTTATCGGGCTAACTTGCGCCCAAAATGGACTGAATCACTCGGCGGCGGCGAAGCGACAAGCGTGCTCGGTGGTCGTCGAACAGAATGCCGGCCGCTGTCGGCCGTGCTCAATTTAAAGCTGATAGCCAACTTTCGAGATAAATAGCGTAAAGTTACTAGAACATTCCTGAACAACGTAGAATCAGCTCTGCCTGGCTGCGATCAATCGAGATAAATCTAGTCGCGTCTTGCGTAGCAAACAAAGCGATAAAGTGATGTGGCGGCAGATTTAAGAAACGAACACACTGCAAATATTCGCGGCAGTATATTGGCACCGTTACTCTTTAATATGTATCTAAATGATATCTCTAGCATTAACTCCGCTGCGAAATTTATTATCTACGCTGGTGACACAAGCATTTTTTTTACTGTAAATGATCTTGATCTTGTTCAGGAATGCAATGAAACCACGACTGAATTAAAAAATGGCCTGAATCCAAATGTATGCGTATAAATGATAAGAAAGCACAAGCTGCTATTTTTCGTCCTCAAAATAAAGTTCTTCCTTCCTCCATCGGGATTAAACTAAGCTCGCGGTGTGTAGATTTGGTTGAACAATTTAAATGTCTAAGAGCAATTTTTTCTTCCAACATGACTTGGGATCACCATGTGGACCATATAGCAACGAAGCTTGCTCAACTAACCGGGGTCATAAGTCGGCTGAGATATGTTATTACAAGAAAAATAAAGCTACTCCTCTATAATTCCCTTCTGTACTCCTATTTAAACTACTGCCACTTAGTGTGGGGTACATCCACGGAAGCTGTCTTCAACGTATCTATATTTTACAGAAAAAAGTTCCTTCGTCTTATTTGCAATGTCCCCTAGGACTCTCCAAGCGCGGATCTCTTTTTACAAAGTGTTGTGGTAAAAATTCACAACCTGTATAAATATGGTCTAAGTATCCGGTTTAAACTTTAAACACGTAGGAATGTAAACTACATAGGTAACCTTACTGAATTACATTCCCGAGAAGCCAGCTACACGAGAAGATATGCGGAGACTTGTGTTGTTCCGACTCCTCTAATAAATTCAGGTAGAGAGAGCCTGCAATTCACTCTCCCTTCCCTGTTAAATACGTACGCATATAAAAAATTTTACCCCTTTAGTTCGTCAAAAAATTGTGCTATGTACGTTGACATGTAGAATATGTTTATTCTTTTTCTTTGCTATCGATCTGTGTTTATCGAGTGTGAATGTTAATTCAATATTGCATAATGCTGTCTCAATTTATTTTGTAGTTTCATTATTGTATACCTGTTAATACGTTGACCAATTGCGTTTGTTTTATAAGCCTTGCTGTCAAGTCTTTGCCCAGTGAAAGGGGGCTGCGGCTTTGTCAAGCTGTTGTCAAGCTGTATCTTACAGCTTTTTCTGCACCTCTGCTGTCTGTACCTTTTCAAGGCAGAAATAAAACTGATTTGATTTGATTTGATGCGAACTTTCAAGATAAAGCGTGCAAAGTTACTAGAACATTCCGGAATAACGTATAATCAGCTCTGCCTGGCTGCGATGAATCGAGGTAAATCTAGTCGCGTCCTGCGTCGCAAACAAAGCGATGAAGTGGCGTGGCGGCAGGTTTGAAGAGGGGACAAACCCTGCAAACATTCGCGGCATTATATCAGTCGTACGATTTTGGGATAGAGCACAGAAACCCCTTTCGTGGTTAATCATTAGCTGCGCAGCAGACGGCGCTATTTTCACTTCGCGGGGGTTTCATTCAGCGCTGCAAGGTACCTTTTAAATAATGCAAAACTGTTTATTTTAATAAAAGCATGCAAAATATTTCCTTGTACCGAAAAGTACGCATGATAATAACAACATGAACATATTCCTTGCTGCGTTCCTGTCACGTTTAATGGCATGCTGCATATGCAAACATCAAGCAGCCCTGTGTGTCGCTCCTACTGAATTCTCTGGTTATACGCTGTGACTGCTTGCTAGATGGGAAAAGAATCAACCTCGCTATTCACGTAGACAGTGTCAGTGACATATCGTTTTCAAGCATATTAGTTTTCCTCGAGTACAACAATTCCTGAGTAAACTTTAGCCTGGCTTTTTTCGTGGATTAAGTACCATGACATAGTTGAATTCTGTCATGAAATATTTTGTTCCTTTGATATAGATGCTAAGATTGAATATTTATGGACTCATCGAATGTTTTTCACACTGTCTTTCACTGTAAACTCGTGCGTAAGATAAACTCTGCGAAAAAAAAGAACTCTAGCTTGTTAACTGCGTAGCTATTTTCTTTCCGAACGCTCACAACGCTCACAGTTTTTTTTTGCCTTGCCAAGTGTCTCACCCGGAGTTCACTCACCTTTCCTCACGTTGTTTCACATAGTTTTTAAACTTCTTGAATACGTTAATCAGCCCTTTATGTACCGCATTCATTAGGCAGCCAGAAAAGCGAAGTGCTGAGAGAAGAGCCAAAAGGCGCCTGCCCTTGTTATTCCTTATTTTCAAGGCTGTCGCACTATGTCAACATGAAGGGGAATTGATATAGCGTTGACTTTGTTAATTCAGCCCCGTGCAATCTTGGCAATATTTGTGCCATGTTTGCTGAACGAAAGAGTAAATAATTTTTTTACAAGCACGCTGCCAAGTGCACAGAATGCAATAGCAAGTTTACCTACGAGAATCTCTTTACCTTGAATAGTGCTTACCTTGGACAAGCGACAGGGTGCTACAAAGACAGAGAGGCAAAGACAACATGACTTAAACGTAAAAAAACAAATCGATAGCTTCTTCGCAGACCCGTACAAGGGCTGTGTTCCTCAGATACGACAAAAAATATGTTCCTCACGTTCGCAAAGATTAGAGAAAAAGGTTTAAACTTTTATGTCACAAAATCTGGGTTGAAGTGCGCTATCTCTTCACTGGTTTCTCTCCTAGATAAATAATTCAGACTTCTGTGCGGACATGCGTCGGGTGTTCTTGTTCTTCGGAAACTGTTTCCTACCCAACTTTTCCGTGATCGTTTGTTTCCCACCTTTGATTCGGCTCGCTTTATACGTAGTTTCACACTGCTTTGCAACGATCAGTTTCAACCATCTGCAGAGCTCATTTGTTTTCGCTGTTTACCCTTTTATCCTTTTGACCCTGCGCTGGTAATATGGCAAGATATTCTGCGTTGTTCAGCTACACAGGTTATTTGTTGCTTGTTATTGGCCAATTTAGCTGTTGCTTTCTTGTTTTCGCTGCCGGGCTGGACACTCTACTGCTAACAAATCATGATTCATTCAAAATTGTGTTGTTAATAACCGGTTCCGTCTCGTTTTATTTTTTTTGTTGCTCATGTGCTTTTGGAGACTTACGGCATTTGCGCACGGGAAAGGTTGTACTTTTATATATATCCCTTTTTGGCTGAATAAATGAGTTGGTAGTCAGCTCCCAATGTGTCGGTACAAGACCGCTTCCGTCGTTCTTGTTTCCTCCCCTCTTTTTACAAGTTCGAAATGAGCCAACTAGCTCGAACCAGAAGTTTAACTGCGCTGCCTATGTCGTCGAATTTGGCCCTGCATATGAGTACTTCTGGTGTAAGGAGAGCCAAGGACGCATCTTGCCAAGTACGCTGTTTTATAACTTCCACCATAAATTGAACTGATATTTTGTTGAAACTTTTTGCCAAAGAATTTCCCAATGATCTCATGGATAGGGTTTTTCAACATTCACTGCCAGTTAGAGCAGATGCAAACAACTACCCGGCGCTGACTATCCTTCTAACCTCATTGGCATTTCTTTACTTGGTCCGTCAAAATCATGCGAATTCTTTAAGTAGATGAAGCGCATGAAAGACAGCACAGAGACAAAGAATAACACGACACAGGTGCCTGTCTCGTGTTATTCTTTGTCTCTGTGCTGTCTTTCATGCGCTTCATCTACTTAAGCAATGTACCACTTTGTCCCACAACGTGTTCTATGCGAATTCTTCTGCCCGTAGTTGAAATGAATGTTGTCTTGTCGTAACTCATTTGTTATTCTGTTTTCAGCTTGTCTTTTACACCGACTTCCTCGAAATGTATTTTGTGCACTAGCATCCTAGTTTCTCGGCTCCAGCCTAACACTGCTTTCTCTACCCGGACGTCGTGATAACGGCCTTTCTACACTAACCAAATAATCAGGCTGTTGTCTGACCTTATTAGCATCCTTTGACACCAGCGAATGTTCTAATTGCCACGTTCGAGTACTTTCACAAACACGTGTCGACACAAAGGACCGCAAACAGCCTTCATTAGGGATAGCGTGCATGTCGCCCGGAATGCTGCGGGGCCGGAGGGCAAGTCTACCTGAAACCAACACTGGACTTCTTGAGCTATAAGACATTAGAGGTTGTCTAGTTGGGCGTATGCGTACAGACCACTTTTGAGGACTTGCTGGGGGAACGAAAAGTATGTGCCTTTTATAAGAACCTAGTGCCAAACATTTTTTACCTTTAGTGCCGAACATATATTTACAATAAGGCCGAGCAATTAGCAGTACGGCTATTTTCGTTGAATGTAATAAAAACGCAATGGTGGTTATCGAAGCCACCTTGCGCTGTCTCGGTGAATATTTTGATTCCGACGTAAATATCAGTGCTTTTCGCACTTGAGGCTAATGCGAGTAAAGTTTGTATGGGCGAGGGACGGAAGAATTTTCTCCCGTCGTGATGAACGGTGCATGGCCTTCCACATACAAAGCGAGCGCAACGTTGACTTTATCGTATATGTGCATATCATTATGACCTTACCGTACAGCTGCACCTAAGATCACCTTACAGACTGATGATATATAAACAGGTAACAAGATCGTTACTTCTGAGAAAATTTCGGGAATCAAGTCTCCTCATCTCAAAATAAAATATGCTCAGAACAAGAATCATCTTCTGCTCTTATTTTTAAATAAATTTAACTTAAAATTAGATGTAGTAATGCTTAAGAAGACATGGCTTGACATGGATTGCGAGGTCATGAGGGATGCACAGATTTTACATGAACAGAATTCATCAGCGTGGTGGAGTATTCATAAGTGCATTGACTGCGAGCTATTTGAGCTGTTTTCATCAAAGAATTTATTTATTTCTTCCTTACGAAAAAAAGGAAGTTGAGGCAAAAGGCCTGTAGCGCCTGACGAGGCCTCAGCTTCTTTGTACAGTTTGCAGTACAGTTCAGATGTAAAACAATTGGACATGTACAAATCAAACAAACATTCAACGTATTACAGAAAAAAGCAAAGAGAAGGAGACTCGCACATTGCATGAAACGCGATAACGGCGGAACAACAAACATGACATAAAACCAGGCTTCGCTTGCCACAGAAAACAAATAGGTGAAACACACAAGACTTTTCAATTGTATTAATACTGCTCAGACACAAAAAAGGGGCTGTATTTATAAGGTAAGCTAAGATTGTGTCAGAACGTCAATGCACAAATGTTTAAGGATTTAACATGCCATTTTGCATTAAATAGCGCTTGGTTATTGCACTAAAATGTTTGAAACACTAAAATCAAGATCTCCCAAAAATTATTTAGGGCGGTAAGTGCTTGGTAGATCGTTTGCTGTTTCCCGTAGTTAGTACGCGTCCTAGGGACTAGTTCCCTATGTGCTCGGAGGCTATACTGCGATGAGGAATTTTCTGGAATGGTATTATGCAACCGATTTTTGTAGATGTGTTGGAACAAACAATAATAATATACCAGATCCGCTTTAAGCAAACTTTGTTTGAGAAGGAGCGGCGCTGTAGCCAAATATTGAGGATGACCGTGATACCCTTCGATTGCTTGTAATGCGTTCTTTTGTACAAGTATCAGTTTATTGTAATTTCTTTTAGTCGTAGTGCCCCAGACGAGACAACAGTAAGAGAATTTGCAATAAAAAAGTGCATAGTACATAGATTACTTCAACCATTTAGGTAGGAGATGGGAGATTCTATTAATGCAACTAACTGTTTTACATAGATCAGATATAAGATTAGTACCGTGAATATTCTAAGAAAGAGTTTCAGAAAATCAGACGCCGAGGAACTTGAGACTGCTGACTATCAATTATTGTGTTCCCTTAATGAATATTGACTGCATAGCGTTCAACAACGTTGATGGGACTAAATATTATATAGATAGTTTTCTTCAGGTTTAGGGTCAGACTATTTGCCTGTAACCACATATGTAACCTAGTTAGGTAAATGTCGGTAATATTTTCCAGGGCAGGTAGTGAAGGGGCAGTGAAAAAAAGGTTCGTGTCGTCTGCGTACATTACTAGATTAGGTGAATTTAATATATCTGCCAATACTGAATGTCTTTGTGCCATGACCAAAAGATACCTAATCGCTATAATATATCGTCCGCCCGATGGAAAAATTTCGAGCCTTTTCACTTGACTTGTGTGCATATTAGATTACGGAAATCAGTGGGACCTAACGTTACTTTGAGGAGGAGATTTCAATATTGATATGTCTCTCTGAAACTGTTACATCGCCAGCTACTTAGCCGCGGGCAAGCAGAAGCAGACACAGCTGGCGGGGAAATGAGCGTTTGTTCTGGCAACGCAGGCCAGTATATAGCATAGGTGGAATGGGGGTGCAGAGGGAGAGAAAGCCACGACCGGTTACCGCTCAAGCCATCGACAGAAACACAAAAAGGGGAAAGGGGGTTCGACGTGAATGATGCGCTGTTCGCAAGAGAAACAGAATTATCATTGCATATTTTAGTAATGCAATTAGGAACGCTACTCTAGTCACAATCAACACGCAGCTTTCCCCTTTTTGCCAGAATCGTATCTACTGACAAAAATACTGCACATTTAATTCAATCGGACGTAGCCCTCTCGGGCCAACTGATTCCAACTGGAATCGCCAAATTAAGAGGCGTGTAGTCTTGAACTGAGCTAGAAATTCTGACTGTTTTTGCAGTAGTTCCAACATTTAGCAATTCATCCAAATGTGTTAGAGGCATTTCACCTGACCGACGTATGCTTGCTGGTAGGAAGGCGATACAGAAACTGCGTACGCCTTTTTGTCGCCTTCGACTGGTGCCATTTCCTTCCTCGCACCGTGTAGATGAAAGAAAAACCTTTTTTTTTTTGCTCTAATCACAGTAAAGGTTACAGAAACCCTCAGGTTTTTCCTTTAGACTAAAACCTTTCTGCAAAACAGGTTTACAAGCGCGAAAATATTTGCACAGTATTCCAGATCAAATCACTGGGACCTGGAGGCCGTATCACCCAGCAAACCGAGTGGCCGTTGTTGAGTTGCCAGTGACTGCTTCTCTCGTGTAAATATACCTTGTTTAGAAATATGTATTCAACATTAAACGTTCTTTCTTCTAAAAATCTCTACATTCAGAGCGAGCACATTTAATGTGGAAAAGAAAAAGTTTCAACTTGTTGAAGTTTAGATTCACCCGGTGAGGAAGAAATAGCGCTCATCGCAAGAGCGCAAAGAAAGTACAAATAGAAAGCATTCAACCTTCATGTAATATTGCTCATGGCAGCAAATTCAGGAGAACCGAATGGAAGTGCAGCTACGTCGAGGTTGAAAGCCATGCAGCTTTGAACCTTCGAATAGCCAACCAACTCGCCGACAGTTCGTGCTGTGCATCCAGAAAAGTATTACAGCAAAATTCGTTTTGTGGGTGGGACATAATACTCCTGAACAAGGAAGAAATCAAAAATATTAACCCCTACCTCAAAGAGAGCCTTCACAGTATGAATACTCCCAAGGTTTCTGCGCTAACTCGGTCTTTTAGAATGTAACATTACAAACTTTTACTTGGTGCAGAAAGCTAGACGCTGCGTACTTCGGGCTGTAATCTGGATACTGGGAACGTCGTTGTCCTGCCTCAGGCACCATCTGTCCAAAAGACCAGCGTTTGTCTGCAACCAGCTCAAGAATTCCATTTGCAAAGGATCGCGCACTCGCCCGCGCACACTGATAAAAAACACCAAAGGTACGAGCTGTGCTTCATGTCATTCTCGCGTATTCTTGTTAATATCTGTGACACGTACCTATACTTCTGCATAGAGAAGCGCTGCTTCAGTGTAGTGGATATTAAATTAAATTTGCAAAAAAATTAACTGACTTACCATTTTGCATCCACTACGTCCTACTGATACATTTAGAATCATGTGAAAAAACTGACCAATAATCGACAGAACCTTGGTTTTCAGTTTTCAGTCATTGTTGAACTGTCGTCCTTCTACATATGCCAGTCTTTGGATATACATAGTTTCTTATAATGAGCAGTTTTAATATGTACCGCAAAGGGTTAAGCGACCATTTTCGTATGTTTTTATTCATCGAAAGATCGTATAACGGAACTAAATTCGGCCCTATAACGTGAAATGGTAAATTAAAAATGCTAACGAAAACATTAGGCAGTTTATGATCGAAAACTGCTGATCATAACTCGGATTCTTCATATCAGGCGTGCGTAGCTGACTATCTTGTTTTCACATCTGTGCATACTTTGAATTTTTTATTTATTTGCTCTTACAAAACATATCAAAGCACGTAAGCCGGGGATATTTAGAGAACGTTTTGGAATGATAAAGTTAATCTATTCATCTGATTCACAAAGACACGTGACCCGGCTAAAAGATTGTTTCAAGAGCCTAGTGACTGCGGTGTCGCTGTATTTGCAGTGCAATGCGCTGCTCAAGCGATCCACAGATGGGTAGTGCATAGTGTACGTTCTGCGTGCACATGCACTGCGGTCGCTTCGCCGCTGCACCCTGACAACATTGTCGAGGTGTGAAGAGAGAGATGGAGACCACCTTCCACCATTTGTAGCGAGCGTCTCGATCGCTATCAGTATCATCGCGTCCTTTAATCTGCTGGTCCACAGCAAGGGTCTTGCCAGGAGCACGTCACAGCGCTAGAAATCTGAGAACGCGGCTTGATAGAAACCGACGTGCATAATGAGCTTTTCAAAATAAATAAACGCCACTCTTGTCTGACTGCATGTGTTAACTTTAATAGGGCAAGTTCACTTACTACGAGCTTCTTATGCAACGACCGCGATCCGTGTGACCGTCAGTTTTATTGGGCAGGACTGTGTATATGAAGGAAACGAAAAGTCACCGAAACGGAGCGATGCATAGACGAATATTTCTATCTTTTTATTTTGTGTTGTTTATAATAGAGAAATTATTGCTGTAATTCTTGTAAGCCTTAAAGATAATTGATCGAAAAGTAGAAGAGAAACCAATCGCATGTCCCCGGTGGGATCCGAACCAACGAGCTCCGAATTTCGCATACAGTGCTCATGATGCAAGCCAAGGCGCAAGTGAAGTAGCAAACAGTATTTTTTATTTATTTATTTTTCCCATACTGCAATCCCCACAGAAGATTTTGGCAGGGTGGAATAGAGTTAAGTAAACACAACATAATAATATATGCAATATACTCAAGGACAAACTAGATTAACGCAGCTTGAAGATTTCGGAAAATAAGCATTGACAGCATACGTCGAAACAATACTGCAAACAAATATTAACATAGACGAATTTGAAACTTGGTCATTGGTTTGGAGATTCCATTCAATTACTGTTCGTTGAAAGCAAAATACTTAAAACTTTTATTAAGAGTGGTAAATGGTGTTACTGCGCGGCTATATCTTTGCCTAGTGGCATAACCATGCGAAAAAGATATTATTCCCGTGAGACCTGTGTTATAATGGCCGTTAATGAGTTGAAAGAGGAATTTTAGCCCTGTTCACGTTAGGGCACTCGGCTACCGATCCGGAGTTCCCGGGTTCGAACCCGACCGCGGCGGCTACGTTCTTATGGAGGAAAAACGCTAAGGCGCCCGTGTGCTGTGCGATGTCAGTGCACGTAAAGATCCCCAGGTGGTCGAAATTATTGCGGAGCCCTCCACTACGGCACCTCTTCCTTCCTTTCTTCTTTCATTCCCGCCTTTATCCCTTCCCTTACGGCGCGGTTCAGGTGTCCGCCGATATATGAGACAGATACTGCGCCATTTCGTTTCCCCCAAAACCAATTATTATATTATGATTATTATTAAACAGCTGCTTTGTTTTAATAGTACATAGTCCGCTTAGTTAAGAGTTCTGTCAGTGACATGCGTTCAAATCTGTTATAAATGAAGCGAGCAGATTTTCTTTCCACCATTTCTATCTTGTTAGTGCAAGTTTTAGTTGAAGGGTCCCAAACAACACGTGCAAAGTCTAGTATCGGCAGAATTACAGTTTTGTATGCGAGTAGGCGGAGAGTAGGAGTAGAAAGTCTCAGAGCTCTCCTCACAAAGAACAACTTGCGATCAGCGTTAGCTATTACGTAGTCCATGTGCTTATTCCAGGTCACGTCATTAGTGATCAACAGTCTGAGATACTTATAATGCGTTACTTAGGAAAACAATATGTTCTTTGTAGCACATGGAAATTTCAGCTTATGCTTCTTGGACGTAATAGACATAAAAACAGTTTTCTAAAAGTTACTTGACATTTTCCAAGCTTTGCACCATGCCACAACTTGTCTCAATGCATCATTGAGCAGCTCCTGATCTGTAGTGTCCTCTATTTCAGAGTACAATACATAGTCATCAGTATAAAGCTTAACCTTAATGGGAATATCATTCACCACATCATAAATAAACAAAAAGAACAGAAGAGGCTCAAGTACCAAGCCCTGAGGATTGCCAGAGTCTACCGAAAGTCGGTCTGAATAATGACCAATGAAAGAAACAAAATGTTCCCGGTCAT
Organism: Amblyomma americanum; assembly: GCF_052857255.1. NCBI lineage: Eukaryota > Metazoa > Arthropoda > Arachnida > Ixodida > Ixodidae > Amblyomma > Amblyomma americanum. The sequence continues at coordinate 66,100,865 of NC_135499.1, forward strand.
CGAAGTAGGCTGTAAGACTGTTAATTAGTCGATAATTTCTTAGTATCTTGCTTAATTTGTGAACTAATTTTTCTAGATACTTTGTCGAAACCCTTCGACAAGTCCATAAAATAGCAACAATTTGTGTCACATCATTAACTGCATTACCAAAGTCATGCACTTTTAGAACCAAATGAGTATAATTAGAGTAACCGTTTCCAGAACAATGTTGATGCTTTGATAAAATATTGTATTTGTCCAGAAATTCTGAGGTATGATTATGAATTATGTGTTCCAGAAGTTAGCATGTAGTAGATGTTAAAGAAATTGGGCGGTATAGTTTTGAACGCAGTTCGTTTTTCCCGCTTTATGGAGTGGTTGCACTCTGGTGGTCCTCCAATCGCTCAGCACTGGTCCCCTGCAAAAAGATCTTGTGAAAAAGATGTGCAGTTACTTTGACGTCCATTCCGCGACCGTCTCAAAAATGCGTTCAGAATGTTGTCAGGTCCAGAAGACTTTTATTGTTCAAATTTAAAAGCATGTTTAATATACCTGATTTATTTATTTGAACATCGAATATAGGCGGCACAAATAATTCAGAAGGTGGCATTACGCCATAATCATTAGTGACGACGGACTTAAAATGTTTATTAAATGCATTTGCAATTTTTCTGATATCGGGAGCTGTTTCAGTGTCAACATTTAAAGCACCACATTCCCATTCCCTAGATGTGCGAGATATAGAAGGCCAAATGTTTTCAGGAGCTGCGGTAATGGAACTAGTTATTGATTCTCCGTAATAGCGTTGTTTATCGGCTCGTACTTGACTTCGAAGCAGTAAGGAGACGTCGCTAATTTTTTTATTCGAGTGTGCTCCTTGCATTTTTAGCTTTTTCTTTAGCCGTTTCAATTTTCTTTGGAGCCGAAATGTCTCCTGTGAGATCCAGGGGCTCTTGCCTTTTTTTCGTTATCAGAGGGACAAAATGTTCAGTGCACTCTTTCACAATTGTTTTAAACCTGCACCAAAGCGAATGCACATGAACTGTGCATCTTGAAAAGGAATCGAAGTTAAGCGAAAGAGTGTCAATAATTGACACTTCATCAGCCCGAGAAAAGTTTCTTTAGGATGAGCATTTAGGCTTGTTATCTAAAGCGACGTGGGACGTGGTGAGCAGTACAGCTTTGTGGTCCGATATTTCATCTGCTATCTGGCAATTTGTTTTGGTGGTAATTGATCCGCTAACAAAAAAGAGCTCAAGCATTGATTGAGAATTGCCCGGACGTCCAGTAGTTTCTTCTACATTTTCCAGCAAGTCGATGGCAAAGGCAATGTCCAACATATTTTGGCCTTTTAAACTGAAAAAATTCAGCACTCTGCTTCAGGAAAATTGAAATCTGACATTATAATACAATGATCTGGTTTAACACTCGCGCACAAAATTTTTTTTCAGTTCGTCATACGGAAACGGTGGAGTTTGGGGGCCTCTGCATTTCTGCGATGTTATATCAAACATTTCCATAGTACGCTGTACAAAAATACACTCTACTTTGGGTACTTCAGGCACTGGAAAAATTCCCAGGGATGATTTAAGCAGAATGCTCACAGCTCCACCTCTAGCATCACGGTCTTTTTGGTACGAACTGTAGCAAGTGGTAACGAACTCATCGTCAAACACTGAATTGTTAAGCCAAGTTTCTGTCAAAACCGCTACTTCAGGGTCATGTCAAAGCAGAAGAGCCTCCAACTTAGTTGTCTTGGTTTAGGACACTTCTGACATTAACATTTAGTACTTTCAGGGTCTGAAGTCTCTTAGTACGGAGTCAGTTTGATTTCTTCCTAAGCCTAAAGAGAGAAGCTTTTGTTTCATCCCAACCATACAGGACGCTATCAAGCAGTTGACGACTCGAAAGGAAGACGAGGCTTGGCGGGCATCACCCCAAAAACCTGCCGGGCGCTTCCTGTATATATACGCCCTTGAGCGTGCGAGCGTCTGTCCACACCTAGAGTGACGGGAGCGCGCGATAGTTGAGTGCGACGGGCGTTCCTATTCTCTGCTTGTGCTGCTCCTACAGTCAAGGAGCTTGAAATTCCAAGAGTGCCTTCATAAGGCGGTTATCGCGGCCTGACTGCAATGCCAGGAAGCAACAAGCAAACCTCCGCTGGCTGGCTGGGCGATTTAAAGGCGGACACGCAAAATTAGCCCAGAATTTGGTTCTGAGGTCTACTTTCGATCAAGTGAGAAAGTGCATTCTTTCGGGATAAATCCTTGACTTGCTGATGGCTGCTAGTGCTCACCTTTCTTTGTCGCAAATGGCGACGCATGCTTATTTAAAAAAAAACGATCACCATGTCGCCAGTAACTTCTAACAGTCAGTTTTTTTTTGTTTGCATCTATTCTGAACTGTTTTTTGTTAGTTAGGCCTTATCTTGCAAATCAGTGGGTTTAGACGTTTTTTTAGCTCGTCCTCTCTCCATCTGGAGCGGCGCTGTGTGATAGGGGGGGTGACGTGAAGAGAGCAATATTTTTGGCTGGCATGATGCCTTCGTGGGATTGCTCTTCATAAATCGCACGTTTAGTAGCCGCAGCTTACAACACTTCCAGGTTCTTGCCGGAGAATTATATCACTTGGTCAGGGACTTCCAACCTATAGGTTGGAAGTTCGCACTTACGCAACACTCATTGCAGGTTGAAACCACTGACCCTCACCAATGCTTTACCGGCCCGTTGTTTAAGAGTAGTTCCAGTTGCAAAAAGTACGACGTAAGTGTCACTTCTTGCTGCCTTCCTCGAGCACACACGTGATCATGATGTGGGAGCGATGGCGCCGCATCTGCGGAATAGGAAAGATCGCCTTCAAGTTACTTGCTGGGCTACACAAGCCGAACCAACAAAGTGACGCAGTATGTACACACATTCGCCGCGGTTTTTGTTTTTACTGTTATCTGCCGATCGATATGCAGAGTAAAAAACTACAAGCGCCTTCATACAACGTGATTTCGACAGAAATAGGTAGCACAACCACCTGCATGCTTTATCCACTTGCATGCCGGCTAGCAACAGCCGTCACATATTAGCAGTTTCAGGCTGTCTCAATAATTTGTCTTTTAGTGCAGTGGACCTGTTTCACGGACAGTCCGCACGTTAAATATGATATTTTGTTTTGCAACCCGAACATTTCGAAGAATTGTGCATGCATTCCAAAACTACTGAATGACGTCGGATGGATCACTACAGCGACATGGCATCGTCTTTGGATATCACATTGCCGACACAGCCACTGTTCTTTCTTTCACCATCACATAACGCTTAACGTATCCTTAGCTCTAATTTGAATCTAAAGCTACTGTATTATAGATCACTCTCACGCAAGTACTCCTCTTATCAACTCGCCCAAATTTCAGCTTTACTCCTCTGCCGCCAAGATGCTGCTTGTATGTATGCCCATATACGCGGAGTTAGTCAATGTCTAATTTGCGTTAATAACGCGCGGGGACTCTTCATACCACTCCTGGCGCATTGGTGCAGCGGACTTCTGATTCTATAGACTCCAGTTTTGGACATGCCACATCGCGGCAGTGGCATCCGCAGAGGCGACAAAAACGGAAAAGCTTCCCTTTCAGTTTCGGTAATACCATGGCGGCGCCGCCTATACCACGTGTAAGGCCGCGTTTCATCAACGCGCACATTCTTTTTTTAATTCCCTTAGCTTGCGGTCACTGCTGGCCTCCGGTCTACGTGGAGAGGTCTCAGTGAAGCTCCGAGCTCCCCCCCCGTAAGCAGTGGCAAAGGCGCAAGAGGCACTGGCTGCCTGACAGCACCGCTGTGACGGCCGAGGACACCTGGCTTCGTTAAGCACACCAAGAAAGCATGCGAGGCGCGCACAACGAGCACGTGGTGCCGCTTGGTCTTACGCAGCATTCCCACGGCGGCAGACCCCGATACTGCGCGTCTGCGGAAATATGCGAACCACTTCGCATTCCGCGATGGGCCCCTTTGTTTGTTTTTTTTTGCATGCTCGATGGCACCGAAGCGTCGCGGGTCTCCGCCGTCTGACATTCCCGCGGCGAGCCAGTGGATTAGTGGTCCCACCAATTAGCTAAAAAAAAGTTTCATCCTTCGAGAGGCGACGCACGGGTTCGGCAGGGAAGGGGAAAGCATCGAGCAATAAGGGCGAGAAGTCCCCCCCCCCCGTTCCCCCCCCCCCCCCGGAGAGGGTTTTCAGAATGTTTTCTGTATGTGTTTCTTTTTCTTTTTAGCCAAGCCCCGGGCTCGAAGTTGGTTTCAACCTTCAGGGGCTGTGGCTACTTCCATTGGATATTGAAGCTTAGGGCGGGCCTAGAAATATGACCGCCCTAGCTTCTTTGTTTGAAAAAGCTTAAAATCATTGGAGAGCAGTCCTGTCTAGTTGAGCTAGAGCCTCCGTGCAGTGGCACGTAATTCGACAACCCTAGACTCTAACCTCGGGTCGATGAGTAAGGGCTTGTAGAGAGTGTTTCTCTGTTTGAGAATTGTCTTTGTAAGTTACAGCTTGACTGTCTGTGTGACACAACTTGTAACGCAGTTTGCCCTTGTACATCCTGTAAATATATTCCCTCTTTGAACTTCATCTGCACATCTCCCTTCATCACTGCCGAACAACAACGTTTGGAAGGGTCTGCGCCCTTCCAAAGAACCCAACGGACCATCAAAAATTACTGGCGCAGCACGACAGAATTCGGCGACCGTCAGCCTCGAGCTGACCCCACCCGCAGGCCCAGCAGTGTCCAGGCACAGGGCAACTCCAAGCTCGTGGTAGCCACCCAGGAGGACCAGAAGGAATCGATCTCCGGCACCAGCCAAGCTGACAAGGTGCTCCGGCTCACCGACCCCAAGGCGGCGTTCACCCTGCGGCTCCGGACGAGTTTGGAGAAGCAACGGCGCCTACTACCGACACCAGCACGGGTGAGCGGGATTCCTTACGCCTCGTTGAGGTGGTTATGGCTCAAGCGCAAACGGGTGTATGGTGCAGACGCGGAGCATGATGGCGAGCTCAGCTGACAGAGGGGCAGAGGAGAGTGCATCGGACCAGAATGTATTTGAGGACGACGACCTGTCATGTGATATTTCGCCGGAGGACGCGATGTCGGCAGGGGCAGAGTTAGATGCGGCGACGAAGGAGCCGGTAGCGGAAACGCGACGGAAAATAACTCCAGTGACAAGGTCTGACGCCGTAGAGATCCGCGGCATGGAACTAGATTTTCAGCTCGAAAAATTTAAGGTCGAATCTCGAGAACGCATCGAGTTGGGGAAACGGCATAGGAACGACAGGTGGCAGACAGACTCCCTTAATGCCGGCACCTGACGAGCAACGGCGAACGGGCCTCGACCCAGTATCCCATTGTGCCAAGGTCCTAAAGGGGCTCAAGTTATCGTGTGACGCGGATGTACCGCTGTGGTTTGACGAGGTAGAAAGATTATTCACAACGTACGATGTGCCTGAAAACAGCCGCGTACATTTGATAATGCCAGCGCTGACCGAGCGTGTGCTGTACTTGCTTCGTGGACTGAAGGACGATGAGTGCGGTGAATACGACTTAGTGAAGAAAGCCGTTTTAAATGAGCTAAAACTCACCCCCGTTGAGTACCTAAACCGGTTCGAGCGCGCCACAAAGCGCAAGGAGGAAACATGGGCGCAGTTTGCCTCTCGCGTAAAAACTTACTTCTAGTACTACCTGCGCTCGAGGGATGCATACAGCAAGGAAGACGTGGTGGCTCTCGTCGTGGCCGATAGGAAGAAAGCGAGCCTAAGCACCGAGGGCTTAGAATACGTGCGCCTCCGCGATGGAGAAAAATGGGTGAAACCGGACGAGATGTCACGGATGCTGCAGACATTCAAGCAGGCTAAGGGAAATGGGCGCGCGGTGCTACAAACGGTCACACACTCTGAGAAAGAAAAGACTCCTACGCAACCTGCGAGCAGTGACAACAGACGGCACGTGCAGTGTTACGTGTGCCGCGCAGTACGCCATCGCGCAAAGGATTGCCCACGAGCCACTCACAATGCACAGAAAACCTATAAGCGCGCCCGGACACAGAGAGTAGCAGTTGCCAGCATAGAGACAGCCGAAACCCTAGCATGAGCACACCCGCACAGGACTTTGGTGGCAGAAATGAATGCCCCAGGGTCGTCCGAACAAGCACGACAATCAAAGCTGCAGCAGGTAGAGATCGAATGCTCCGGAGTGCCGGCAACTGCAATCATAGACACCGGCAGCAAGATTACTGTAGCCAGAGAAAGCCTCGTGCCCACCGTATCCCAGGAGCCTTCGGGCAAGATTGAGCTTGTTTCAGCCTTTGGCGAAACAACAGAGGCAAAACTGGTTACCCTCGCGGTCAGTATGAAGCGGTGCCCCACACTTGTAGCGCGACTGGAGACCGTACATATCGTCTGTGCACTCACAGGCAAGCTCGCGGAGGGTGTAGACTGTTTACTATCGCGGGAGGACTGGGAGCTGCTAGCACAGATCGACAGCCGAGGCGGGGAGCTTGCCCCGAGCAAGAGCCACGTTGCGGCTAACACAGCTAGCGTGTCCTTCTCCGTGGCCGAGAAGAGCTACGAGCCGACCCCAACGACGGGCGAGGTCCACGCGAACCAACCCCAGGCGGACGAACCGGAAAACGATGAGTCGAGCGAGGCATCGGGCGAGCAGCATAAAGCGGGCCGCGACGAGTACCCGATTGAAGACGAGTGCTCAATGCGTGACGACGAGGACGCGTCCTCAAAGCAGCGAGACAAGTTCCGTTCGGCCCAGCTGTCCGATGAAAGCCTTAGGAAACCTTGGGAGGACGCAAAATTGGGAAAAGGGGGCATGTTCATCTCGGACGGTCTTTTATACCACCGGGACTCCATCGCAGGCGCAAAAATCAAGAAGCTTGTGCTGCCCCTCAGCAGACGGGAAGAAGTTCTTTCTCTGGCCCACTAATCTCTCTGGGGAGGACCTGTGGGCCCAAGAAAGACGAGGGCGCGAATTTTCTGGCCCGGTTTAGAGGCAGATGTGGCACAACGATGCAATACGTGCCACGTTTGTCAGATCAGGTCAGATATGCGGCTTAAAGACAGGGTGCCTATCGCGCCACTCACCAGACCCGACCACTCTCTACAAGTAGTAAACGTCGACATATCGGGCCGAGTGACATGCCCTCAGGCCGGGGCTATTGGTACGCTCTTTGCCTGGTTGATTTGTGCACGCGGTGGCCCGAAGTGGTTTGTCTGCGCCCCGTTTTTCGACTCCAGAACATCCCGAGAGCAAAGGGACAGAGAACGGTGGACCAGCGTCCTCAAAAACGTGCTTTTCCATGTTATAGAGAAAGACCCTAGAAACTGGGACAGGCTCATCCCATTTGTGCTATGTGCGTACAGGGAGGTACCTCATGACACCACTGCGGTTGCCCCATTCCGACTCCTTTACGGCAGGAATCCTACGGGGCCGCTGGCCATTTTGCAGAGCACTTGGGCGGGTGAGCAGCCACTCCCAAACACACTAAGGAAAGAGCCCGCAAAATATGTGAGGCAGCTGCGGGAACAGCTAGAGATAGCCGCGGCAGTAGCGGGGCTAACGGCAAGCGCACGACAGGGGAGCTAAGCGCAGGCGTACAATAGGCAGGCTAGGAACAAAGTTTTCAGCGTCGGAGATCAAGTTCTCGTGTCTTATACCGACCGCGACAACAAACTAGCTCCTAAATGGCTCAGACCATATGCCATAACCACGCAGCGAAGGCAAAACTCCTACAGGATCGATACCGGAGCGCGAGCCGCGCCACTTGTGCATGCAAATAGGCTTCGGCCTTACTACGCGCGGGTTAGCCGCCACGTTGGTGTCGTATTCGACGAAGACACGGATTTCGCAGAAATTGAGTGCACACCTCGCCCTGCACCTACACAATCGGGTCCCCTTTCCATCGAACAGGAGAAACAGGCCCATTTGGACTCTCAGCAGCGCACTGAAATTGCGAAACTGTTCGCCGGTTACGCTGACCTGTTCGATGAAATACCGAGAGCGGCCGAAGTGGGATTGCACAGAATCGAGTTACAAGACGGGTACCAGCCATAACGCGCCTTTCCATATCGAGTGCCCGAGCTTTTTAGGGTTGAGGTTAGCCGCCAGGTTGACGAGTTTTTAGACCTGGCTCTCGTACACTCCGTAGAGAGCGACTACGCTCATCTCGTGGTCTGTGTGGGGAAGAAGGACGGCTCAGTGCGCATGTGCATCGATTACCGCGCTCTGAACGCAGCCACAGGCACTGATGCATTCCCGAAGACACCCCCACAGGAGTTAATTATGGGGGAAGGCCGAGCGAAGTTCATTACACTAGTAGACATACGACGAGGTTATTGGCAGGAACCAGTGACCCCCGAAAGCCAACATTTGACCGCCTTCGTAACCCACGAAGGACAGTACGCTTGCCGCATCATGCCATTTGGGCCAAAAAAAAGGCGCTGCCACATTCCAGCGAATGCTGAATACACTGCTGTCCAGGCATCAGGCCTACGCTGCGGCGTATCTCGGTGACGTTGCCAATTTCTCCACGTCGTGGCAGGAACATCTGAAGCATCTTACCATTGTGTTTGGTTCACTCCGCGAAGCAAACTATAAGGTGAGCCCGGAGAAATGCCAAGTCACACAGGCACAGATTAGGTACTTAGGTCACGTAGTGGGAGGTGGTACCCACGGGCCGGACCCCGTAAAGCTAGCCGCTATTCAGGACCTCGCGCCGCACACCACAAAAAAGCAGCTGCGCGGACTGCTGGGGCTATGTGGCTACTACCGCGAGTACGTCCAGAACTACGCTGAGGTCGCTGCGCCACTCACGTCCTTAACGAAGCGAGGCGTACCGAACGCGATTCCTTGGAATAGGGAAGCGCAGCAGGCTTTTGATAAGCTAAAGGAGTCGGTCTGTGAAGCGGCAGCGCTAAACACCCCCGATATCAGCAAGCCGTATTTGCTGTTCACGGATGGATCCGAAGTCGCGGCCGGAGCTTGCTTGGCACAGATGGGAGAGGCGGGGCGAGAGGAACCGATCGCCTTCGCCAGCCATAGGTTCACGCGGACTCAGACCCTCTGGTCAACAACAAACAATTTTTCTTTTATCGAAGAAAAAGCGTGAACCCAGTCAATAATCTGCAAATCAATAGACACATTTTTTTCGAGAAATTACCATGAGACACTTTGTCGAATGCGCTTGTCAAATCTATTGTTACCGCATCAATTGCTTTTCTTGAGTTAGTGGCTGCGGTGAAGGTATCAACAGTTTAAAAGTTTTGAGGGACTGCCGACAAGCGGCTTCGGAAACAATGTTGCCTATGATCTAAAAAGTTGTTGTTTTCTAGATATTTCACTAAATACTTAGCTACTACGTATTCTAGTATTTGCACGAAGTAGATATAGTAGATATGCTACCACAGTTTTAGACGTTATTGTTTATTACTCGATTTGAAAATCAGTGTAACCTTCGCGAGCAGCCAATCACTCGGAACAGAGCATTCTTGCAGAGATACTGTAAAAATCTTAACCAGACATTCTGCGACCATTTGGCAATAACGCCTCAAAAACACAGTTTGTCGGGAGTGTGAGTTGTAATCGGATCTATCTGTAATAACAAGGACAGCACGATTGTAAGAAACATTTTTTGCTACCCTATTTTTGCTTGAGGCTACCGTTCTGCTAACACTGGGCTTTGGAACAACAACAAAACTGTAGAAGCTCTTAAACGCGTCAGAAATTATAGATGGAGCGTTCAAATATTCCCATTCAGGTCCACACCATCCGACAGGGATTGAGAGCCGCATTAGTGTCACCAGAACATTTGCGGAGAACTTCCCAGATTTGCTTGTCATTTAGCGGAAGAGGTCAATCTTTTAGCGTACTTCAAATCAGCTCACGCCTGCTTACTATGATTTGCAATACAGAAGGAGTTTTTTGGGAATTTTTCGCCGCGAGCGTCGGAGCTTTCGTTTTAAATGAATTACGTTACGCGTTGTCCATGAATTGGTCTCTTCCATTCTTTTGATCTTAGCGGGCATAAATCGAGACATGCAGTTGTGAACAGTTATAAAAATACGCCTGAAAGGTCTTTACATCGGTACTCTTTGGGATTATGTAAAGGGCAATGTTTAATTTGTCTAGTTTTGAGACGTCGTCTTCCTGGCTAAAGTTATAAACAGATACAACTTTATTGTGTTTTGTCTTTGTAACCAGCCCAACATTGGCAATGACAGCTTTATGATCTGAAATTCTGTCCTCTATAGTTACTTCAAACCGGAAAATACAGTCTGATATAATAATTTAATTCAATTTTGGAATATTCACACCTGTATGTGAGCCACCCGATTAACCGCCTGGGCGAGACCATGCTTTGCCATTATTTCTAAAATAAAATCGAGGTGTAATGTTTCTACTATTCTTGGAATTCGAAATTATCAGGCGACGCCTTGCAGGGTAAAATGTCCTGAGAAGTGCAGTTCAATAACACTGATTGGTAATATTCACAATAACATTTTGCTTCACTAACTTGAATCGGTGTCTGCTTTCTTTGATTATGTTTTACCCGGACAACTTATATGGTTGCAGAATTTACCTGGGGACGTTTAGTTGCATCGTGAACTGCAGCCATCCATCGATCAGTGGACTGCTTTATTTTTCCCTGTACGAGGGTCCGTAGTCCCAGTCTTTAAGGCGGAACCTTACTAGCCTCATTAGGAAAAAAGATTAACCGGGGATCAACTACGCTTGACCCTATGTGTGACGTGAGAAAGCGCGGTGACGCAAAGGTCACATCATAGCAACGAGATGGGCGCAGATCTTGAAGCTGTGAGCTATTTTCTCGGGGGCGGCACGGAACAATTTTCTGGAGTGACTCGGGTCAAATTTAGAGGTCACCATCGTATCGGAGAGGCCCAATTATGGTTGGACATCAATTTTTTTTTCTAATGCTAAGGCAAGATAACCGCTTATCTTTGAAGGTGACTGAGTGGATTTTAAGAGAAGACAAGCACAGCAGAGGGCGGCAGAAAATTAGGTAGGTGAATGACTTTAAGAAGGTTGCGGGCATACGGTGGGCGCAGCTGGCAAAGGACAGGGTTAATTGAAGAGACATGCGAGAGGTTTTTGCCCTGCTGTGGGCGTAATCCGGCTGATGATGATGACCAATTTTGGTCCAAATCTGCCAAGGTCAAATTTCGATGGACCAAAATCGACGTCAAATCGTAATCGATCGTGCCTGACAAGATAGGAACCTCAAAATTTGGCCCGAGTCATTTGTAGAAATTTCGCTCGGGCGACCCCCGTAATTTGACATCGGGCGATTTAGAAAAAAATCGGTGTCCAATCACAACTGAGCGTGCCCGACATGGTGGCGACCTCCAAACTTAGCCTGGATAATTTCCTAAAGTTGGCCCGTGCCAGCCTCGAAGACATTGGCACGGGCAGTTTACACGTAAAATCCAAGCCTTTTCCATGTTGCCTAAATATGAATAATGTGTTTGTCTTAGATCTTAAGGTTAGATCTTAAGGTCTGTATAGATCAGGTGTGTTCGGCTTACGCTCCGAAAGCAAAAAATAAGGGTTTCTGACATTTGACTCCTGGCATTAAACAGTAGTGAAAAGAGGTATTGTTTCAGTCTGCCTTGAGTCTGCGCTAAGGAAGTCATGCACTCACAAGATGCGACCGAGTTTTGAAAGCCAATTGGACAGACTGGCTTCAGCTGGGTTCCTATGGTTCGCTCGTGACAGATGTCGCCGAAAGCCTCTTGCAGAAGATGAAGTCTAGGCCAGTGAGAGCTGGGGCAGAGGTGCCTCGGGAAAAGATGAGTCCTGTGGCAGTGCCGTATACGTGCACAAATTGGCCCACAAAATGAAAAAGGTTGCGAGCAGGCATGGTGTCCCACTCGTCTTCTCAGCCCCACCCCCCTGAAGATCGGAGGTGCTTGCGCTCGAGTCGAAAAAGCGAAAAGGAAAAGAAAGAGGCTGCGGAACCAAGCATGGGCGACCGTTCATGAAATGTGCCGAATGGGTAGTTATGAAATTCTCCTCTCGTGCTGCCGTTCCTATATAGGACTAACCGGACGCTGTGTCAATGAGGGAATCAGAGAACATGAACGAAACGTTGAGCGAAACAAAGGGAGCCCAAATTTACCTGGCCATATTAGATTCTGCTCTTCACGCTCTTGTGGGCCAAGTTTTTCAAAGGTGCGGTTTCTTGTCAGGAGTAGCAATGCGAAAGAAGCCAGAGAACTGATTGAAGCGTTTTATATAACTATAGTTTGCACGTCAGCGAAACACCTTTATCTTTGTATAAAGCCAAGAAAATTTTTTTTGAGAGATGCTTATCATGTACGATTTGATGCGTGAATATGTTATATATATATATATATATATATATATATATATATATATATATATATATATATATATATATATATATATATATATATATATATATATATATATATATATTCTGCACATCAAATCAGTTGTGAGTGGCGCTCTGCTTCGTTCTTTCTTTTGTGTGGAAATTACAATGATCAATTACCAACTAGTCCGACCAGAATTTCTCTTATGCCGGCATATAATCTGTTTTCTTAATTGCGCTTCTCGAGTAGGTGGCGTTGCCACCTACATAAAAGACACCCCACATAGAGATGTATAATCAGACTTTTCTGTAATGACCACTGACTGTGAAATGCTTTCATGACAGAGTACCGGTAAAATTGTTTCTGCTTTTTATAGGCCGCGCTCAGGTTATCCAGATAAATTCTTCGCATATCTCGATTAAGTTTTGTCATTTTGCCTCGCAAGTTCAATTTTGTACCATTATTGGCGGTGACCTCAGCATCAATATATTGGAACGTTCGAATTGCAAACGTCAGCTTAAGTACAGAATCACTTACCATGGTTTCGCTATCAGTATTGCTGTCTCAAAGGTAAGACCTACTTCTTGCAGTTCCATTTCTATCGCTTCACCATTTATTTCAGCTGGTAATATAGCCTATAACTTGAGCGACCACTGCGCTATTTTTGTAACTGTATTATATTTTTTTACCTGTTTCATATCATATTTAGAACGGTTTCGCTTACCAGTGTAAAAATAACACGACACTTGCCCGATTTCATGATCGTGTACGTGTTGAAGACTGGAACCGCGTTCTTGCCTCTTCCTCATTTGATACCTCTTACGAGCTGTTTTGAATGTACTGAAATAATTTTACAAGTGTTCCCTGGAAGGGAAAGCTATCGAGTGCAAAGCTCCGGAAGCTAAAGGAGACTCCTGTGCACATTAATAAGAAGAATCATAAATCTAAACTCTTGAAACGTTTTATGTCCACTCGGTACCCTGAGCACATAACCGCTTAAAAAAATATTGCAACAAATTAAATAGTAAGCTTCAAAGATCCAAATCTTCTTACCAATCGTGTTACCTCCATAGCAGCAAAGGTCTGAAAGTGTTTTGAAAACTTTTTAATGAGTTGTATCTTAAGAAAAATAAAAATGCGCATTTGGTTCAGCTTCTCATCGACGGCTTGCCCTACTCCTTTTCGGCTTTGGCAAATAAATTGAGCGATTTTTTTTACAAGCTTTAGAAGAAGTGGTTGTCGGGATGAAGCTCTTAGTTTCGTTCTAATTACAGGGCTGGAAACTTTTGCTTCTCATTAATCGGACAATGCGGAAGTTTTCAGTGTCATAATGAACCTAAAATCAACAAGTTCTATTTACTTTGATGGCTTACAAATAAAAGCCATTTGAGTTCGTGGCGGATTTTCCAGCGCCAAACTTAAGCTATATTTTTAGCCTATCACTGACGTAGGGTATTTTACCTGCAAGAATGAAACATGCAAAAGTGTCCAGTATTTTCAAAGGCGGTGATACGAAATAGTTGACAAATTTCGGGCGGATTTCAATTCTTCCAGTGTTTTCAAAGGCTGTAGATAAAGTGATGCTTAAGAGAATCAACGTTTTTCTCGAGATGCTCTTTACACCACCAAGGATTTTTCAAATTTCTGTAAAATTATCGAGAAAATTTCTCCTATACCTCGAGATTCGCGCATGATAGCCTTAGTTGCCTATGAGCCATGAAAACCCACACAACAAAACACAACTTTGAACTCTCTTCATTAAATGACCGTCAGTTTGAGTTTCGAAACAGCAAGTCCACGAAATCGGCATTAGTCTTGCAAAAGGAAATTATTTTGAGGAATATCAAAGCTAAAAACTTCACGCTTGGTATTTTCGCCCATTTTAATTAAGCGTTCGACCTTCTCAATCATGAAATCGTACTCTGATAACTGGAAAGCTATAGCGTCGTTTTTCTTTCTCTTGAACTTTTTCGGCCTTACTTAAACAATCGCAAGCTAGACGTTTCAGTTTATAATCACATATCTCGTTCCCTTCTGATTCAATGTGGTAACCCGCAAGGTAGTCTTCTCGGTCCGCTTCACTTAATGACTATGCAAACGGCATTGCAAGTATAGCCCATAATGGATGTTGTATTCAGTACGCTAATGCCACAAGCTTTTTCTGAGCTGCTCCTTTGCCGACGTATTAATTAAGAGGGGAAATCTTATCCCTTGTGCTTTGCGCAAATGGTGCAGAGCTAATGGTTTGGCAATTAACTAAGGCGAGACTAAGGCTCTTTTTTATCGGCCCCGTAATGTGGATATTGCTGTAAGAAATGAAGTAAATCTAGAAAATAACGTTATTGAAATTCTGAACGGGTTTAAATCGCTAGGCATCCTTTTCGACTCTCGCATGAGATAGTCTGAACAAGGGATGCATATTGAAATGAAGCTTCTAAAATCTGTAAGCTTCCTCTCTAACACGCAACAAGACAACACGAACGCTGTCCTTGTCTTGTTTGCGCTGTATTTAGAATGAGTACATACCAACTCGCCCAGGCTTCTATTTTGACTTCCTCTCTATTTGTCGAACCGAGTTTTCTCGTAATCTTACAATTTACAGCGCATTATGTCAATCGTTCATAAATTACTGCCACCTTGTTGCCCGCACTACATGTAAAGACCTAAATATAATACTCGTTTCCCAAAAGAAGGCACACTTATCGCTGGTGCGTGCTACACTGCTCATACGGGAAGTTTATTTCCACAATAGAGCATTCTTCACGTGCATGCCACGTTTGGGTATCGATCGCTTACTGAATTGTCTTATGTCCTCGCCGCAGTGTGCACCCGAGTTTCTTAACACTCTTGCTAGACTTATGCTTAACGAAAAAAGCATCTTTACCAGCAGCAAACAAGAATGGGACGTTCCTCGCAGGAGGACATTATATGGCATTAAGAGCCTTCGGTCACTTTACCATGCACGCTAAATCACCATTGTACACAGAGCTACTCATTTTGAAAGCACCCACGAAGGACTTTAAATTGTATTTCTTGCAGCACCGACAATCTTTTCCTTGCATACAGGAACATTACTTTGAGCACTTGGTTTTCTGAGGTTTAAGCCACAGAGTGTTGCATACTGTTCAACGGTTTTTCGTGGTTAACTGCTTTCCTTTTTTAAACTCATATTTTCTAGCGCTTCATGAACTCAAGGGACAAGAGCACAAATACACAGGACGTACGCTAGTCTTCAACTGTCGTTTATTCGAAAAAACGTTCAATATAAGACATCTCAATTGCTGATATTCACACACGCGCAGTAGCAACGCCCCGTTTCAAGAACAACAATTATTTTTTTGATAGATAAACAGATGAGGTGCTGACACATTTTGAACCTTCTTTATCAATGCACATAGCTTCGAAAATTTTCCCGTTCCGATTGCGTTTTTAGTGTTCCTAGAATGCTTGTTTCATGCAAGATTGGTGTGCAGGGTACAGGGTCAGGGTCGCCAGGGTACCGTTCGATGAGACAGCGTTTGCAGTGCACCGCGAGATTCCCGCCCCCCCCCCCCCCCCCGCCGATATGGATTCTGTTGCCAAGCGGTGCTCTCTCAGCCTTTCATTAACGCATCTTCCTGATTGCCCAATATAAGCCTTGCCACAAGTGAGCGGGATTTTATAGACAACACCGATTTTGCATGGTACGAACTTCCTTTGATGGTTCATAGTGCACATTGGCTTCCTTGCCTCGCTGTTCACGAGTGGGCACAAGCGCACTAGTTTCTTCGTGGCAGTCAAAACAAGATCGACGCCACACTTTTTCGCCACCTTTTTTAGACGGTGCGACATGTTGTGAACATACGGCATAGCCACAAGCTGAGTCTGCCGCTGGGGATCGTCACAGGTTTTGTTGCCTCTCAGTTCTCACTTCCTTCAGCAGCTCTTCCGCAACAGATGTCAGAGTTTCCTCTGGAAACCCGGCGTTCTCTAGGCGAAGCTTTTGCAGTTTAACACTTTCTGTGATGCAATGCTCGCAAGACTTATTGAGAGCAGCGCGGAAGGCATTCATGGCAATACCCTTTTTACAAGTTTAGAGTGCGGAGATTGATAACTGAGGATTTCTTTTTTTGTTCTCGGCTGATACATCCAGCAAACACGTGCCTTTTCAAACATAATGCATATATCAAGGAACTGCAGCCTCTCGTCGTTTGGGATTTCTATTGTAAAGGCTAGACCCAGGCTACATGAATTAAAAACATCAAGCACATTTTTCACCACATCGTTCGGTTTGTCAGACTGTGTTAGATTCATTACTACAAGGTAGTCATCAACATATCTAAAAATGCGTTTAACTTTGTCAGTGTTAATCCGCGCGACAATGCGTTGGTCAATGTATGCTAAGAAGACAGAACTAAGAACGGGGGCGATACAGGACCCGATGCAAATGCCATCCTTCTGTACAAATTCTGCACCTTCATGCTTTATGACAGTCGATGACAGGTAAAATGAAACAAGGTTTAAAAAGCTTTCAATTGACATGCCAGTAGAATTCTGAAATGACAAAGGGTTTCCACTTTCAATACAGTCGCGCAACGCAATCAAGATTTCCCCCTGCGGCTTCGAGTAAAAAAAAGCTCTTTTACATCTACTGAAAAGGCAAAATTAACGTGCCTAGAATCTTCGTAGTTCTTAAGATAGTCCGCTACTTCATTAGAATTACTAACCTGAAACAGGTCCTCAATTTTCAAGAGACTTAATTTCTCTTGCAAGAATCTAGAAAGGACGCCTTGCCATGGCCCTTTCTCTGTTACAATTGTCCTCAGTGGCACATCCTCCTTATGTGTTTTCGCGGAGAAGAAAACGCTTAATCCCACTTCCTTACTGGCACCTATCGTTTTGCCTAAATTATCCAGTCCCTTCTCTTTAGATAACCTTAATGCCTGTTTATTCGCTTTCTGACTGGTCACCATCGGAGCTACAAAGTTCTTAATGCTGGTGGTGGTAGTGGTTTTATTAAAAATAATAGTAAAAAGGAAGGAAAAGATTTTTGCTAGCCCCGGCATCTGCCATCGATACAGAAGCACCTGAGCTGGGGCAGCGGAAATAAAGGATAGCAGGCAGAATGGAGAAATGAAATGAAAGAGGTGAGGGGACAGGAATAGAGGATAGGGGGAGAAGTAATATGTACAAACTATTTACACAATAAGAAATGTGTCCAGGTTGTGCGCGTGATTACTTCATTTTAGAGGAATTAAGTCACACACGCGCACAACACTGTGTTGGTTACAACTGGAGTAGAGCGTCCAGTTATTAATCGTTCAAGGTAGAACTCGCGGAGCGTTCGGTCACTGCGTGTAACTACCTGACGGAGAACAGACGGGACGTCAAGCCCATGTGTTCGAGGAATGCACAGAGGCTCACCAAAGTTCGCTCACGAGTGCGCGCACTGCCCTGCGGCCACAAAAGCGTCTTGATGGAGTCTGGTAGTATGCCCTGCGCCCTATAGGCCGCGAGCATATCTCGACGAGCATCGGCGAACGCGGAACAGTGAAGGAGCAGGTGCTCTAGTGTTTCCACTGCACCGCATCCGTCACACACATCACTCGTCGCGATTCCGTGACGCACCCGTCGTTCCCCGGGCCACACGCAGCCAATGCGCGCGCGGAGGATCATTGCACGTTGTGACCGTGTATGTGCGCGACAGCCGGTGACACAGTCGATGCGCTCACCTCCCGCGATGCGTGAGTCGGGGTGCTGCTGTCGGAGATGGTCGTGGATGGCCGCACGCACGTCCTCCAGCGCAAGGGGCAGATCGCTGGCAGGTAGTTGGTGGGCAGCGGTCACGAGGTCGTCAGCTTCTTCGTTGCCGGCGATGCCGCAGTGACCGGGCACCCACTGTGCACGCACGGCACAACCTCTCTGCGCGAGGCGCTCGATGCGCGAGCGAATTTCCCGCCCTAGTGGGGTACCGCGGCCGTAAGATTGCAGGCGGCTGAGGGCGGCGCGGGAGTCGCACAGCAGAGCCCTCCTGGGCGGCGGAGGGCCGAGGGTGAGCAGCAGGTCCAGCCCGAGCCGGATCCCCATCAACTCCGCCGTGGTGGAGGAGCCCAGGAAGGCTGCGTGTTGCTGGCTGTGCAGTCGCAGGGCGGGGATGGTGGCCGCCGCAGCAAGGGAGCAGCTGTCGCGGGCCACTGAGCCGTCGGTGTACACGAGGAGATGGTCCTGGAGCTCCTCGTGTATGACGGCTCTGGCCAGCTGCTGCACAGCACAGAGGGGTGTGCTCCGCTTTCCCGCAATGCCGACGATCTCTCGCTGTACCTCCGAGGCAGCAGGCCAGGACGCGCAGGAGTCGTAGGGGGGTGGGCCTTGGGTCAATTGCTCATACTCGAGCAGCGCCGCGCCCATTCGTGAGCGCAGGTGCGAGCGCATACGCTGCAGCAGCGAGCCGCCGTCCGGTGCGCGGTGAAGCCGGTCGATGTGATTCAGTGCCCTGCACGCTGCTTGGAGCTCAAGTGGCCACGCTCCTGCCTCGGCCAACGTTGCGGCGCACTGCGAGTTTTTGGGCAGGCCTAGGCACTCGCGCAGGGACTTGCGGTGCTGAAGCTCGAGTTTCTTCCAGCACGGCTTGCGCACCGTGACGAGCGGCAGCGCATAGAGCACCGCCCCCAAAGCTGCGGCATTGTATAGACGCAGCGCGGCTTGCTGGGAGATGCCCTGGCCTCGAGCGGTGAGCTTGTGCACGGCGGCGGTGATCCTCTTCATCTGCAGACAGGTCTTGGTCGCCGCGGGGCGGAAGGAAAGGCGCCAGTCGATGTCCAGGCCAAGGTACCGCACCGATTTACGCCAAGGAATCGGAGTCCCGTCCAGTGAGAGTGGCGCAAGGGCGCGAGCGCGAAACGCAGGCCATGGCCACCGATTTGTCCGCGCTCAGCGACAGACCAAGGCCGCGCAAGCTGGCATCGATTGCGGTCAGGGCTCCCTGAAGGCACCCCCGCACGCGGAACGCCTCGCCCGGTGGTCCCCGGCACCACAGAGCTATGTCGTCTGCATATAAGGACATGTACACATGGTGTCGGCCGCTCGTGGGGAGGGAGGCCGGCACCACCGACATGGCCACATTAAACAGAAATGGTGATAGGACAGAGCCCTGCGGCACGCCCATGTTGACCGGGCGAGGCTTGGAGAGCTTACCCCCTACTCGTACGCGCATGGTGCGCCTGCTCAGGAAGCCATGAACGTATCGCAAAAGGCGCCCGCTCACACCAGCCCCCTCAAGCACCGCGAGAATTGGTGCGCGGTGAACGCTGTCAAAAGCGCCCGAGACGTCCAGTAGCAGCAGCAGCAGCGCAACCTGGCCTGCTGCCCTGGCATGCTCCAGCGCTGTAACAACGTCCGATATAGAATCAGCCGTGCACCGCATCCCACGGAAACCCGTCTGCCGCTCGTAAAACAAATCAGCCTCCGCAGCCCGCTCGTTCAGACGCTGCAACGCCATATGCTCCATGAGCTTACCTGCGTCGATGTTAATGCCACTGGCCGGTATCCGCTCAGCTCCGTAGGTGGGCGCCCTGCCTTTCGGATGGGACAAACGACCGCGGTTCGCCAATCCTCCGGTAGCTCACCGCGTTCCCACACCAGTTTGATCTGCTACAGGAGGATCTGTCTTTGCTGCGCATCCAGGTTTCGCAGCATCTGGTATGTCACCCCGTCCGGTCTGGGCGCCGAGAGGCGGCGGCAGCGCTGTAGCGCATTGTTCAATTCCGCCGCGGTGAACGGCGCATCACATGGACCTTCCGAGGCGACGGGCGAGGGACTGGCGTCGCTTCTGGGGCTCTCAGGAGCAGCAATGTTAGCGGCGTTTGCGGGGCTGGGCGGCGCGAATCGATCGGCAAACCGCTCTGCCAATTCTACAAAGCTGAGCCCGCTGGAGATTGCGAGGGCGGCCAGCGGTTGACGGTTTACCTGTGGTTCGGTGATGCGCCGCAGGGTGTCAAACAGCCTCCGCGAGCTGACATCTTCCTCCATCCTTTGGCATAGTGAAGCCCACTGCCGGCGGTATAGCTTGTTGGCGTGGCGGCGCGCTGCTGCGTCCAAGCGGTTGTAGACAGTCCAGTCGGCGGCTCTGTCAGTACGTCGCACGCGTCGCTCTGCGCGATCTCTCTTCTCGCGCAGATTGAGCAGCTTCATATCAGGTGTGGGCTGCCCTGTCCTTACCTCTGCTCGTTGGGTGGCTGTGAGAGCGCTTCGGACTAGACTTGAAAAGAAAGCTGCGCCAGTGGCCGCCGCCTCGTCGACCGCCCGCCTGAACGCAATCCAGTTGGTAATGGAGTAGGCACGCTTGGGGCGCGCCTCCTACGCAGTGGATTCGATTAGGATAGAGTAATGATCCGAGCCCCAGAGAGATGGTGATCGGCGCCATGTCGCCTCGATGCCTCTGGATGCAAAGGCAACGTCGATGCAGGAGCCGGTTGTTCCGCGTCGTCGAAAGGTGAGGTCGCCGGTGTTCAAGGGGGTGAGTCCCAGTTGCGTTGCTGCGTCGTGCAGGTCGTCTCCACGCGCGGAGTGGCGCGCACTGCCCCACGCACTATGGTGGGCGTTAAAATCACCACAGATGATTTGGAGCGGGGCACAGCACGAAGACACAGCACGAAAACACAGCGCATTCCACGCGACAGCTGGACGCACATAAACACTGGCCACCGACGTGTCAACACCACCGACGTGCACTGTCACCACCACGCACTCCTGGGCGTCAGATGTCGCCGCCGCCGAGCCGACGAGGGTGTGCTGGACGTCCTGCCGCACGTATACGCGCACCTTGATTTCCCGGGGCGATGAGATGTATCACAACAGGGCACTGCAGCACAGGTGGGTTCCTCGCACGTGGTGGCTGAGTGGTAGCCAATGTAGCCAGGTAGCCGCATCTGGGGCTCCCCGTCATGTGAACGTACGTACGTCTCCTGCAGCGCGATAACTTCCGGCGAATCCTGTGCGATGCGAACTCGCATTTCGGCGTACCGCGCCGCAAGTGAGCGCACGTTCCACCGCAGGATGGATGGTATGCGGGAGGGAGTCCGGCGGCTAGCCATCATGCTGGCTTATCTGTGCGGGAGCACCCGCTGCTTCTAAGCAAGCCCGGTGTCCATCGGTGCCCTCCGGGAAAAGTGCGCTGAGGGCGCGCAACGCCAGCTTTAGGCGCGCGATCTCCGCGTCCCGTGCGTCAGGGGGCTGGCCATGAGAAGCGGCCGCAGGCTCGGGCAGCGCTGTACGGGACGCCCGGCAACCGGATCGCCGCTGCCGCTGCCGGCGCTGCCGTTGCTTCTGTGACTGCTGCTGCTGCTGCTGCTGCTGCTGGGGTGTTCCCCTGACGGCCTGCGCATAAGAAAGAGCGCGCGGCGTCTGCTGATGTTGCTGGGCTGGGGCCGCTGTCTCAGCCTGGACGACGGCTCGGACAACCCGCCTGGACATCGGTGCCATGGATGTGGCCATTAAAGTGGCCACGTGACGCTCTCCCTGCCAGTGCGGGCACACTGGGTCAATGGCTGCGTGCCGCCCCCCGCAGTTAATGCAGCGGGGCTTGCTCGCGCAGGTACCAGGTTCGTGCGGCCCGCCGCAGCGCGTGTATCGGCCAGGAGCACGACACACCTCAGTGGCATGCCCCAGGCTGGCGCACTTGGCACACTGGAGCGGCCGGGGACGGCAGGGGCGGACCGCGAGCCTGCGCTTGAATATGGTGATGAACGCCGGGGGTGTCGGCGCCGCAAAACGGAGAACGAGTGTGCTGCCCGACAGAGACGCCGACACCACCGGTACCGTTGACTCTGCCGCCGCTAGCAGCTCCTCCGCCGTCCTGCGCCCGTCCACACCGAAGACCAGGCCGGAGCTTTGGTTCCGAGGAGGAGGCTCCTTGGCGCAGACCGGCACGCCGCAGATGACGGCTGTGGCTAACAGGGCCTGGAGAGCATCGCTGCTCCCCGCGTCCACTGCCACCACATTCCGGCGCATGTTTACCCGGACGGCGAGGACGCCCGAGCGGGTTCCGATCTCCTCGGCCAACTCCCAGCCCTGTTCCCTGGTGAAGGCGGTGCCCGGTTCGCCGGCGGAAACATTACCGTCCCCACCAGGCTGGACGGGACCTCCACGGCAGCCGCGGCTCGTTCCAGGGCAGCTCTCCGACGCCGCTGCGCCTTGGTAGTGATAATGCGCCACGGGACCAGGCTGGCCCCAGCATCAGCGTCGCCGCTGCCTGCGGCGCATTGCTGCTGCGCGCCGCGGAGTTGGGCGCTCTCGCTGCCAGCAGACGAAGCCCCAGCCGCAGCCTGGTCTCGTGCGGCGGGATTTGGTGAGGTCGCACCCGGTTTTCTTCCGGACGCCGTCGCCCCACCAGCAACAGCAGCAGCATCAGCAGCAGGCTGCAGGTGGGCTCCATGGGACTCGTGCTGGGAAGGCCCTGCTCCTTCGAGTGTGGAGGGAGAGGGAACAGTGACGGTGGGGGGCCTTCGAGCTTCCCGCTTGGCCACCGCGATGTCCCTTTTGGTTTCCGAGTCTCTCTCCTCCTCGGACCCCGTTGAGCGTCGCCGTTTCCGGAGAGCAGACTCGTCCATTGGGGTGCACATGCTCTCCTCGGCTGCAGGTGTCCGCGGTGAGCCCGCAGCAGCAGCATCAGGGGGAGAGGGCATCACAGCCGGTTCCCCAGGTGTAGCAATGGCGGCAGGAAGCGTAGGGGTGGCCAGAAATGGCGGGGAGGGAGCCGCCATGGAGTTCTGCGTCTGGTGAGCGAGCGCCATGGCGTCCCTCAAGGCTAGAACGCGTGGGTCCGCCGGCGACACGTGCAAAGTCCCGATGACGGACTCAAGGTTCTCCGAGGTGGTGATGAGCGCCGCCGTCAGGCACCTCACCGTGTACCGCAGATCAGCGATCTCGGCCTGCATTTGCCGAATGGTGCTGGACGACCTTCCTCTGGATGGCGTTCGTCGCCGTGATCATGAGCGTGAGCGGCCTGCCCTGCGTTGCTGATTGTCACCGCCGAACACAGGCCTTCGCTCGTTCACGGTGTCTGTGGCCTCCATGGGGAGACCCCGCAACGCCGCGAAGCCTTAGGCCCAGCGTCCGAAGGAGCAGAGAGCTAAAAAACACGCCCGCTCGCTCAGAACGCCCACCGAAGAATCCCAAGAGGTGTCAGTTCTTAAAGCCATTTTTACCTTTTCATTGTACAGACTGTTTGACATGACCACAAATCCGCCCTCCTTATCCGCTACTAGAAGCTTCAGATTGTCCGTTCTTAGATACTGAATAGCATCTTTGACGGGTTCACTCACACTTTTCTGAGTTCCTTTTTGCCTCATAAGGCATTCGAGGCCTTTGGAAATGCACCATCCCTTGTCATCGTCCTGTGCTTTGCTGGATATCCTTCTCACTACTGACAGTTGCTCGACAGAACTAATCTTGGGCTCCGTGCAGAACTTGGGATCGTAGTTTAGGACCTTTTCCACATCCCTGGGTACCGACGTACCGATGCAGAACACTTGCCCTTGCTGGCATCCCTTCTTTTGTTGGCGTCTCCTCCATTCACATAGTTGTGATACATATTTTCCCCAAAGGTACTCTGTCTTAGTAGATGCTTCACGGTTCCACAACTTGAATACATCTTGTCTTACCCCGGGTATAAATCCTTTGTTGTCGCTTGCAATCGTAGTATACCTTGCAGGTGACGTACTTGCCTCCAGAGTTCCCCTCGCATGATCTTCATAATCCTAACAGCATGTCTTGAAGCAGTTGCCGGGTAGAAGAAGGAAGAAACCTCTGGAAGGATAATCCGATTCTTAAGTGCAAAAGAGCACATTCTTGCGCGGCACGTTGCTACGGCGATGTAGTTGGTGATCAGAGCTGAAAAATTCTGAGGTAGGACATGATGAAAGAAAGGGCCCATTGTACTAGAAATGATACGTAGTAAGGCAGAAACTTTGGCTAGTTGGATATTGTTTGAACTCATATTTTCTAGCGCTTGGTGAACACAAGGGAAAAGAGCACAAATACACAGGGCAATCAGGAAGATGCGTTAATGAAAGGCTGAGAGAACACCGCTTGGCAACAGAATCCATATCGGCGGGGGGGAATCTCGCGGTGCACTGCAAACGCTGTCTCATCGAACGGTACCCTGGCGACCCTGACCCTGAACCCTGCACACCAATCTCGCATGAAACAAGCATTCTAGGAACACTGAAAACGCAATCGGAACGGGGAATTTTCGAAGCTATGTGCATTGATAAAGAAGGTTCAAGATGTGTCAGCCCCTGATCTGTTTATCTATCAAAAAAAGTATTGTTGTTCTTGAAACGTGGCGTTGCTACTGCGCGTGTGTGAATATCAGCAATTGAGATGTCTTATATTGAATGTTTTTTCGAATAAACGACAGTTGAAGACTAGCGTACGTCCTGTGTATTTGTGCTCTTGTCCCTTGTGTTCACCAAGCGCTAGAAAATGAGTTCAAACAATATCCAACTAGCCCAAGTTTCTCCCTGACTACATTCCTTTTTTATTTAGATTTTATTGTGTGATGATCGGAAATTTCGCTGTTCTGTACTATGTCATGACTTGCATCGTGTATATGTTTGACTGTTATTATGCACATGCTCTGTTGCTATGGCTTTGTAATTTTATTTTTAACTTGCCTAACTGGGGCTCGGGTACCTCTCAAAATACCCTCGTAGCTTTTCGTGCGAGGCAGATTTCCTGTATTTCACTAGAAAAAATAAACATTCAATTCACACACACACACACACACACACACACACACACACACACACACACACACACACACACACACACACACACACACACACACACACACACACACACACACACACACACACACACACACACACGCGCGCGCGCGCGCGCACGCACACATACACACGTTTTATTAAAAAAATGGAAAGGTCTCAGCGAGACGCTCAAACCTAACAGCTTGCCCTGCCTGAGGAGACCCAATGCACGGCAATAGTACAGGCTACAAAACACTAGGAGGACATTCTCCCACAATGTATAAAAGACAACTTTCATGAATACATTGAACTCTTGAGCTTAGCGCACGATGACGTTAGTTGGATGGCGCATGCTGGCGTTTATGGCCATTGGGGCATAAAACCCAACACAACACACACTCACCCCTTTTCACTGTATACAGGAGATACACTCGTACAACAGAAAAGACTTCACTCTAGACAAGAAAATAACCAAGATCTTCAAAGTGCGATGTTCAAGAACGTCTCTCTGCAAATCAACGAAACGAGGGAACTGTATCGCAGATCATGAATAGATAAAAATGAACGCAACTGACTTTTACGACTTATGCCGGCAATTAACAATCCAGCGTGAAATCTGAGTTAAAGAGGGACTAGATATGAACTACAGGCTCTGACATCGCGCATAAAGGCAAGGGTTCCGAAGTTTGGTTGAGCACCCTCGCGTCACCCTATATTGGAAGCCGCCTGCATTCTCATTCCAACGCCATATTACTCGAAGGGACCGCGTCGCGGCGCTGAGCTCTCGTTCCCGCACAGACCGACCGCGACAGCACATTGCGCGGTGTCGAAGTGGGCTCTGTTTCATGCGATAGTATAAGAACCTCATTGCGGCGGAAAGCCGGCACCGACCGGTGATGGTGTCACACTTAAGGAAGTAACTAAAAGAATAAAGAACTTCATAGTCCGGGAGTTGAGGTTCGAACCCAAGGCGCTGCGAACAATTTAGTTCCGCTGGCTGGTGCTTCACACCACTACGTCATCGCTGCAGCTGAACATTGCGCGTGCGGTTGTTATTGCCTTAGTTACATCGCACATGCCCAAGACGGGCGATGGGCCAGAGTTGAGTGAGGAGAGCCAGAAGAGGAGGGTAAACTGGTGCAAAGCTAATGATTGTGGCTAGGGTGATATATCAGAATAATTAAAGAGAGAAAAAAAACGGAATAACGGAATAGAAGACCAGAGAATTTAATACATGAAAATTCCGAAAATATCCTTTAAATGCGTAAATTTTGGATCAAATTAGCAAGAGAATCTGCCGGTAGCTGTCATGTAATTGTAGAGGTATTCGCAAACTTGATGCAATGCAAAACCTCTGGCGCTCGCACCGAAGGAGAGGAGAAGAGGGATCGACAAAGTGAGTCCCAACTTTGTAACGGGAATTTCTAGGTGCGTCCATATATCTGATGTGCGAACCTCCGGCAGGAGAGTAGGAAATGCTCCAATGTTTCTACTTCTACACAAGCCGCGCAAAGGTTTGTGCGACTGATCGCGCATATATATATGTAAAGATTTAAGCGGCGGATCCTGCACCGCATGAGAGTCCCCGCTACCTCACACTTGCGGGATTTACACGCACACGCCTTCCATGGGTACATGCGATGTTGGCAGTCAACGGTCGAAAGCAAGGCATCGCTGCACATGGCAGTTGTGCGATGTCATTTCAGCCGAAGGACGAATCCCAACACAAAAACGTAACAGAAGTTTGTGGACGAGCATACCGACGCTACGCTCGTCTCGGTAGTGGAAGGTAGACTAGCGCTCTACCCAGCCGGGCAGCCTGTTTTTGTAGCCGCCGTTGGTGACGCGTGCCTCGGGTGACGCAGCGGTGGCACTGTGCTTTATCGGTAACGCAGTCCAGCGCGTGGCCGTGTTACGCTGGGCCGGATGATAACAAGGTGGAGGCTGCGCGGAAATGTGTGCAGAGTGTGTCGGTACAGAGTTATATATTGAAAACACTGAATGCGAGACATTCCGAAAGGATGAGATTACGGACGCTGTAGGCGACAGGTGCATTGAGGGCTGACATTGCCAAAAATCTGCTGCATCACTTTAAAAAAAAAACGCCACTGTGGCTCAGTGGTTAAGGCGCTCGTCTATTGAGCCGGAGTACCCGGGTTCGAACCCGACTGGGGTGGCCACATTTCGATGGAGGCTAAACGCAAAAGCCACCCGTGTACTGTGCGATGTCAGTGCACGTTAAAGATCCTCAGGTGGTCAAAATTATTCCTGAGACCTCCACTACGGCACCTCTTTCTCTTTCTTATTTCACTGCCACCTTCCTCTCTTCCCTTACGGCACGCTTCCGGTGTCCGCCGAGATATGTGAGACAATTACTGCGCTATTTCATTTCCTCAAAAACCAATTTTCGTTTGCATTTTGTAAAATACCGCAGTGATCTGGAATCTAAACGAAGCGCACCTCTTTCACCCATACAAGAATTAAAGAATTGAGTGAGCGGCTCAAAAGTACCTCCCGTGAGGACTCCAGCGCCGACAAAAGAGAGAGGCAATCTGAGAGGAATATCACCTGTGAAACATTTGTGGTAATTTTCCAAGCCGCTAGCCTCAAGAGCCATAAACTCCTCCAAAAATATGGGTGTGTAATCCGAGAGTCGAACCGAAAAGCTCCAAGAGACACAGACTGAAAAGGTACCAACCGCTGCCTTTTGGCCGGCCCAGACGCATCTGTAGCAATCACAGTGTGGTTGCGGGAAATTGTCAAGGTGATCATAGAGGATACCAGTTTGTGCCCTGGCAGGCAGATGCTTCGCATTAGGTTGGAAAATGTTATCAAAAGCAATATCCACCGGAGACGTTGCGTAAACAACTTTGCATACAAACTTGACATCAACACCAATGTTCGATATAAGGTTCTGAGTAAAAACAACTTAAGAAGGGCGGAACCTTGGCCAATGAGGAGTGAGAAAAAGGGCTGGGTGGGAGACAAAACTACGTGTAGCCAAACCAGGAGCAGACTGAAATGCCTGGAAAAACTTCTGAGAGTTAAAAGGTGGAAACGGGAGTTAAGGTCGGGAATACGAGCCTCCAGGTACAGAACTGCGGTGGAAACTGGTTGAGGGAGACCTAGGCAGAGAAGCAGTGCGCGCGTTTCTAACACCAGCAACCGATGAAGCTTATATTTGTGGTTTAGAGGAGTTTAACGTCCGAAAGCGACTCAGGCTATGGGATGCCGTAGTGAAGGGTTCCGGAAATTTCGACCACCTAAGGTTCTTTAACGTGCACTGACATTGCACAGCACACGGGCCTCTGGAACTTCGCCTCCATTGAAATTCGACCGCCGCGGACGGGATCGAACCCGAATCTTTTGTGTCAGTAGCCGAGCGCCATAACCACTAAGCCACCTCGGCTGCTGTAAGCTTATATTTAGGGGAGCCAGAAAAGAGAATGCAGCCAAATTAAACTGCCAGTCTCTCGCGCTGAGCTTGGAATGTCATCGTCTTCGTTAACAACCCGCGTTAAAACTTGCTAAGGTGCCAGTCTCCCACGATGTGCATCTTTTTGGTTACAGGCGCGAAAACAGACACAACACAAGGTAGAAAGACGGGACGATGTGGTTTGGAACCCGCTGTCTTCATCATCTTCCATCCGTGTGAGTGGAAGCGCCATCACACGAGTATGCAGGAAGCCACAGGAAACGACGGGAGATAAGAAGCAATTAAATTCAGTTCAAAGATTGAAAGCTATCGCAGTGTCATCGGGTAACTAAGCGACCTACAAATTTTTTAAAACAGCCATCGAAAGATCTACGGAATGCGTTTTAGGAACATATTACCAATTACCAATTATTGCCAATTTTCGAAGACTGTTCGAACACATGAGAGCGAATTGCATTCGTTGCGAATAACTTTAATCATATAATATTTCTTTAGCAAATTGAACGAAGAGTATTTGATTCGGTATCCCTAAATTTCGCTAATTCGCACACCACAATAAATGCGGTCTCAGTGTGCAGCATTAACACGTGTTTTCTGAATGCCTTGTTCTCTGCCCAGTAATAATATAACAATTGCTTTATTTAAAATGAATCTAGGGACACGGTCAGCTTGAACAACTGGTTATTTTTGTTGTTCATTGGTTTCAGAGGAAAGACTTTCGCGTGCCATGGCTCAACAGTCGTTTTCTAGTTCTCGCTTAAAATTGTTCCTCCGAGGTTTACTTTTCAAAGGTAGATGATGGCATTTTCTCTTTACCCACTAATACACGAAAGAATGGTAAAAAAAAATGCAGCAAAAGGTCTCCTTCCAGTGCTTTCACGTCGAAGGGAGCGCTCCACACGGGAAGGCCAGGCAGTCGCGTCGGAGTGCTTTCACATAAGCACGGCTGTCATTTCCCAATGTGACGGAGAATAAAGAGTCGAGCGATTGCGATGCACCCTCGCTGTTGCTAACACGAAGCACTCGTTTACGTTCCGCGTGGAGAAATCACGGCTTAGCCTCGCAGCGCTTTTCTTCGCAGCCGCCTCGGCTTTCTCTGGAAGGAGCGAAGCTCAACGAGCAGAGATGCATGTGCTCCGTAGCCATAACAACGCGATGGTTCCTTCTTGCTTAAGTCAGCACGCGCGCAAGAGCAGTCACTCGGGCTCTAGGCTGGATATCGACCTGCATAGCATTACGCCCTCTCCAGGCGCGCAGAGAGCCAATACAAGGCCAATGGTAGACTTTGGCTCAGTGAGGAGCAGTGCGTGCACGTCACAGCGCCTCTGGGCTTATTCCGCAGAAAAAAAGCGCACCCACACCAACCGTCGGCGAACACCCCGCATAAAACATGAGAAAGATGTCGAGAAGTCTTAACACACAGGGAGTAATTGATGCCGAAGGGTGTTCCTGAATTCTTCGACGCTTATTGTCTCGGTATCCATATCATCTGCTATTATAATGCGGTCGCGTGCGACCAAGGGGTGGTAATTCTCGCAGGCAACTTTTTCTGGCGTACTGGGGCATCTTTTATTACCATTTTTGTTTATTGTGCTTTTGACAGTGAAGAAGTATTGCCATCGGGCAGAGACAAGGGAGATATTTGTGGTCGCCTAACTAGGTCCTGGCTCCAGCAATAGCTTGCATACAAGCACGGCAGCAGTCCTAACACAGCAGGGTGAACGTGTACATTAAAAATAAAAACGAGAAAAGAGCAATATAATTATTCACGATTCAGCAAAAGTATAAAGTTTATATGCAATGAACCATGGGCGTATTCTTTATGGTTACTTGTGGTCCTCAAAATAAACATTGGAGGGGCGCTTAAGCTCCGTCATAAGAATGTGACGTCATAGCGTTAATGGGTTAATACCCATAGATACGAAATTGGTTATTCTCGACATTACATTCATAGATCCCTGGCAGTCATCATACGCCTCCTGGCACAGTGGTGCAGAGGATGTGCCACCGGTGGGGCTTGTGCGACCCAGGTTGATCCTCCCGAGCAACTCTCGCGACCAATCGTTTTTAGCTCACACGTGACACGGTGGTCAGTTTTCTCAAACTCTAGTGGCCAGGTTGCGATGAGCCACAAGGTCACGTCACCTAGGCTACTTCTCCGGGGATTTTTCCCTCGCAACGACGACGACGCCTGATTTTCTGCAGAACGGCAGCATTAAAGCTATTGCGTTAATGAACACTGGATATAAATCAAAATTACTTTACCTTAAACGGTACTTGACACAGTAAGAGTATTTGTAAATGGTGATAGTGGGCACGCCGAAAGGGCTGACGCGCAGGTCGTTCACTATGAGTTTTGTCTGTACCCTTCAGACGTTTCAGCTATCCATAGGCGGTGCGTCCCTTCCTGCTTCTGCCTCGGCTTGGTCGGTACCATCGCCTACGGATGCAAGAATCGATCCGGATTAAGGAAAAAAGCTACGGTGTCATTGATAGTCCGCCTGTATTTGCTTCAAACCATGGCTCTGAGAATAATCCAGAAAATCCCGCTATAAAGAATGCGCCGTCGGTACAGCACGGCGAAAGGTTCGAGTGCAGGTTGTTCACCATGCGTTTTGCCCTTCAGGTACGATGCAGCTCTCGTGCAAGGAGTGGTAACCCCTTTCTCATTGTTATGCCGTGTCCATAGATGCGCTTGTGCATTGCATACTCTTGTTACTGTGTTTCTAAATCGCTTGTTTGTCGAGATGTGGAGGAGAACACTAGGCCTGTGGTAGTGGAAACGCTTCAGACTCTTGCAGAAGGTGAATAGCCTTTTATATCTGACATATAGTACTAGAAAACAGGTTTCGAGAACACAGGGAGACTTATACGTAGTTTTGACGCATGTTTTGCAAGCTTAGAATACAAAGTAATGTAGATGGAGGCAAAGATTACCTTAAATGAAGAAGTAAGTTTAGCTGAAACGGATACACGGAAGATTCTGCACTCAATTGGATTTAATCAACTTAATCAATATCGGAATCTCAGACATACCTGATGAAGCTGAAACAGCATTAAGAAAAAAATTCGTGAGTACAAAAACTTTTCAGCACAAAATGGGCTTTACCTGTTCGTCGATCGCGCGAATTTACCGACTTGGGAAGCCTCAATGAAATCGACCATTTATTCTTTTGCTCCAAGATTTTTGCAAAAAGCAAGCAGTTTTGATAGACGCAAGAAATTTGAAAGGAACTGATACTAAGTACGTTCAGCGGGATTAATAGGCAGACAGCTTAAGGAAACGCAAGTTGCTCAGGCATACTCCTAAATGCCAGAGGGGCCCAAGAAAAGGTATCACTTGCGCAAGCGGTAAGCGTCGAATCAGCGTCGAAGTTTCTGTATCGGTTGACCCGTTGAAAACTCGAATATTCGCGAATTAACCAATCCATGCGGCACCTGGCGGCGCAGGCCAGAAATGAACAGTGGAGGTCCAGAAACAGTCTACCAGACGCTCCTCACCTAAAGGAAGCACGTTAGCGTAACGCTCATAGAGCCGCAAAAACCGAAAGAAGTGAACGGGAGACCAAATCTGCACCGTTCTGCAGTCCGTGTCAACGCAGTGAGACATTTCATACATTTATTTACATAATACTGCAGACCTCATGTGATCCAAGCAGGAAGGGCAGATAAGAAATATTTACAAACGCCATAAAGTTATTACATAGGCAAAAGGGTTGACACATGACACAAATGAGTGAAACAATTAAGTCAAAGGAAATACACTGCACATCAATCTGCACATCAAAATTCATTGCTAAGATTTCTTTCAAAACTGTCACTTGAGACAATCTGTTCAGGCAGTGCATTACAATCGTTTATTGTGCGCAGAAAGTATGAGTATTTAAACAAGTTTGTTTTCGCAAAATATGGTGTTGGGGCATGGGTATGTTGGTGACGGGATTTTCGTGTAATTAAAGGTGTAACATAAGGTGAAGAAGAAATTCCAAACTTTCCCTGGATGAGTGAATGAAGAAACGTTAATCTAGCAATTTTATGTCTTATATGAAGAGGTTTAATTTCGTTGGAGGCTATTAAAGCAGATGGGGAATCAGTTCTCTTGAATTTATTTTAAATGAAGCGCACAGCCCGCCTTTGCACGTTTTCTGTTTTTGCTATATCTTTTTTTGTGTACGGGTCCCCCACTATAACCGCATACTCAAGTTTGGGCCGAATAAGAGTTATAGGCTAATAGCTTAACGTGACTGGGTGCTCCTTGGAGCTTGTGTTTCAAAAATCCAAGTTTTTTAACGCAGATGAACAGATGTAATCAACATGGTCGCTCCAGTTAAGCTGTGAATTTATTAAAAAGCCTAAATATATGTATTTTTCGACTTCCGAGATAGTGGTGCCGCAAGAAGAGTAACTAAAGTGGATAGGACGTTTCTTTCTTGTCATGCGCAAAAGCACAGTCTTATCAGAATTGAAGACCATTCCTTATCTGTCAGACAAGGCCATAATTTCGCGGAAAGCATCTTTCAGTAATATTTGGTCAGGCACAGAACTTATTGGGGTGTACAGCATGCGGTCATCGGCAAATAAACCAATTTTAACATTTCTATCAATGGAACACAGAATGTCGTTTACATAAACCAAAAATAACAGTGGACCTAGTAGACTTCCTTGGGGCACGCCAGATGTCACTGGAAGTAACGTAGAATAGATGCCACCAATATCCACAAACTGTTCGATTTTGTAGGTAGGAAGCAATCCAGTTTACTAAGGTAAAGGGCACGTCTATTAATTTAGGTTTTTCAAGAAGTTTCTAATGGGGAACTTTATCAAAGGTTTTGCTGCTGTCTAAAAAAATTATGTCCAGTTGTCCAGATTTATCTAATACGGAACTAAAGTTATGGATAGCAGTAGCCAACTGCGTGACAGTTGAAAAACCTTTCCTGAAGCCGTGTTGAAATGGAGACAAGCAACCTTTAGAGTTTAATATTTCATGTATGTGGTTAGCGATAATGTGTTCGATTAGTTTGCAGCAGGTACTCGTCAAAGAAATCGGGAGGTAATTGCTTAAACAAGCGCGATTCCTCTTTCTATGCACAGGCACAACTCTGGCTGTTAGCCAGTCGGGGGGCAATGAAAAAGACGATAAGTATAAACAGAAAATTTTTGTTAAGAAATGAGCTAATGATTCAGCATAACGGTGTAAGAAGGCGTTTGGTATGTCATCTGGACCATGTGAACTTTTGATATCTAACCGGAGTAGGGATTCAACAACGCCTTCGTAGGATACAGTGATTGATTCTTCAGGT
This sequence comes from Amblyomma americanum, assembly GCF_052857255.1. Taxonomy (NCBI): domain Eukaryota; kingdom Metazoa; phylum Arthropoda; class Arachnida; order Ixodida; family Ixodidae; genus Amblyomma; species Amblyomma americanum. The sequence continues at coordinate 66,134,716 of NC_135499.1, forward strand.
GGAGGGTCAAACACATGTTCATTGGCACTTTCTTCAGAAAATACACAATGAAAGTAGGCATTGAAATGTGTAGCAATTGATTGAGGACACGTAATCACGTTGTCGTGCACAGTGATTTGATTTATTTGCTTGAGGGAAGTTCAAAGGTGATCCCAAAATTTATGGGGATCATTTCGTATAAATTGTGGAAGACTCTCTGTAAATTAATGTTTTTTTGCTGATTTAATGCTAGAAGAAAGCTCTTCTGCTAAAATAGCTAACTGACTAGAACTGGTGTTCTTAGCTTTTTTCAGCCGTTTAAGCCTTCGTTTTATGTGAATAACGTGCCGATTTATCCAGGGATTTGCTTTTTTTAAGCGCTTCTTCTTATCGGGTATGAAGCTATTGATACAATATTTACAGTGTTCCTTAAACATGTTCCATAACTGTGTGACATTGGTTCCCTCAAAACTTTCATAAGCCAATTCCAAGTAATCAAGGGTGGATTCATCCAGTGCTTTTGAATAATCTTTTACGTTCTTATGCTTTGCTTTTTCTATACGTCCGTGGCCTACCGGTAAAGATACTACTAACTTGTGATCAGATATCCCGTCATTAACAGATACTGTGTAATCACAATAAGAGCGTTTTATTAATACTAAATCTAAGATTGACTCAGTAGAACCATGTATTCTAGTTGGTTCGGTGACTATTTGCTGAAGGTTGTGGGACAACATTATATCATAAATAGCGTCAGCATTTTCAGAACATCCAAGGTTTTCGTTAGGCCAGTTTATTGTTGGGAGATTGAAATCCCCTGCAAGTATCAAATTTTTATTTCTGTAGTTGAACAAAAAATCCTGCAGCTTATGCAGATAGTCCAGGACTGAATTAGGGGGCCTATACAGTGCACAGAAGACGAAAGTGTAGCCAAGATACGTGATTTTCAGAGCAAGGCTTTCATGGTTTTCTGGTGAATTTAGAACTATAGCGGAAACATTCTGTTTTAATAAAATGGCTACGCCACCTCCTCGTGACCCCCTAACACGCCTAAATACAGTGTATGGTGGAGGAAAGATGCAATAATTAGTGATATCACAGTGAAGCCAAGTCTCGGTTATAACAACTATATCAGGGCTGTGAGTAAACAGAGCGATCTCAAGGGCAGTTACCTTGTTCACTATGCTTTGGGCATTTATGTTTAAGATAACAAGGTCACGAAGAGCTGGGTTATCTAAGGTGGTCTGTTCATCAGAGGTACTAGAAGAGAGAGGAGAAATGCTAATCCGTTGCTCAGTTGACTCGTTCCAAGCGTACATGCTGTTGCCGATTTTGAGCTTTTCTTGAACGAGATAAGCCTTCTTTCCATCCTTCCTTTCGGTTTTTCAAGGTTCCCAGAGCAATTTTCGCTTTCTTAGTGTCTCCTTAGAATATTCATTTTGTATGGAAAAAGCCGAATTTTTAAGTTTACTAACATTTGCATACAGGGTCTTTTTTCATTAAAATCTTGGAAGAATGCGATTAAAGGACGGTTTGAGTTGTTATTTGCTTTTCCCATTCTATGTACACGGGCAATGGATGACGTTGAGACACCAAGGTGTTTTTCAAACACCTCAGAAAGCACCTTATTTTTAAGTTCTTCAGTTTCAGAGGTATCTTCCATTATGCCATGTATAATCAAATTCGAGCGACGACTGCGATCCTCCCGGTCAGTGAGCTTTTGATGTTGTTTGGAAAATGACTGCTTTATCGAATTCATATGCTGTTCGATTGGAGCAAGTGGTTCAATACCGCCTTGAAGTCGCCAAACAGATGTTCTATGCGATCTAGTCTAGTTGCTAAGGAGCTGAGAGATATATCTAGCTTGCTTTGGAAAGCTTTCAGTTCCGAAATTTCCTGCTGTATGATGGTCTGGGATTCCATGATTTTATCGAACATTTCCTGAACAGGGGGCCAGGGTTGCTTTCTACATCACCGCATAAGAGCAGTTTGCACACAATTAAGTATTCATACGCAATGCACATCAAACACCGTGGGCACGGCAGGACCAGAAACAAACGGTTATCGCTTCTGCATGAGGAGTAGCAACCAACCTGGATAAGCAGAAGGGGGGGCATGCTTAGAGCCAGTTTTCCGTGTGGTCCGCCGTGCCCAATGAAGTCGAAGCGCTGGGGATCTGCTCTTATACCGGTTGTTGAGGATGACGTCACTTCCCAACCGAAGTGGCCGGCAGGGGGACGGATGAGCCTTGCTGTGTCATGGACAGGGCGATCGGTGAAAGTTGTATCAGTTGATACTGGCAAGCGGGTGTGGTTGTAGCACGTGTCGTTTTCATCGGCGAAGCCAAGCAGCAGAACCTGGATAGGCAGAAGGGGGGGCATGCTTAGAGCCAGTTTTACGTGTGGTCCGCCGTGCCCAGTCTATTAAGTTAAAGCAACTCTCTTTCGTGCTGTAACGATCGGCGCCGGAGGATTGGCCGTATTGCGTTTCTCCGCGGGCCTAGACAAAGTCACACCGACAGTACTATTTTTCACCAGTTCTGGCGGTACGATTTAGTCTTAACTGGTATCTATTATCTCCAAGTAAATTTACTAAGGTGTGCAACTCCTGCGCAGTTGTTGTGCTCGTACTTGCTTTTGCTATTGCAACGTCGGCGCGTAAACACCAACAGCTGGGATCAGAGCGCACATCAAGCTAGTGCTATTAAGTTAAAGCTATCGCTAAATGCGCGTAGGGGAGCAATATATGATTGTCTGCTTTTTTTATTTATTTATTTAACAAATACTGGAGGTCCTAAGTGGGCCCTGGCATAAGGGGCGAAAAAAATACAGCATTGTGAATATCAATTCATCGCGCGAAACACAAGTAAAATACATAGAGACATGTTCAACTCTTACAATAAAACATGCATAAATACGAAACACGACTATGAGGTAGACGACAACAATTTGTCAGTGGAATCAATGAACATGATGACATCAGAAGGCAGCTTGTACCATTCCTCGATAGTGCGCGGATAAAAAGAATATTTAAAGCCATTAATTTTAGTTTGATATGGCGTTAAAGAGCGTGCATAATGATGTCTTGTGGGACGAGTTGCAAGGGGTGCAAGGTTAAGGTCGGAACTCATGGCGAGTGTGTTGTTTTTAAGCAGAAATAGAAATTTTAGTGTCTGGATTTTTCAACGCATTTGCAGTAGTGGGATGGCATTTGCTTTCATTAAAATGGAAGGAGAGTCAGATGTGCGATATTTAGCAAATATGGAGCGCACGGGTTTCCGCTGTACAGCCTCCAATGCCTCCATATTATTTTTGGTATAAGGGTCCCAGACTGTGCAAGCATACTCTAGTTTGTTCTTATGAGGCTGTAGTACGCTAACTGCTTTATCCCGGAAGGAACGTTTTTAAGTTTGTGGCGAAGAAGTCCAAGTTTTCTGTAGGAGGATGAGCATGTATTGACAACATGACTGTTCCAACTTAGATTACTAGTTATGGTAACACCGAGGTATTTATATTCCTTAAGTTCTACAAGAAGATGCCATGGGAGGGTGTAAGGAAATGAGTGTACAATATTTTTGTTGGTAATTTTCATAAAAACGTTTTTCGCGGAATTACGCTGCATATCACAATTACTGCATCATGTGTCAATTTTCCGGAGGCTAGCGTTAAGGAGGATTTCGTCTTTAAGGCTGTTAATTTCGTTGAACAAAATGCAATCATCAGCAAAGAGCCTAATTTGGGCCGGTTCAGATATAGTAGTAATGAAATCATTTATATATATATATATATATATATATATATATATATATATATATATATATATATATATATATATATATATATATATATATATATATATATATATATATATATATATATATATCAGAAATAACAACGGGCCTAGCACACTACACGACCTAGAATTGCTTTTTTTGCCTTCATTTTTTTGTTGGTTGGCACTTTCCTACAAGAGCTTGCGTTTTCTGAGTGTGTTGCAGGAGTAATCCCTTTGCAGGGATATGTCTTCACCATTAAGTTTGAAAGCATTCTTCAAAACTTTCTGATTTTCATTGAACTCCTGGAAAAAGATAATTAGAGGTCTTGTTTTCTCTGGCTTACCAATTCTGTGGATTCTTCCTACAGAGAACACGAGACTCCAAGTTTTCCCGAAAAAAACACCTTGAAGTATTTTTTTTTTAAGATCAACATCGCTTTCATCGGGTTCTTCTTTTACTCCGAACACTAGCTGACCGTCTACTTCTATCTTCTAAATCATCGATCTTGTTGTGAAGAAAACGCACAGTTTGTTCAAGGGTGTCTATTCGATTTATATGTTGTTCAAATTCCAAAAATTTAGAGCACATGTCAGTGACTGTTTTTTCAAGATTAGCCTGCTGATCCCTAAGGGCTGTTATTTCAGATGCTAGTTTGTCCTGACCTTGCACCAACTGCTCCAATAATTCTCGAGTGTTTGGTTTATCAGGGCCAGGATTCAACTCGACATCGCCACAGAGCAACAATCCGCACACAAGATATTATACACCAGATGCAATTTCTAAGCCCTTTTGTGGGCACGGCAAAACCAAAAGGAACAAGTAATCACTCTTAATGCTAGAGCACTAGCCACAAACCTGCACAAGGCAGAAGGGCCGGCTAGGCGACATGCCCACAGTCGATGCACCGCGCCCACTGAAGAGGAATTCTTGCGGGACGTCTTTTAAAGCAGGATCTGTAGATGTCACATGGTAGTTGGGTGGTAGCGCTCCAGTCGTGAAGTTGGTGAGCAGGTAACGGTGCGTCATCAGCGGCAACGGATGCCAGAGACACGTGTCGAAAGCTTGTGCGTCGAAATTGCCTGACGATCCAGTAAGGAAAAGCACGAGAACCTGCACAAGGCAGAAGAAGGGCCTGTTAGGCGACATGCCCACAGTCGATGCGCCGCGCCCACTAGCCGCATCATTTGTGAATGGGCCCGTCGCTCCGGGCTCATAATTGCACCGCGTACATTACTGCGACAAAGGTCAGTTGCGCGATCGTTCGGCTGCTCAGCGCCGTCGCCGGACTGTAAATTTATCCTCCTGAAGCATGAACCCCGTATTTGTATTGCGTGGGCTGCGACGAAGCGACACGCCAATCGTTATATATGTGCATTTGTTCCGAATAAGGCCCGCGAAGGGCGATTGCCTAGCGGCCAAGTCCACACACAGCGGCAGGTAAGCAGAGACGCGCGCTTGTAAATACGCGTTGCTTGCTCGCAAAGAGGCGCCGTTGGCATGGAGGAACTCCTTCTATATTTGATGTGTGTCCATATGCATTATACACATGCAGAGGAGTAAACATTCATACTCAGCTGCACTTGCTGTTAAAACCTGCTAAGAACTGACTAATAATCCACACGGGCTCAGCAGCGAGTTAGCTGAGGTAGCTGTCAGGAATTCCTTTCAGTAGATTTGCACACTGTCGTAACAATCAGCGATGTTTCAGTTTCTCCTTAATAGGGACATGCTGCATATAATGATGCGCCTGCATCCGACATACTGCTCTTGATATTGCTTCGTGCACCAGTCTAACTTTACCCGCCGCGGTGGCCCAGTGGTTAAGGGGCGCCCGGCTACTGATCAGCAGTTCCCTGGTTCAAGCCCGACCGCGAAGGCCGCGTTTAGATGGAGGCGAAACGCAAATGCGCCCGTGTGCTCTGCGATGTTAGAGCACGTAAAAGATCCGCAGGCGGTAGAAATTATTCTGGAGCCCTCCACAACCGGCACCTCCTTATTCCTTTATTCTTTCACTCCCTCCTTTATCCTTTCTTTTACGGCGCGGTTCAGGTGTCCGCCGATATGTGAGACAAATACTACGCCGTTTCCTTTTCCAAAAAACCAATTTTAATTTTCACTAGTCTCACCTTTTTAGTTTACTCCTAAAATTAGGTAGGATATTGCAGCCAGCAAGTGTGGCGATGCTCGAGTTATGCAGAATAAAATGACATGATCAGGGGAAAACAATTAGGAGCCGTGCGGCATAACTGACAAGAATTTGTTACCGCTTGGTCTACAGTGGAGATTGCATCAGATTCAAAACTTGACCACACACAAAGACAAGGTTATTAAGAGAGCTATTGGCTGCTATGTACCCACATAGCCTTTGCACTGCCACTGGAGCTGCGCTTCATGCCTTATACCTTCAATTCGAGTTGACGCACACATCAATATTATTTTTGAATTTTCAATTTTTACAGAAGTGTTCTCCTGCCTCAACAACAGCATCATTATAATGAGCTTCACTAATAAGAAATTTTGTTGTTTCTTCATAACTAAGCATACTCATTTAGACACTGTGCATGCAATATTTTTATTATAAACTACACAAGTTTCACTTCAAATACCTGTGCCAAACATATCATCGCCCTCTCCTAGTTTTCAGCATACAGAACACAGTCCCATTCAGTGTCAGTGATGTCGTTCATATCGACCACCAGATTCGATAAATAAATAACACCAATGTTCACGGTAAGTGCGAACTGGCATTTATTCTTGAAAAAATGACACTGCCGTCTTATGGCACTCGGCTGTCTCAACTATTCCAACCACTTCACAAAAATCACTCACATTTACTTGCAATACATTATCGCCCTTATTAAAGCCCAGTGTAGAAAATGCATACCAATCTCCACCAGCAGTATCAAAACCACACCGGTGAACATCCATGCACAGTAAAACCTCAAGTGAATTAGTTATAGAGCACGAAATCAAAAAAAAAATTGTTCATGTGATTTCTTGCAGAGCTCAGGGTACAAACAGCATGATGATGGAGCAGAGCATGGACTAAACACAGGAAGAAAGAAAGAAAGAAAGAAAGAAAGACACACACGGGCTCTGTCTTTCATTGTTTCTTCCTGTGTTTCGTTCCTTGCGCAGTTGCAACATCATGCAAAAGTACCAACTAGCCCGGCAACTCGCCCTTCTATACAAACAGCAACCGGTTTGAAAGCAATAAGTTAAATGTCTAAATGAATTATGAAAAGTGGGTGACAATAAATTAATATGGGCTGTCATAGAGCCGCATGAAGCCTCCTTGAAGGTATAAGTTATTCTTAAGTTAGGAAACCGAACCGAAGGCTACCAGATACATTGCGTGGTGGACATGAGGTTCCAGAAAATATTTGAACTCATAACCAGGCATTGATTCTAGTGGCGTTTTACTGTATGCTATACACATATTTGTCTTACATAGAGTGTGCCGAATTGACCATTTTTGCACATTAGGACAAAATTACTTAGTATCTGTCAATGTCGATGCAGGCTATATTAAGCGGCAGGATGGTGAGTGACGATTTAACATTTTAATAAATACCGATGTGAAAGCCAGAGTCAACTAGGAATGCCCTACACAGTACTTGCTGAAGGAACGGTGACATGACTTGTGCCATGTACATTTCATGAATAAAATCTTTCAATACCTGGAATGCAGCGGCCTCATAATGCGCACTAATGCAGAAAAAAAAACAATACAAACTGCAAACGGCGAAGTGGCTTATTTTATGTGGTGTTAAGGCGAGCTGCCTTGCCTGCCTGCCGTTGAAGTCATGCTTCATATATTTTAAAGAAATTTTGCGGCTTCATTAGACAAATGGTCTCTAAATCGTCTCTGCCCCCCCCCCCCCCCCCCCTCCCCCCTCGGCATATCAGTTACGTGAGAAACGGACAATGCCATCAGGAGAGCACCATGTGGAAGGGAAATGGTGTGAAGCGATACTAGCCCTGCACGTCTCAAGTCCTTGACTTTATTTCTTGCCATTTTGTATGAAAAAGATGCATTGTTATCTTTAGTGGTTCAAGCAGCCATGTCTAGGGCGCAGATGGGTTTCCTTCTGAGGATTATAGTGAGGAATGAATAATTGTGTGATATCAATTTTGCATGAAGAGCATTTGCACAGACTGGAGATGTATAAGCAATACTTGCAGAGAAGGGGCACTTTTGATGTCTGAGCCACTCTAGAGAATGTTGCGTGTCACAGTCTCGATTTTTGTCTTGCCACTCTCTGTGCGTTATACCGGGTGTCCCCGCTAAAAGTAACCAAGCTTTTAAAAAATACGGAATGTCCTAACCGCGTGAGACCACCTGAGGGCGGTTTAGAGACGCGCGGCCTATTCTTCAGTATTTTTTCGATCTTCAAATTTAATTAACTAGTTAAGTGCAATTAGCCAACTTATTAATTAATCGATTGAGGAACAAAGTGTCAATGTAAATGTTGTAGACCGTTTCAAAAAACCGCTGGCAGCGCTGTTTTCATCGAGGTACGATTTACGTAGCTTTACTCATTGGCCTTAAAAGAAAGCTATTACGTCACCAGCTGCTGGGTCACATCTCTGCCCCAATGCACACGCAGAGGCTCATCGGAGAGCGTACTTCAGTAAAAAATGAACTTTGTTTCTAAGACGCGTCTTGGTATGTTCAAATGGCACAATTGTGACCTAGACCACTTTTTTTATTGTGCGAGCTAGGGTTTAAGACCGGAAAGAAAGCTACTTTGCGTTAACGGTATCTTGGTGCAAACGTTGCAGTTAACTGTTTTTCAAAAATATCTACAATGTTTGCAATGACACTTTGTTCCCCAGGGTAATAATGAAAAAAATTGCTAATTATACTTAACTAATCAGTTAACTTTGAACACCGAAAAAGTACTGCAGACTAGGTCACGCAACTCTAACAACCCTCATTTGGTCTAACGCGGCTAGGACATTCCGTGCTTTGTAAAAGCCTGGTTACATTTAGCTGCGACACCTGGTATATTTCAACATACATGCCTCAGGATTTCTTGCAGCCTTTGCATGAGATCTTTGGCTTGGTGCCTGGGCACCTGCAGTGAAGCAGCTGGTCATGGATGACAGACCTTGCACTGTTGAAAAATAAAACGCCATCAGAACAGCGAAAAGTTTTAGCTGTAAATGACGGATCACTAAGGTTTGCAGAAATTGCACAAAAATAATATTATGCGTGAAGAAAACCTCGACAAATAATCAAGGTGTGTAACCCGTCTGTTTTTATGGCCAATAGCAATTAAAAGTGCAGACAAATCCAGTAGCCAAATAGAGCGCTTGGCAAGCGAAATCAGCGGAAAAATCACTTCTTTAATTTCAGCACCAAAAATATGTGAAGTTTCAGAGAAGAAAAAACTACAGACTATGCCCGCGCTGGCCTATAATGAAGAGAATCGACTTGTGTTTCTCTAAGTTTTTCCGCGTGTATTTCCACGTATGTCGTTCAAGTCACATGTGAACACCTGTTTGCTGGTGGGCTGCTGAGCAATGCCTACGTAAGCGAGAGCCCTTCGCTCGGGAACGAGCTTTATTTATTTATTTATTTATTTATTTATTTATTTATTTATTTAATATACTGCCAGTCCCATCAGGGACCATAGCAGGTGGGCGAACAAAAATGACAAACATGATAAAAATTTGAGCCGTGCACTTTGGAATACAAATCAAACACACGTGAACAGAAAGGAACAAGAAAAATACAAGAAAAGGTAAACATTAGCAAGGAAAAAGAAAAATACATGTCTAGGAGTCGGGTAGAGCATTGCCATAAGGAATTCAATTAGAGCACATGGGAACACAGCAGCGGAAAAAATAAGACTTTCTTCACAATTAATTAACAATCTAATGAAGTGATGAGAGGCGGTTGAGTATGTCAGTGAAACTGCTTTATTCGTTAATTGATAATGATTCTATCCGTGACGTGAACTGAGATAATGTGGTTGCAGTTATGATTGAGGGATCAAGGCAATTCCTTTCTCTGATCACGAGGGGAAAGTACGAATACATGAACGTGTCGTTATGGCATGAGTATTCTGTTATCGCGGCTGCGTGTTTATGCCTCGACGGGCGTGATTGCGAGAAAGATATGTATTTTGATACGTCTATCTTGTAGTAGTTGTGCATCAGGTGAAATAAAAATTTTAGTCGTGCTTGTTGCGCTCTTGATGATAGCGTCTCTAAACCCGAAATAGCCGCGAGGTTAGTTGGTGAATCTGTGCGCTTATATTTGTTGTGTATAAACCGCAATGCTTTACGCTGTACTTTTTCTAGTTTTGTTACATTAGTCACTGAATGGGGGAACCAAACTGTGTTAGCGTATTCTAAAACTGGTCGAACGAAAGTAGTATATGCGAGAAGCTTTGTCGATGTGGGTGCAAGGCGCAGACATCTTCGAAGAAAAAATAGTTTGCGTAATGGTTTCGAGGTTATGCTAGCAATGTGCGCGTCCCATCTGAGGTCAGAAGTTAGTGTGATGCCTAAGTACTTATGCTGGTGAACTTTCGTCAGTATTCTGCCATTAACAAAGTACGGAAAATCATAAGGTTGCCTTTTTCTTGTTACCGTCATGCAAACAGATTTAGTCGTGTTTACCGTCATTTGCCATGTTTTGCACCATTCGGTTATTTTGTTCAATGAATCGCTGAGTGAAATGTGGTCTTCGTAGCTGTTAATTGTTTTATAGATAATGCAGTCATCGGCGAAGAGTTTGATGTTAGAATCGATATTGTTGGTTATGTCGTTGATGAAAATTAAAAATAACAGTGGCCCCAACACGGATCCTTGAGGTACACCTGATATGACGGGTACTGTCGCAGATTCCATGTTCTGAAACAGTACGAATTGTGTCCGGTTTGATAAGTAATCTGAAATCCAATCTAAAATTTCCCCATCCCCGATGGCACCCCGTAACTTTGCTATTAATTTGTTGTGGCAGACGCGATCGAATGCTTTAGAAAAGTCCAATAATATAATGTCAGTCTGGCTACAGTTATTGATGGCGAATGCAAGGTCATGCACAACCTCTGTAAGCTGTGTGACGGTTGATAGCCCAAGACGGAATCCATGTTGGTTTGGAGATAACAGATTGTGTGTATCAAGGAAGTTTGTTAGGTGTTGAAGGATGATATGCTCGAGCATCTTGCAAGCCGTGCTGGTGAGAGAAATTGGTCTATAGTTCGATGGTAATGTGGTGTCCCCTGTTTTGTGTATTGGTATAATCTTTGCCTTCTTCCAGTCGTCCGGTAAAGTTGATGACTAGAGAGATTTACGAAATATTAGACCCAAGTATCTGCTGCACCATTCTGCGTATCGTTTGAAGGAATCGTTTGGGATATTGTCTGGTCCGGGTGATTTTTTAGGGTCAAGCGTGAGTAATAGATTAAAAATGCCGGCATCTGATATGATTAAAGGGTCAATGCGTGATGTTTGATTGCCGTAAAAGTGCGGGAGATTACCGTCATCTTTTGTGAAACTTGAGTGAAAAAACGTGTTGTACGCATTAGCATTGTTAGCTCTATCTTCTGGAGACAAGTCGGATAACGGGTTCTTAGTTGGACGGAAATGGTTCCAAAATCTATGCGGGTTGTTTGTCAGAAAGTTAGGCAGTGTTACATTAAAGTAGTGTTTCTTGGCCCGTTTGCCTATCTCTCTGAACTTCGCGATTGCGCACGCTAGTTTTGTAGTTTTAGAAGGACATGAACCATGATTTTTGATAGAAATACGCAACCTTTTCACATGACGTTTAGCGTGGATAACATCCCTTGTTACCCATGGACTGTTTCTTTGTGGACGCTTAGTTTTTAGTGGAACATGATTAGTTATGCAGTGTGAAACCATAGTCTTAAAATGAAGCCAAACTCTGTTAATATTGATTGAGAGGTCGGAGACCATTTCACTGAATGCTTCAAATTCATGTGCGAGGTAGGTTAATATGCTGGCATTATCAGCCTTATCGAAGTTCAGTGTTGTCTTTACATCGGATCGTTTTTGTATTGAGCAGTCTAGAGGTAACAAACACAATGGTATGTTGTGATCAGAGATGCCTTCGATGATTTCTGTCTGCGCTTGGTGTACTGGAAAGTGATCACTGATTAGTATAAGATCGAGTATATTGTTTGCTGATCCTTGCTTGCGCGTTGGTTCTAGGATAATTTGGTGGAGATTAAAGGAGAGCATTAAGTCAAAAAGAGCTCCTGAAGATGATGATGTGTGTTGCATAGTTATCCAGTCCACGTCCGGAAGGTTAAAGTCACCCATGAGAATGATTCTAGTGCTGCAAGCATATTGTTGAAGGAAGTCATGAATGACAGAAATGCACTCATCTCCTGAAGAGGGACTCCTATACAAACAGCCTACACAGACAGTAGTATTGTTGCAGAGAAGTCTGCAGAATACGCTTTCAGCACCCGACACATCTGGGAGCATAACAAACAGCAGGGTTTTCTTTATCAAGAGAGCCACACCACCGCCACGGGAGTCTCGGTCTTTCCGAATGACTGAGTAGTTGGGTGGTGCGATTTCATGACTCGAAATTTCTGGTGAAAGCCAAGTCTCTGTGACGGCGACAATATCAGGTTCCCGATCAATTAATAAGTTTTCTAAAGATTCTACTTTGTTTACTATGCTCCTTGCGTTTACATTTATGATGGTCAGTGCTTTAATCGTGCTCTTCCCCGTGTCGTTGGTGGGCTCCTTTTTTCGACTGTCTCCTCCTGCTCTTCGTTTTTTTTCAGCGGAACTTCGTCGTTCGTTTCATGATCCCAAACAAAGGCGCAGCTGTTTATAAATAATTTGTCGAAGGCAAGCGAAACTTTGTCCCCTTTTTGTCGATTTTCTTTGGCACTGTTCCACAGTTTTTTCTGATTTCTCCAATTCTCGGTGAGAAATCTTCCCCAATGGCATATTTCGTGTCTTTAGGTTAAAACCTTGCTTCAGTATTGCTGACTTGTTACGGGCATCCAGGAGTTTAAAAATTACCGCTCTATTCTTATTAGCCTGCGGCCTGCCTAACCAGTGAATACGTTCAAAGGCAACTGGATCGAGCTTTAGGGTATCTTGAATGATACTTTTGTTGACAGCCTGCTCCAGAGTTTCGGTTGATTCTTCTTCATCTTCTGGTAGTCCATAAACAATTAAGTTTGATCTCCTGCTTCTGTTCTCAAGATCATCTATCTTTTTTTCCAGTGATTCAATTACGTGATTCATGCGAGAAATCTCAGTTTGACAAGACTGCACTTTAGTTTCTAGAAGTGTTATGGCATCTAACTTGTTTTCGATGTCTGTCAGCCGTTTTTCCTTTATTTCTTTGATATCTTCCGCAATATCCTTCAGTTGTTTAGGGATTTGTGCCATTTCTGGGCCGGGATTTGTTTCGACGTCCCCTGATAACAGGAGGAGTTTGCACAGGAATACAGCAACATCAAACACTTCAAGACACAGCTGCGGGCACGGCAGCACTACCAAGAAATGGTCGCTAGAGCGGAAGCATTTGCCAAAACGCCTGCTCACCTGCACAATGAAGACGAAAGGATTAGCGCACCGCATGCTAGTAGTGCCGCCGAGCCCACTGCCGATGCAATTCCTGGGAATGGTATATGTAGCCCATTCATGTGGTGGCGCTCCCAGCAGATCATGCGTAGAAAGGTGTTAACACGTTGCTGCTCCCGGATAATGTGGTCGAAGAAATTCCGCTGACGTCAGGGAATCGCACGCATGGAAACGAGTTCCGTTCACCGGCGATGTCACCCAGGCTATCTCGGTAGGTTCGATGCCGCTGGCAGTACCGTGAAGAATCAGTCCAAGGGCGAGCTGCACAATGAAGACGAAAGGATTAGCGCACCGCAAGCTAGTAGTGCCGCCGAGCCCACTGCCGATGCAATTCCTGGGAAGGGTATATGTAGCCCATTCATGTGGTGGCGCTCCCAGCAGATCATGCGCAGAAAGGTGCTCGCACGTTGCTGCTCCCGGATAATGTGGTCGAAGAAATTCCGCTGACGTCAGGGAATCGCACGCCTGGAAACGAGTTCCGTTCACCGGCGATGTCACCCAGGCTATCTCGGTAGGTTCGATGCCGCTGGCAGTACCGTGAAGAATCAGTCCAAGGGCGAGCTGCACAATGAAGACGAAAGGATTAGCGCACCGCATGCTCCCTGGCTTTCGATAGCTGTGATGGACACGCAAACAAAAAAAAAAGGCTATGCAGCATGCGGACTTTTGGCGAGTATCATCTATCACGCTCGCTTTGTCACGGTACGAGCCCACGTACACAATCTAGACTGTTTGACTTCCGCCACCTCCGCTTTCTCAAGTTTCTCTGAAGGGTAGCCATTTTGGCTTTAGCGTTAGCACACGCAAACTCACGCCACCGAGAGAGGCAACGGACACGATCGGTATGCGAAACTTTTGTCGGACTACTTCGGAGAAAATGCACTGTGAACGCTCTATCCAAACACAAGGCCAAATCTCTTCGAAAGCATATTTATGTTCGTGCGATCGCGTTGCGCACCCACGTCCCGACCTATTTTGCTCCCCTTGTCGACATAGATAGCTGCATGCTCTCAAACGCAACATGCCGTCGACTCAACGTGATCACTACTGATTGCTACCAAGAAATTAGCGTCAACAAACGCAACGCACAAAAAGCGCGACGGAGTCACCTCCGGCGAGCGCGGCGCTTCTTTCCCGTGAAATAGTGGCAAAGTCTCCATGTCCTTACCTGTAGTAATGAATAAGCACGGTGCCAACAGGTTTCCGTTTGTCGCAGACATCGGCGACACAGGGACACTTCCGCGTCTCCCCGATAGATTTCGTAAAGACGTTATGTCTGTTAGCGCGATTTTGCGAGGACAGACAGACAAGCTCTAGCAGAAAATTCGGTCTGATAGTCTCTGATGGTATTAGAGAATGTCAAAATGAAGTGCTCAACGTCAAAGACGCGATTAGTCTCCACAAAACAGAGCGAATTTCGGCAGAAGCAAGGAACGCCCGTACATTAATCAGCGACGAGCTATGCGTGGACCTCCACTGATGCCGTGTTGCCAGTGACAAATCCGAATAGACTAGCTTTTAGCTAGTATTCGGAGTATTGCCGCCACTGCTTATTGTCGCTGAACGCTTGCAGTATCGCAAATAAATCACAGAAGCTTAAAGATATTCTGCTACTATATGACCCTCCTTTTTGCGTCATCACAGAATCCTGGCTGAACGAGTTCATTTGTGGCGATGAAATAGCTCATATAAGCTTATAAGTTTTAGAAAGTTTACAGCGCGCGGTTCTTCCGTTCGAGACCAGATGGCGTCACAGGCGCGCTAGGAACACGGTGCCATTACGGGCCTCGTAAGTCACCAGCGTGTACGCCTCGACGCAGCAGTGGAAATATCGCGAGTGGCTGGCGACTGATCTTTCTATAAATATGTGGAAAGGCAGAAGAAATACGTGCTGTGTTGTGGATTTCAAGAATTGCGACGGAGAGTTAAAGGAGTGGGAGGAGATCGTTTGCGATCATCACGGAACCGAACAGGACAAGGACGTACTGCCCCTGTCGTACCCGTTCGGCATGCACCCTTTCCGAACGGGCGAACACAACAAACACGTTCGCCAGCTCTGGATAGCCACTATAGAAAGAAAGGTTTCGATCTTGGAAAATCTGCGAGGGTAAGTGCACAACACAGTCGCATGAACAAGCTGTTCCGGCACCGAAACCGTCACTTGTGCTTTCAGAGGCTGTGGACGCAGCTGCGTCCGCGTGTGTAGCGAGAACCGATTGCTCGTAAGTTAAGGTGTGCGGCCATTAGTAACAGGAGCGCCCGAGGACGAATTAGGAACGGAAAAGAAAGATGACTTACGCTCCTACATGTCACTACTGCAGATTATGCAGTGCACAGCCGCACGAGGGGACAACGCTTACCGTCAGTCTGTGTATTACATGACGCCGTGCTGCTGTTGAACTTCGCTGTAAGTTGCACGGTTTTCGTAGACCATATTCGTAATAAAGCATTTGCGTTATGGCTGGAGTGCTCGGTGGTTGTCACTTCCTCGCGGTTCATGCGAGGCAGCCACTAAAAGTGACTCCGCAGGCCAGCGCTCAGAGTGAAGCTGATTACTTACCACCAACGAGACCTCGAGAACTTTCATATAAGGATATCGAGCGTGGAACAAACCACAATTTGATATGTGAGGCTGACATAATTGTGAATTTCGGGTGGCATTAACGCGTTTCCATGCGCGCGTTCTATCAATAATATCGCGGAATCCTTCGAAACATTTGCACGCTAGCTCGTGAAGACTGCTGTTTGCATAGTGCTGCTACCATGATAGCATTTCTGTGTCTATTTATTTTGTCGCCTTTTTGTGTTTAACAAACAAGTAGGAAATACTTTAGGTTACCTAAGCACCACTAACAGGTTCTAAACATGATGTGCATGTGAGCATTTAATAGCGATGTCTGCATGCATGTACCCAACACGAAAACGATCTGCGAGCATTAAACCTTGCCGTTTTAGAGAGTAACAATAAAAAATATTCAGCAAAGCCTTCAGCGGATGCAAAGACAAGAATCTAGGCGATCCATCCCTTGGCTCGAAGAAGGAGAGCTGAGCGGCTGTCCGCGACATAAAGCCCGATCACGTTTTCACGCATCAAGTGATCAAATAAGGGGTCTCACATGCCCTTTGAAGCCTTGGCCGAACCAAATTGTCGTTTTCCCACTCCTTTACAACAGTATCAGCCGAAACACTGCCTGTCGAGACCGAAGCATCGGGCGCAGCAGCCGTTGCGAAGAGGCGCGCGCCGAGCAGTCAGGAGGCGTGTCATGGCGGCGTGATCACGTGATCGAAGGCGGCAGCCCCTATGATACGACGCTGTAAAGGCTGTATATAGAAGGGATATAGACTCTCGTGGTTTTGGCGTTGCTGTCATTGCGAAAAAGAGAATGGAAAACGTTTTCGACCAAATCCACAACCACGAGAGCTTGTTCTTATGACTGGTGCTGTCGGCCGTAACATTTTTTCTCATGATTTATCGATGTCCTAACTCTGCTGACAATAGCTTGATTCAATTTTCTGAATCAAGGAACAAAATATTCATAGGTGATTTTAATTTACCAGATATGAATTGGAACGTGCACAGTTATGGGTGCTCCTCCTCTGAAGACGCAGTTTTGGGATTATGCTCATGACCCGCCGCGGTGGCTCAGTGGTTAGGGCGCTCGACTACTGATCCGGAGTTCCCGGGTTCGAACCCGACCGCGGCGGCTGCGTTTTTATGGAGGAAAAACGCTAAAGCGCCCGTGTGCTGTGCGATGTCAGTGCACGTTAAAGATCCCCAGGTGGTCGAAATTATTCCGGAGCCCTCCACTACGGCACCTCCTTCTTCCTTTCTTCTTTCACTCCCTCCTTTATCCCTTCCCTTACGGCGCGGTTCAGATGTCCAACGATATATGAGACAGATACTGCGCCATTTTCCTTTCCCCAAAAACCAATTATTATTATTATTATTATTATTATTATTATTATTATTATTATTATTATTATTATTATTATTATTATTATTATTATTATTATTATTATTATTATTATAGGGGCTCTGAAACACCTTCCGAGGAGAGCACATAAATTCGCTGAATCAACAAAGAACCCACAACCACGTGCGAAATTTGGGCGCCCTTTGCAGCGACGTTTTCATACTCGCACCCTCCTCCGTCGAACCACTCCTCCGTATACCAGTTCAGAAATGGCTATTGGTTAATTTTCATTATGAGGTCAGGCGGCTACCATGGCCGCTGCCAATAACCGGCGTAGCGCCGGCGGGTCAAGGCGCTCCGCCCATTATGGTGGGACCAGCGGAGGAGCTAGCGCTTACCTTCAGCGTACCAAAAGTGACGAAAGGAGAGGGAAAGGCGCGAAGACGCTGAAATTCAAATTTTGATCACAAATAATTCATCTTCCCCAACGTGCAATCATAGAAAAAATATTGTGGCAGCTTATTCGTGAAGCGGCGTGCTTTAACATCGGAGGCACATCGCAACTTTTTCAGAGCTTATTTCAGAGCCACTATAACCTCGAACAAGTCGGGAAAGTGAACACACGAGAGTAGTAAATTCGTCACCTACTATTTGGTAGTGAAATCTTCTGTGGTGAAAACTTGTGAGCTGAGACCGAAATTTGATTTCACGTCGGCCAGATTTTTCGTTAAGCAAACCGAAACTTCTTCAGAAAACGCAGTAAAGCACTTTGATCGAGGAGACGATGTGGCAAAAGTGGACCATTATTTGTAGTCCTATGCATACCGTGCATACCTATGCATACATTCGTGATCCTATGCGTATACCTTGGTGGTCCTATGCATACCGACGAAAGCGCATGGCAGATGCTGCTTATTAGTGGCAGTTCTTAATAATGGCAGCTCTGCCTTCTTTGATTTTAATAAGGTTTTTGACACAATTAATCACGATGTCCATGTTGCTAAGCTAATGTCTTATGGTATTAAGTGGATTCCTTTAAAACTTTTTCGTAGTTTCCTATTGAAGGCCTCGCCTCCAGGGAACGGGGTCCGCGAGCCGTGGTCTCGCCCGACGAGTGACACACCCACAGACAGTGCCAAAAGACCGGTTTATTCCGGAGCAAAACAACGCTTCAAAACAAAGAAAACAAGAAATGAGGCGTTACACCTGAGCACGGTAGAAGAAATAAAATGTCGAAAATGCAGTTAAAAAGATCTGCACAGGAAATACGGTAAGACGCGGATAAGACTAAGCGGAAGATATGAGGGCTTTCAACGTTGCATGAAACCTGGCTGCTTGAGTAGCAGCCACTCACTCCCAAGGGCTATTCCATCCTTGCATATACGCCACTTCCATACGCGTCCTTCATCACGGTGCGGTGCCGCCCCGCCGTCCGCGTGCATCCAGCTGGCTCGTGTTGACCGCCGAATCTGTGACCACGCTCTAGCAACGCTCCCGCAGGAAATCCCTCCGCACACCACTTCGCTGGCCTTATCAAGGATTCACCGCAGTGATCGCCGCATCTGGTGAGGATCCGTACGGTCATGGGTAGTAGCGTTGCCTGCACGTGCATCTAGGTGACTAGATGACAGCGCGCGCGCATTTTAAACCGTGAACAAACAGTGTGTATATCAGGTTTTTTTTCTAAAAAAAAGAACATTGCCACAGTGTTAGCCATTTACTGTCGCCGCCGTGTGGTGGGACAGCGCCCGCTGGTATTCTTTGTCTTCCCCGGCTCGTGCGTTCGTTCTCTGAGTGTGTCTGCCTGGACAGTCCTGGTGTGCCCTTCTACCCATTCTGCCGGCTTTCGGTGACATTTTGGTGGAGGAGCGGGATAATTCCCAATGCACGAAGAGCTACAAGGAGCCTCCGACGACGCCCAGCTACACTCCGTGGACACGAAACCTGTCCACAAGGCAAGCCGCCGCTTGCGAGGCTTAAATCCTGAGTTCCGACCCCTGATGGCACGACCCCGCGCAATGACGTCCACTGCGACAAGTCAGACTACTCAGAATACCGCCAGTTCCACACCGCTGCTTCTCCATGCCCCTCGCACTCCCACGTCGTTTCATGGCAACAAGTTCAAAGACGTGGAAGACTGGTTGGCCAGCTAAGACCGAGTCGCTGCGTTAAACCGCAAGCTAAGCAATGTCTATTTTGACCTGGAAGACTCCGCCAAGACGTGGTTTGAAAAGCACGAGTTCGCTATCTCCACCTGGTGAGACTTCCGGCGACAGTTGCTCGTCACCTTCGGCAGCAACGAACGGAAGGAGCGAGCTGAACTTGCCCTGCAGTCCCGAGCGCAGCGGCCAAATGAGAGTGTCGCCATGTTCGTAGAAGACATTACGCGGCTATTCAACCCCGCAGATCCTACCATGTCTTAAACGAACAAGGTGAGTCACCTTATGCGGGAGTGAAAGAGCAGCTTTTCGTAGGACTTGTGCGTGACCCTCCTAGCACAGTGGTTGGCTTTGCTCGGGAGGCGACAAGCATGCAGCGCCTTGCAGCACAGGTTCGTGCATTACGGCCGTCCGGCGAATATAACTGCTATGGACGCCAAAATGCCGCTGCTTGGAGCCGAGAGTGAGGCCCTCCGTGAGCTTGTCAGGAGCATTGTGCGCGAAGAGCTACAAAAGCGTCGCCCTGTCGAGCAACACCCGGGTGTCGGAGCCATCTGGGATGTCATTCGCGACGACGTCCGTCGAGCGGTGCAGCCAATGGCCTGTCCCCTGCCGCTACCTGTGCCGTATGTCATGACATACAGTAAATCGTTACGCAGCTCTGCGCCAGCGCCAGCGGCGTTTTATGGCCCTGCTCCTTCTGCACCGCATCAACGCTTTTCGACTTCGCCTGCCCTCTCCGACGCACGACCACCCCTCAGCAAAACACACGCGTGGCGCACATCGAACAACCGGCCCTGTGCTTCCACTGCGGTGAAGCCGGCCACTTATAATGCGCCACTGCCCGTATCGTCGGATGGGCCTGCGAGGGTTTTCACCAGATGCACCCCGGCCACGCTACGGTGAACGACCCCGTGACATCGAGCAGTGCCTGTCGGCCAGCGTCCCTCTCTGCGCCTTCGCCACAGCGCCCGTCTAGGTCGCAGTCACCCCATCGGTTTTCTTCCCAAGGTCGCCCGCCGTCCATCCGGCAGTCCCGTAGACCACGCCGGGAAAACTGAAGACAGCGATCTCTGGGGGTAGGGCCGCCTTTGCTGCACAATTCGAACAAGATCCTCCGCTCTCCGACGTCACCCTTCAACCCGATCTTCCACCTGCTCCGACCCCCTCCGACACCCAGAACAGCCTCTGCTCGACGCCTCGTTTCTACGAACACCTCGGCCCTCAACTCCGGAGCCTCCCACTGCGCGCGTTCCAAAAAATGATGTTATTTCAGCCGAAATGCCGGTCCTCGCTGACAACCACCATGTGACTGCCCTCGTGGATACCGGCGCCGATTTCTCAGTTATGGGTCGTGGTCTTGCTACCCTCTTGCGAAAAGTGCTGACACCCTGGCACGGAACACAAATTCGGACAGCTGGCGGTCACGTGGTGATGCCGCTCGGTGTCTGCACTTCTAGGATTGAGATTCGCGGTATTATCTTGACTAGTTGCTTCGCAGTGCTGGCTGAGAGCTCCAAGGACTTGTGCGCGGTCTCGATCTTCTTCGCGAAAATGGGGCTGTCATCGACCTCCGCGAACTCATGGTGACATTCTCCGCCCCATGCACCATAGCCGACGACAGTGCGCCAAGAATACCGGTTTTTCGCGTGTCCAACGACCACGTCACTCTACCACCGCGTGCCAGCTTATTTGTTACGGTGGACTGCGACAACCCCCGCGCCTCCAAAGGCACCGCAGAAGCAAACTTGTCTTTACTGCTGAGCCAGCAAGTCTGAATCGCACGGGGTGTCGTTGCCTTTCAGAACCAGTGAACTGAGCTTCTGGTTACGAACTTTAGCGCCGAACGCCGCCACTTGGCGAAGAATATAGTCATCGCCTATTTCGATGAAATTAGCGAGCCCGCCACCCACTGCGGGTTGTCAACGTCCAGGGACACCCCTCCAGGAGGACCTAGTCGAACAGTTAAGGCTGGCGTGAACCCTCCTTTGAACATTGATTAAGCATCGCCGCTTGCATACCATCCTTGACTCTTTTCGTGACTGCTTTGCGACCACCTCTAAGGTCAGGCAGACGTTTATAACGAAATATCGCATCATCGTTGATGACAGTGAGCGGCCTATTCGTCAACACCCCTATGGAGTGTCGGCGAGAGAACTTGAGGCGATACGACTGTAGGTGGACGAAATGCTCCGGGATGACGACATACAACCGTCTACGAGCCCATGGGCTTCGCCCGTTTTTCTGGTCGCCAAGAAGGACGGGACACTGAGATTTTGTGTCGACTATCAAAGACTTAACAAAATTACCAAAAAGTGCGTTTACCCGTTACCTCAAATCGATGACTCTTTCGACCGGCTGTGTCATGCCCGCTACTTTTCCTCTCTTGACCTCCGCAGTGGGTACTGGCAGATTGAGGTAGATGAACGGGACCGCGAGAAGACAGCGTTCGTTGCTCCTGACGGGTTGTACGAGTTCAAGGTGCTCCCCTTCGGCTTGTGTTCCGCTCCTGCCACCTTTCAAAGAATGATGGACACTGTCCTTGTTGGCCTCAAATTGCAGTCCTGCCTCGTCTACCTTGATGATGTCATTTTTTCTGCCACCTACGACGAGAATCTCAAGCGCTTGAGTGCAGTACGGCCTCTCGCTCAAACCAGAGAAATGCCACTTTGCGTTCCAACGGCAGAAGTTCCTGGGCTATGTCGTGAGCACTGAAGGTGTTAGCCCTGACCTTGACAAGACGGCTGCCGTCTCTGCGTTTCCGACCCCCACTGAGAAGCGTGCTGTGCGCCGTTTTTTGGGTCTCTGCGCCTATTACCGACGTTTTGTGCGAGACTTCTCCCGACTAACTGAGCCTCTAACTCGCTTGACAAAGGACGACCATCCTTTCATCTGGACCCAAGAACAGCAGAGGGCCTTCGACGACCTGAAGAAACGCCTACAAACTACGCCCATTCTTGGCCACTTCGAAGAAGGGGCGGACACGCAACTACACACCGATGCCAGCAACGTTCGCCTGGGTGCCGTCCCCGTTCAGTGGCAAGATGGTATTGAGCGCGTGTTTCCTTATGCAAGCCGCACTCTGTCGCGATCTGAACCGAAATATTCTACCACGAAAAAGGAATGCCTTGCTGTTTATTGGGCGGTCACGAAATTTCGCCCATATTTGTATGGTCGAACATTTCGAGTCGTGAGCGATCACCAATCGCTTTGTTGGCTCGCGAACCTTAAAGACTCATCGGGGAGGCTGGCGCGTTGGAGTCTCCGCTTGCAAGAATTCGATGTTACCGTCGTGCACAAGTCTGGCAACAAACACAGCGACGCAGACTGCCTGTCCCGTGCTCCTCTCCCGTACACCATTGCTGACACGGAAGACAATCCCGCTTTTCTTGGCGCTTTAACCACGTCCGTCTTTGCTCAACAACAGCGAGGTGGCGCCGAGCTACGACCCCTCATAGAGTAAGCACCTCGAAGGTCGCACCTCGTCGCCGCCCCGCTTCTTCACACTCGGGCTAACGTCGTTCTGCTCGCGGGTGGCATCCTCTAAAAGAGAAACTACGATCCCATGGACACTCCGTACCTGCACGTGGTCCCAATGGTGCTTCGAGGCGAAGTTCTGCACGCATGCCACGACGACCTTTCTTCCGGCCACCTCGGCTTTTCTCGCACGTTGGCGCGGATACGGCACAAGTATTACTGGCCCCGGCTTGCTACAGTTGTCCAGCCCTACGTTAAGTCTTGCCGCGAGTGCCAACGTCGGAAGACACCACCTGTGAACCCGGCTAGCCTTTTGAAACCCATTCATCCGCCTCGAATCTCTTTCTACCGGGTCGGCATAGACTTGCTGGGACCATTTCCGACATCATCATTGAGCAACAGGTACATTATAGTTGCCACCGACTACCTCGCTCGGTATTGTGAGACGAAAGTCATTCCCTGGGGCACCGCTGCCGAAATCTCGAACTTTTTCATCTTTAACATTGTCCTCCAACACGGTGCCCCTGCAGTCGTTTTAACTGATCGAGGCACGGCTTTTACATCAGCCCTTACTAAGGAAGTTATGCGTCTCAGTGGCACCAGTCACCGTCAAAGCATTGCCTACCATCCTCAAACAAATAGACTGACTGAGCGACTCAATAAGACCATTGCCGACATGCTTTTCATGTACGTCGACACCGACCATAAGAACTGGGACCATATCTTGCCTTACGTCACGTTCGCATATAACACTACTTTTCAAGAGACGACGCGCTTCACGCCGTTCCGTTTGGTGCACGGTCGTGAAGCCACGACAATGCTGGACGCAATGTTACTGCCAGACTTTGCACGTCCCTCCGTCGCTGGCGCTGAAGAGTTCGTTCGGCACGCAGAAGCCGCCCGCCAGCTAGCTAGACAGCGAACCCGTACCCAGCAGGAAAGCGACGCTCAGCGTTACAACCTTCATCACCGGGCGGTGCTTTACCACCCTGGCGGTCAAGTTTGGGTTAGGACCCCAATCCGTATATGGGGTCGCTCCGAAACCCTCCGAGAACCGCCGCCGCCTTCGCTAAGGAAGCTATGAGCATGGAACGTTCACTGCAGGAACGGAGTGCCCAATACGGCCGTCAGGCAAATGTAGCGGCCGCTCATTACTGTGCGGCCTTGCCACCCCCCCGGAATGAAGCGCTGCAAGAGCTTGTGCAGAGCATTGTTCGCGAAGAACTGCGACTACTCCACTTGGATGCTCCGTCGGCAAGCATACCTTCTACAGGCGATGTAATCCGTGACGATATCCGGCAAGCGGTGCAACCATCACCAGCACCACTATCGGAGCCGCATGTCATGTCTAACAGCGATGCCCTGCACCGACCTCCCCCGCGCCGCAAGCGTTTCGCCCCGTTGCCGGACCCCCCTCCCCCCCTCCCCCCACTCCCCCCTTCGCTACCTGCGCCCCTTCGAGGAGCAGCGGGTCCTGTGCCTTCCTTTCAGCAAAGCGCACGTATGGCGAACATCCATTAATCACCCGGTCAGCTACCACTGCGAGCAGCCCGGTCATATTCTGCGGAATTACCCGTACCGGCGGATAGGTTTGAGAGGATTACCACCGGACGCGCCTCGACCGCGCTATGGTGAAAGACCGCAGGACATAGAGGAGTACCTGGCCACTCAGGTGCTGCCCCCGACCTCGCAGCGGCAACAGTCGCGATCGCCATCACCGAGGCCTAGTCGGCCTAGGCCCTTCGCCTAGTCGGCCCTCATCCTCCGGTCAGTTCAGAGGCACGTCCCCTCGCCGGGAAAACTGAAGACGGCATCCTCCGGCGGTAGGGCCGCCGCCACTGCACAGAGTCAACAGCCTCCACCCGACGATTCGACGCGACGGCCCGAGCGGCGACGATCCGATCCGATCCGATCCGGTGGCCATGTAGTGACGCCGATCGGCGTCTGCACCTGCCGCATCTAGATCTGCGGTCTTACTTTCACTTACATGACTGTTTAAAAGACCTCATTCTGGGCATGGATTTCCTTCAAGAGTATGGCGCGGTCATCGGCCTTCGGGAGCTCATGGTATGTTTTTTCCCCCAGCGAGCCGTTGACCCCACACCGAGCGCAGCAGAGTAATGTTGCGCGTATGTGACGACCACATACCAATCCCTCCGCGAGCCAGCAAGTTCGTCACAGTCGAGTGTAATGACAGCACCGGCACTCTTGGCATCGCTGAAGCGAACATGTCGCTGCTACTCGCTCGGCAAGTTTGTGTACCTCGAGGCCTAGTAGAACTTTCCAACGGTCGCACCGACATCTTAGTCACCAACTTTACCCGTGAGCCGCAACATTTAACGAAGGCAGATGTCGTCGCTTATTTTGACGAGCTTGGAGAGTACTAGGCAGTGCTCTTTGTCCACCAAGTCATGCCTCGACGAGGCGACGGCTACAGTCATTCCGACCGACGTAAACCCGCACCTCTAGGCCACTCAGAAACGCTGTGTGGAAGGCCCAATCTGTTTCTTCCGCGACTGTTTTGCAGCAATTTCCAAGGTGCGGCAGACGCTCCTTACCAAGCATCGAATTATCGTTGCTGACAACTAAGGACCACTATGCCAGCGCCCTTATCGGGTGTCTTCAAAAGAACCTGATGCCGTCCGCCGCGTAGTTACACAAATGCTCCAGGACGATGTCACACAACCGTCCACTAGCCCCTGGGCATTGCCGGTTGTTGTCGTCACGACGAATAATGGCACCCTCAGGTTCTGCGTGGATTGTAGGCGCCTCAGTAACGTCACGAAAAAAGATGTGTACCCTCCGCCCCGCATTGATGATTCCCAAGACCGCCTGCGCCATGCCACCTACTTTTCGTTCCTTGACCTCTGCAGACAGTATTGGCAAAAAGAGGTCAACGAACGTGACCGAGAGAAGACCGCCTTTTTTACTCCTGACGATTTATACGACTTTAAGGTGCTCCCTTTTGGCTTGTGTTCAGCCCTTGCCACATTCCAGCAAATGATGGACACCGTATTGCCTGGCCTGAAGTTGCAGTCGTGCCTCGTATATCTCGACGATGTTGTGATCTTCTCTGACACGTTCGATGAGCACCTCAAACGTTTGCGTGCTATTTTCGAGGCCATACCTTCTGCTGGTCTCTCTATCGAGCCAGAAAAATGTCACTTTGCGTTTCAAGAACCAAAGTTTCTTGGTCACATTGTCAGCGCTCGAGATGTTTCTCCACATCGCGAAAAGACAGCCGCCGTAGCTGCCTTCCCCAAGCCAACACACAAACGCAGCCTGCGTCGTTTCTTGGGCCTCTGCGCCTACTATCGCCGGTTTGTTCCCAATTTCTCCAAGCTCACTGAGCCTCATACACGCCTGAATAAAGATGCTGAAGCCTTCATCTGGGGCCAAGACCAGGAAAAAGCCTTCACGGAACTCAAGTCCCGTCTCCAATGTACGCCTGTAGTTGGCCACTTTGATGAAGAGGCCGACACGGAACTGCACACTATACCAGTAACGTTGGTCTCGGCGCGGTCCTTGTTCAGCGGCAGGATGGTCTAGAGCACGTGATTGCTTACGCCGGTCGCACTTTATCCCGTTCCGAAGTAAATTATTCCACCACGGAAAAGGAATGTCTGACTGTGCTGTGGGCAGTTACGAAATTTCGTCCGTACTTGTATGGCTGCCTGTTTCGGGTCGTGAGCGACCATCATTCAATGTGTTGGCTGGCGAACCTGAAAGCTCCCCCGGACGAAATTTCGTAACTGACCACAGCACAGCCAGACATTCCTTTTCCGTGGCGGAATAATTTGCTTAGGAATCAGATAAGGCTTGCTCGATGGAGCCTTCGGTTACAAGAATTTTATGTCACCATCGTGCACAAGTCCGGCCAGAAACACAGCGATGCTGACTGTCTATCCCTCGCTCCTATTCCCTGCCCGACGGACGAGTCCGACGACGATTCCCGCTTTCTTCGGTGCTGTCCCCACGTCCACCCTTGCCCGCCAACAGAGGGCCGACTCCGAACTGCTGCCCTTCATCGAGTACCTCGACGGAACCGCTCCATCTCCACCTCGGCTCTTCAAGCGCGGACTGTCATCGTTTTGCTTGCGCGATGGTGTCCTCTACAAAAAGAACTACGGCCCAAAGGACACTATCTGTTTGCTTGCAGTGCCTACAACGCTTCGTGACGAAGTTCTGCGTGCGTGCCACGACGACCTTTTCTCGGGCCACCTCGGGTTTTCCCGCACGTTAGCGCGCATACGCCACAAGTACTACTGGCCTACGCTTGCTGTGGTTGTTCACCGCTACGTACGAACCTCTCGTGAGTGTCAGCGCCGGATGACGCCGCCGACTAAACCAGCCGGGCTCCTGCAGCCTATCGATTCCCCGCGCCTCCCATTTCAACACGTCGGCATGGACTTACTCGGCCCATTTCCGGCGTCTTCCATGGGTAACGGTATATTGCTGTTGCCACCGGCTACCTTAGCCGCTACTGTGAGACCAAGGCCCTTCTCCGTGGTACCGCCGCCGAAGTTGCACATTTTTTCATTCACAATATTGTGCTTCGTCATGGAGCCCCAACCGTCGTATTAACTGTCAAGGGCACCGCGTTTACGTCGGCACTTACGAGCGAGGTACTTCGACTCAGTGGTACCAGCCAACACAAGACATCAGCTTACCATCCCTAAACCAACGGACTGATTGAGGGGATTAAGACAATTGCCGATATGATTTGTATGCATGTCGGCGATGACCATGGTATCTGGGACCGGATACCGCCTTACATCACGTTCGCGTACAACACTGCGCTCCATGAAACAACGCGCTTCACTCCGTTCCATTTGGTGCACGGTCGCGAAGCCTTGACCATGCTGGACGCCATGCTTCTTCCGGATCCTACTCCCTTTTCTGTCGTGGACGTTGACGAATTTGTTCGTGACGACGAAGCCGCTCGCCAAGTTGCTCGTCAGCGATTCCGGTGCCAACAACAACGCGACGCGGAGCGCTACAACCTCCGCCTCAGGGAGGTGTTTTGCACACGCCGTGACAGTCTGGGTGTTGTTAGAGACGAGGGGTCCTTGAGTGAGCTGACTCTTTCAGCGCCGCAGGTCCCTTCTTCGAATGACGTTGTCGGACTTGGTTATGAAGGAAAATGTACAGGGGGGTTTATTTTACATTATTTACAAGATTTTGGAACCCATTGGAGGGTGATGGGGGAAGGTCGGAGGATCTGAGAAGATCTGAGGATGATCGAGGATTCTTTCCTCACGGCACTCGTCGTCCGGTTTAAAAAGGGTCCGGTCCCTAGGATTCCCCAGGTCCGAGAATGTCTTCGCCAGGTTGGGCGTAGCCTAACTTGCGCTGTCGTACACACAAACCACTTCACATAGGCACACGCCCCCGTCACATGTCTCGCCGGAGAGAGAGGGTGCCGCTGGACAATCGCCCCCACCAGAGAGAGCGTTGTCTTCGCGTCCGAACGACAGTTCTCACGCTCCAGCCGGACACGTCTTCCGGGAAGTCCGAATGGGCGAGGCGCCGGCGAGCAGGCATAGTTGAAGGGGTGAGTCACCCCTGCTCGGTTCTGGCGGTCGCTAACTGCCTCCGTGCCGCACGGTAGATCTTCCGGGAACAAGGTTTACAAACGGCAGTGGAATCCTCCGTCTCGAATCCAATAAACCTCGCGAGGACCGGCCGTGCGAACCAAAATGCCTATCGCCGTGCAGGGACCCCGGCTGCAGGTGTCCTGGCCGAATACGCAGCTGAATCAGACCACCGGCTGTCGCCAGAAACCTTACAGCTCCTCCGCGTCCCGAAAAATCTCGAATGTCCAGCGTTGACGACCGCTGGGCAGGAAGAGATGAGATGGCGTCCGTGTTGGTCCCCTGGATTGCAATATCATCGCCCCCAAGGCAGAACCCAAAGCACCGCCAACAAAGGAAAGCGCAGGTGGGACGTTCCAAACAGCAAAGCACTGCACCACCCGCAAGCGCTCCGACTTCGCAAAAGAGTCACCAGGCTTCTTCGATTGACAACAATACACTTTTAAAAAAATTGTGTTCAAATTTGGGTTAATGTTGTGCCGACTGAGCGCGAAACATCTCCTTTTGAAACTGCCACAGCCGGATTACTGGGAACAAAGTAAAAAAAAACACTCACACAGGAGGAGATTCCTCTTAGTTCACCCGCTTACATCAGTCTGCTCAAGCCATCAGCATTTCCATGCAGTTTCCCCTTCTTATAACGCACCGAGAAATTGTACTGTTGCAGAGCCAGACTCCATCTGAGCAAGCGACCATTTTTGGGGGACATCTGTCGCAGCCACGGTAAAGGACAATGGTCAGTGTCAAATACAAACTTTGCTCCGTACAGGTAACACGACAACTTCTGCGTTGCCCAAACTAAACACGCGCACTCTATTTCGGAAGCGCTGTACGCTTCCTCTCTACTGGTCAGTTTGCGGCTGATGTACAGAACTGGGTGTTCTTCATGGCCGTAGCCGACTTGGCTTAAGACAGCACCCAGCCCTCTATCACTGGCATCACACTGGACTATGAACTCTTTCCCATAGTCAGGGGTCCTGAGCAAGGGTCGGGACACGAGTGCTTCCTTCAGGCTTTTGAAGGCGTTTTCGTTTTGGTTATCCCAACTTACGTTAGTAGGTGCTCCCTTTCGCAAGGCGTCAGTTAAGGGACTAGCCCGCTGTGAGTAGTTAAGAATATATCGCTGGTAGTACCCAACTAATCCCAAAGATGAGCGAATGGCCGTTTTCGTCCGTGGTTGCGGAAATGCTGCGATCGGGGCAATCTTTAACTCGGATGGGCTCCTAGTTCCCTGGCCTACAACGTGGCCCAAGTACGTCACCTGTGCGCAACCAAATCTACACTTTTCTGCCTTCAGTATCAGTCCAGCCTGCCGTAAACTGGAAAACGCGGTCTTTCGGTGTTCTAGATGCTCTTGCCAGGTTTCCGAAAAAATTGCCACATCGTCTAAATAAGGGAGTGCAAAGCACTGCATGTCCTTCAGTACGATGTCCATGAGTTTCGAGAAGCTGTAGGGGGCATTCTTCAACCCAAAACTAAGCATTAAGGGTCGAAAGGTGCCCGCTGGGAGATGAAAGCGGCATACCTGCTCGCGCTTTCTGAGAGGGGAACTTGCCAATATCCCCGTACGAGATCGAGGGTGGAAATGAATTTCGCGCCGCTCACCCTTTCTACCCTTTCCTCTATGTTGGGAATCGGGTATAGCTGATCCCTGGTAATTGCATTAAGCTTTCTATAATCCACGCAGGGACGAGGATCTCTCCCTGGGGCCTCAACAAGAATTAGCGGTGAGGTATAGTCACTTTCCGCTCTGGCTCTACAGCCCCAAACTACAACATGCGCTGAATTTCCGCGTCCATTATTTCTTTTTGCCGCGGTGATACCCTGTAGGGTTTCGACCGTACCGGCTCATCAGAGGTGAGCTCGATTTCGTGTGTCAGGAGGTGTGTCTTTCCCGGGCGACTGCTAAATAGGTCAGCGAATTCGCTCAACAACTGCTTTAGCGTGTTGACCTGTGTCCCGCTTAGGAAATCTGCATTCACGGAGTGAGCCAGAATGTTTTCCACGTTGCACTAGCGTCCGCGCCGCCCTTCCAACCCTGACTCTCGCTGTCCAGCTCTTCTGGTTCATTTAGAGTCAGATTGATGATCCCGCTGCGTTCCACGAACGGCTTCATCAGATCGCAATGATAGATTCTGACCTGCTTTCCCCTGCCTGGAACCCTTAGCGCGTAATTCGTCTCCGAAAGTTTTTGCAACACTTCTACTGGACCATCCCAGTGAACTTCCAGCTTGTTTTTTCTCGATGGCCGGAGGATCATCACGCGATCGCCCGCGGTGAAACCTCGAAGGCGAGCGTTTTTGTCATAATAGACCTTGGTGGCCTCCTGGGCAGCTTTCATATTTCAATTTACTAATTCCCTCGTGTTGTTAAGGCGGTCCAGTAGCTTAAGCACGTACTCAACCATTGTCTGGTTCTCTCCTGTCCCTTCCCACATTTCTCTCAGCATGCGGAGGGGAGAGCGGAGGGCTCTTCCGTACACGAGTTCTGCTGGCGTAAACCCCGTAGCTTCGTGGGGGACTGTTCGTAAAGCGAAAAGTGTGGCCGGCAGACAATCCTCCCAGTCTGCTTTATGCTCATAACAAAGAGCGCGTAGCACCCGCTTCAGCACCGAATGCCATTTCTCTAAACTGTTGGACTGCGGATGATACACCGAGCTGTGCAACAGTTTTATTCCGCATCTTTCTAGGAATGTGGTCGTCAAGGTGATTGTAAAGACCGTCGCTTGATCGGCTTAGATTTCGGCCGGAAATCCTATTCTCGCGAACACTAACAAAAGGGCATCAACTATTTCTGTGGAGCTCAAGTCCTTGAACGGAATTGCTTCGGGAAATTTTGTGGCGGGACATAGCATAGTAAGCAAGTACTTATAGCCTGATTTCGTGTTAGGCAAAGGGCCTACTGTGTCTATTACAAGCCGGCGGAAAGGTTCCGAGATCAATGGAACAATTTTCAGTGGAGCCTTCCATGTCTCTCCCGGCTTGCCCACGCGCTGGCACGCATCGCATGATTTTACGTAGCGTTCTGCATCTTTGAAACAACCCGGCCAATAATATTCCATTAATAGGCGCTCCTTTGTTTTATTGATTCCCAGATGTCCTGCCCAGCCATTTCCGTGGCAGAGACTCAGAATGTCCGCTCTGTATTTTTCGGGCACGACCAGCTGATCAAATGTTTTGCCTTTTCTGTCCTGGTAGTGTCGGTATAGTAAGCCTCCCTTCTCATGCATCGTTATGTTGCGTCTCGCGATGCCCTCTTTAGCTGTAAGGTGCAGTCTTTCCAAAGTGGGATCCTGCTTCTGCTCTTTTGTTAGGGACTCCCTGTTCACCTACAGAAGGCGATCAAAACTACGCGATGTTGGAGATAAAACGGATCCTTCAGCGTTTTCTGATTCCTCTACCGACTTAGTGGTTGAAGTCCCTCGTCGCTCATTTGCTCGGTCAGCTGTCTGGCTTTCATTCCTCGTTGGTTCACTTCCCTCCTCATTTGATTGCAACGATATGCTGGCTGGTGCGTCTCTGGCTACCTGAGGTTCGGGAATCTGACTTAGTTGAGATGCGAGCTGACGAGTTTTCAATCTTGTCAAAGCTTGTATCACCCCGGTTCCGAGTTTCTGGCCTCTCTCGCGTAGCAATTGGTCTGATCGATTCGAGAAGAGGTAAGGATATCGAAGTGGCAGGGCCTTCGAAACTGCAGCCTCAGTGATTAGCTCTCCAAACGGTCCAAAAATTATCACTCTAGCTATGGGAAGGCATACACTGTGTTCTTCTACTGCCTGTTTTATCCACGAGACTTCTCCCGTAAAATCGTCCACTGACACGTAAGACGGGTGGACAACGTCCATCGTCGCGGCGCTATCACGAAGCACCCTGCACGGTTTCCCGTTAACGTGCAGCTCATGCAGGTATGGCTTAAGGAGCTCTAGATTCTCGTCGTTATCCTCGACGCACGAGAACACCAAACGTTGCTTTGTACACTTGGCTGCAAAGTGCCCGACACCATTGCAGTTGTAGCAACGAAATGGCCTACTAGCCTCAAACTCTTTTTTCGCGGCTTTGTCTGCTCCCTGTCTCTTCGCCTGTTCTTCACGCTTTTCTGGCGCTACCTTCGTTGCCTCTGATTGCTCCGAACTTCTAGCACTTCGCGTCTTTCTGCTAGGCCCTTTATCTCGCATCGCGTTTCGAGCGTGTGACGCACCCTCTTCAGTGCTCAACCTTCTGCGCGAAACGTACTCCTCTGCTAGCTCAGCGGCCCTTTCAACTGTGTCGACTTTTTCCCTGTCTTTAACCCACAGTTTCACCACTTGGGGAATGCTTCGGTAAAATTGCTGAAGGCAAAAACACTCAATGATTTTGTCTCGGCTTTCATAAACCTCGGCTCCTTTTAGCCACTCTAGCAGATTCGTCTTTAGTCCATACGCGAAATCCGGATAGCCCTCGCTATCGTTTTTCATTGCGTTCCTGAAGCGCTGTCGGAAAGCTTCGGCTGACAGCCGGTACCTTTTTAGCAGGCTGGCTTTGACTTTTTCGTAGTCAGCTGCGTCTTGTGCGCTAAGTCTCGCTATGAGTTCAGCTACTTCACATGGCAAGAGTGTCAGAAGCCGTTGCGGCCATGTACTGCAAGCAAAGTTCTCCCTTTCGCAAGTTCTCTCAAAGTTTCACAGGTACAATCCTATGTCCCTTCCAATTTCATAGGGCTGCATGAATCTGTTCATTCTATATGATTGTACATCGCTTGCTCTTTCAGGAGACCCGGCTCTCGAACTGTCGCCTTTTTTTCGATTTTCGCTTTCAAGCTGCAATCGCTTTAGATTTCTTTCTTCTTTTTCAGCTTCCCACTTTTGCCGTTCTTTCTCTTTTTCCCATTCCGTTTCCCTTTTTCTTTTTTCTTCCTGTACCAAATTCCACGTACCTACCAGCTGATCGTCATCTACGTGCTTTTGAATTGTCTTGCATATTTCAAGTTTTGTAATTTTTCCCTGTACTTCTATTGACAGTTTCTCGCATAACAACAGCAAGTCCGACTTTCACAATTTCATAAGGTCCATGACAATGCCTTCACCGCTTTGGCAATACTATCTTCAAAATGTCGTGAGATTACCCTTTCTCAATTGACATACACTTCCCAGTGATTCTAGATTATTCTCTCAAAATCTGAAGCCTGGCGAATCCTATAGCAAAATGCCGAAACGCTTACCGGTTGAGAAATCACGATGTCGCACGGTCCATCCCAGCTGCTGCCAACCAGTTGTTAGAGACGAGGGGTCCTTGAGTGAGCTGACTCTTTCAGCGCCGCAGGTCCCTTCTCCGAATGACGTTGTCGGACTTGGTTATGAAGGAAACTGTACAGGGGGTTTATTTTACATTATTTACAAGATTTTGGAACCCATTGGAGGGTGATGGGGGAAGGTCGGAGGATCTGAGAAGATCTGAGGATGATCGAGGATTCTTTCCTCACGGCACTCGTCGTCCGGTTTAAAAAGGGTCCGGTCCCTAGGATTCCAGGTCCGAGAATGTCTTCGCCAGGTTGGGCGTGGCCTAACTTGCGCAGTCGTACACACACACACACACCACTTCACATAGGGACACGGCCCCGTCACATGCCTCGCCGGAGAGAGGGTGCCGCTGGACAATCGCCCCCACCAGAGAGAGCGTTGTCTTCGCGTCCGAACGACAGTTCTCACGCTCCAGCCGGACACGTCTTCCGGGAAGTCCGAATGGGCGAGGCGCCGGCGAGCAGGCATAGTTGAAGGGGTGAGTCACCCCTGCTCGGTTCTGGCGGTCGCTAACTGCCTCCGTGCCGCACGGTAGATCTTCCGGGAACAAGGTTTACAAACGGCAGTGGAATCCTCCGTCTCGAATCCAATAAACCTCGCGAGGACCGGCCGTGGGAACTAAAATGCCTATCGCCGTGCAGGGACACCGGCTGCAGGTGTCCTGGCCGAATACGCAGCTGAATCAGACCACCGGCTGTCGCCAGAAACCTTACAGTGTGGAGCCCGATCCGGTTGCGAGGGCGCTCAGAGAAGCTTCTTCGCAGTTAATTTGGTCCATACCAGGTGTTACGAGGTGCTTCCTCACGGGACTGTCCGGTCCTCTCGACAACAGACGTTTGAAGTAGTCCACGTGGCCCGAATAGAGCCGTATTACTCCCGTTAGCGCCTTTCCACGAAGACACTCGTGTCGCTAACTTTCCGCCTTACGTATGTTTGTTTTTCCCCCTAGCGCACGGCATCGAGTCGATGCCTCTTGGAAGTGAGGGGGGGGGGGGGGCAATGCCATACTCCTGACTCTCTGCCGGCGCCAGCTGGTGGCCGAACCTTGCCTCTAAGCGCGTGGCCGAACGTCTTCTTTAAATTAGCCCGGCGGTTCGGCAAGCCTCACCCCAGTAAACGGCTGTGCTTCTTGCTAAGTTTCTCGGTGATAATATGCAATCCTGCTGCATGTTGCTATTTGTTGTTTTTTTGGTTTTTTACATAGAGGTCCCACTACAGTGCCGAACTTTGGGACCTCTTTTTGTAGTCTTCTGCATAAACATAGCATTTGTAATTACTTACGTATACACTTCGAAACTTTGAAACATACTGTGTCGAAAATTTTCTAGCATCGAGAACCTCGCTCATATCCATGGATTACTTGGAAGATAATTCATTGTAAACGCAAAATAAAATGACTGAGGAAAAAAGCTAGAATAGAAACAGCACTTCAGCCTTCTCAGGAAGAATTATTACGAAGTGTTAAGAAAGTGACACAAAATTTTTCGAGAACAGTCTTGAAGAATTTATTAAAGGCACCCTTCAAAATTCTGAAGATATCTTGGCCAAACTAAACCGAACAAGCAAAAATAAAGGTTGATGACTAATTATTTACTAACCAATGTAGCATCGTGGAGAATGCTAATCACCACTTCCAAAGTGTATTTTCGGAGCTGAATAATACTGATCATACCATTTAACAATTCCAGATATTTTCAGAACCAGACTCTTATAAGAACTATATTTTCACTAATACAATGATGGAATGGCACGGAATACCTCCGATCAGTTATTAATCGAAAGACTTCCGAACTGAACAGGAATGTCTCTTTGTCAAGCAAAAGAGCCCAGAGTTGGATTGTGTTCTGAATGTGTGTCCCTTTTCTTGCTAGGATGCTTACAGTTGATTTTCGATCTTGATCTATGTCTTTTTTCTGTATATCCTCTTTGCTTTTAGGGGTTGTTTTGCTTAGTACTCCTCCTGCTAACGGCAATCCTTGGAGTGCAGTATGCCTATATAAATATGAAAATCGCTGATCGATGAGTACTCTTCGTTCGATTTGCTGTATGTGTGGTATGTGTGAACACTAGCGAGTAGGTACTTTCCTTTCATTGCTTTCATGTGATTCTGGAAACACTGCTACGAAATGTCATGCGTTTTCTGATACTGACAAGACACATTAACAAAATATTCCTTTTAAAGTGACACCATTGGTGGCTCACTTGCGATGTAAGTGGCGTCGTTCACCCAATCACAGAAACATCTAGTGGTCACGTGACATCACGTGACCGTGATGCAGCATTCAGTGGCCTTGACGTTAACGGCAGCGAGTAGCCGTTTTGAGCGCGCTGTGGAGAAGCGCTAGTTGGCTCTTTTGAAGCAATATGCTCCAGAACAAAACATTTTTGTAAATATTTGAGCCAGTGCGCTGGAAACTTCAAAGTTAAGAGATCTTTTCCAGCGTTTTTTTTATGTGTTCTTTTTTTTCACCTACCTTACCTCGTTTCATTTTTGCATGGTGTATACGTTGAGTCTGGAAGCAGGCAGAGTGCGGGAGCGACCAAACGCGGGTTAATGACATCCTAGTGGAAATCAAGAGCAAGAAATGGCTTGGGCAGGGCATGTAATGCGAAGGCAAAATAACCGCTGGTCCTTAAGGGCAACGGAGTGGATTCCAAGAGAAGGCAAGCGTAGCAGAGGGCGGCAGAAGGCTAGGTGGGTGGACGAGATTAAAACGTTTGCAGGCATATAGGGTGGGCGCAGCTAGCAAAGGCCAGGGTTAATTGCCGAGACATAGGAGAGGCCTTTGCCCTGCACTTGGGGTAGTCAGGCTGATAATTATGATGATGATAATGATGATGATGATGATGATGATGATGAAGTTCAAACTTACGGAAGCTTTTTCGTACTTATTCTAGGCCGAAATAAGCGTACGACTACAAAGAAAAATGTAACTGTTTTGCTCAATATTATTTATTTTAAGCAGCGATAAAAACAACGCCTGCCATGTAAGTACTTTCAGAATTAAAAAAAAAATACTGTTTAGAATGTTTCTTTCTGATGACAAATAATATAGTTGTAAGCAATCTGAATGCCGTTCGCACCTAGAAAGTGCAAGAAAAATAGTGCATCTGCGTTTTGAATATAGTAAACACATTGTGCGGCGTCAAAATGCATTTTAATGCACCAAGCAGACGTGCGTTAGTGTCGCAAACAGGCTCTGAGGTTTTATAGAAGTGATAAACGAAGAAAAAAAGTTATTCAGAGAGACATTTGCGATGCAGTTTCTGGGGACACGTCAAAGGTAGTTTCGAAATCCTTTTTAAGCTACGAAACTGCCGGAACGCGTTCGAAAGAAGAAGGCTTCACATACCTGCAGCGCCGCGATGTGAAACACCGCTCAATTTTGATACTTTTTCAGTCACATGGCGCGTTTATATCGCGGTTTTTAATAATTTAAGCTCCCTAGTTAACACTAGAACTGTTGGACAAAACTTAAGCTCCGCCTTCAGGATATGACGCGATAGCGTTAATGGGTTGTTACCCATATGTGCGGACGTGGTAATTCTCGACTTTTCATTTATAGATCGCTGGGAGTCCTCATACCACCCGCGGTGCAGTGCGCAGTGGTTAAGAAATGGGCCACTGCTGTGCGATGGCAGGTGCTGCGACTGGTGGGGCTAGTGAGAAACCGGTTCCTCCTCCCAAACAATCTCTCGTGACCAATCATTATTTAAATTCCACCTCCCGCGGTGGTGAGTTTGCTCAGAATCCAGAGGGCAGGTTGTGCAGGCGCCACAGGGTAACGTGACCTAGGTGGACCAGTTCGGTTGCCGGATAGGTTGCTTGCTCCGGCGAGGCTTCAAATGCTTGCCAACGCCAACGCCGAAGAATATTTAGCGACATGATGCTATTAAAACACTCGCGTTGAAAGCAAGGCTTACGCATAACAAAACAAGCAAAAACCAAAAATGTGATTTTTGTGCCAAAACGGCCGCTTTTTCATGAGTATCTGCCCATAAAAGGACACTAAAGAAGTAAAGTAAGAAAGGCTAGACATGACCGGTTAGTGTCACGTGGTAGTAAATGTGCAAATTTTATTTTAAAAAAAGCTTTTATAAACCAGGCAATTGCGTACAATGAGTACACATGATGCCAAGACTTGCGGAATCGTGAGGCAGCGGTCGGCGACGTATTCATGAGTGGTCACGAGGAACGCTATATCGCAGTCAAATAGCAATCGACATCAGATTAAGAGGAGAGCAGGATAGCGACCGTATAAAAGACTGCGAACAGTTTGATAACTTAAACGATTCAAAATAGACGAGGTAAAGACATGGTCAGACGAAGAAACGAGCGCTTAATCTCTCGCCTCGCATTCTGCACGCTCAGGTTACGTGTGGTCATTGGTATACCCAACAAGTTCATGACCGCAAGCTCAAAGCGGAACCGCAAGCTCGGCCGGTGAAGGAATTTGCATATCTCACTTAGACCGCCGAGTCGGCTCCTTTATGCAGGCTACGGGTGTGATGAAATTTTAAAGTGTTTGTTTCTTCCTTTGCTTTTAGTGCGAGCTTACGAAGACGCGCGTGCATAATAGTCATTAACGCGATGAGAGCGCATAGTCTTCCAGGTTTCCTGCACAGTGGAAAGGCCAATATGCTTTCAGGCGTGCTTAAAAGCATTTTAAAAATACCACATGCATGCATCATCGCCTTTCTGAAACGGCGCGGTGGCTCAGTGGTTAGGGCGCTCGACTACTGATCCGGAGTTCCCGGGTTCGAACCCGACCGCGGCGGCTGTTTTTTTATGGAGGAAAAACGCTAAGGCGCCCGTGTGCTGTGCGATGTCAGTGCACGGTAAAGATACCCAGGTGGTCGAAATTATTCCGGAGCCCTCCACTACGGCACCTCTTCTTCCTTTCTTCTTTCACTCCCTCCTTTATCCCTTCCCTTACGGCGCGATTCAGGTGTCCAACGATGTATGAGACAGATACTGCAGCATTTCCTTTCCCCCAAAAACCAATTATTATTATTATTATTGAAACGACCTGAATTTGCACCTTGCCCTCTTGACTCCTGAATCTGATGTTGACTTTCGGTTTTAGGTTTCCGGTCGCGTTTTCGGTGTTCGAAAGTGGCACCTTGTCACATATAATAGAAAGTTTGAAACAGAAGCATAAAATGAAGAAGTGTGGAGAAGACGACGAGGATGACGATAAGCATGACGTGTATTAACCCAAGAGTAAAGAAGATGAGGAAGAAGTATTCGGTGAGGTGGGAAGGGATGGCTTGTGGAGAAGAGATGAAGAAGACGACGACGACAAGGAGGACGTGTTCCAACGCCAAGGTTACAAAAGCGCGAGGGATAGCGTGGCACGGGGGACAGGAACAGAGAAGCGGACGTTCCGGCGGGTCAGGGACACCTCGGATGGAATAGAGCAACGCCGGCTACTTCTTCGGTGAACTGGAGTTCTACGGCGTCGCACCGTGGACTTCCTGCCGTTCCTAAGCCCGTTCAGAGGAGTCAACGGATGACGCAGCCACCTACTTCTGCCAGGGGTGCCTCCAACTATTTCTGCAGGTGGCTTGATATGTCAAACATTAAAAAGAGTTTTGAAGGGGTGCGTGATAAGCTGGTGACATATAAATTTTTAGCATATTGCTGTCCAAACCTAGCGCTATTCCTAAAGGTTGGGTTCGTTGGAGGACTTTGCCAACACTGCAGACCAATGCCTCCAGGCTCAAGGGCTGAAAAAATATGGGTAAGAGAAGGGAGGAAATTCAAAAGGTCCTAGAGACAGGTACGACAAAACAAAGAGCCTATGGCGGTGCACCGAAGGCGCCAGTAAGGTGTTTCCTCTGTGGCAAGGTGGGACACCGTGCAGTTGACTGTCGGACTAGTAGCGTTGCCTAAAAGACAAAGGTTGTGTGTCAATGTTGTAAGAGGAGAGGACACACTGTGAATGAGTGCCGATATAGAAAGCAGGACCGAGCTGGACGCGTTGTCGACTCACGGGTAGAACTTGTCACACCACCTGAAGTCCCAAAACTAAAAGGAGTGCAAACGCCGCTGCAAATTGAGGCGGTGAGTGGAACACCAAACTCGAAATTAGCAATGCCGGTGGTGGTTGTGCAAATAGTGGACCTTCCTATATTGGTGCTTAGAGACAGCGGAGCAAACACAGTTTTGGTTCGGAGAAGCCTGGCGAAGGACGAGGATCTTACAGGTGAAGTGTCGGCCGTCACTTTTGTAGATGGCACAGTCAGGTACCTTCCTAAATCCAGAATTTTAGCGTCCACACCATGTTATATTTGACAGGTAGTGGCAAAATGCTAAGAACAACCAATCTATGATCTCTTCTTGGGAAACATTACGGGTCCATGAAGTGTCGGCGACCCCAATCCCGAGTGGAGGATGCTCGACGTTGAGGGTCACCCAAAGGAGGAAAGGCCTGCGACAGCTCAGACGGGTGCAGTCAGTTTCTCGTCGGCAGTGGAGACAAGGGCTCATGTGACAGCCCGAGCAACGCAGCATCTGTTCTCTAATCCCGTTACGATGTGTCTGAGCGTAACACCAGGCGAAACTGCAATTAGGCAAAAAGAAAACCCGAGCTTGAAAACCTGCTTCGAAAGTGTTGCGGAAAAAGTTCAATGAAAGTGGAGTCGTACGTCATTCGAATATCAATTGGTAAACGGTCTTCCACACAGGGAACACATATTAACCTCAGGAAGGTACGTCCAACAGCTGGTGTTACCGAAAGATATGCGGGAGACAGTGTTAGCTCAGGACATTACGCCATTATGGTCGGACACCAGGGTGTTCAGAAAACGTTGTCCAGGGTGACGTTAAACGCTTTGTTCGCTCATGCGGCGTGTGCCAGCGCACTCTTGCGAAGAAAAGAGTTGGCCCCGTACCTCTGGGCAAGATGTCAGCCATGGACCTTTCGTTTCAAAGAGTGGTTATTGATTTTGTGAGCCCAATCTCTCCGGTATCCGCCAGAGGAAATAGATATTTGCTCACCTTGGTTGAAGTTGCCGCTCGTTATCGTGACGCTATTCCATTGAAGACTATTGAGCGTATTAGGGTATCCAAGTGGCGGAGGGTCTTGTTGAGACGTTCTCGTGTTATGGGTTCCCGGGGGAAATTTTGAGTGACCGGGGCTCGAACTTCACGTCGGATGTAATGAAGGAGGTTAAGCCCTTTTGCCAGTAAGGCACTTACTAATAGCGTCACACCATCCCCTGTGTAATGGACTTGCAGAGCGGTTCAACGGCACCCTAAAAAACATGATCAAGAAAATGTGCCAGGAGAGACCTACTGATTGGGATAGATACATCCCAGCTCTTTTGTTCGCGTACGGCCAACTACCGCAAATGAGCAGTGGTTTCTCGCCCTTCCAGATGTTGTATGGAAGAACCGTAACAGGTCCAATTTCAATACTCAAGGAGCTGTAGGCTAGTAAAGAGATTTCGTCAGATCTGAAGACAACATGCACATACGTTCTTGAGTTGCGGTACAATTTGGAGGAAACATGCAGGCTTGCACATCAAGGCCTGGAGAAGGCGCGCGAACGCTGTAAGGGCTACTATGACAAGAAAGCCACACACAGAAATCTGAATCCGGGCGACAGGGTTCTCGTCCTGCTACGCACGGATCAAAATAAGTTACTGATGCAATGGAAGGGTTCTCACCTTGTGGCGCAGAAGAAATATGACATGAATTATGAATTGTTGACAAATAACACCAGGAAGGTTTTCCGTGCAAACATGTTGAAAAAATATGAAGAGTTCCCGTACGGTGCGCCCCCAAGGTATACCATGCTCGGTAGTGGAAGAGGGGACCGATGATGTTGTGGAGGTGCCGATGTGCAATGGGAAGAAAACGTAGGATGGGATAAAGTGCTAATAAACCCCAATTTGAATGAAGACGGAAGATCAGAGTTAAAGGCTCTTCTCCAAAGCAAGGGGGATGTGTTTTCGGATGTGCCGGGCAAAACGGATGTCATATGTTGCAAATTAGATGTCTTTACAGATAGACCAATCGGTGTGAAAAAACACCCACTACCTTTGGTAGGTCTATAATCAATTGAAAAGGAGGTGCGAGATATGTAGGAGCTTGGTGCGATTGAGAGGTTGCGGTCAGCATACAATGCGCCTCTCATGATTGTCAAAAAGCGCGATGAAACTAACTGATCGTTGGTAGATTTTCGTCGGCTAAATGACATCATAGTACCCGATGCAGAACCCATACCTAGACGGGAAGTGGTGTTCGCTAAACTGGCTCGCAAAGTTTTTTTTTCAAATATGATTTATATGAAGGGTATTGGCAAATACCAATGGAAGATTCGTCGAAAGAGAAGACTGCGTTTTGTTGCTCGGCGGGTTTATTTCAGTTTAAATTGATGCCTTCTGGTTTGAAGACAGCATCCGCAATATTCACGAAGCTGATGAGGAAGGTTTTGGATGGGCTCCACAACGCAGAACACTATATTGATGACATTCTTGAGGCAAAAGATACGTGGGAAGAGCATGTAATTACTCTGGAAAAACTATTTGACATTATTCAGCAAGCCAGGTTGACCATAAAACCGGCAAAATGTGAGGTGGGCTTTGAAGCCATTTCTTTTCTCGGACACAAGCTGAGGATGGGCCGCAGCATCGCGACGAAAGACGACATCTTGTTCGAAATACAGCAAGCCCAGACACCGACGACCAAGAAGGAGGTATAGTCGTTTCTGGGTTTAACGGCATACTACAGGAAATTTATTCACGATTATGCCCACATAGCCGATCCGCTTGTCGAACTCACTAAGAAGGGTGCAAGCAATAAGCTGAATTGGACTGCTTAACACGAGAACGCATTCGTGGTGTTAAAATGGCATATGGCAAAACCGCCCGTTCTGCCTGCTCCAAATTTGGATAAAGAATTTCTTCTTCGCACTGATGCATCAGACAGAGCATTAGGAGCCGTACTTTTGAAGGAAGAAAATCGCATGCTACATCCCGTATTTTTTTGCCAGTAAGAGATTATCAACTAGTGAACGCAACTACTCCACGGTCGAAAAGCAATGCTTGGCGGAGGTGTGGGCGGTAAAGAAATTTCACATTTATCTTTATGGGAGACATTTCAGTATTCAAACTGATCATCAGCCGCTTGAATACTTAACCAAGGCGAAAATCACCAATAGTAAAGCCATGAGATGGAGATTGGCCTTGCATGAATATTCATTTCAGGTGGAATATATTAAAGACAGAGATAACGTAGGAGCGGACTTCACGAGTAGAGTAACTAAATGGCTCTGGCTATCTCTGGGATGTATCTTTTTGTTGTTGTTGTTGTTGTGCGCTTACACAAGGAACTGTGTTGAGGACATTAACATGTTTATTAGGGACACCCTACGGACAACGGCAGTGGTGTGTTAAAGTTCCGTAAATGCAATTTCGTGTGCTGTGTTAGAGGTGTGCTTTTGGTGTTTGCAAGACATTTGCGGTCTGTTGTGTTCTTGGTCCAAAATCGCCCTGAAGATAGTCGGTTTGCTGGAAGGCTTGAAGATGAGATGATGTGAGCAGTTTGTTAATGAAAAACTCTTGAGAGAGGGGGCCCTTGTCACATATAACAGGACGTTTGAAATAGAAACATAAACCAAAGACGTTTTGAGAAGACGACGAGGATTACGATAAGCATCACGTGTATGAACCCAAGAATAAAGAAGGTGAAGAAGATGAATTCGGCGAGGAGGGAAGAGATGATTGGCGGAGAAGAGAAGAGGAAGACGACGAAAACAAGGAGGACGTGTTCCAACGCCAAGGTTATAAAAGCGTGAGGGACAGCGTGGCACGGGGAAAAAGAACAGAGAAGCGGAGGTTCCCGCGGGTCAGGAACACCTCGGATGGAATAGAGCAATGCCGGCTACTTCTCCGGTGATCTGGAGTTCTACGGCATCGCACCGTGGACTTCCTGCCGTTCCTGATCCCGTTCCCAGAGTCAACGGATGACGCAACCACCTGCTATGGCCAGGGGTGCCTCCAGCGTTGTTGCCATCCATCCGGGTGGTGCCCACAACGCCAACATCGCGAGCAGCACCTCTACGGCCGCTTGGACCGGGAGCTTGTACGACGCCGCCAACGATGCCGCCAGCGACGCCACCCTGAGTACTTCGAACGCCGCCTTGACGCCGGCTACTGGGCCCATGCAACCCTTCATGATCACCGAACCGTGAGCACGAACACCGGACGCTAGTAGACTGGGTGGTCCTGGGTAGTGTGTAGTGGTAGTCTGTGTTTTTCGTTAGGTTTTTTAGGTTTGCGTGCTAGGGTTTGTGTCACGTAGGGTGTATTAAATGTGCGTCTGTGTGGGTACACCTGTCGCCTACTCCATTATTTCGGCCGAGTGTTCTCCGAGGATCCGTGACACACCTCTGTTTGATCGGCGGGCTCCATTTCAAATGCATCATTTAAATCTAGTGAATATGCAAATTTTTCGCTAGGTGGCTTGAGTATGAGAGTGTTCTAGGACTTCAATTTTCTATTTTTTCGTGAGCGTAGCAGCCTTTCCGCGCAGAAAGAAACCTCGGCAGTGTACCCAAGGAATAATCTATCCGTCTTGCTTAGATCATGAATGGCAGTTTACCAATACCGCTTAAGAGGAAAGTGTACAACGGCTGTATCTTACCGGTACTCACCTACGGGGCAAAAACGTGGAGGCTAATGAAAAGGCTTCAGCTCAAATTGAGGACAACGCATCGAGCTTTGGAAAGAAAAATGATGGGTGTAACGTTAATAGATCGGAAGCGGGCAGAGTGTGTGAGGGAACAAACGCTGGTTATTGACATCCTAGTCGAAATCGACAGGAAGAAATGGGCTTGGGCAGGGCACGTAATGCGAAGGCAAGATAACCGCCGGTCCTTAAGTGTAATGGAGTGGATTCGAAGAGAAGCCAAGCGTAGCAGGGGGCTCAAGAAAGTTAGGTGGCCGGATGAGATTAAGCAGTTTG
The DNA here is from genome assembly GCF_052857255.1 of Amblyomma americanum. NCBI lineage: Eukaryota > Metazoa > Arthropoda > Arachnida > Ixodida > Ixodidae > Amblyomma > Amblyomma americanum. Next base: position 66,179,452 of record NC_135499.1, read on the forward strand.
CGGGGTGAAGGTGGCCGCTGCTAGCACAGGCAGGGTTAACAGGAGAGGTATGGAGTAGCCTTGGCCCTGCAGTGGGCATAGTCAGGTTGACGATGATGATGAATGTCCATTTAATGTCATCGAAATACATTGTGTTTGGCGCCCTTACGCATTAGGTGGCCTTGCCCCCAAAAAACCCAGCATTATCATCATTTAATGTCATCGCCAATAGTAATAGCACCAACAATAGCTCTCGTTAAACACATTATTGAGAAAGCATGCTCGTAGAGGTTTGCTTTATTAAATTAAACTCTGAGAACAAAGAGAGAGGTTGATTCATAAAAATGATTCCTATAATTTTCTATATGCTCTTTTTGGCTACGTGGACATGATCGTAGCTGCTAGCCTGTGGGATGCCTATCTCGCTTCGTTGGCGGTGGGTGAGTGTGGGCACAATAAGTGTGCCATACCCCAGCGAAGCTGGGGGACCCGAAACCACGTGTTCACATCATCATCAGAATTTTTCATTAGCCCTTAAAGCGGTATCCACACTAGGGACATCGGCGCGGATGGATGTGCCGAGGAGGTGCGCGACGTCACCGATCCGCCGAAATCAGCCCCTGCTCTCGACTCACTGCTCACAGGGGCAGCGGGGAGCCGACGAGAGGGACGACCAAAGCGGTTGGGCTGCGGAGGCAGAGGGGGAAGGGTCGAAAAGAAAAAAAAGATGCCAAAACTATACTCCCTTGCGGGGTCGTGTCGGTCCGTGTCGGGACATCCGGGGAAAAACAAACAAACAGACACGAATGAGAAAAACAGTAAAGATGCGCGAAAGGAAGGGAAACAAGAGAGAAAAGACACCCAAAGACGGGAAACATACAAAGAAAGATGCCAGCGGAGGTGTGCACCCTATGCATGCCGCCGAAGACTAAGTGCGGCCAAATCTCCTGGAGAGACGGGGACTAAACATACCGGCCGAACGAACGGTCCCCTCCTTAGTCGGCGCCGGCTGCCTGAGCAGTACCATAAACTGCGTCGCAGCGAGCACTCTCGAAGGCGTGGCGTGTGCGCAGTAGTCCTCTCTGAGAGAAGGATTCCATCGCCCGTGTGAATACAGCTTAAGGGTCCCGTTAGGTGCGTTACATACGGGGGGGGGGGGGGTCAAACAGCGGTGTTGAGCAGTCATACATTACTATGGAAGGGCAAATAATAATAATAGCAGAAAAACTATGATAAGACTAATACACAATAAAGAAAAAGAGACATGGAAGGACATAGTTACCAAATGAGGCATTGCCGTTTGCGTTTGGTGCCGACAAGAGGCAGAGGTATGCGTGGCGATGTGTTTGTGCTGTGGCGGGTTTTCCCTGTGTATGCATGCACATCACATCCGATAGAGAGCCGTCGAGGTACCGTGCTCTGAAATCCATGTAAGTTTGCCCTGGTAAATAAGCGCCCATCGGCGCTGTGCAGAAGAGCCAAGCTTCCTACCCACTGCGGCCGTGTGAAACTTTCCTCAGTTCGCCCGTTACTCAACTTTTCCACTGTAATGCAATTCCCTGTAATCACTGGCGCTCTTCTAAGACTCTGCGGCCTAGTTTGGATCTGCATGCAAATTGTTCAGAACAGAAGATTTAAAACGTCGAGGACATGCAAAATCTGTGATTGTGCAGTGGACGTTTTTTATGCGCGTTGCGTACTATTCGGCCCTTTTGGCAATGAGGGGCACGGAGGAACGGATTTCGAGGTGCCCTTTCCGAAGAAAATGCTCGTTACTACCGGGAAACTTTTTCGTATTGACAAGGCAGACTGACGGAGCAAAAATCAGTGCTCATCTCAGCTGAACTGCCTCAGTACTTTGTGGCTACATATTTGAAAAAGGAGGTATTGATCTCGTCGCTAGAAAGGCTGACCGGCAAGTCATGACGCGAGTGTCGAGCTGGAATTTAGAAGCTTGGCGCCTTGGAAAACAGATTTTTTGCGTACAACATCGCTCACGCATAATGAAGCCGTCCCAGCATGGTGGAGTTGAAGAAGTCGCGCTGTGAACCGAAAAACATCCGGGTAACTGTAAATGGCTCGTCGAGTAGCGCACTCCCTAAAGGGTAATTTGATAATCCTGAAGTCAAGAGTATCTGGTCTACTCCTCTGTTTGAAGAGGTATTCGGGGACCGCTCTCTAGACAAGACTTTATTTTGAAGTAAATATTCAGCTCACAAAGGAGTTAGCATGGCAATTAAAAGAAGCATTATATACTACTCTGCAGCTGACTTTATAATGCATTCTTGGAATATATGCCTGTTCCTGTTAAGTAGATTGTACAGATAATTTTTGGAGCAATTTGTCCTAATACAATGTGTCATTTAAGACGCCCAGATGAGTATATCTCACTAGATCAGGAAGCCAATTTAAGATCCAGTACTCCTAAGGAAGCCTCCTTTTAGAGTTTAGCGTTCAACAATAAATGCCACAATGAAATTACAGTTACTGATTTCAAGCAATATTCTTATTGGGTATATAACATTCGAGGAAAGTGTCAGGCAGCTTGCTTTCGATGTTTAGAGAGTACCCACACCTTGGCTCCTGTAGAAAATAAGAGGAGTGCCTTGACCAGCGCTCTCTTTGGGCACTCAAGTTGAAATCCCCAAATGAATGAAAATAGAAATGCCACGATTGCAAGCAAGGAGGGCAAAATGAAAAGCTTTGCTAACAACATACAAACAATATATGCTATTGCTGTTTACAAGGCACGATTTGAAAGGAGGCTCCTTCTGAAATAAAGACTAGAAAAAAATAAGCACTGAAAGCAATTACACCTCTAAGTATCAATTACCCATGCGCTTCAAGTGTAGTTTAAGTCAAGCTCACACAAGCAATTGAGAACTTTCCCAAGAAGGTAGGTATTGTTGAAGTTAAAAAGTTTTGAACGACAAAAGTTTAGCTAGTAGTATACAGTAGCTAATCTACTAGCTAGGACGTATCTGTAGCCGGTCAGGTGAAGCGGCTCAAAGCGGTTTTCAGTGTAGTACAAGTTGGAGAGAAAACCGCAATCGTGGCCGTTAATGCAATACGGCGAATAAAAAACAGCGTCGATCGGTAACCGTTTCCCTATAAAGCCTAAAGTGAAAGAAATTAAATAGTGTTTCCGAGACACTTGCGCATTCATACTGCATATGGCTGCTTTCCAGCACTGAAAGGGGCATTGCGATATAACTTTTTTTTTCCTCGTCAGAACGCTCCTTACGCCTTCCGGACACCAGGTCAAAAGTAATTATTGAAATCGGAGTGTGCAAACAAAAGACAGCGCTTTGCGCAAAGGCAGTGGAAGTTTGCCGGCAATTTCCTTGCTGGGAGAACCCGCAGCCGCGCACTTTCAGGGAGTCGTCATTCTGGGTACAGGTCAAAGGCAAGGCAAGGGCGATTAACATAGCTAGGGGGAGCGAAGGTTTATTGCAGTTTTTTTAGCATTATTAGGAATAGAAATCTATTATCCTATCCAATCCCTTCTTCCCACCCCCTACCTGTCTTGTGTCCTGCTTTGCAGTCACAATCTTGGCCATGGTTGAAAAGAAAATACTGGACACTGATCTGTATGGTTGGGAAAGGGTTTTAAGTTAGAAAGAACACCAAACAAAACTAAAAAACTAAAAAAACGATATTTCGGAACCTACTGGTTCCTTCGTCAGGTGTGACTGCTGGCGAGTTGCAGCTTGCCTTTTTTAAATCTTTGGTTTTTTAACCGCTTGTTCAGTGGATAATGTACCTAAAATGAATTTATCACTGGACGTTGAATGTAGATGTAAGAGGAGGGAGGGGGAGGGTGTCTAGGGAGCGGTTAACATTGCCCCGCGTCTGCTGAATACGCAGTGACTCGAGCCTTGTGCGTGGGTGCGGCTCAGTGTCCAGCACAATAGTTCCCTGGAAGTCAATCTTGTGGTTACAAGACTAGCAGTATTCTGCCACCGTGCTCCAATCCCTGTTCGTTTGTTTTCCTTAGCGAAAAAAGCCTGTGCTAAAAATTCATTTCAAACATATTGTACTACATTCATTAAAGCTGCGAACTGGGCGAGTTGGTATTGATTCATATTTGAACAGCGCAATAAAACAACGGGTCACAACGAAGAAAGGACACCACAAGCGCTTGTGGTGTCCTTTCTTCGTTGTGTCCCGTTGTTTTATTGCGCTGTTCAAATATGAATATTGTACTAATTTACTATTATTTTTACATCTTTGACCTATGCCTAAATTGCACTACGAATGCTTTCTAAGTACGGTAGGAGTAATATTTTGAACAATCTTACAAATGCATCAAAAATACAACTTTGTATTTATTATACATTAAAAATTTAATACAAATATGCATCAAACGCTTTACATAACATTAAAAGTACACATAATACACAAAAATTTATATTTAATATATTCACATCGGCTTTAAAATGTGTAGTAGTCAGCTTTACTGGATGAGACTGGTTGATGTTAACAGCAGAACTATTGACTGAACCCGGTATGAGCATAACGAGACCATTACTGAGAAAACGCGTTGTCATCAATCAAAAATTCTATCGCAATGCAAGGTCCCGTCACTGGACTGAAGATATCGCCACACAGCAAATGCCGTAGAAGTCCAGCTGACAGCCATGCGGTGCGGACGCATGTTTCGATGCTCTTCGGATCACGCGTCGTGACCGGGAGAGGACGGACTGACGACTGCGAGAGCGACGTGTCTACATCAAATAAATGAGTGTTCTTCTTGAATAATTTGAAAGTGCAGGAGAATTTTAGTTGGGCAAGTTTTTAGAATTAAGCTAGTTAGGAGAAGTGCAGGCTAAAGAGTAGAATTTACGTCAGTGACCTAACGGCCGGGTCAATTCTGGCCGATAGCTGTAGATTTTCAGCGCTCATATGTGAGTTAACTGTTTACAAAGGTAGCTATTCATTTTCTAGTTGATAAGCTTGCGGTAGGCAGAATTTTATTTGAGCACGCATTTGCAGGTGTTTTTTTTTTGGCCTGTCGATATTCTAGCTATTTGGGGTAGAAGTAATCGAATGCTGCTAAGATGGTGAAGCAACTTATGGTTAAATGCGAGGTGTGTGAGTCGTCGGTGAATTTGAAGGAAACGCGGTTCGAATCGGTAGAGGAGGCCGAAAGCGCAGATTTCATGTCCAAATGCTGCGTATTAAGTGCATGCCTGGACAGGGCTGACAAAGCGAACACCAGCCTAGCGTTCCGTGCGGATGCTTTAGAAAGAGAGCTGCAGGTGGAGAGGGCAGAGAAGCGAAAACTTCAAGAACAGCATCGGAATCGGAAGCGAAAATGGCTGACACCGCCATGAGAAGCCACATTGGCGGAGAATCCAGCGCCAGCCACCTGGATGGGGCCTGCACTGTCATGGACAGCGATGAGGAAGTAGGTCAGGCAGGTTCAGGCAGGAATAGCTATGCACACGTGGCAGCTAGGAAGCCTGGAGGCGATGGAGAGGAGGGGAACAAGCTAACCCCAAGGAATGAGGACACAGTCAATGATAAGAGGCAGCATAATCTGGAAGTTAGGAGGGAGGGAGAGAATACCGTAGTGCTTATCGTTGGTGTCTCAAATATGAGGAGGTGCAAAACAGCTATAATGGAGCGTGTAAAAGGTGATACGCGGGTAGCAATCAGGGTATTCTCAGGGAGGACAATGGACGTGGTACTGAACAAGACCAAACGCGAACTTTCTGAGAATGTTACCGGGCCCAATTTGGTAGTGGTAGCGGTGGGGCTAAATGATGTCCTGAATGGTGATGCCACACAGGTAGTGGAAAGATCAGCTGAGGAAGTTGACGATATAAGGGCGACAACGCAGCAAGTGCAGAATGTGGTGTGCACAGTGCCGGAGGTGGAAGGACGAAACGGAGAGGTTGCGAAGGACGTTTGGGCTGTTAATCGAGAGATGAGGAAGTTAAGCCTGGAGAAAGACTTTGAACTGGCAGACATAAAAAGAAGTGCATAGAGCAGGTTTTGGCCGAGGCTGTACACGAGTTGGCATCCATTTCAGTGGAAAGCTAGGATCAGAGGTCGGCAGGCGACTGGCAAGGCCAGGCAGTAGCTTTTTTAGGGGCTTCACTGCGGCTAAGGAATAGGGAAAGGTAGAAGCGAAGTAGGAAGCGGCACAATGGCAGCTGAGCCCAATCCAAATGGCCATTAGAAGGTCCGGGAAGAAAACTATTAAAACAAAATTTAACAGCAGGATCAGTTACATAAACATGCAAGGGGGTAGAAACAGAGCGAAATGATTAGAAATAGAACCGCAGTTAAAGGATGAAGAAGTAGGTGCATACGCGCTTTGCGACACACATCTCAGGCACCTAGAAGATCCACCGTTTATTGATGGCTACATCTGAGAAGGGAGGAACATAACAACAATGGAGAGAAAGGGAGGAGGAGTAGGTATGCTCATCCATCAAGGAATAAATTGGCAAAAAATAAAATCAACTTGCAAAGAAGATGTCTTGGTATCAGGTACAATTGGCAGTAAAAGGACATGGCTAGGGGTAGTCAATTTATGGACAGGGGACAAATGTAGGCAAGAAGACAAGGATGTAGTTAACTGTCTCAATGACGATATAAAGCAGTTTCACCGTTTATTGATGGCTACATCTGAGAAGGGAGGAACATAACAACAATGGAGAGAAAGGGAGGAGGAGTAGGTATGCTCATCCATCAAGGAATAAATTGGCAAAAAATAAAATCAACTTGCAAAGAAGATGTCTTGGTATCAGGTACAATTGGCAGTAAAAGGACATGGCTAGGGGTAGTCAATTTATGGACAGGGGACAAATGTAGGCAAGAAGACAAGGATGTAGTTAACTGTCTCAATGACGATATAAAGCAGTTTCACCGTTTATTGATGGCTACATCTGAGAAGGGAGGAACATAACAACAATGGAGAGAAAGGGAGGAGGAGAAGGTATGCTCATACATCAAGGAATAAATTGGCAAAAAATAAAATCAACTTGCAAAGAAGATGTCTTGGTATCAGGTACAATTGGCAGCAAAGGGACATGGCTAGGGGTAGTCAATTTATGGACAGGGGACAAATGTAGGCAAGAAGACAAGGATGTAGTTAACTGTCTCAATGACGATATAAAGCAGTTTCACCGTTTATTGATGGCTACATCTGAGAAGGGAGGAACATAACAACAATGGAGAGAAAGGGAGGAGGAGTAGGTATGCTCATCCATCAAGGAATAAATTGGCAAAAAATAAAATCAACTTGCAAAGAAGATGTCTTGGTATCAGGTACAATTGGCAGTAAAAGGACATGGCTAGGGGTAGTCAATTTATGGACAGGGGACAAATGTAGGCAAGAAGACAAGGATGTAGTTAACTGTCTCAATGACGATATAAAGCAGTTTCACCGTTTATTGATGGCTACATCTGAGAAGGGAGGAACATAACAACAATGGAGAGAAAGGGAGGAGGAGTAGGTATGCTCATCCATCAAGGAATAAATTGGCAAAAAATAAAATCAACTTGCAAAGAAGATGTCTTGGTATCAGGTACAATTGGCAGTAAAAGGACATGGCTAGGGGTAGTCAATTTATGGACAGGGGACAAATGTAGGCAAGAAGACAAGGATGTAGTTAACTGTCTCAATGACGATATAAAGCAGTTTCACCGTTTATTGATGGCTACATCTGAGAAGGGAGGAACATAACAACAATGGAGAGAAAGGGAGGAGGAGTAGGTATGCTCATACATCAAGGAATAAATTGGCAAAAAATAAAATCAACTTGCAAAGAAGATGTCTTGGTATCAGGTACAATTGGCAGTAAAAGGACATGGCTAGGGGTAGTTAATTTATGGACAGGGGACAAATGTAGGCAAGAAAACAAGGATGTAGTTAACTGTCTCAATGACGATATAAAGCAGTTTGGAGAAGGCGCCGACATTGTTCTGCTGGGGGACATGAATGGCCACATCGAGGATCTGGATGGATACACACATTGTAACGGGAAGTTGATTCTAGTCTTCTGTGACCGACACAACCTAGTTATTGTAAATAGAGAAACTATATGTGAAGGACAAATCACGTGGGAATCCCGTAACATGGAAACGACCATTGACTACTGCTTAATGTCGCAGGGGATCTATAGAAAACACGAAATAATGAAAATAGACGAAGAGGGAAAGTATAGCGTGGGAATTGATCATAAGCGCATTAGTCTACAGTTGGGAGCCCTGATCAAAAGAGAAATGCAGAGAAGTCAAAAAGGAAATGCAAGATTAAACGACGAAAAAATAGCGCTAATAGCAGCCGGCATAGAGGAGGCAATAGAGAAGCGACCCATCAAAAAGTGAGAGTATAATCAGTTAGAACCGCTCATTAGTACAAATAAAAAAGTAGTAAAAGGAGTAAACCGCTGGAGAGGAAAGAGGAAGCCACGAAGTTGGTGGAATTAGGAAATAGGGGAGGCCATTGAACATCGACGGGAGGCATCACGGCCACACAGTGAAGCAGAGAGGGCGCAGTTATCTGAAGAGGAAATAGGCCAAAAATAAGAATCTTATCGACAAAAGAAACAACAAGTGCAGGACATCGTCCAGGCTAAAATAAATCAGTCCTCTGATCGCTGGCTGGCTAAAGTTCGCGATGCAACTAAACGGGGGTCAAGGAACGAATCAAAGAGAGCAGGAACAGATTCACGATGCTGAGGGAAAATGTTTAGAGGGAGACGACGCTGTGAACTACATTGCGTCAGTTATAAGCTGAGTCAGTTAGGAACGACGATAGGGTACTCTCCTAAAATGAGGCAGCAACACAGGACAGGACAATAGAAAACATCTTCAAGCTGGCCAGTCTTAACTGGAAAAGGGCGAAAGAGAATATTCCGAAATGCACATCCGGAGGAATAGACGAATCAAGCTGATTAATGAACTTTGCCTAAGAAGCAAGGAAACACTGATAAAAGCATTGTAGACAGTCATAACATAGAAGCAAATTCAACTCAGCTGGTGGCACAGTAAATGAATTTGATTTATAAAGGGAAAGGCGGTAAGACGAACATAATATCCTTCCAACCGATTACGATCACATCAGTGATACACAGGCTGGCGATGCAGGTGGTGAAATTAAAAATGCAGTCATGGGTAGAAAGTAATAGAATTCTCGGAGAACTTCACAAAAGGTTCAGAAATGGTAGGCGTTTAGATGATAGCCTGTTCGTGCTTACCCAGTGCATAGAAATGGCTAAGGCGGAAAACAGAAATCAGTATTTAGCCTTCCTGGTCATAAGCGGCGCATACGACAACGTGAACAGGGCACTCCTGTGGGGTCGCATTAAATGTAGGGGTGTGCGAATATTGAAATTTTCGAATATGAAACAAATACGAATATGAAGAAAAAATTGCTTCGAGTATCGAATCGAATATTGAATATCTGGTCAGCACAAAAATAAATTCAGAAAAGATATACAAGCAAACATTGTTGCTCATATTTCTTTAATATAATGTATCGCCTTTGCAACCGAAATAAACAAAACTAGACTGCCAGAGTACCGTATAAAAAAAACCATGACATGCGCAGAAATGTATGCTACTTAACTGAACAGCATAACAGTATCCAACCTATAATGTGGTCAGGCAAAATGAAATCCATAACATGACAAGACTGGAGTCAAAAATAACCTGATGGCTAGTACAACCTCGTTAATTCGGAATACAAAGAGCCGACAGAAATGCCCGGGTTATTCAGAGGTCTGTTTTTAAAGTGCACCGCGGCCCCGAAAAAAAAAGAGAACTACCGAAAATGCGGTAGTCTTATGAGCAGGCTCTATCGTACAAACACCTGTAATAAGCCCGTGATGAGCACCGAGTTTCGGCGTGCTGGAAAACATCGCGAGCGTAAGCGAGATGGGAACGCGCATTGACGTCGGAATGGCGAGACTGCTTCTGAAAAAGAAAAAAAATGACCAGCGACGCGTCAGTCAGCGTCTGAAAGCGGCACGGTGCTTTGATCGCTCTACTGGCGAATGCGCGGGCCGACAGTTGCCATGGCCATAGGCGAGTGGCGAAGCTCAGAAACCAAAACTACGCAGCCAGGTTATTTTTTTGACCTAGTGAGAGCCCTCCGAACGTTGTCACGCCTGCCGTTACGCCCACTTAAGAGGTGCATGGGTTACAGTGCACCATGCAAAAGGCGGGATTTTTACAGGATCACTTGCCCTGTTGTGACCCCTCTACTCGCCCCTTCGGGAGCCTCGCGCGAAATTCCGCAAGTACGCTTTTCCACATAGCGTAGTTGACCAAATCAAGATGGCGGTGGTCACGCTCAGAGAGTTAAGGTGACAGAACGAATGCCATGGGTGTGGGCATTAATTATATTATTACGAGGTTAGTTCAGCAGCAGGAACGGTACGCCGTACACAGAAGACACACCACGAAACGCGTCACACAAGCACTACTTCTTCTTCTTCTCCTCAAGTAATATGGCACATACCCACGGGGGGGGGATTGGCCAAGGTATAAAGTAGAATACCAATGAAGCATTTGCGCGGGGAAGGAAACGTAAGAAGACTGAATCAAGATAAAAAAAATGGAAAAATAAAATGAATTCAAGAGGTATGAGTCATCCGGAATAGAATCAATCTAGCCTTTTTTGGACATGCGAAAGAATTTTGTATATAGCTAACAAGATAATCGATTAGTTGCACTTATGTAATCGTGAAGGTAGCCGCATACACTGCTTAACGGGAATCCCTTGGCGCTCGCACCGAACGATAGAATAACTGTAAGAGACAGAGGCAGTCCTAGTCTCGAAAGAGGAACCTCCAGATATTGCTTTCTCTGAACCGCGAACCGCCGGCAAGAGAGGAGACAATGATCGATTGATTCAACTTGCCCACATGATACACAAAGAGCGGCAGCGTCTTCGTCTTGAGTCGACTACTCAGCGACACAAGAACGTCGTCTTCGCTTGGCGACTGCGTACCGTAACAATATAACATATTACGGGGGGATAAAAAAATAAACGCGCTTTCTCGTTGCAATTGTAGGAGCGGGTCGATAACATCTTGTTCGCAGCACATGTGGTATGTGGGAAAGCCCACTTGCGGAATTGCGATCGAAATGCGATCGGTCCACGCGATAAACGATGGAGAAGAAAGAGAACAGGGCCTTTATATTGTTTTCCTGGAACTTTAAACTCTATATGAAGATAATCTGCCCGGATTTTGCGCTTTTGCCACAATCAAATTTATGAAAGTCGTCGCTCTATACGATCGCTGCCGAGTATTCGGGAATTTTCGAATATTCGGAGCTTCACGAATAACTTTACTCGAATACGAATATGAACCGAATATGAAACATATCCAATTCGTATACGAACTTTCGAATATTCGCACACCCCTAAAATATAAAAAAATTAAGGTATCGGTCGTGAGGTTAATTGATTTTCAGCAGGAAATATACCGAGAAAATGAAGTTCAAATTACATGGGATCGAATAAAAAGTGCACCTGCGGAGGTACACAAAGGATTAAGGCCAGGTTGTCCTCTATCATCGCTGCTGTTCATGCTTTATATGATAAATTTGAAAAGAAGGCTACAAGGAAGCAGTCTAGGTTATAATCTGTCGTACAGATTAGGTGGAAAGGTTGAGCAACGGCTTCCGAGTTTAATCTATGCGGACGATATTGTACTGTTAGCGGATAGCCCGTAAGATTTTCAAACTCTGGTTAATTGCTGTAGAGACGAAGGAGACGTTCTTGGTTTCAGTTTTAGCGCATCTAAGTCAGGTGTGATGATTTTCAACGATACAACTGATCAGGTGCTTACAACACAAGGCCATGAAATACCCAGAGTGACCGAATACACACATCTCGGAGTACGGGTAAACGAAGGGCAGATATACACAAAAACACGAAAATATACACAGTCTAATATGGCAAAAGGGCGATGAGATGCCGAAATAATGAAACATCGAGCTTTATAAGGGTGCAACAAATATGATGTAGTGAGAGGTATTTGGAAAGGAATAATGGTGCCGGGGCTTACATTAGAGAATGCGCTTTTGTGCTTAAGGGCAGAAGTTCAGTCGAGGTTAGAAGTAAATCATCGAGCTGCTGGAAGATTAGCACTAGGTGCACACGAGAAAACCGCAAACGAGGCAGTACAGGGGGATATGGACTGGGCATCGTTCGAATCCCAGGAAGCTCAGGGTAAAATAACATATGAAGAACACCTGAGGAAATTGAACGATAACAGGTGGGCAGCTAAGGTATTTAAACGCTTATACAGAAAGAGCGTTGACTCGCACTGGCGGAAAAAAACTAGGAAGCTATCCAGTAAGTATGCCAGACACGAGGACGGAGAAAGAAAGAGCATTAAACGACAGGTTAAAAACGCGGAAGGTAAAAAATTGATAAATTCAATGGAAAAAAAGCATTTTGTAGAACATTATCAATACTGGAAAAGGCAGAACAGAAAGGAAGCGTTTTATGATAACTCAAGAGGCAGTGCCCTACTCTTTGAAGCTAGGTCAGGATGTCTTACAACGCGCAGCTACAAAAAGAAATTTAACAAAGATAACACATGTGCTGTGTGCGGGAAATCTGTAGAAACAATTGAACACCCCATACTCGAATATGATGGTATCCATCCGGATGTCGATACAGGCGCAGTAACTCTTCCTGAGGTAGGATGGAAGTGAGAAAAAACCAATTCGAATATTGGTGGCTAGAAAGCAGAGATGTGACATAAGCTTAAAGGTGAGTGAAAACGTATTTAAAGAAAATGAGGAATCTTAATAACACTCCAACCCCTCAACCACTTGTCCACCAGCGCGGTTGAATCTTAATAACAAACGCAGCGATGGCCAAGTGGTTGAGTATCCGCCTCGCATGCAGGAGGTGCGAGGTTCGATCCCTAGTGCCGCCGGGCACACACCAGGGAGGCACCTGGTCTGGTGATAAGGCTTATTTAAGGTGAAATGCTTGGGAAATGGGTCATTGACCCCACCTTGAGAAGTCGAAAATACCTAGCGCCATGGCGGTCTTTGGCCATATAGATGTCCTTGCGCCATAAAAATACAGCATCATCACCATCATCATCATCAATCTTAACAACAATTTACAATAAAGTTGAGCAAAAATAAAGAAAGAAAGCCGAGCATGGTTGCAACGCCCACCACCCCGGTTCAAAGGGGACGCTCCTACCTACCTTCCATCCATCCATCCATCGATAGAAAGTGACGTCCGTAAAGAGGATGTGTGCCGACAAGCATAATGCTTGGCTTGCCTTATATATACCCCTTGAGAGACTACACATCTTTCCCGGTGAGGCGTTTTTTTGTGGGCTCCCAGACTGTGGGCCCCCAAATTGTCGCACAACTGTCGAAGTGGTCGCTTTCAAATCTGCGTTCAGTGTTGACCCGAATTGCTAGTCGTAACTTGCGTCAGGCGTTCGCGTAGGAGTCGAACTGTCAACCAACGAATACATGTGTGTCTATGGGAGCCGGTCGCCTTGCCAGTCGGGGTCATTTCGCTGGAATGTTCGGGTCCAGAGGTGTCCAAGGCACCCTTGCCGGTATAATACTATCACGTTGTCCGCACGTAACGTAAACAAGTGGCGATTGTCTTCCTGCAAAAAGTTGCCATCAACAAAAGGGCGACAGAAAAGGAGATTTTCCACTGTTACTCGAAACGTGATTTCGAGCACTATAGGCTGTTCCACGGCAGCTTGAAGTGTGCTGCAATTATGTTTGCACAGACTGCCCATTTGTTAGAATTAAAGTATACTTTGCAAGAATTAATTTCGTATTTACGAAAGCACACTTTAAATACATTGCCAACATGCAAATGCGATTTCCCTAAACGCAATTTCGAGCAGTAGATTTCTCAACGGTATATTGAAGTGTGCTGAAAATATGTTTGAAAGGACTAGCCGTTAGAACCTAAGTACGCTTCGTACGAATCAATTTCATATTTACGAAAGTACACTTATAATACAATGAAAAGTTGCTAAAACCGCATACAAATCATTTGACGTATTTCAACTGTGCTTGAAGCATGCTTTAAGTGAGGTATTTTGGAAAGTCTTAAGAAACTATATCTAATACCAAGCATGAAATTTCAGGAATCTACTTCCTGAATATTTTTAGTGCATTCATGAATACAAAATATGTTTAAAATACAATATATGTATCCCGGCGTGTATTCCAAACTTATTAGTTTTCGCTAAGGGTTGACATGCACTTTGTGCGGCTTAATTCTTTCAGCGAAGGCTGGGTTTCGCCAATTTACGACGCGGAATACTTCGCGCAGGGGACCTTGTATACTTTTGTAGGTTTTATTCGTTTTCTTTCACTGCATTCGAAGGATAGGCAGTTTGAATCGGAACGCTGTATTTTAAGACTGGAAGGGAAGAGGAAATGGCTATGTTTCATATTTTGCAAGTGCGATGAGCTTACAAGATACTACATTTCGGAACCAGACGCTTAAAGAACCAGATAGACAGCGCTTAGTATGGTTGCCACCTCATGTCGGCTGCCGAAAATCGCTGCTACGTTTCGACGCCATCAACCCGGAAAATGTAATAATTTAGACAATTTCCTTGGTGGCTGAAGCATCGCCATGCCTTATGCTATGACTACAAAGAATAAAATCGCTTGTTTTGTTTGCATCAACAAGGCCCTCTTAATACACAGGAAAGGAAGCAACCGATTTGGACAGGACAGGTTTTGTTCTCATTGCTGATCATAATAATATGACAAAAATTCACGAACCCTAACTGCCGTGCATTTTACCCTGTTCATTGCCTGTGCAGCTTTTCTATATTCATGGGGCGCAAATACATGCAGAAAATATGGTCCGTAGGAACTGTGTCCATACTTCCAGTTGTACATATTATCGTGAAAACCACGACTTTACTGCTACACACTTTTTTCAGCCGCGTGCAAGAATAAGTTTCTCAGATACTGACTTAATGACCGCTGCGTGAGTTGGCTCCTCGGCGCGACGATGAAGCCTTTTGTCTCAGCGCACATGGGTTCACAGTAAGTCGTGCACAATGTAGAGGGAGTGGAGTTCTGTGCATGTGCATCAGTAGCATCCAAGAAGAGTTCAATACTGCTTGACCATATACACAACGGTGATAATCCGGTCTTTTGTATCCCTGCAGGTTCACGTGAAGATAAAGCGAACAAACGAGGGGTTGTCGTGCCGAGAGAACTGATGCTCCACACCACAGGGTTTCTTGCTATGTTAACTGCAGGGAAAGCTGGCAACCCGGCCGCCTGTGGTGGTTTACATGGAGCTTGTTCGAGACCACCTGGGCCACCATGGGCGCTCTAAGCATCATGGGGCGGAGAGCTACCGACTGCAGAACTACAACTTTTGGCCGAAAGATAATGAAAAAAGAAACGTTGTGCGATAATTAGGAATGTCCTAACATTCAATATTGTCTACAAATTGCAAGAAACGAGCAGAAAAGTATGCAAATATAAAGTTTGCCAAAAATAAGCGATGGTTTGATCTCCTATTGTCGAAGTATTGCAGACCACAAAAGCCAACATATCGTGCTTAACAGGCGCATTTTTAAAACGAAACATGTTTTCAAAAAAAAATTTCTCGCTTCAACACTTTAAGGTGTTTTTTAATGGCACTTAGGAAACCAATAACCTTTTATTGGCGTCGTGAGCTGTAGCGTTTTCGCTACTATAGCTTTTGCGCACTACATTTGCGCCAAAGTCGTATGCGCCGTGAGCGGAATGGGACATCTCAGTAACGCCACAAAAAAAAAAACCGACCGTCCCGCACCAAGCAGCTCATCGCCCCATGATGCTTTGACCGCCCATGGTGGCACAGGTGCAGCGCCGCCAGCTTTCCCTCTAGTTAATAGTAAGAAATTCTATGCGCCACACAGACACCACCATGCCGACGTGGCGAAATGGCAGCGCAGCCGCCAACATTTGCATGCTGCGTAGAGAATGAACGGCCAGTCGTTGCTTTCGCACGTGTTGCCAGTTGAGTGAGACGTTCAATGCAGCATGTTGCTGCTAATATCGTTCATTTACAGTTTCTTATGTCACAGCAAGCACTCGCAAAGGAGCGGGCGGTAAGCTTGCGGCTGCGGGCAGGCCGACGCGTCACACCGCCAAGGTGGCTCGACTGAGCTAGGCCTATCGCGGACTGGCAGCGCAGGCGAAGCAACACGAAGCGTTGCGAAAACACGCTGGCGGCCTCAGAGGCAGAGTCTGTACAGCACCTTTCTGCGCAAGGCGGCGGCGATCCGGTGTCCAGTAGCATGACAAACGCGCGTGAATCAGCAAGTGCAGAGGCAAGAAGCGAGAAGGCAGCGACGAGGGAGACGGCGTCGCCACCTGCAAGCGCGGCGAACCGGCAGCTGCCACTAGGCGGCGGGGAGACGCCAAGGGGCTTGTATTGAAGCCGACGTATTGCTGTTTAGAAATGTTGTAAAATCATGTATATGCCTTTTTTTACTCCTCGGTCTCGCAACACAGTAAAACGGGGCATTTCCTCATTTTCACCATTCACTGCTTGTCGCACTATTTTATGATAAGGAGTTTAAAAGCGCACAGTACCCATTTATACTCCTATTTGAGATAATGTGTGTTTAGAGTGTGGAAACGCGTCACATTTAAGTGTGCGTATCTGATATATGTAACAAGGCTACATGGCTTGCTTTACAGTCGTATAATAGAGCACGTATGGCCTCTAGAAAGTTGTAATGGTCTATAAAGATCTATAAATGCCTAGAAGGGCATTTACAGCTTAATGAGCGAAATTACTGCTTCACTATTGGAATTAGAAGGAAACCATGCAGCCCGGTTACTTTTGGAAAAGAGGTTACATGTTTTAGAAATGATATATCCACAAAGGCAGGCGGAGTCGGGCCAGCGTAGTAAATAGTGTAAGTGACCAGGCTTTTTTTCTAACGGCGACTATGGAAAGGAGCTATGAACTGGTCTCAACACTGTTGCTAAGAAACCGCGTTTTGTCGCAAGGCTTCCTCAATCGCAAAACTCAATTTTAAATGTACGCTACATATAAGCTGCCTTGGTTATGGCACCAAAACTTTCATTAGTCACCTGCTTCTTTACTGTGAAGGTAACAACTCTTGCGAGATGCTGTCAAACCCAGAGGCAGGCGGCCTTCTTCCATCGGTCCTTCAGTGTGCTTGTGTCTGTCGCGGAAACGCTGTCACTTGCAACGGATTTGATGTCAGCTTGTTTATTCACTACATGCAGAGGTTCGCTATGGTGCGGTGCTCGGTAATAGGGGAACTGGTGTTCTTGGTGAACTCATCGCTGTGAAACGCTTAGCTGTTCTATTGTCTACGCCTCGCCGCATGCAGAAATTTTTTTTCTCACCCATATATAGCCATGTGTCCAAGCTGACTTTAGCCAAGGAATAAAGATATATAGGTTCAAAACAGGTGAGAGCCCCTTCAACCATGCTGTTCTCCACTAGTGAACAAGGGATGAGGGGGAGCCTCAGACCGCTAGCCACTGAGGCTGGAGGACTGAGCCTTCTCAACGCTTGTTGAATTTGTTTTGCGTCTGTTTTGTGTAATTTCGGATGATAATTCTTCAAGAGTAAACATACAGAAGACGGCGTGAGCCATCGGCATGGTTTTAAGTTTTTATTTATCTCAATTTATAGAGTTTATTTCAAACATTTCGTGGCTGAGGAGCCGACAAAAAGGCAGAGCTCTTTGGCAATGTGTCAGCCCCCTTTTCGGCCTTTAAGTCAGTGCTTTGGAGAATTTTAAAGCAGTACAAAAAAAAGGCCAGGAAGAGATACCCACACTGAATGCAGATATTCATAAAGTACATGTTCACAGCACACATGAGAGTATAAAAAGGGACCAGGAAGCGGTACGGTTACAAGGCATTGCACATTGCTCATAATTTACAGTATCTGAAATATATAGGCGAAACAAAGGCACAACATGCTCAATCGAGGACATAAGGCCTAGGTTTGTAGAAGAAAAGTGGAGGAAATTTTTTTTCCGGGTCTCCTTCGCGAGTGTGCCGTGGCAGCCGGTTATGCTGCAGTACCGCCACTGTTCATCCGCTTTGAATCTGTTACCGTTCAAGCTTAACAGAGGCCCAAGGAGACATATTCAGAGGAGGAATTTAAGCCTCATTCGATGCGAATGCTCGCTTTGTTAATTTACGGTGTTTTTATGGTTTCTCCGATTGAGCAACAAAATTATTTAAAAAGATACTTTTTAGCCGAAAATTCAAGTCGTAAATTGTAGAGCGTCCCAAAAACCTCTAACCAGCAGTTGTTATTTTGAAATGTTCTTTAGATAGGTTTTCATGTTTTGAGAATTAATCTCGATTATTAAGAAAAAAATACCTCGCAACAAACCACTTTTGCGGAGTCATGCGTTGTACGAATAGCGACATGAGCGGCTCACATTTATGTTGTAGTATAGTTTAACAAAGGAATGCTTAGGAGCAATGGAAAGGGGAAGAACAGCTGGGGAGGATCAGATAACAGCAGATCTATTGAAGGATGGAGGAGAAATCGTGCTAGAAAAACTGACTGCCCTATATACGCAATGCCTTATGACCTCGACTTTACCAGAACCTTGGAAGAATGCAAACATTATCCTAATTCATAAGAAAGGAGACGCCAAGGACTTGAAAAATTAAAGACCGATCAGCTTACTATCCGTTGCCTGCAAGGTATTTAATAATCTAATCGCTCAGAGTGTCAGGGCAGCCTTAGACCTTAATCAACCAAATAATCCTTATGTCAAAGAAGAAGAGCCTTATGTCATATATATATATATATATATATATATATATATACTGCGTAGCTACCATACTTCCCCATAAAGTCAGCAATAAAATTCCAAGAAGGAAGCGCTTTAGGCAAGGAGACACGATTTCACCAAGGATATTCACCGCCTGTTTACAGAAGGTATTCCGAGGCCCGAATTGGGAGCAGTTGGGAATAAGAGTACATGTAGAATACCTAAATAATCGGCGATTCGCTGATGACATTGTCTTGTTGAGTCACTCGGGAGGTGAACTGAAAATAACGATCAATGTGTTAGACAGGCAGCGCAGAACGCTGGGTGTAAAAATTAACATCCAAAACACCAAAGTAATGTTCAAAAGTCTAACAAGGGAACAGCAGTTCACCATTGGCAGTAAGGGGATGGAAGTAGTAAAGATTACGTCTATTTCTTATCCTTCTAGTTATTTCGCCCTCATGAACTGAATCAGCTGTCACTACCTGCCCTAAGAATACGTCTACTTCGGGCAGGTAGTGACACCTGATCCCGTTCATGATACCGAAATAACTAGAAGGATAAGAATTGGGTGGAGTGCGTATGGCAGGTGCTCTCAGATCACGAATGGCCATTTACCAATATCCCTCGAGAGAAAAGTGTACAACAGCTGTATCTTACCGGTACTCAACTACGGCGCAGAAACGTGGAGGCTAACGAAAAGGGCTCAGCTTAAGTTAAGGACAGCGCAGCGAGCCATGGAAATTGTCACATGTGATAGGAAGTCTCAAATAGAAGTATGAACTAAAGTGGTTTCGAGAAGACGACGAGGATGACGATAAGCATGGCATGTATTAACCCAGAAATAAAGAAGATGAAGAAGAAGTAGTCTATGAGGTGGGAAGAGATGATTGGTGGAGAAGAGAAGACGAAGACGATGAAGACAAGGATGACGTGTACCGACGCCAAGGTTTGATAAAACCGCAACGGATAGCGTGGCACGGGGTGGGGGGGGGGGGAAGAGAACAGAGAATCGGAGGTCCCGGGGGGTCAGGAACATCTCGGATGGAAGAGAGCAACGCCGGCTATGGGGCCGGTGATCTCGGGTTCTACGGCGTCGCACCGTGGACCCATTCCGGGGATTCAACGGCTGACGCAACCACCTGCCACGGCCAGGGGTGCCTCCAGCGCTGTTGTTACTCATCCGGGTGGTGCCCACAAAGCCAACATCGCCATCATCACTTCCACGGGCACTTGGACTGGGAGCTCGTACTACGGTGAATGAAATTGAAAGCAATTGAAAATGCGTTCAAGGGTGTCAAACTATTAAGAATGGAAAGCCTAACCAACTGCGCTATCGCGTCATACCATTAAAGCGGAGCTTACGTGTCCTCTCCATTTTTTTTGTCTCACCTGCGGCATTGACGGTGCAGAGAAGAATACATGAACTATTGCTTCTATATATGGGTAAACAAGGCAGCTTCTGAATGAGGACCTCTTTACAGTGGAGTCCGATGAGCAACTTAAGTTGTGACTGAATTTTTCTTCTGCCGTGTTTAATTTCTAGAAAAGAGCAAAAGCGCCGCTGGACGTTTCGCTGCGGCAACCGCGACGCAGTGACATCTTGCTGCCGCTCACAGTCGCAACCAAACTTACATCAGATTCAGGAGTTTCGACCAATCAGGTGAGGTCAATTTTGACAGTTTCGACTGTGACACAAACTCAGAATAAGCACTCATGTGTGTATCTTGGTGTATCACGTCGTCTAGTATGCCTACTGATGTATGCTAATGAGTGTGCAATTAGAAGTAGTACCAATTGAAACGAAAGGCAAACAAACGTACAGCGCTTTCGCGTTGGGGCAGCTAGGGCTTGTGTCCCCCTATTTTTTACTGATCACATCGCCTGTTTGTCATGCTTATGTTTGGTTTGTCATGAAATTGTGTAGCCTATGAGCGCTCGCTGCATACCCGACTCCGACTGTCCTCTACGTACCTGTTTGCGAAAACATGCGTGGCCAAAATTCTTTAAAATGCGATGCAGGACTCTGAACGCCACATGCAATAGCAAAGCCGACGTGTATTATTGCCAAATTCCCAGTTATCTTCTTCCTGGTTTTAAAGAACAATGTTTTTCGTCCACGTAAGAAAACCAGAAAAAACAAAAGCGTGAAAACATCGCGACATAGCAAACGCTTTTCGGAGGAGGATGGACAGCTGGGCGAATTGGTAATAATTCATTGTGGGTGTTAGAGCGGGAACTACACTGTTAGCGAAAATACACCCAAATGGGAGTAACTAGCTTGTCCTCTAGCCCATACCCAAAAGGAGGTTTATTTACTCCATATAAATGCAGTATTTGATTTACTTCTTTCTACAAGGGAGGTATTTAGGTGTACAAGGGAGTCTTTTACTACCCACAGAAATGGAGCCCAAAAATGGCGTCGTGATTATTTATCCTCATTCAGGCTCATCCTTACAGCAGTACCAGCGGCCGGAATGGGCAGTAGCTGCGGGGGGAGCCGGCAATCCAACTAGGGAATTGCGCTTCCCTAACGTGACCCCGCGTCACGCGTTCTTTTCGCCGTCTGCAAGCCCAGCGGCGGCGTAGGCGGCAGGAGTCTGCTTGTCGTCTGCTTTTGCTGTACGAGGTTGTTTGTTTGGCTACGCTCGTACATAAAGAGATATAGCATTAGAATAAATAGTTATAAAATGGATAGGAATCGCTGAGTAGTTTTCACGATCGTGCATCACACTATATTTGACTAAATACCAGATCAGACTAAGTAGAAAATGAAAACACCCCAGAAGGTAGATTGGAATGGCAGTGTTTGGCTTCGTATTCACTTCTTTAATGCTTGGCATTTCAATATAGTTGAGGAAAATGTAGCCTCATCAGCTCAATCAAAAGCTCAGCGTTGAAACTATATTTTATCAGAGTTCAAGGTTATGCAACGCACTATAATCTGTTGCAACACACCGCGAGAACCACACTTGAAAAAAGCTGTGAGAATTAGGCCTAGGAAGGGGCTCTAACGGGGTGGCGACACTAACAAAGGAAGGTCAGGTATGGTTAGAGCACTGTAAGCTTCACAAGAAAAGTTCAATCATGCACCTTACTGTAGGGGAAAACGGCGACAAGCCGATATCTTGTACCGCGGCAGGCGCCCGTGAAGGAGCAGAAGTGAGCAGAGATCCAGCGACGGCGGTAACCAAGGGGTCGTCACTCACCGCCATTATCAGACGACTGACCACAAGCAGACGAGACGCTAGGTGGCGGGGCGGTAGGCGCAAAATGGTGTTCTATTACTCCTTTGGGGACTTGGGGAACATTAAGACCAAAAAACTCCATTTAAAAATGGGAGTTATAAGGAGGAGAACCCTCCTTTATACCACATTTTTTGGAGTAGGGGAGTAAAATGGGTCATTTAAAGCATTTTTACTCCATATTGATGGAGTACTTGTTCCCGCATATGGAGTATGAACGGTGGCGCCAACCGGTTAAACTCCCATTTGGGTTAATTCTTGTTTACAGTTTCGGCGACGGAAAAAAGCATTAAGACAACACTCGTCTGTGTTGTCTTCTTGCTTTTGTCCGTCGCCTAGACCGCGCTGTTTCTACCGACATTGCACTTCTGGGAGCATTTTCATCTGATCCGCAGCTCTCCCGAGCTGATATTCTCGATAGAAAGCCGCACTTTAAAAAAAAGAGCGTCCATTTACGAAGAATATCCACGGTGCAGAAAGGGAGGGAAGATGGGATTTCGGAAAACGCAAAACAAAGTGCACCGCCTTTTTTTAATCCGATAACCGATTACTATGAAGAACTTGCAAGCTAAATGAGGCCGTTCGGGGGGATCGACACCCTCGGGAGGCGTCAGGCTGAGGTGACATCAAATGGTGGACAGAGACGTAGTGGAGCGCGTGCTTTGGGCGACCAGCTCGAGCGCGAACTCCCGGACGGCGCTGCAGTGCGGCATCTCGGCGAGCCAGAAGCAGACGTCGCGCCACGCCTGGCGCTCCGTCTCATCGGCGGCGTCGGCGAAGCGCGCCTCGTACGCCCCCACTAGGGTCCTGGTGAGGGCCTCCAGGTACGCCACGTTCGTCCACGGGTGGAACGACGACAGATCCTCGCTGCGCGCACGCCGCAACGAAAGCGGATAAAAGCACGCGAACAGGCGCCCCAGGCAGCGCGAATCGCTTCAAGTGCGGTTATTCGAATGCAAAGAACGGCTGAAGAACTCGGCAAAAGACGCACACGACCGACGAGGATAGCGAACAAGATGCAGATTCTCATGGCTTCATAATAATAACAACCCGTTTGAAGATAAAAAACAATTTTAACGCGGTCCGGTTAAGTGTCCCGTTATGCGGAAAATCCGGCATCGTCCTCGTCGGAAGTGGCGGCGAGAGGAAGAAAAATTCTCAGAGCAGCAGCCTAGTGGTCCTGTCTAGGTTGCCTTATGACGTGACCATGCGACATGTTGACACAGTCTATGGCAGGTGGAAGTTAATGATTTGTCACGATAGGTTCATCGCGGAAAGCAACCCAGGTCTCACAAGTCCTACCTGTGGCTGTATTTGAAACAGCCACTTGCCGGGGAAGTGGCGCATAGCTTGACACCAGCATCACTGTGCCAGGAGGGGTGTGAGGACTCCCAGCGATCTGTGAATGTAAAGTAGAGAACTACTGTGGCTGCGAAGTGGTCCGCAAGGACCCCACTCTGAGGCCCATTACGTTACCGCGTCATACCCTCAAGATGGAGCTTATGTCTCCCCTAAGTCTTTTCGGTCATTTCCACACTAAATACGAACGCGACCTCAAGATATTGCACGCCAGTCGAAAAATTGGCAGAAGTGTGCTCGTGCCGTATAAATATGGATGAATAATTTATTGAATGCTCAAACTTCATGTCCTTCCTTACTGGTGGGACCTGCAACTGGGGACATTTTTCTCGCTGCTAAGGAGCCGAGAAATGCCCGCTGCAGCAGTACTCGCTGCACCTTATTTGTGCTGGCTGTTAGAGAAGACCAATCTGATTGATCAGCGGTTATCATGTACAAAGAACACGTACAGCGAGCTGCAAAAATTCACATTTTAATTTGAGAGTGCTAGCGACGCAGAAGCTTGTCTGAGGCGGGTCAATGAAATGAAATGGTTGGAGGGAGATAGTACTCAAAGCTTACGCGGAGAAAGGCACCATCGCGAGAATTGCTCTGTGTTAACGTCGCGACAAGTTTGTCGACAATCAAGAGTATCAGAAAAAAATAAACTTCTTCGACTACTGAACACGCGACGTCTTAGAAAAGCTCTACTGTGCGCTGCGGCAGCTAACAAGAAAAAGAAGAAATATCGCAGTTGAATGATAAGCTATGAAATATCTCAGAAGAGGATCTGGGACGGTATATACCAAGAGCGTTTTCTCTGTGTAGGTTGTCTTTCTTATGAAAACTACAACTATTGCTTCATCACCATCATCAGCCTGGCGCTACATCCACTGCAGTGCAATGGTCTCTCCCATGTCGCTCCTATTATCCTTGCCCTTTGACAGCTGCGCCAAAATTATGCATGCAAACTTCTTACTCTCATCCGCCCACCTAACTGTCTGCCGCCCCCTGCTACTCTTGCCTTCTCTTGGCATCCACTCCGGTACCCTTAAGGACCAGCTGTTATTTTGCCTTTGCATTACATACCCTGCTCCAGCCCATTTCTTCCTCTCGATTTGGACTAGGATGTCATTAACTAGCGTTTGCTGCCTCACCCGCTCTGCCCGCTTCCGGTCTCACGTTACACGTTACACCTATCATTTTTCTTCCCAAGGCTCGCTGCGTTCTCCTTAACTTAAGCTGAAGCCCTTTCGTAAGCCTCCACGTTTCTGTCCCATAGGTGAGTACCGTTAAAATACAGCTAATGTATAGCTTCCTTTTGTGGGTATTGGTAAACTGCCATTCACGATCTGCGAGAACCTGCCATACGCGCTCCACCCCATTCTTATCCTTCTAGTTATTTCCCTCTCATGATCCGGATCAGCTGTCACTACCTGGCCTAAATAGACGTATTCCTTTTCCACTTTCAGCACCTCGTTACCAATTGTGAACTGCTGTTCTTTGCTAGATTCTTGAAGATTACTGTAGTTTTCTGCATATTAATTTTTAGACCCGCCATTATGCTCTGCCTGTCTAACTCATTGATCATGATTTGCAGTTCGCCTCCTGAGTGACTCAGCAAGGCAGTGTCATCAGCGAATCGCATATTATTTAGGTATTATCCATTAACCCTTATCCCCGACTGTACCCAATTCAGGCCTCGGAATACCTCCTGTAAACATGAAGTGCACAGCATTGGCGGGATCATGTCTCCTTGCCTGGCGCCCTACGTCATTGGAATTTTACTGCTGACTTAATAGAGGACTATGGTGGATGTGCAGTTGCTGTATATATTTTCCGGTATTTTGACATAAGGCTCTTCAACATGGTGATTCCGCAATGCCTGTAAGACTTCTGAGGTTACCACTGAGTCACATGCTGTTTCGTAATCGATGAAGGCTATAAATAGGGGTTGGTTACATTCTGCGCATTTCTCCATCATCTGATTGATAGTTAAAATATGATCTATTGTGGAACATCCTTAACGAAAGCTTGCCTGATCATTTGGTCGAATAAAGTCTAAGGTTCTCCTGACTCTATTAGCGATTACCTTAGTAAATAATTTGTAGGCGACGGACAGGTAAGCTGGTCGGTCTATAATTTTTCAAGTCCTTGGCCTCTTCTTTCTTATGAATTAAGATAACGTTCTTCCAAGCATATACGGTCGAGGTCTTAAGGCATTGCGTATACAGGGTGGCTAGTTTTCCTAGCACAATCTTCCCCCCATCCTTCAACAGATCTGCTGTTATCTGATCCTCGCCAGCTGCTTTTCCCCCTTTCCATCGCTCCCAAAGGCTTTCTTTAGTTCCGCTTTCGTTAATGGCGAGATGACGCATTGCTGTGCGGTGCTCTCTCTCTCATTAACGTTCTGATTACATTGGCTACTATATAGATTTGTGTACAGTTCTTCAGCTACTATCCATATTGCTAATGACACCGCCATCCTTGCCTCTTAACGCATACATCTGATTTTTGCCTATGCCTAGTTTCCTCTTGACCGCTTTTAGGCTACCCCCGTTCGTTAGAGCATGTTGGATTCTCTTCGTAATAACCTTCTTTTTGTCGGCTACCTTGCGCTTATATATTATCTTTGATAGATCTGCCTGCTCTATTCTGTCGGCAGGGTTAGACGCCCTCATGATTTGGCGTTTCTTAATCAAATCTGTAGTCTCCTGAGATCGCGTGCCGGTATCATGTCGAACCGTACTACCGCCTACTTCTACTGCTCAGTGTATATTGCTTAAATGATGGTATATCATACCACATGTACTATAACGTGTTGAATCATGGTATAATACATGCTCTACATATTAGCGCTTTGCGACGTTTATATGTAAAGATGCAACAAGTCATTAGATTTTGATGCGTAATCAAATACTTACCAAGCAGGAAGCAGCGTTGTCAAGTGCGTTGCTACATATTCTTGCGATTTTTTCTCTACGTTGATGAAGCATCTCGAATATGGGTGCTGCATCTCATTTTCTTGTTGACAATACTGCATTTTTGCTTGTTTTTCTTTGCTGCGTTATGATTTCTTTTCGTTCATGCAATTACTCCTCTTAAATTAATGAGCTTTCCAGGCTCAGAATATTTTCAATTTCGGGCGTCTCACATTGCAGTCCAGGGTGATAATTTGCGATTACATTAATTTTCACTAGAAGCAGTAAACACGTTGTTTCTTTTTTTAAGGAGGGGGTGGGGAGGAAGAGGTGACGTTTTTCAAGGCATAGCGCAAATGGAATAACAACTTCCTGCTATTACGTACAACAGTATCTTTTTTTTAAAGTGACTCATGCTTAACCTGTCATCTCCTTTCACGATGCGCACGTCCCTTCCCGCTTATTTCTCTTCTAGTCAGTTCAGTAAATATCTCCGCCCATGCGACCTTCAGAAAACACAGCAGTAAAAGTTTTCTTACTATGGTATGTGGGGGGCGCCGATGAAGCTATATTTTACGCAATACACCAAAAGTTGGTAACTAAGGAAAGCGCGTCTGATCAGACAACGACGGACATTATTTGCATGAATTCTGTGTTCACTCTCCCGTTTCATCCGAGTAGCCGGACTTCTGCATGCAATGAAGGCAATCTGCGCGAAACCATAACAAATATTTATTTTATTTATGCATATACCTACATCGTCCATGGGGCATTATTGCAGGGGGATTATAAACATAGTAGTATACAAAAGTCAAGGACAAAAAAAAAGAATACCAAAAGCAAGAACAAATATTACAAAGTACTCTATCTGATATAACGAAACTCATTGAAAACATGCCTCAAGCAGAGCTGAGGAAAAGATTGGAGAAGGAACACTGGCAATTCTTTCAGGCAGCCTATTCCATTCGTTTATGGTGAAAAGGAAAAATGTATGGGCAAAAACATTCGTGCGGCAAGCAATCCATAATTTTTTTCCGGGTGATCAGTTCTAGAGGAAATATAATGTGGGGCCTTCATGTAAAGAGTTTCGTCTATTCTGGTGCCACCGTTATATACACTGTAAAAATTTCAACCTCAACAATTCTTTCCTTTGGGACAAGGGCTGCCACCCTCGCTCGGTTTTAATGTTTGTTATGCTGGAGGCAAAGTCGTAATTGTAAGTGGCGAAACGTGCAGCGCGGTTCTGAATTAGTCCTAGTTTGTTAATCAGGTTATGCGTATGTGGGTCCCAGATTGTGCATGCATATTCTAGAATAGGCCTTATGTTAGAGAGATAGAACGCGTCTTTGAGGGACATTCACTACGTTCCCATGCACTGAACCTTTTTCCGATGTGTTTGCATTATAAGAGCCCTGCCAACCCCTTTGTGCAGCTATTGGATTTGTATGTATTTAAAATTTTTATTGATCATGAATGCAGACAGGTTACGCACTTTGGTACTTTACCGAGGCTTTCAGCATCCATAGTTTCATTTTTAAGAAATTTCGGGGAACACTGGTACTCTTTAATTTACAATGAATATTTATACGCGATAGCTTATAGAGCTCGTTCGGTGGAAAAGCCGTCGGCGTCGTAGTACAAGCCAAATTACAAGCCATTGGGCTAAGCGAGAAGCAGTGCTGGTGAGCAAGTCGGCGGCTTTGTCACACTTGTTTCACGATATTAACAAGCTAAATAACACGATATTAACACCACATAAACGCGTCCTCCAAGATAATGCGTAGCTCTTAAGCAAAAACTGCCGTAATGTAATGCAGCCATGTAGAGTGCAACAGCAGCTCGCAAAAAATTGGCAGTGGCTTAGCTCGGCTATGCTAGGATGGTCGTAGCGAGAGCTGCAGTACCCCCTGCTCTAATCGCCTGATCAGTTATACGACGACCCTTTACATCCTCCTCTTAAGTGGTTGTTGATGTTGATGTTGTTGCCATTACTTCATCTTGATGTTCTTGGGAAGGGGCCATGCGAGCTGATATGCGCCGCTTGTTACGCTACTCCTCTTGGCGTCTCCGCTTGGCAAGACGTTCTTCTCTTTGCTCAGGCATCTCCGCCGCTCGTTTACGTTCTTCTCTTTGCTCAGGCATCTCCGCCGCTCGTTTAGCCTTCTGACGTTCATTCTTTCTCTGCGGAGCGGCCAAATACCAGACGACAACTTCTGGGTCCGAAGAATTGATCTTCTCCTGACGATACCGCCGTATAGCGGCGGCTTGAATCTCCTTTCCGTCGCCCATACGAAGCGATTGTGATGCACCGAGGCGTATCACGTAAACTTTTATACACACAGCCGCACACACGCATATTTTCCACACGACCCCACACGCGGCTGTGGCAGCAGCCGAGCTCTGACGTCATGCGCCGCGCACCTGCTGCCCTTCTCCGGTTGCCG
The DNA here is from genome assembly GCF_052857255.1 of Amblyomma americanum. Classification (NCBI taxonomy): domain Eukaryota; kingdom Metazoa; phylum Arthropoda; class Arachnida; order Ixodida; family Ixodidae; genus Amblyomma; species Amblyomma americanum. Next base: position 66,208,146 of record NC_135499.1, read on the forward strand.
CGCATGCGCTTTCACGCGCGGCGCCGGCGGGCATAGTCGGGCCGGCGCGGCTCCTCGCGCGGCGGTGCGGCGAACTCTGACGTCTTGCGCCACGCACCAACTGCTCCTCTCTGGTTTCGCGCATGCGCAATATCGCTCTCCCAGGCTCACGGCAAAATGCTCGACTAGGTAACGCAGTGTAGCTCTCGCCACAAAACTATATGTGCGCCGGCCGCTCCACGCTTCCTCGTCGCGTGTAGCAGACGACGCTCCCGGCAACAAGCAAGACAACTGCAGCGTCGTTAGTTCCCCCGACCGCCAGTTGGGGCACCACCGCTTAGCTATGAAACTGGTTTTGTTCTAATAACGTTGATTTCGGTCGTGTACGTTGGCGCGTACCGTGACAACGCAAGCATGATAGGGCATACTCTCCAAAAGACCGCGTGCTGCGTAGCCTTTTTTGAAGCGATAGGTTCACTACGCCATGTAAAGCCAAGGTCATCGGGCCGAGCCGGAGCTGTTAATGCGCATGCGTCGTACAACAGGTGCGCCCCACTTGCCGCCGTCAGAGTTGCGCCGCTGCCGCCGCCAACTCCGCAGCCTCGCTGCGCCGAGCAACAGACGCGCGTCATTGATCGGCCGCATTATAAACAGAGGGTGCGAAGCGCTCGTTCTTCAGACGAACGACGGGTTAAGAAGCGGGAAGTTCTCGTGTATACTGCGACCGACATCAACGGCGACGGCGGGAAACCACGTCGACGGACCCCGAGTGATGCTATCGCGTACACACAAGGTTTAACCGGAGCTAAACCATCAGCAATTTTTGTTTGTGTATTAATCAGCCATTGGAAACTAAAAACTCGTTTCGGAGCGAGGCCTCCAGAAGCTCTCGCTTGCTCACGCATTCTAAGAAGATGAACGCTAGTAAACAAATGTTCACATGCGACACGAACGACATGAGCCTGCAACACATGACGGCAGAAGCTTAGGGAAGCAGAAGTCGATTGTCTTCATCGTGGGTCGGCGGCACATAGTCTGTTGTTCTACATTTATGGAAGTTCACATATTTTTGGTAAAGAAATTAATAGATAACTTTTCACCGATTTCTCTTGCCAAAACCTTTGTGCAGCTATTGGATTTGTATGCATTTAACATTTTTATTGGTCATGCAAGCAGACAGGTTACGCACCTTGGTACTTTACCGAGGCTTTCAGCACCTATAATTTCATTTTGATGAAATTTCGGTGAACCCTGGTACCCTTTAATTCGCAACGAATAATTAAACGCGATAGCGTATACAGCTCGTTCGGTAGAAAAACCGTCGGCGTCATAGCAGCAGTACGTGTAGTTGTCGGCACCGCGCGTCGGAAATATTCGAGGGTTGCGTTATAATCAGAGGGTACGCACACTCACTGATTAAAGAAACCGGGGTCTAGGCCAGGAATCGAACCAGGGCCTTTGGCGTTCGAGACGGGGACGCTTCTACTCAGCCACGACGGTTGAACATGAATAACGACGTGTCTAGTGAATGCACGGGTTTCTTAGAAACGTATCTTTGAGGTCTGTACTGAGGCGAACATGAGTATTTATGAGCATGTAAATTACATATGTCGGAATTAAGCGAGTACCATGCTGGTTTGGTTTATGAGGGTTTAACGTCCCAAAGCGACTCAGGCTATGAGAGACGCCGTAGTGAAGGGCTCCGGGAATTTCGACCACCTGGGGTTCTTTAACGTGCACTGACATCGCACAGTACACGGGCCTCTAAAATTTCGCCTCCATCGAAATTCGACCGCCACAGCCGGGATTGAACCCGCGTCTTTTGGTCCAGCAGCCGAGCGCCATAACCACTCAGCCACCGTGGCGGCGAGTACCATGCGTTTCCAGTAAATTTCCTCCGTGATTGGCGTGCAGTCATAGCGACAATGTGTGGCACCCACTGAAACCCCTTCGCCATGCACGCCGCTGGCCCGGCAGATGGCGCGTGCGTAGGCGAGCTTTCTGCGTCGGAGTAGTGTGGCTCGTTTCTGAACAGATGTGATGGAACCGCAGCCATCTACGAGTGCTACTGTGGTGCAGCGTCTGTGTTGTTTTCCGAGGCCTCCTAGAGACTCCGAGCTTTTTATCCAACGGGCAAGGGGATGGCGTTCCGTGCACTCCCTGGCAGCGCTGGAACACGCTTTCCACTCTTGAAGCGGAGCTTAAGTGTACTCCATTTTTTCACTGTTCTGATCGTGTTTTTTGTTAAGTATGCAGCTGAAAAGGCCTGCCAGCCGGGCCCAACAACTTCGCTGGAGCTGCCTAGGAAGCGAGCTAAAAAGCTCATGCATAAGGTTGGAAGACATCTTGAGTGATGTGCGTGAAACATATTAACTGTTGCGTAGATCAGCGAAAATAGAAAAAAAATTCCCTCGGCTTAACCGCCCGCTCGTTAGCGCTCAAAATTAGCACAACGGTGGCACTTGGCGCTCATATTTGTTGTGTGTTACGTTTGGGTGGATTACCTCCCTGATTCGGTCAAAATTAATCAGAAACCTTCATCGTCTGCGCCGACGGGGAACCAAAACTGGAAGCTTTCGCAGTAATGATGCCGGTAGCGCCATCATGCGCCCTCCAGACGAACGAGCACTCTACCATGCAGGCAGGCTGCGGAAAAACTTGTGGTTGGTTTTGGTTTTTTTTCTTGGGGATGTGTGTGTGTGAAAAACTTTATTTCAGGGAGTAAGCTTGAGGTAGCCGGAGCAACCTCTCGCAATCTCTAGGTGGGCTCCTCATTAAAGGAGCCCATTGGCGACCGCCGCGACTCGGGCTCGGTGGACCAGGGCCTTCTGGCTTGCTAGGTCCGAGCAGTCGAGCAGGGCTGCCTCCCAGTCCTCCAGGGTGGGGTTGGGTTTGGGGGCGAGGTTCGGGGTTGACTGGCATGCCGACACCATGTGAAATAGTTTCGAAGACTTCTCCGCACAGTGTGGGCATTCTCCTGTTCAGGCAGGATCAAAGTGTTTTAAAACTGCCGGATTCAGCAGCGTTTTGGTGTAAAGGCGGAGGAGTGTGCGTTCCTCCACCTTTGTGAGGCCCTTAGAAGGCTTGTGATAAATTGCATGGCCTAATTGGAATAATTCAGTAATTTCTCGAAAAGTGAGGGCCGGATTGGGTTCGGGATCCGTATCCAAAGGGTCTGAAGGCGTTGCCCGGAGAGTGAGCGCGCGGGCGGCGGTGTCTGCCGTTTCATTGCCTTCGAGGCCCATATGAGCTGGAGCCCATACAATCGTTCGAGACGCGGGGGCCCCGAGGTAGTTACTGTTTTGAAGGATGCGATGCGCAAAGAGAGGAATGTACCCCTGTTTAATATTTCTGCAGGCCCCTCTCGAGTCGGTGACGATCACTCGCGACTCCTGGTCTGCGCGGCTAACGCGATGGCACCTTCTTCCGCATGTGTTATGTCTTGAGCTCAGAACGTTAGGCCATTCACCATGATTTTTTGGTGGACGACTGCGGCCGTGTACCACCCCCCCATGGTTAGGGCCTGAGGCGTCCACGTAGAAGATGCCATGTTTGTTCCCATAGTGACGGGCCAGTGCCTCCGCCCGCGCAAGGCGCCTGCCACTGTGGTCGTCACGTGTCATGGTGGCCGGAAGAGGGCGTACGTGCAGGGCGTATCTCCAGATTTCAGGAATGCGTACGCGCTCTTCCGTAAGTGTTGGGTGGTGGATGTGTAGTCGGGCTAATAGGCGGCGACCCGACGGCGTTTTTGAAAGCCTTGTGTATTGATTTGTCAAGTGCGCCTCCCGGAGCTCCGCGAATGTGTTAACCATCCCCAGGCCCATGAGACGCTGGTTGGATGTGGTGATCGGGAGATCGAGGGCACGCTTGTACATCTTTCTGAGAATCACTTCGAGGGCGTTCTCATCAAACTTGCGCAGGTGGAGGTAGGGAGTCGAGTAGAGGACTCGACTGGTCACGAATGCATGCGCCAGCCGCAAAGCGTCTCTGCACCGTAACCCCCCGCGTTTGTTGGAAACCCGGCGGACCATCAGGCCCACCTGGTCCCCCACCTTGCGCAGTTTTGCTAGTGTGGTATCAGCCCGTCGATGTTTGTGGATAAGGAGACCAAGTACTCTAATCTCATCGTGTTCGGGTATCGGGCCGCTGGCCAGAGATAGTTCCATTTTGGTGGAGCACTGAAGCGACGGGCGAATGTGCACTTCGGATTTGGACGGTGAGCACTGAAGGCCGCAGTGGCGGGCGTAAGCGTCCACGATCTCCGCCGCTTGCTGCAGGTTGGCCTCAATGTCTCCAACCGATCCGTGTTTGGCCCAGATGGTTATGTCGTCGGCGTACAGCGCGTGCTGGATGCCTTCGACCTTCGCCAGCTGAGCCGGGAGTTTCATCATGGCCAGATTGAAACGTTATGGCGAGAGGACCGCACCCTGTGGGGTTCCTCTCGTTCCCAGTTTATATGGGCTGTGTTCTTCGTCTTTTATTCGGATGAAACTTCGTCGATCCGAGAGAAATTGCTTGATGTACTGAAACGTGTTATGTCCACAGTTCGTTTGGGAGAGATGTTGCAGGATGATTTCGTGTGTGACATTGTCGAAAGCCCCCTTCAAGTCAAGGGCGAGTACTGCCTTATCGTTGAAGGGATATTCGACAGGGTTGAGAATTTCTCGGTCGAGTTCAAGCAGAACATCTTGAGCGGACCTCTGCGGGCGGAAACCGAACATGGTGTCTGCGAATGTATGTTCATTTTCCAGAAACCCAGACAGCCTATCCCGCACCATGGTCTCCATCAGCTTTCCCGCGCAAGACGTGAGGGAGATGGGGCGGAGGTTGTCTGTGTTTATGGCTTTGCCGGCTTTCGGAATGAAAGTTACCAGGGCGGTCTTCCATTCAATTGGTAGAGGTGCCTCACCAAGCCAGATCGAGTTGATGAAAGCGAGGAGGGTTTCGTAGGCGGGATCGGGAAGATTAGCAAGCATTTTCACAGTTATCTTGTCCCTGCCCGGCGCCGTTCCTCGTTTCATTTTAGCTAGGGCCGCCTTGAGGTCATGCAACTGGAACGGTTGATCCAGATTCGCGTTCTCTGAACCTGCATACGAGAACGCGGGTCCTCCGGGGTCCTGCTTAGTGCAAAGATACTGGTCGCGCAAAGATACTGGGGGGGGGGGAAGGAAATGACGCAGTATCTGTCTCATATATCGTTGGACACCTGAACCGCGCCGTAAGGGAAAGGATAAAGGAGGGAGTGAAAGAAGAAAGAAAGAAGAGGTGCCGTAGTGGTGGGCTCCGGAATAATTTCGATCACCTGGGGATCTTTAACGTGCACTGACATCGCACAGCACACGGGCGCCTTAGCGTTTTTCCTCCATAAAAACGCAGCCGCCGCGGTCGGGTTCGAACCCGGGAGGAAAAACTTGTGGGAGAAACGCAATGTGCGGTAGGTGGGCAGTTGCGTGCAAAAGCGTTTTGTGCGCCCAATTTTGATAAAAGAGCCGAGATAGCACTTTCAAGTTAACCGCGCAGCGTTTTCTCCCCATTGCGTTTCGCTGCAGCCTTAATGTTAGAGTGCTCGTTCCTTCGGCGAGCACAGATGGCGCTACGGGTAAGACTACTGCGAAAGCTTGCAGTTTCGGTCCGCCGTCACCGTAAACGACGGAGATTTTCGATTAATTCTTACCGAATCAGGCAGGCACGCAACCTAAATGTAGTATAAAAGAACTGACCACCAAATGTAACCTCTGTGCGAAATTTGAGCCCGAAAAAACATGCAATTAGAGTGAGAGAATGTTTTTTCGAGGTTCCCTGATTTACGCAAACAGTCAATATAGCATTTAGAGGGCAGCAGACAACGAATCGAGTCTGTGACACGCAACATTCTTTACAATGTCTCAGATATGAAAAGAGCCCCACCACTGCAAGTATGGCGCCTACACCTGTAGTCTGTGCAAATATAAAGCTAAGGATTTGAGACGTGCAAGACAAGTATTACCTCCTAACTGTTCCTTTCACTGGGTGCTGCCCTGATGGCACTGCGCATTTCGCACGCAAGCGTTGTGAGGGGTGAGTGTTGCATCAGTCACCGTGGGCCCCATGAAGCTGCAGAATTTCTCTAAAAATAACGAAGCAGGGCTTGACCGGCAAGCAGGTGACGCAGCTCGCCTTAACGCCATATAAAAGAGGCCACTTTGGCTTTTGCCGTTATGATTATTTTTGCTGAATTAGTGTGAACTATGAGACTGCTGTAATCCAGTCACTGAAAGCTTGATCCCACAAATCTACATGGCACAAGTCATGTCAGGGTTCCTTCAGACGGTAAGGCGCTGAGCATTCCTAACAGATAGCTGGATTTCGCACAGTTAGTTCATATACTATTAAATCGTAACTCGCCTTCCTGCGACGCAGTATAGTATGCATCCATATAGGTAATTAGTACATAAATTTTCCTAAGGGCAAATCAAATTTATTTTCAGCACTGGTACAATGTTGGTGGCTTCCCTGACAAGAAGCTGTGAACACAGCTTGACGAGGTCAGGGAGCCATTTTGGTAGCGGCGACTTTATATACGCAGCACAATTAGCTTCAAATACAAGCGAATATTGCAACAGATTACATAGAGTGAGCTTACATACAGAGTAAAATTGTTGAAATGCAAGTGAATATTGGCAAAAAATTCATGCGCTTCATTCATCAACATAATTTAGCTAGAAAAGAGAAAACAATCCGCATATCAGTAAACCTCCGCTACAACCGAATTGGTTTAGTACTATAAAGCGTTGTACATCTGAGATCCCGATGAGAAGGGAAACAATTCTGCATTAGGCAAACAATTAATAAATCCTAGATTAGGGTCACATTATACGGAAGAGTTAAATCTGCACAGCAAACAACGAAATATGCCTACAGAATGAATGCAATTTAAACATTTTCTGGAAATTCATATCCACCACACATTGTACCTGGTGGACCTTGGTTCGGTTTCATAATTTCAGAATGACGTAGGCTGTCAAGAAGACTTCATGCGGCTTTATGTTGGAATAAAGCCACTTGTTTTGCGGTTCCCGTGCAGGCAGGTCATCACTTTCTCGCAATCCACTTGAGACAAATACGGAGTCCATGCTTCAAGTGCGCAGGTTTAAGTCCAGCGGGTGGCCGTATGGGCGAACGATACTGCAACTCGCTTTTGTCGCACTAACGGGCGTGGTGCTACTATACCGTTAAAAAAAGATGAATTGGAAAAAGCTGAAAGTCATAAATTTCTCCCCTGGACGCATTTAGTGATGGCTTTAACTTAGTTGCACGACCTTCAGATGCACTCCGATCAGTGATCTCGCAGTTAATTGTTTACGCGTTCCGACGTTGCGACAGCAAAGGCGAGTACGAGCACAAGAACTGCACAGGATTTCCGCATCTGAGGAACCTTAGGAGGAAGTATTAGATATTAGAAGAGATGAAATCGCACCACCAGAACTTGAGAAAATAGAATTGGCGGCGTGATCCCGGTCCGCGGAGATTCGCAATGCATCCAGTCCTTCGGCGCCGGTGTTTACAGCATGAAGGAGATTTATAAAATATGCCACTGTGTTGACATACACTGCGAAACGCTTTCTGATTTGGTTTCCCGTTTGTTCTGTTTTCTTCTTTTTTTTTGCGGTTCCGTGAACGCTATGCTAACGGGTATCAATTAGGCTGGCGAGAGGCGTCTGCAATTGAACCTCCGCTCCTCGTTTCCTGCCTGTGCCGTTAGGTACCACTTGGATTGGGTTTTGCGCATATCTTGCGACGTTTGTTGGTTTGTGTCCCGTGAAAGAAAGGAACAAAAATAGATCGAATAAATATCCGCGACTGGGATTCTAACCCTCGACGGCGCAAACAGATCAGCTACGCTGGCCACTGGTCGAGGGCACTAGCTATAGCCGCAGCCGAATACGCCCTGTGCTAAGCTGCAACACACTCTCGGCGCTGTGAATTGCACATCGTTTTCTACATAAAATAATACTACTTTAAAGCTAATATTTGCGCTTTGAGCTATGTGGTTGGTGGTAATGACAAAGAGATGTACGCAGCATGCGTTGGCGTGGACAACGTTGTGGCAGAAACACGTAACTAGAGCAATACGCTTTGGCATTCACAACACTGCTACAGAAATGAGTCCCTGGACCATTGGCCGCCGGAGTACATTCGATAAAATGGCATACACGGTAAAATATTTGAAGGCCCGCAAAACTGGCTCCCTGGGTCAGTGGACACTACAGTCGCGCCTACAGGTACGTGGCGGTGGCGTCCATATGGAAAAAAGCTGTGGTTTCGCACAATATTTCGTGCTTAGCAATGCTAAACCGCCAGGCATTTTTCAGACATTATTTTAAATTAATGATCACCATCAGCCTGATTACAACCACTGCAGGGAAAGACTACTCCCATATCTCTCCAGTCAACCCGGTCCTGCACCAGCTGTGTCCATCTTATCATCGCAGACTTCCTAATTTCATCTGGTGAGCGAACTTCCTGCCACCCCTGCTACGCTTGCCTACTCGAGAAATGCAGTTTGTTACCCTTAACGATCATCGGCTATGTTGCCTTCGTATTACATGCGCTGCCCATTGCCATTTCTTCTTCTTGATTTCGACTTGGATGCCATTGACGCATGTTTGTTCCCTGATCCATTCTGCCATCTTCCTGTCTCTTCACGTTACATCTGTCATGTTTCTTTTATAGCTCGCTGCGTTGTCCTCAGCTTAGGTTAAACCCTTTTCGTTAGCCTCCCCATTTATGACACATAGTTTAGTACCGGTAAGAAGCAGCTATTATATGCTTCTCTCTTGAAAGGCTCTATTAAATTACCATTTATGGTCTGCGAGTACCTGCGAAATGCGCCCCTACAGTTTACCCGATTCTTATCCTGATTATTTCACCCCATGCTCTGTATCTGCGGTCACTACCTACCGTAAGCATCTGCTGCTTTTACTTTTCCAGCCGCATGGTGCCTTTCATGAATTCGTGTTCCCTTCTGAGACTGTTGAACATTACTTGAATTCTCTGCATATTGATTTCTAGACCAACCGTTCGGCTTCTCCTGTCAAGTTCATTGATCATGCTTTGCAATTCATCCCCTTACTTACTCAGCACCGTAATATCATCAGCGAATCACATATTATTAATAATTAATTAATATATTTTTATTAACAATTCCATTATTAAAATACTGTGCATATTGTTACGTGGCCAGAAGTCTAGGCAGGCACAAGTACGACCGGAGCACAGGGCAGAGATCACAGCGAACACCGAGCGGATCGCACGCACACACCGGACACTTCCTCCACGTCGTCTTTGGAACTCAAATTCTCCTGAATATACAAAGTTAGCTAGGGCATCGCGAAAATGTAGGTAATCTCCAATGGCTATGATATCGTGAGGAAGGTGCTCGCACTTTGCGGAAGTCCGTGGGAGGTGAGAGTCAAAACAGGCGTTGGTATGGCATTTTTCAATCCCGACCTTGTGAGGCTGAGCAATGCGACGGGGAAATGTATTCCGGAGGGAAAATCAAATCTCCATGCAGCGTGATGGGGTGATATGCCTTGTGAAAAGGAGTTCAGTGACTGGTTTTCCGGCGAGAATGTAAAAATGGGAGGCAAAGGTGAGCTTTCATGGCTGTGATACTTGCGGTACGGCTCTAATCGGAAAAGATGGAGCGAAAGGAATCATTTTTAACAAATTCGAGAAATGTTATAAGGCTTTCTTGCGTCCATATGGATCAATATCGAGCATCCAGCATCCATATTGATGCTGCGTATTCATGCTTAGGACGTATTAGTGATTTATGAAGTAAGGGTTTAGGGACGATGGAGCGGCGGAGATGTTGCGACGTAAATACCCTGACATGCGATTATCGTTATTAGTCACGCATTCGATATAAGTACGCCATGTTAAGCTTCGTGTGTTATGAATGCCTAGATATATATTTATATGCCTTGACAGAATCGAGAGGAATGTCATTAAAGTAATGTTAAGGAAGAAATTTGTGTGTGCCGAAAACGCGCTTGAACTTACATTTGCCAATGTTTAATGCTTCTTAAGTGTTCTTGCTTAAGTGTTATTGTCAACTGTTCCCTGTCCAGGGCTCCCAACAGCTCGTGTAAACAAACTGCGAATAGCTTGAATAACACATTAATAGCCGATTGCTTGCTCATCTACGATGGAAAACAGTGCAAAACCACAAAGACGACCCAGAAAGAGAAGAAGATGGACAGGTGCTGACTAACAACTGATGTTTACTGCTCTGGAGTCACCGCCAAATAGATAGAAAGCATCAAGAACAAGCGAAACGAAGACAAGCTGCCTGACATCGGAAACAGGAATCAAACAGTGAAATTAAAATCACCCAGCTCCCGACTGAGCAGACAAGGGAAAAGAAACGGGCGACTCGGTATGACAAACATATGAAGGAAGGCAACAGTCAAAGAAGCCAAGGAGCGTACGGGAATATTTGTGTTTTTTTTTAATTTGCGGTGTTGATTAGAAGGATGTTAATAGTGTCACAATTTTATCCCTGAAAGATAATTCTCTACAAAGCAGAATAAAAACAAACACGTGCCGGTGATGGGATCGGAACCCACGACCTCCGAATTTCGCGTCCTGTGCTCTACCAACTCAGCTGCGGCGTCGAATGTCCAATCTTCTTTCTGCGGTATTTATGTAGCGTGTAACTTAACCTAGATAGTGTTGTCCAACGTCGTCCATATAACTCCATCGTCGTCCATATAGCTGCGGACGCAGTAAGTCCTGTATTCCGCGAGATTGACGTGGCACGATATCGAACAGTGAGGGTAGAAGCTGTGCGAGAACACTCTGATACTGCCTATATGGCGTCAAAACTTCTAGAACCGAGGCTCTCGCTAAGCTATTGAGCAGACAAGGGAACAGAAATGAGGAGGTCGGTATGGCACACAAATGAGAGAAGACAACAGTCAACGCAACCAGTAAGCATAAAGAATGCTTCCATTTCTTTTAAATTTGTGTTGATCAGTGGGGGACAAATACTGCAATTATTTTATCGCTGATATATAATTGATCGCACAGAACGCAAATAATCATATGCCGCCGCTGGGATCGGCTCCCAAAACATCTGCTTTGTAATCAATTATCTTCCAGCCATCAAATAATTACGCTATTGACCTCTCACGAATGAAAACCGTAAATAACAAAAATACAGGCATTTACCTATGCGCCTTGGTATCTTTGTTGGCTTCCTTCATGAGTGTGTCATAACGAACCCCTCTTTTCCATTCCCTTGTCTACACAATAGCTTAACGAGAGCCTCGATTCTGGCAGTCTCGATGCCGTAAGTAGCATAAGATGGTTTTCGCACAGCTTCCGCCTTCACCGCTCGGTGACGTGCGGCGTGACACTTCTGGTAGTACAGGACGTACTACGTCCGCCGCTATGCACGAGGGTGACGCTGTTGAACTCTCTCAAGGTTCGGTAACACTACACATAAATACACACGAAAGCAGGCGATCGGACAGCCGTGGTCGTAGCTCAGTTGGTAGAGCACCGGACGCGAAATTCGGAGATCGTGGGCTATGGTCCCACCGGCGGCATATGGTTGCTGTTTCTTCTGCTGTGTAATGAATTATTCTTCCGTGATAAAATAATTACGCTATAATTCTCCCACTGATCAACACCACAAAAAAAAGAAAACGTTCCCCTATGCTTCTTGGTTTTGCGGCTTCCTTTAACTCCCGATAGGAAACGCAACTCCTTAAATAGAAGGATTATGGAAGGTGCACGGACACAATGGCGTTTGGACTCGCGAATTTTGCCTCTTCAATGGTATGTCATGTGGTTTTTTTCACCGTACCTTGAAGCACGGTTGTGCTACTGACCCTGCATGTAGATTTACAATCGCTGCAGTGAACGCCATGTGGCGTAAAATCCGTCCGCTACATTCATGCTTTATATGATAAATGTAGAAATAAGGCTATAAGAAATTAATCTAGGTTAAATCTGTCGCATAGATGAGGCAGGAAATTCGTTGAGCAACGGCTCCTCAGTTTCATGTATGCGGACGATATTGTACTGCTAGCAGAGAGCCAGGAAAATCTTCAAACTCCGGTTAATTGTTGTGGAGATAAAAGAGACGCTCTAAAGTTCATTTTAGAGCACCAAAATGAAGACTGATGATTTTCAGCGATACAACGAATCAGGTACGTGCTTGCGATAGAACGCCATGAATTACCCAGAGTGGTCGAATGCAGATATCTCGCGTTATGGGTAAACGAAGGACAAATCTACACGCAAAAGCGCGAACAGTCTGTTGGGAAAACGGGCAAAGAGATGCTGGGATAATCAAACATAGGGCATTATGGGCGTACACTAAATATGAAGTACTAAGAGGTATTTGGAAGGAATAATGGTGGAAGAGCTCAATTTCAGCAATGCGGTTTCGTGCCTAAAAGCAGAAGTTCAGTCGAGGTTAGAAAAGAATCAGAGATGTGTGCCCGCGGCAAAACCACAAACCATGCAGTACAAGGGGATATGGGCTGGGCATCGTTCGAAGCACGCGAGGCTCAGAGCTCCCCTGAAAAATCCGAGGTGCTCAGAGTCTACAGAAAAGGGTATGATCTGCAAAACTTTATTGACATCTACATAGCAGAAACGAAGATTCCAGAAGTATTGAAAGTTGAGATGCTTAGCATGTGGATAGACAGTGACCATCGTATAGATCACACAATCAGACTGCTAACGAACACCAGGGAGCAGATCACAAGGATGATTGCGCGAATTTCCAACCGAAGAAGAGTCAGAAGGAGGAGGACACATGTAGGCTAGTACAGGCCCCCGTGGTCAGTAGGATATCATACAGCGTCCCGTACCAAAAATAGCTCGAGCAAGAAAAGGAACAATTATGCGCTATTCCTAGGAAAGCATGCAAATGCGCTCTCGGACTGGTGGTAAACACTTGGACGGAAAAATTCCTTAAAGCGGGCATAAACAACACAGTACAAGAACATATCGAGGCCCACCTTCTCTCGCAGAAAACCAGACTCATGCTCTACCGAACGGGCATAAATACGCTGCGTTTACGGGGCTTAAAGAATGCTTTGAGCGAAATAAACAGCCCAGCGAGTGTACCGATTGAAATCAGGTGGATCATTGAGGTCAGCCCGATTCCGAGGAACATGCATGCATACATACACAAGGCGAGAAGAAAGGCAAGATCGGAAGCCCACGAAAGAAGCTTCGCCGGGAAAAAAAAGACGTATTATACGTTGACGCAACCACATACAGAGAACGATACGGGTCGGTAGCCAGCGTGCTGGATCACCAGCTCAGGGAAATCAACTGCGCTACTATGAAAACCAAACTCCTCGACGCTGAGCAAGCAGCAATCGCACCCGCCATCCCCCACCAAGGCAAGGAGCCCCATGCACACATAATTACAGACTCGTAAGAGGCATGCAGAAGGTACAGCAGTGGACGCATATCCACTGCAGCCATCCGCATACTCAAGGCGAGAACAATAACCTTGACGAGATGCTTCATCACGTGGACACCAGGCCATGAGGCTGTCAAAGGGAACCAACGTGCGGGCGCCAACGCCCGAGCATACGCCCACCGGGAGGCGCACACCGAAGGGGAACTGGACGCAGTCACTGGACGGTATGCAGCCATCTTGAAACACCAATGAGTTCTCAGGAGAACCTACCCCCACCACACAAAAGCGTTAGTAGAGAGTAGTAGGTTGCCTGGAGAGAACTGCAGACTAATAGATGCCCCAATCTCAGATTACTAAGCAAAACCTATCCTTCAACATATGACAGCAAATGCCGCAATGCGGGAAACACTCAACGCTTTATCACGCTACATGGGCCTGTCAGAAAACGCAGGCAGCGCCACTAAGCAACGCACCAACACCGGAGCAGTGGGAGGCTGCGCTGTCGTGCTCGAAGCCTGAAGAACAGCTCAAGCTGATCGACAGGGCTCGCAAGACAGCAAAGGACCCTAGTGCCCCAGACTGAGAGACCCACCTACACCGCGAGAATCCTCATTGAAAATAAAGTTTTGCATTCATTCATTCAGAGTAAAATACTATACGAAGAAGGCATGAGGAATGTGGACGCTAACAAGTGGACAGGTAAGACATAAATACTTGCACAGAAAGAACGTTGACTCACAATGGCGGAAAAGAACTTGGAAACTACCAGCAAATCTGCAGGACTCAAGGACAGAGAAGTAAAGACCTTTAAACGGAGGTAAAGAAACGTATAAGGTATAAACTGGATTAGTTCAGTGGGAAAGAAGCAGAGTGTAGAACTATAACGAAAATGGAAAAGGCAGATCAGGAAGGAATCGTTGTATGACAAATCAAGAGGCAGTGCCCTCCTCTTTGAAGCTAGATCAGGGTGTATTAGAAAAATAGTCGTGAATAAATAGTAGCTTGAGCTCGCCTTTGTAAAATTGGTGCAAACAAATTCTGCTAAGTCCCTGTTCCGTAAACAATTGCGCTGAAAGGAAAATCGACCTTATGGGTTTTAACCGATAAAAACCGTTGCAAGCAAAAGTAGTTGCGCTCCATTGCACGACATGAATTCCTTATCTCCAGACATTCACAAGTCTCTTGACCCTCTTTTTTAGCTTGACTAAGCACATGAAGCTGCACTCATCCAAGGACGAATACATGGCTTCAGGGGCCTCGTTGCAAAGCCTCCGCAAAGCCTCCTTGCTTGTCTGCAGCAAGGAGGGGCCGATCATTTTTGTTAAAGTAGGTCACAGTCTTCCCCAGGCACAGTCTCTTGCTAGCCGCAACGATTCAATTTTCAACGATACAGCACGTCAACGCCTTCGAAAGCACAACGTTCCCTCTGAGCGCCAGGAGCGAGACTGTACACTTGCCGGACTAAGGCAAAAAGTTCAGTAGACCATTGCTTTTGCTCACCTACAAGCTTGGGATCACAATCTAGAACGTTGTGGACGGCTTTCAACCGTAACAACACCAAAGAGGTGAACGTGGTTGGTGTACGAGGGAGGTTTCTTGGGAACGAATGAACGAAGACGTGGGAGGGTAACAAGGCACGGGTTCAAAGTTGTCCTGTTTAAGATCAGGGATCATTGGGGGATAACCCTCTCGAGCCGCCATTCCGCTTCGATGCTTGCAGCTGCAAACATAGGTGGTACTTGAATAGACCCGTCATCTGTGCAGTTCATCCCGTACAAGCTTGCAAGACCGGATAGGAGGGGGGGGGGGGAAATCTTCCGAAGGAAGCCAGGATATCTGGTGGGATAACCTTGCTGCGGATGCAAAAGCTGAGCATTGAAACCCTGTGCGAATCTGCTGCGAAGAGTGCAACCAGGCTTTGCAGGTCATGCAAGGCGAAGCAAGGATTGGTGGATTACTAGAAGTGAAACTGAATGACACATTTCGAGCTATTTCGTTGCTCATCCGTGATGGTAAACCGCGCAAAATCTCAGAGAGGACACAGGTGGGGAAGACGAGAGACAGGCGCTGACTAACAACTGAAGTTTATTGTCCTGACACCTAGGTAAATGTACAAAAAGCCGCAAAAGCAAAGTGCTGAATCGTTGGAAGTCGGCCGGAAAGAGACTGCCTCTGGGGAAGGCTGTGACATACCTGAAGGAAAATGAACTTTCTCTCCTTTCTGTCGACAAGGAAGGAGGCTTTGCGGTTTTACCGAAAGGCGACTACGTAGTCAAGGCTCTTGAAGCCATCGGCTGGTCCTTTGATGATTGTAGCAACATGTTCTTAATCAAGGCAAAGAACAGAACCAAGAGACTATGTAAATGTCTGAATCTAAGGAATTTATCTAGTACAATAGACCGCAACAAGTACTTGTGCTTAGAAATATTTTTGTCCTTTGAAACCCATAAGGTCGTTCTTCCTTTTCGTGTCATCCTTTACGAAACACGGACTTGGTAGAAATGTTTTGAGTCGCTTTTACAAAAGCAACTCGAGGTACAAGCTACTGCATGACGACCCAGTTTTGGTAAAGGAAGGCTGCGACTGGTTATTGTTTTCAAAGAGAACTTCGAAAAGGTGTTAGTAGGTTTTTATTAATTTAAGTTATTTATACTATGCCTTATCTCATGAACACTTGATAAGTTGCATCAAGGAGTGCATAGACAAGCACGGAGCTGTTAATGTCCAGAAAGCGAGTAGCATTTAAACGGCCGGCTTCTTCGAAGTACTGTCCGCTTATTTAAGATCGACTTTCGCGAAGTGCAACAGTTCTCGTTTCATTCAGAAAAATGATTTTATTATAGGTTCGTCCATTGCACCGGTCCTCAGTGATCTTAGCTAACCTATGCAAGACAGGCCGTTACAGAGATCCTTTCAATATACGTAGCTAAATGAAGATCTTTCGTTTTGTCAATAATTATCTTTTTGACATCAGAATGTGATATCAGGCTCTCCCGATTTAAGCTTCCAATGTTCTTCGTAACTTTTCCATCAATCTGAGTCGTTTATTGTCACCTAAAAACTGCCAACTAATTGATTCGCACGTGTTTTAGAATTGGGACTATATTTTATCTCCAGTCATGGGTGCTAGGCCTTCAAGCTTCAGAGCAAAAAACCTCTTCTACCGCTCGATTAACCACACTCTAAGTTGATTAAGCGCACCATAATTAATTTTTGCTTTAACAATGCTGTCATAAAATGATGCTACCACAAGCTGGAAGGCAGGTTTTTAAAAGAGGCGCGCCGAGTAGTGCCGGCAGTATACCTGCCTCCGCTCTTACCCTAAGTGACGGAAGCGTTGTACAAAAGGACACGCAAAAGAGACAAGGGTGAGAAGATCGCTGTGATTCCCTAAGCACGCGGCGATTTCACGCAACTTAACAAAGATAGGAAGAAGAGTTGCAATTGATATTTATTCTGCGGCTCCGGATCGCTTGCCAAGTCTGTTCAGGCGCGTAAATCATTTGGGTAGAAGAAACATTGGTTGCACCAGAAGCGGCCGCAAGCGGTTCGCATCTTCTGATGAGCTTGAGTCCTCTGTCGTGTCGCAATACATACGTAAGCAAAGCCGGCAGGTGCTTTAATAAAAGTATTCTTAGAACAAAACTGCAATGGGACCGAGCGGATTTATGGCAGTCTTGGTGTTCACTGCCGCGATTGTAAACGCATTCCTGGGGTCAATAGCAGAAGCCTGTTGCGCTGGTGTGGTGACATAACCACGAGAGAGACCACTGAAGCCGCAAAAATCGCGATCCTGCAAGACTCTTGTCTCAGTGCACCTTCTATAGCATTTCCGGATAAGGATCGACTTGCATTTCCTATCGAAAGCTGGGTGATTCTTATTTTCCTGCTTATTTCCTGTTCACGATGTCAGGCAATTGGGGTCTGTTCTTGTTAATTTTGATGCTTTCTGTATATTTACCAAGGCTTGAGAACATTAAACTTCAGTTTTAAATCAGCACCTGTGCTTGTCTTCCGTTTTTGTGTCCTGTGTGCAGTTTTCCGCTGTTTTCTGTCATCGATGAATAGCACTGGCGAGATCGTGTCTACCTGCCTGATGGGCTTCCTTTTTCGGATTTTATTACTTTCTTTATTGAGGACTGTGGTTGTTTTGCTGAAGAGGACTGTTCAGTTTATTTTACACATTTACAGCGCTCAACCTCAGTACGTGAAGGCATATGAGAAAAAACGAGGAGTAAGTACGCTCTACAGAGGCCATCTGGCTTGTTAAAAAGAGCTCGCTCGATATCCTCAAGCCCCTAGCCAGATAAATGCAGTTCATTGGGGACTGTACAATCAACGGGTAACACACGGAGTCTTGCGGAGCCGGCCACAGATGGAGGAGGGACGTGTGCCCTTTCGCAGCTTTTCAGTTAGCGATGGCGCCCCCTTCACGCAGCATTTCTAGCGCGACGGTGATTCCCAAGCAGGTAAGCAGACTCCTTTTAAACCAACCATTGACTAAGGTGAACCACATTTCTAGCAAGGACACAACCTCAGAACAAGTTGTCTTCTGTCAGCAGCTACCATGGTGTCCCTATGTCCCTTCTGTGTTTTTTCATAAATCATGGTTCCCACCAATTGCCGCCGCCGTTCTCGGAAAAGAGGGGCGCCGTTGTCTTCCGCTGACGCCGTGCAGCGCTTTTGTGCGCTCCAAGCAGTTGCTTCTTAGCGATGTGGGATCGTAACCACCTTTCCTTCAATTAAGAGAAGGAACCCTTTCTTTTGTCGCCGCCGTGCTACCTCCGTTAGCTCAGGTAAGAGAAAATGCGAACATTCATTCAGGCTTGAAATCCGTCCCCGATCATACCACCCTCCATTGCGACCGGAACAGCCGCCCGCACGTAGCTATGCGTTCAGGCAAAGGATGCCCGGAAAGCTATATCGCCGCGTCTGCAAACGCCTTTAAAAGCACACAGGCAACAAAGGGAGAAGCAAACAGCGTGGACATGCCTCCCTGTCTCTTGCAGGACATTGTGCCTTAACATGAACCTATTTCTTTAGGAAGTATCAATGTCCTCAATCGCTTAGCGCGAGTTTAAACCCTTAATTGTACTTTAAGATTTCGGAAATGCTGTCTTCTAACAGTTCCTTTTCTATTCAGAAAGTGGGCGAACGATCGTAAACCTTCAAGGTTTGCAAGGCCAGGCAGCGTGTTGCTACAGGAGGGGACACTTCTTACTTTCGTTAGTAGATTCAATATTTCGTCTTTAACCTCCTGCACCCCCCTTTACACCGCCTCTATTCTCGCGCCAAATCCGCTTGGCCCACAAGGTTTTCTGGTTAGCCTCACCGCCTTTTGTTTTCTATAATTCATTCTCTTTCTACATTTCTTCATACCTACTAGACTTACCTGATTACACGGCAAACATTGCGGAAGGTATCTCCCATTGCCTGGCGCTTCTGGAGCGGCATTTTGGTTAGGTCGGCGAACACTGACTTGGAACCTGCGGAGATGCCAGAATTTTGGAGAGAAGACTAGGTGTTCTTTTTTCGCCCCTGGTTTCCACTCCCTACCCATTTCGTCTTGTTTGGATTATTCGACAGGTGCGCACATTATGATGGACGGTAGAAAGTTCAGTTCATCATCCTTCTCTGCCTGAGAGATCGGTGCCTGAAGAAACCGTGGAAGAGCGAAATCCAGAAGAAAGCTACGACTCGTGCTACACTACACATTTTGCGTTGTTAGGCAACGCCCTTTGCGTGTAATGCGTTCTGCATTCTTTACAAGCTGTTACTTGCATTTCCTACCATAGCCTATGCAGGACTCAGAGCCGTCACTGTAGGACACTAGTTGTTTTGCTCTTTTAGGCAACGCCCTTTTTTGTTATGCATTATGTATCATTTACAAGCTGTTACATTAATTTGCCCACCATAGCCAAAGCAGGACTCAGATCCGTTACTACAGTACAGTATTATTTCGCTTTTTAAGCAACGCGCTTTGTCTGTAATGCATTCCAGATCCTTTAAAAGCTGTTATATGAATTTGCCCACCGTAGCCTATGCAGGACTAAGAGTCATCGCTACGGGACACTACTTGTTTTGCTTTTTTCGGCAACGCCCTTCGTTCGTAATCCGTTCCAGATTCCTTACAAGCTGTTACATGAGTTTTCCCACCATAGCTTATGGAGGACAAAGAGCCGTCACTACAGGACACTACTTATTTTGCTTTCTTAGGCAACGCTCTTTGTCTGTTATGGGCTCTGGATCATTTAAGAACTTACAATAACCTGGCCACAATAGCCTATGCAGCACTCAGAGCATTCCATACAGGACACTACTTGTTTTGCTTTTTAGGCAAAGCCCTTTGTCTGTTATCTATTATGAATCGTTTAGAAGCTCTCACATGAGTTTGCCCACCATAGCCTATGCAGGACTCAGAGCCGTCACTACAGGACACTACTGGTTTTGATTTTTAGGCAGCGTCATTTGTCTCTTATGTGTTCTGGATCGTTTACGAGCTGTTGCATGAATTTGGTCACCATAGCCTATGCACGACTCAGATACGCCACTACAGGACACTATTTGGTTTGCTTTTTTAGGCAACGCCCTTTGTCTGTATTGATTTCTAGATCATTTACAAGCTAATACACGCATTTTCCCCCCATAGCCTATGCAGGACTCCGAGTCGTCACAACAAGACACTACTTGTTTTGATTTTTTGGAAACTTCATTTGTCTGTTATGTGCTCTGGATCGTTTACAAGTTGTTGCATGAATTTCGCCACCATAGCCTATGCACGACTCAGCTCCGCCACTACAAGACACTATTTGGTTTGCTTTTGTAGGCAACGCCCTTTGTCTCTAATGTATTCTAGATCATTTACAAGCTGGTACACGCATTTTCCCACCGTAGCTCATGCAGGACAAAGAGCCGCCACTACACGACACTCCTTATTTTGCTTTTAGGCGCAATTCTTTGTCTGTTATGCGGTATGGATCTTTTGCAACCTGTTACATGAATTTCCCCACCATAGCCTATGCAGTACTCACATTCATCACTACAGGACACTACTTGTTTTGCTTTTTTAGGCAACGCCCTTTGTCTGTTATGCATTCTTGAACATTTACAAGCTGTTACGTAAATTTGCCCACCATAGCCTATGCAGGACTAAGCCGTCACTACAGGACACTACTTGCATTTTAAGGCAAAGCCTTTTGTCTCTAATGCGTTCTATATCATTTACAAGCTGTTAAATGAATTTTACCCACGATAGCCTATGAAGGACTAAGAGCCGTCACTACAGTATAGTACTTATTTTGCTTTTTAAGCAAAGCACTTTCTCTGTAATGCATTCTAGATCCTTTACAAGCTGTTAGATGAATTTGCCCACCATAACTTATGAAGGACTAAGAGCCGTCGCTACGGGACACTACTTGTTTTATTTTTCAGCAACGCCCTTTGTCTGCTGTGCGTCCTGGATCGTTTACAAGCTGTCACAATAATTTGCCCACCATACTCTATGCAGGACTCAGAGCCGTCACTACAGGACACTACTTGCTTTGCATTTTTTAGGCGGCGCCCTTTATCTGTACTACGTTCTAGATCCTTTACAAAGTTTTACATGAATTTTCCAACAAAAGCCTATAGAGGACTTAGAGCCGTCACTACAGGACACTGCTTATTTTGCTTTTTTAGGCAACGCCCTTTGCCTGTAACGTATTCTAGATCCTTTACAAGCTGCTAAATGCGTTTGCCCACCTTAGCCTATGCAAGACAAAGAGCCGCCACAACGGGACACTACTTATTTTGATTTGTTAGGCAACGCCCTTTGTCTATTATGCGTTCCAGACCCTTTACAAGCTGTTACATTGACGCCAGCTCTCGTGCAGACGAACGCTCCTATCAAGAAGAAGAAGCGCTCGTCCAGAGCTACGCCGCGGCTGAGTCGACTCTCGGCCGTATAACTCTACCGTGACTCTCGGCTGTTTAACGCCAACGTGACATCTGGTGGAGGTGCTGGGTGCGCCTTTAATGTACCGTACGCGCCCTTCAAGCCGCAGTTCAAGCCCCGGAGAAACACCTGAGGTAGACACGCCAGTCCACCAGGGCAGTCGCCGATTGCAAGGCCTACCTCCCGAATTTGGACCACTTCCTGCTTCTAATCCACCACGAAGGGCTCCCACAATGAATATTCCAGCTACAGTTCCTCCGGTCCTGCTCCACCACCAGCGAGAGCCACCGCATTTCCACGGCCAACCCCACGAGGACGCCAAAGACTGACTGGACCAGTACGACCGGGTGGCCATCTACAATGGCTGGGGAGATGACTGCAAGATGCGTCTTGTTTATTTCGCCCTCGAAGACTACGCGAGGACCTGGTTTATCAACAATGAATCTGGTCTTTGAACGTGGGATACCTCCAAAACCCGAGTTCCTCAAAGTTTTCAAGGATAGCACGTGTTACGCAAGGAGAAGGCTGACCTGCTTTTGCGGACCCGACATCAACTCCGCAACGAGAGTGTGATGGTGTACGTCGAAGAAATGAAGCGACTCTTCCGACGTGCGGACCCAAGCATGTCGGAGGAGAGGAAAGTCAGCTTCCTGATGAAAGGGGTTAAGGAGCAGCTGTTCGCCGGCCTGGTTCAAAGTCGTTCAGTGGCTGTAACTGACTTCGTAAAAGACGCGAGCTCCATCGAAAAGTCTCTTGACATGAGGGCCCTACAGTACGACCACACAACGGCGTTGATGCACACGGCCACTGTGGAGGGAGCCACGATGAAGACAGCAGAATCTCTACATGAGATTATTCGATCCATCGTGCGAGAAGAACTGGCGAAGCTCTATCCGGCTAAGGTGCGGCCTCAGGTTGCCACGCTTGCTGATGTTGTTCGCGAGGAAGTGCAACAGGCTTTAAGTACGAGAACACCACTACCTCTCCCAGACCCGGTACAGACGCAGCATCCTGATCTCAGCTAAGCCGCCGTCACACGTCATTTCATCCCGTCCCAGCCGAACCCACGTTATGACGCACCTGCCTCCGCCGCTGCACGGAGTACACCTCTCCAGCCCAATTCTCAACAGCGTCTAGGACGACGCAGAACGGATATCAGGAGAGCGCCAGAAATTCACCCGCTTTGCTACCATTAGGGTGAGGCTGGACATGTTTGGCGCCGCTGCCCATACAGGGAGATGGGCCTTCGAGGATTCCCCATCGGCTGTCCCCGTCCGACGTGTGGAGAACGACCGCAGGAGATCGCGGACTACATCTCGCATGTAGACTCAGCATAGCGCCGCTTCTCTCGATCACCATCTCCGCGTCGCTACAGTTCCCCATGACGAGACCAGCTTTGGAGTCCCCGTAGAAGAAACTAGATGCAGCAGCCTCTGGAGGTGCTGCTGCTCAACGGCAAAATGTGCAAGATCCTCCATCGCCGCAAGACAGTTAACACACAAAGCCGAATTCCCTAGCCATACCGACGACTCATCAGCCAAAGTGCCTCAAAACAAGCCGATGTCCTCACGTACCGCTCCGCGACCACGACGCCTTTTCTCGATGCTGGACTCCTTCGACGCACTGCAGCCGAAACCGACTGCCTCGACATCCCCAAAGTAAGACGCTAGCAACAGCCGACTTACAGATTTCGGTCGGCGGCGCCAATGTAACCGCGCTGGTGGATACTGGCGCTGATTATTCTGTGCTCAGTGGAAAATTTGCTGCGGCACTGAAAAAGGTCACAACCGCTTGGGATGGCCCACAGATTTTCGGACAACCCACGGCCAGAGATTGGGACGGCCAAAGTCTTTTTAGGCAAAGTCTTCTGGCGGTTATATGCTCTGGATCGTTTACAAGCTATTACATGAATTTGGCCACCATAGCCTATGCAAGACTAAGATCCGCCACTACAGGACACTTTATTTTGCATTTTTAGGCTATGCCCTTTGTCTGTAATGCATTCTGGATCCTTTACAAGCTGTTACATGAATTTTCTCACCACTGCCTATGCAGGACACTGGCGCCCGCCGTAAGGCTGCTCCTCTGCCCCCTCTCTCGAAATATCCTTAGCTTCATGCCCCGTTTCAAGGCACATTGTTGGGTTTCAGAGATAATACAGAAATAAATTAGTCGAGAAACATACTTAGTGAATATGCTTGTATATCTATGAAAAGTAACTCGTAAATTCTTTTGAAGCATCAGTGAATGAATGAATAAGTAAATCGATCAATCAATCGGTCAATGTAGTGGATGAATGAAAAAATACAGTGATCTAGAGTTTAAGGAACGCACAATTAGCCTACAACTGAAAACTGTAATCCTGTTCTTACCATTTAGTTATTTATTCATTCATTTAATGAATACTGCAGACCTTCAGCTTAGCTAGGTCCAAGCAGGGAGGGCTAAAATATATAACGTACAATACAAGAGCTATAAGTCAGAGGTAAAAAGCATGCACGAGAAATAAAATTGAAGAATATCACTGTACACCAACTAAAATAAATCATGAAGTGACTTCAGAAATTCACCACCGCTGGCAGAGCTTCCTAGTTGGTAGCCACCCTCGCAAAAAAATGGAAACTTACTAGCGGTACTTTTCGTGATGTTTGGCGCTAAGCTATGATCGTTGTGTTTTCCACGAAATCTCTTCGATGGACTTTAATATAGACAAGAAAGACTTAATGTCTTTTTTTCGTTGGTCTTTATGACGACTTATGTCGAATATAAAACCCTGCAGTGCATTTGTATTTCATGACTCGGGGTAATAAGTTATTATATGCGATATGTTTATTTATCACAGTTTGTGGGGATCGGCTTCTTCAGTGAACCGAGTGCGCGGCTGCTGCCCTGCTTTTTACTTATAAGTGACCCCGAGTAGTATCCTAAAGCCGGAAGCGGGCGGTCGCGCTTTTTCCTCCCCATCGAGGAAGCTCTTCCGGAAACCGCTGTCAGTCACCCTGCTTTCCTGTTTCGACCTCGCGTCCCCAATGGGAACTCCGAACGGCGTTGATTCGACGAGATGTTGCGGGCGGGTAGTGGACGGGGAGTCCGCTGCTGATCTGGGCAGCAGCCCAGTACCATCCCAGATCCTTGGCCGTTGCTAGCCGACGAAGAAAGCGGGTGGTGAAACACCCGCACCTTGAAAGTATGCATGGTCGAGTCTAGACGCGAACGAACTCCTGTCGCCTGCCTGTGAAGTGTTAACGTGCCATAGTCGGGAAGGCTAAATTTCGTTGGCTCTGAGTCACCGAAGGACATTTCTAGTGGCGGGGCGCGATGGGCCATCGACGTGCGAACTGTGTCTTCAAGACGTACTCCAAGCATTCCCATCCTCCTTCGTGTTGTGCGATTTAACCATTTGGTTGACAGTGCAGCCAGCGATCTCCTTTAGTTACTCCGTCAAGCGTGTAAGTTTTTGCTTTGCGTGCGCGGCTGCGTGGGCCAGCTTCGTACTAGATAGTTTTGGAAGTACTCGGATTAGTGCAATGTCTTTGAATGCAGCTTACTTTATATTAAACATTTGTGCTCCTATTCAACTGTTCCATTCTTCCTTCGGAGTGAAAGCACAGGCTTGCGGTGAACGCCGGATGTGCTTCAGCTTTCCCGGACCCGAAGCCACGTCTTTTGGCGAACGAACCTGAAACCCATCATTGATACCCCACTATATATGTTAGTACATCCTGCATGTTATTATATATATTTGTGCATTATTGTAGGCTGTATGCCTTTCAGCAATACATTTCACGATTTGTAGCAGTGTCATAAGGGGTTGGCAGGCCATTCTTAAGCGTTTACGAACCTTGTGTCCTCTCTCTACTGTTTGGCATAGACAATCGTTCAAACCTAAATACGGATTTCAACGAAATTATGGAATGAGTGAAACACTTTGGGCGGGCGGTCCCCGTTACTTGTGGCGCCAGAAGGACTAAGTACGCACCCGTTCCTCCGCCGGGAACCAGGAGACGCGCCGTAGAGAAGTCGATGAGGCAGAGATGGACGCCGGCTGTGTCCACGAAGAGCGCACGGCCGTCCATCCAGAAGGGCGCCATCTGCTCGTGCGCTTCCTTGACGAGGACGTGCGCAGTGGTCAATGCGCGGTGCTCGAACTCCAGGGCCGCCTCGCCCACCGCGAGCGTCAGCGCCACCTGCTGCACCGCCGAGCGCAGCTGGAGAGCGCTCGCAAACTGCGATTCGCCAGAGTGCGAAGAAGGCATACTTTGAGCGAACAGAAAGGATCGTTTATTAAACGTAATACTGCTGCTGTTAAGTAACTTACTGCTGCTACATCTTTGCGAATGACAAATATCGAAGGAGAACGTTATTAACTTTAGAGAAAATAAAATTACGACCATAGACGTTTTCAGGTGTTGTTAAGATTGGCACCAGCGGGTCTCATCATTAGCAACGGAGACAGCAACTGTCAACTGCTGGAAGCCAACGCTAAGCTTCTGCGGGATGGTCCCGAGCCACGCGACAAGGTCCCGAGCCACGCGACCCGAGTATCCCTAAGAGCGTCGCCCGGGGGGATTCCGGGTGGAGAGGAGAGGCCGCCGCAGTAAACGAGCGGCAGCTAATCCCCAATGGTAACGACTAAGTTGGGGGAACTAATGCGGCCTCGGTCCCGGTAGTGGACGATCAGCGTGGGAATACGGCGGCGGACTGGCGGTCGTCGTCCGATACTTTCGCCGGCTTCGCTAATTGCACAACCACTTTGACTTCAAGTAGGAGACCTGGTGCTTCGGCCATGTACGTCGGATTCTTCGAATGAAGAAACAGGTGTCAGCAACGCGTGGGAACTTTCGGCTGGCTAGAGATCATCCCCTCCGCAATCGGCCTGGACCCGACGGCATCCTCCTCTTTCCCTTGCTCAACATGTGACGGGGCGTGTCCCTATGTGTGGTGGTGCATGTTTGTGCGCCAGATTGCAAGATTGAGGCCTCTCCCAGCTGGCAATGGCGTCCTCTACCTGAGGAATCTAGGGACGGAGAACTCTATAAAACTTGTCAGCGAGTGCAGTGATCATCCTCTTTTGGAATACTTCTTCTGCATCCTCCATTATGATCCTGCCTTAAGATCCTCACTTCGGAGAGAAACTCACTTTTGAAATCTGATTCTGTAAAAATGTAACTAAATCCACTCGTAACCTTCCTCCCATCTCCCAACTCCTTTAATTCGTCGGCAGTCCTGTCATGCTGCTGGTGGCCGTAGAAGCGGGCGTCGTCCTGACCAAAGTTTCGTCAGAGTGCGACTCCGAGCCCCACCATCCAACACGGTATATCCAGTGCGGACAACAAAATTCTATTTTGTGCGAAGCATGAGTATCCCCGGATGCTCTGGCTTTTTGAAAACACACATAAACGCTCAATACACAGTAAGATATAAATTAGGAGCTCTGACGCAGTGGGATTCTAGATTCTTGAAAATTGTCTTCCGGTTCCTCATTAAGAGGAAACAATTACGTCGATATAGAAATATTTGGCAACACCGTCGTCAGTGTTCTCATCTCACGCATAAGCTTAAAAATGTTGGAATCGTTATGAACAACCATTTTCAGAGCGCTGAGCTAAACGTCAACTTCATCGTCTTTTCTCGCACTGAGCAGAAATTGGAAGAGAAATTAGCTCGCTTCAGCACCCCAGCTTCCACATGCCGCATTCCAATGCTATTATGATTATGCTCCTCGCTCTTCGTAGTAGTCGCTCCCCGTAGTAACCAAACTCCTACAACAGGGCTTGAGAACATGTCGCCCAAGTTCCAGATTGTATTAACAATGCACACGAGAAATACCAACCTTTCTCCACAACTATCTGCGCGCAAAGCACAATGGCAGTCGTAACAACTCAATCATCTTCTTGGGGCTTAATTGCCTCTATCATTGCTTAATTACCACTATCTTGACCGCGAGAGGTTGGTCAACCAACTAACGCTGCGGTCTAATGCTGCAGTGCCATGTGTCAGCCACAACATTGTCAGCGCTAATGCATGCAGCCCACACCGCCACGTGCCTCAAAGCGCGATTGAGGAGTCCACTGACCCAGGGAGCCAGTTATGCGCCCTTCCTTTCCTAAAAATCATCGGCGTGGACAACGTTTATAACGACAACGCCAATGAACAAAGTGAACGCTGACAGCTTTCGTTTGTATATCCTAGATTAGCGGGGCTAATCCTCATTAATTGTTTATTGACGTTTTTGCTATCATCTAAAGCGTTCTGCATTTGTTCCCATGGCAGTCTTTACAGTTCATCGAGATCGAGGGAAGCACTTTAAAATAGAGCGGAAAAATGGACAATTACCGTCACAATTTCTATAACAGTGACTTACAATTTTCTAATTTTCAAAATTTTTGTCCGGGAATGTTGGACATGGGGCGAGGGTTCGAATCATTCCGGTAGTCAACGTTTCGACAACAGGACTTGTCTTCGTGTGAACCCAAACGAAGCCAAGTCTTCTCGCTTCAACTTTCGCTAGCAAATTAAGGCTCTCCCTCGAGCTTTGTTCCTTTTGTTTTGTGCTGTCTCTTCCTGGTGCTTTAAATGCTGACCTATGACAATTTCTTTCCAAAGCTGATTGATTTCTATGTATTTTCTACTAAGTTATCCAGCGGTAGCCCTTAATGCCAATGATTCCGGCCCATGCGCAGTAGTCGGGGCTGTGAACACCAAGCGTCCGCACATGCACAAGATGAAGTGCAGGAGGTAGCTAGAGGACGCAGTGCGAGCAGGAACAGAGCGGAAAATGCGCTGCGCACGCAGGGAGGAGTCACCAACACAAGCCGACGAGCAATAAGTCGGTGGCCGAAAGGCGCGCGGCGGCCATACGGGCGCTTCGCGCATAGAGAGCTTCCAACAGGGAGCAGTGGCGCTTCGAAGCCGTTCCACAAGTTGCCTTGCGCGGGTGAACCTCGGGACAATCGCACAGAGTAACAAACGTGGAGCGGAAGCCCCGGCTAAGGGCACCGCGCCTAAACGAGCGGCCACGGCTCGCAAACGGCAATAGACGCAAGAAGAAGGAGGTCTTCTGCATCCACATGTAAGCACTCTCGGCCGGAAACAATAGGCCAAGGCCAAGTGTATAGCGCGTGCGCTCGAGCTCCATGCAATCCGCAAAAGGTGGCAATGTAGTCATGTACGGGCTCGGCAAGCAGAAGGCTCCCGTGAAAGAAGCCAGGATCTTCAAGCTCAGGCCCAGCGAGGCCGGTTCCGCCCATGAAAGACGCAAATAACAAATTTGCAATTTATTCAAGAACACATATAGAAATCCGTCATTTAAAAAGCACGCGGAAAAGATAGTGAGCTTTTGTCACTCTCATTACCACGGGTGTGCACTCGCCATCTATTTTTCTCATTTAGCGTCCCACGACAAGGCTCTGCTAACTACCCTTTTTGTCTTGGTAGCTTCTCTGTTGTAGCCCAGGTGCATCTTGGCTTGATGGCCGACACTGCTGCGTTACCTCACAGCACTTTAAGTGCCTCATCGTGCACTGCGGAAAACTGTTAAATCTTCGAACTACTCAACACTAATTGTTCTTTATACTTCTTTCGTAGAATCTTTTACTTCCTATTCAAGTCGGCTATAATACGCTAGCGCTAATCTCATTAAATAATAATTCTATATGGCTCGTCATGATTACAAATGCAACGTATGCGTGCCAAAACTAAGGCAGACCCCTTCTAAATAGGCATCCATCGCATGATATCCAGGAGCTGTAGCTCCAAGCTTGAACCTCCGATCAACTGACATTTCCTAATATCTATAATCAAGGGCTATGCTCACAGGACATTATTTCCTAGTATCTCCTCAGATATTTCAGTCAATTTCGCCAGCTCATTTATTACGCTGGACATGGATTATTTTAAGTTTCCGAAGTTTGATTCCACAGAGTTGGTATAAAAGCTTTGTGCTTTAAGAAGCACCGTCTCTCCAATGCACGCGTGCGAAAAACATCCATGGAAATGCTCGAGCTTCAAAGTCGATATCAGAGTTTGTTGAACGCTGAGTGTCTCGCGTAACCGAACATTGCCGGCCGTTATCCCCAGGGCTTGAAGTGGCGAAAATATGAATGATGGGTCCAGATTTCAGCAATCACGCATTCCTGATTTAGGAGCCTACTGCTACATTTAGAGTACTTAACTAGGATTAGGACGCTTTCCCCTAGTGCTTTTGTAACTCTACTGAGAAAAAAAAACCTTGCATTCATTTCGATTATTGTCTTTGACGAGAAACAAGTTTGTATTGATCGATATCAAGGGGAAAGAAGTTTACTGTGAATATGTGCCTTTTTTGCGCAATGAGAACGGCAGCAGTGTTTTCTGTGAAACGGGCAGTTGGCAAGTTTGTGGCCTAATTTCCGTCGGGAGTGCTACTATGCGCCGGTAACGCAGTCACACATCCAATGAACTCTTTCCTAAATACCATTTGATCTCAGGCCCTTCAAAGCCAACAAACCAACATGAATTCGTCTTCACATTGAGGTAAAAGATATCAAGCAAAATAAAGAAAACGAACGACTCCAACGTAAACAATAGACAGTACGAGTCCTGCGGTAGAGAAGTGCACAACACAATTACACGTAATTATGCGGAGGAAACGTGCGCAAAAAGTAGGCGCAATATTTTGAATACACCTCTTCAGAGTCAGATTGCGATAATGTTAAGAGTAATGGCTCCGTACCTTGACCTTGTTTAATGGACGGCCGGCGAACGACATGTGCAGAACCACGTACGGCCTGCTGAGTTCCCGCTCTTCTGCACAGAAAGAAAAAAATGAATGTGCATTAGCTCAACTAATGCAGGATATACAAAACGAAAGCTGTCGGCGTTCATTGTGTTCGTTCTCGTTGGCGTTGACAACGTTCTAGACGACGATTATTTTGAGGAACGGAATGGTGCATAACTTGCTCCCAGGGTCAGTGGACGCCTCAATCGCGCTTTGAAGTACGTGGAGGTGGTGAGAGAGAGATGTGGGCTGCATATATTAGCGCTGACAACGTTGTGGCAAACACGTGGCACTGCAGCAATAGGCCGTAGCGTTCATTGATTGACCAACCTCTCGCGATCAACCATTAACTGCCATGTCCAAGAGTGGCAGGGTGGGCGCACTGGCTATCCAGTGTGCGGAACGCACTCAAAATTACAGACACCAAGCCGGGTCTGCTTGTATAGATCACGTGGTCAGGCAGCAGCTGCTCCGCGGCTGCGGAGCCCCGGCGCAGCGACGGCGATAACTCGGCTATGCGGCGCGGTGAAGTCCCGTGATGCGTTGCTACGGCAGCGGCGCAGCAAGGGCGTTCTATAGGCCAGACTGCAGCCCACGGCGAAATCGGCGCCGCTAAGCCAGTAAACCTTTATCTTTAAAAACGGTGGTCTTGCTGATCACAGGTGCTCCCTAGAGCATTGACGAAATGAAACAGCTCGGACGCTGTTAAAAACAAGCGCAGGCGCACGCGTTTTCAAGATAAAATAAATTATCGTGCAACGCACGCCTATTTGTCCAGCTTCCAACAAGGGAGGAAAAACCAAAAAAGAGGCAGTGGGGAAGGAGTCATCAACCGAATTTTAAGATCAACGACTTCCCTGAGCTGCCTTAGGGAGGTTTCTCTGGGGTAAACATTTTGCCGCGATCGGCTCCTAGTTGAGCGCAGTTAGTGCTAACTTAATTTTGTTTCATGTTTTAGCCTAATATCTACGATCAAAAGAGACGAGCCTGTGGAGGCGAGAAGGTCTTAAGCTTTGTCTAGATTGTCAGATATGTTCACATGAAGCATGCTATTTGTGTCCATTTTTATTAACTATCTTCGTTGAAAAAATACACTTTTCGCTTCTCATTGAACTGTCAACCAGAAGGGCAGTCATAGCTAGAAGTAACCATGTCGTTTAGACATCAATACATCAAAGGGCGTGAAACGTACAAAGAAGAAAAGGTTTAAATCAGGCGTCGTGCCCCGTACCATCACTGAAGAGACAGCAGGCGTTCTGGCTTTTGTAGGTGATGCAAGCATTCGACATTATGTCTGGAAACTTGTCCCACACGGCATATACCCTGCCGAAGAGAGGTTAATGAAAAATAGGTCTTGATTGATAATAACACTTTCAGGGCACGTGTCATTTTAGGAAAAACATTAGGGTGGAATCTTCAGTCGCACTTCTTTCGGGGCAGCAGTATCGCCACGTAATGTCTGCTACGAGTTCAAAAACGAAACAGATACTTACGCTCGCAATTCGGAGAAGCCTCCCGCGTTGTTCGTCGCATTTTTCGTCAGTTTTCGAATCGTTCTGAAATCACGTAGACAAATTGCATGTGTCATTTCTCGGATAATTATTGAACGGAATACATATAAACAAATATTCGAGAGCAGCGAGGCAGAGAAAAACGCATATAATGAACAAAATAACCTCCGGCACTGTATGAAGAGAAAATTTTTGCGCAACACAGGCGGGAGTACGCAGAGAAACACGAGGAAGCACAATTGTAGACGATATAAATAGAGTTGTCACCGGAACAATAACCGTCACCAAACCAGTTTGGCAAGATAGCCAGCCATTCCGACGGCGGTCAGTGTTAGGGGAAAATTATTGCCGGTAAGTGTTACTAATCGTTAATTTCTAGACACTTTATGCCCAAACTTATCACAAACAAATGGCAAGCACTAACTCTGAAGACATTCCTTCCCGCTTGAGAAAAAATGGACTAGCATA